>NC_141110.1:7290000-7890000 GCF_041138505.1 Cibotium barometz
ACCCACACAAACGAAATCTCTCTCTCTCTCTCTCTCTCTCTCTCTCTCTCTCTCACACACACACACACACACACACACACACACACACACGGTTGCAACCCTCGTTTAAGATAATGCGCAGCAAGGACACCGTTGAGGAGGGGAGGCAACAGCCAACAGGTTGCAAGCCGGCTACATGCAACCAATCTCTCTCACACACACGCGCGCGTGTGCGCCCACCTGCATAGGGTTACAAACCTCGGCAAGGCAACTCGCAACACTAAGGACACTATCAAGGAGGGAGGGGAGGTGGCAGCTAATAGGTTAAAAGAGGTAGCTACGTGCAACCAATCTCTCTCTCTCTCTCTCTCTCTCTCTCTCTCACACACACACACACATGTGTGTGTGTGTGTGTGAGAGAGAGAGAGAGAGAGAGAGAGAGAGAGAGAGATTGGTTGCACGTAGCTACCCTACACAACCCTACACATGCGCACATGTGTAGGGTTGTAACCCTTAGCAAACAACACACAACAAGGACATTGTCGACAACATAAAGATACATGAGCAAACTTGAAAGATGCTCGTCAAGGCAAAGAAAGTGGAAGATATTCTCACAGCCATCATAATGAGAGTTGAGACCCATGTCCAAGACACCGTCTCAACATAGAGCTACACGAGCAAACCAATGAGGGGAGGTGCGCTAAATCAAACTGAGGAGGGAAGGCGACAACCGGAGCACCACACCTGCACAACACACAAAACAAACGATATTGGAGAAAATAAGTGAGAGAGAAAGAGGAGGGGAGAGGGGAGAGAGGAATGTCTCACCAGCCACACACAGCAAAGAGAGACTCGCTCGTGAAACGAAGGTAAAGGTAAATTTTGACAACTCACCAGTGTGCCACATTGAAGGAGGAGCCAGCGTTTGCCTTTTCGGGGTGATAGAGAGCATGCGACAAAGGAAGGAGGGGTGGAGTCTAGATGACTTGCAACATAGAAAGTGCCACGCATGAAGGAGGCATTTGTTATTACAGCATCGGCCTTACAACTTCCAGCCTGCGGGTGACAAATGTGGCTACATGGACACGCACATAATTGCACACTGTCAAAAGAATTTGCCACTGAGGGGCAGCGTTAGTCAGGTTAGATATAGGTAGATAGTTAGACTTTCACATGAGCACTAATAAGTGAGGCTTACGAAGATGATGATGATGGAAATGCTCACTATAAATTGGCACAGCAAGCCATTCAATAGTACTGGCATTCCAGTCCCCTAAACTCTGATTTTATCGGCTTGTGAGAAAATAAAGAGTTTGGAATTTCTTGCTGCTCATGTTTCTAGCACTATTACTCCTCTTGATGTGAGCCTTCTAAGCGAGGTCCACCAAATCATCATCTCGCCTATCCCTCGCTCTTTCCCCTGGAAGAACCACCTCGACTACCGAGAGCTGATAGAGATGTTTGATGCCTGGGTTGTGGCTCACTTTGCCAACATGTCTGGCATTGATGGTGACAGGCCCACCTCCTTTGTAGTGGAGCACCTGATGAAGTCCGCCTTCTACATGCAGGCCACGTTGCCCTTGACTAGTTCTTCATGATTGAAAACATCATGGTTGACCCCAGCGTGCGCGCGCGTGTGTGTGTGTGTATGTGTGTTACAAGATGCACAAAATAATATTGTAGAGTTGGAGAAAAGAGACAAAGAGAAAGAGACTCATGTTATGAAGATACAAGACACAATCTCTCGCACGACAATCACCCCCGTGGGAGCAAGAGCGAAAGAGGATAGTCCATAACATTCAAAAACTCGTAGTTGGTGGTGGTTCGCAAGCAAAGAATCCATGCAGAAAGTTTGTTTTTTGTTCTTCGTCTATTATTGTTGCAAGTAATTTTGACTAAGATATTTTTGGTTGTTGTGGTTATTATAAGCAATAGATTAACGTGTTTTTGATAATCTTCATTGGTTTGTGAGAAGGTTATGTGGGGGTGTGATTTGTATGTGGGTTAGCTTTGTAGTGTACATTATGCCATATGTTGTAGTGATACCGATCCAAGACTTAGTAGAATCAATGAGATATTAGGAAAGTGTGCATTGCAAGGAACAAAAGGATGTGTCATAGCAAAGGATATGATTTAATACACTGGCACATTCTAGTTACACATCTACTTAATTATATATATATATGTATGTTTGACGAAGATGGAAGAGGTGACTCTCATTTTTTTTAGCATATGAGGAGTACTCTTTCCTTTGAGGAAAGGGTGAAGTTGGCTACTAAATTTGAGGATCATTTTTTTCCTAAGCTACGCTGCTTTGGGCCATGGTTGATTCAAGATAATGGATGGAACGATGTTTATAAAGTTATTATATGTTTACATTTAGAACAATTAGATAAAACTATGGCGCTAATGAATATTAAAGCAAGTCTATTCTTAATTGATTTTTATGAAATAAGCTATAATGTCTTTAGTGATAGAGATCAAGCACATCAAATATTTGACAAAGTTTTAAAATATATCCCAAAGCATAAGTTAATTCAAAAATAAAATAATTCAAAAATAAATATTGTTATCTTATTCTTTTGTGACCATTTGTATTTGAATAGTTTGTAAAATTTTTTAATACAAATATTGTGTTTCAATTTTCATGCTTTTCTTACTCTCTCTCTCTCTCTCTCTCTCTCTCTCTCTCTCTCTCACATACACACACACACACTAGGGGGAGTGAGACACATTTTACTTTATTAGTCAATGAATTATGGTGTTGTAAATAATGAAGAAGTGTTCCCTCTCTCTCTCTCTCTCTCTCTCACGCACACACACACACACCCACCCACCAACACCCACCAAGAAAAGGATAAGAACACACACGTGTAAATAATAAAGAACTGTTTCTCTCTCTCTCTCTCTCTCTCTCTCTCTCTCTCACACACACACACACACACACTGGGGTCAACCATGATGTTTTCAATCATGAAGAACTAGTCAAGGGTAGCGTGGGCTGCATGTGGAAGGTGGACTTGATCAGTTGTCCACCACAAAGGAGGTGCCACCATCAATGCCAGACATGTTGGCAAAGTGAGCCACAACCCAGGCAACATCAAACATCTCTATCAGCTCTCGATAGTCAAGGTTGTTCTTCTAGGGGAAAGATTGAGGGATAGGCGGGATGATGATTTGGTGGACCTCCCTTAGAAGGCTCACATCAAGAGGAGTAATGGTTCTAGAAACATGAGCAGCAAGAAATTCCAAACTCTCTATTGTCTTGCAAGCCGATAAAATCAAAGTTTAGGGAACTGGAATGCCAGTACTATCAAATGGTTTGCTGTGCCAATTTATAGTGAGCATTTCCATCGCCATCATCTTTGTAAGCCTCACTTATTAGTGCTCCTGTGAAAGTCTAACTATCTACCTTTACCTAACCCAACTAACGTTGCCCCTCCATGCGATGAATTCTTTTGACAGTGTGCAATTGTGTGTGTGTCCATGTAGCCACATTTGTCACTCGTCGCAGGTTGCAGGTTGCAAGCAAGGTGGACGCTGTAATAACAACCGTCTCCTTCTTGTGTGGCGCTTTTTGTGTTGCAAGTCCAGACTCCACCCCTCCTTCCTCTGCTACACGCTCTCTATCATCTCGAAGGCTATATAGGGCCGGTTGTTGCTGGTTCCTCCTTCAATGTGGCACACTGGTGAGTTTTCAAAATTTACCTCTACCTTCGTTTCACGAGCGAGTCTCTCTTTGTTGTGTGTGGCTGGTGAGCCATTCCTCTCTCCCCTCTCTCCTCCTCTCTCTCTCACTTATTTCCTCTAATATTGTTTGTTTTGTGTGTTGTGAAGGTGTGGTGCTCTGGTCGTCGCCTTCCCTCAGTCTGATTTAGCACGCCTCCCCTCCTTGGTTTGCTTGTGTAGCTCTGTGTTAAGATAGTGTCTGTTATCCAAGTAATCCCTGTTGAAATTTGAGCAAAATGATGAGCTATGGTGGATCATACACTAGAATCAACATGATTAACAAAGTGATTAAGAAATGATTAAGACGTAATTAGTGAATAATTAGCAAATAGATTAATGTAGGCATGGATACTCAAAAACCAGCAAATTCTCATTAGGGCTATGCCTCAATTTATAGAGTTTACATCAAGCATCAAATCCCATTGATTTCTCCATGATTCACTCCCAGAATATCTCCACCTTTTGCCTGATTCTCTCCACCTCTTCTCTTTTCCCTGATTATCTCCCAGAATAACTCCACACTCCTAAATTCCCTCATGCTACCCCTTATTCTCTCCCAGTAGATTCTTCTAACCTTTTCACATGTTCTTTCACAATTACATCTCCTCTTTTACAGCCTCTATCCAAGAGCTTGTTCCCACACACACCCTATTCACTTGTATATTTCAACACCTCCCCTCAAGTGAATACTCCTAGTACACCTAGACCCTATACCAAGTTTGCCTCCCTTTACTTGGCAGTCCGCGACCAGTGTCTACTCCTCCCCTCAAGTTATCTCAGCACACCTGGACCCTGTATCAAGTTTCTTTCTTACTTGACAGTCCGCGACCAGTGCCTCAAGTCCCTAAACTCCATAGTCCTTGACACTCTCTCTCTCTATGTGTCCAAGGCTACTATAAGTGCCCGCGACCTTGACTAAAGTGCTCACACATACATCTCTCTACCACGTGGCCTACATCATCGGTGGCTCAGAGGTGGTTTTACTTTGTTGGGGCAGGTTACATTGGGTTGTGGGGTCTCTCTCTCTCTCTCTCTCTCAGAGATTTTCACATGGCTCCTCACTCTTTCGAGCCTCACATCTTCTCTTCTCTTCAGTCTTCTTGTCGTGGCAGCTTCTCTCCACGCGTCCGTCTCTTCTTTCAGTCTTCTCGGGGCAGCTTCTCTTCTTGTGGCAGCTTCTCTTCTCATGTCCATGTCTTCCTTCAGATCTTCTTGGTGTGGATCCTCTTCTTGGGAAGAGATATTCTTCTTCTTTCATGGCTGGGGCCATGAGCTCGTCCGTCAAGTCATTTTGCTCCATGTGAGCAACATGTTTCAATGTTTTGCTGACAGTTCCTTTGGGCTTTTTATGTTCATCTTGTATCATTATGCAATGCAAACCCAAATTTATGCGGGAGGTCTTACCTCTTGCCTTATTCTGGACAAGGGCAGTGTCTGTTCCCATTTTTACACTGATGCAATGTGCCCAATACATAATGCGTATAGCATTCATTCTCATGCACATTCCAAATGCAACTCTGGCTATGAATAATCTTGAATTTGAGTGAGATTTACAGGCATTAACCAAGGGTTAAATGTAAAATGATGATTTTCACAAATTTATCAGCACAATTTTCCCAAAAATTACATTAAATCAAGGGTAACCAATTTGTACGGGATGGTTGGAGTATCAAACCAACTCCGATTTGAAATTTGAAGTTATAGGGATCTATATCAGATACCTAATGGTTAATTTGAACCCTCAATTGCACCAAAGTACAGTGATTAGCATTGATTAATCATTGATTAGCAAATTAATGCTCTGTTTTGTGTACAAAAAACAGAGTATGCGGGGAGCCCAGATCTGGTGCCTTCCACTTCAAATGAGCTCAAATGCTTTCAAAGGCATCAATAGCAATGAGTCTAGTAGAGGATTAAGCCAAGAAACACAAGATTTGACCAAATAATGAAAGCTTAATCTCTGTTTTACCAAAGTCACCTGCAGATTTGATGAAGAGCTTGGATCTCTCTGTAGACTTGATGAAATTGATTTCTGTCTTCACCAGCTTGTAGAGCATGCTTGATTACCTCTTGGGCTAGGAGGAATTGAATCAATTTGAACCGATGAAGTGTAGATCTGCAATTTACTCAGAAAAAACAGCGCTGAAAGAAACGCCGATTTCTCCTCAACGCTTTCGCGTTTTGCTGCGCCGTTTGATGTGCTTGTAGCTAGATGTGTTAGCTAGCATGTGCTAAGAGGGCAAGGCCTAATGTTGACTGTGCATGGAGAATAGAGTCCTCCACTGGCTGGGGGTGAAGGGGAAGATGAAAAACTCACTAAAAATTTGATTTTTTTGCTAATTACCTACTAATCGTGATTAATTCACTAATGGGCTCATAAATCTGGTTGATTCTAGGCATGGCTCTGATACCATGTTGAAATTTGAGCAAAATGATGAGCTATGGTGGATCATACACTAGAATCAACATGATTAACAAAGTGATTAAGAAATGATTAAGACATAATTAGTGAATAATTAGCAAATAGATTAATGTAGGCATGGATACTCAAAAACCAGCAAATTCTCATTAGGGCTATGCCTCAATTTATAGAGTTTACATCAAGCATCAAATCCCATTGATTTCTCCATGATTCACTCCCAGAATATCTCCACCTTTTGCCTGATTCTCTCCACCTCTTCTCTTTTCCCTGATTATCTCCCAGAATAACTCCACACTCCTAAATTCCCTCATGCTACCCCTTATTCTCTCCCAGTAGATTCTTCTAACCTTTTCACAGGTTCTTTCACAATTACATCTCCTCTTTTATAGCCTCTATCCAAGAGCTTGTTCCCACACACACCCTATTCACTTGTATATTTCAACAATCCCATCTTTCAAGTCTGCTCGCATATCTTTATGTTGTCGACGGTGTCCTTGTTGTGTGGTGTTTGTTAAGGGTTACAACCCTATGCACGTGCGCATGTATGTGTGTGTGTGTGTGTGTGTGAAAGAGAGAGAGAGAGAGAGAGAGAGAGAGAGAGATTGGTTGCACATAGCTGCCTTGTAACCTGTTAGCCACCACCTCCCCTCCCCTCCTCGACAGTGTCCTTGCTGGCGAGTTGTCTTTCTGAGGGTTGTAACCTACGCATGCACGTGCATGCGCGTGTGTGTGAGAGAGAGATTGGTTGCATGTAGCCGGCTTGCAACCTATTGGGGCTGTTGCCTCCCCTCCTCAATAGTGTCCTTGCGCATTATCTTAACAAGGGTTGCAACCCTGTGTTGTGTGTGTGTGTGTGTGTGTGAGAGAGAGAGAGAGAGAGAGAGAGAAAGAGAGATTGATTTCGTTTGTGTGGGTTTGTGTGTGTAAGAGAGAGAAAGAGAGAAAGAGAGAGAGAGATACAGAGAGAAAGAGAGAGAGTGTAAGATTCCTCCCCAGCCTCTCAAAATGTCCAGAATCTTCCCCTGTAATCAATCCCTCTTCAGAAATATAAAAGACTTGTTTCTAACTATTTTAACCTAGAGAGAGAAAATATTCTAGAGAGAGAATATTCAGATTTTTAATATTTTTGGATAGAAAATTATCTCATCTTATTAAAATAAGTTTCCCTGAAACAGAAATTCAAAAAGAACTTTCCAATGTGCAATTGGAATTAATTGGAAATGGGTATAAAGGACCTTAGCCTAAGGGTCTAGATTTTCAGAAATTTTGGGATTATGGTCCAATTAAGGTTCCTATGGGCCAATAGCATCAATCCATGTGTAGGAAGGAGATAAATCCAATTTGTAAAAGAAGATATCCAAAAATGAGTAAATGCTCACATAAGATGAAGAGTTGAAAATGTACAAGGTTTATTAGTAAAAAAACTATGAGCAATATTAAAAATATGAGATATTTTGGATTTAATGATCCCATTTTGACACATATGTAAGGAAGGGGAGTTCTTTAAAGGAGGTGCATATTTCACATAAGATGAAGAGTTGAAAAGGCAAAGATGCCAGCGGGTTTCCTCTAGAAGATGCGAAGAAGTGAAGGGCCGCTTCGAAAGAACGAGACCTCGGGTCGCCGAGGAAAGGATTGCGAAGACGCCCGGCGTGGCACTGTAGCAGACAGAGGCGAAGGAGTTGCCTCCAAGTTTTGACCGCCAGAAGAGAGGAATCACCTTGTAGAGTCTGCAGCAGCAGCTGGCGAAGAAGGGGAGGTTGCTCTGGGTACGCAAAGAGGCTGGCTGACAGGCGGCGTCTCGTCATGGTGAAGGAGCTCTGGTGAGCTGCAGACAGAAATAAAGAGAGTTGCCGCCTTGTAGTAGAGGTGCTGGGGTGGCTCTGGTGATTCTGAAGAAAGCTGAATGCAGGCAAAGCGAAGGCTAGTGTAGGCCTTGGGTGATGTGGCTTGGGCTAGGTGAAGGTGGCACCAAAAAACAAGCTGGAGCGGCTAGTCGACTTGGTGACGGGCTGACAGTGTAAGAAGAGAAGCCTGGTGGGCTTGTAAAGTGTGGGAGCTAGTGGAAGCACTGGCAGGCGTCAAAGAGTAAAGGGTGGCCGTGTGGGAGTACAAGAGCGGTGATACACTGGGGACTTGTGAAGAGCAGCAAAGACTGGAGCGCGGACGCTGAAGACAGGTGGACAGCGTGTGGCTGTGGACAGGTGATCTACGAGGGCTGGTGGAAGCACTGGCGGGCGTCAAAGAGTAAAGGGTGGCCGTGTGGGAGTACAAGAGCGGTGATACGCTGGGGACTTGTGAAGAGCAGCAAAGACTGGAGCGTGGACGCTGAAGATAGGTGGACAGCATGTGGCTGTGGACAGGTGATCTACGAGGGCTGGTGTGGGCCGCGTAGGTGAAGCCGACAGAAGACAGAGCGGGTGCCGAGTGAAGCAGAGAGAAAGGTTGATATTGCTGCTTGGTGGTGGGCCGGTAGTAGCAGGGCAGATAAGCTGCAGAGCTGGCAAGGGATCAGCACAGAGAGAGAGAATGTGTATGGTGTAGCTGCTGCTGGTGACACATACAGAAGTGATGGGCTGCAGAGAGTTGAGGGTTAGCTGGTGGGCGCCCTCTGAAGTGAAAATGGCCAGGTTCATTCTGGTGTGGTTGGTACAGCATGTAGGCGAGTGGATCATGTGGTGATTGGGGATGTGGTGTATCCTCGTCAATGACCAGGTCTAAGCATTAGGAACTCAATGGAGTCTTTTTGGGCCCTTTAATTTGCCATGAGGTTATGGAAACGTTTAACTTTTTGACAAATAGGAGGCCGCCATGTAAGCAAAAACCAATGGTTTGTAAGAGAGGTGTAAGAGTGGTCAAAGGGTGCACTTTTTCTCCCAAAAAGGGGAGGGGGCAATTTTACAATTTTCGGACCTCCATAACTTCTACATACAAGCTCCGATTTGAGCGGAGATTACAGATCCGTGATCTACGCATCAAGAGCTTTCCATAGATATGTTACATGATATGGTTTTATCCGCTAGATTTTAAATTCCATTTTCCCCCCAAAATTCAAATTCGAATAAAGTAGCCGTTTTGAGGCTTCAAATTAGAAAACGTTTCTTCTTAAGAGAAAAGGTTTGACTCCCTTAAACTGCCAAATAAAAGGGCCCAAGAAGACTCCATTGAGTTCCTAATGTGTGGGTTGGGTGGTGAAGAGTGAGAGAAGCGTTCCAGCCGGTGGTTGGCTAGTGGTGCCCCCGTTCGTGTGTGTTATTCCAAGTTTGGGAGGTGAAGGGCTATAGAGGCAATGGTCTTTTCTTCTTTTTTTCACCTCACACCGGTAGCAACCAACGTATGTCGGTAGCTTCCTACGCATGACGGTAGCAACCAACACATGCAGGTAGCTTTATACATAAGACTTGTGCATATGGCTTTATACATGGCTTATGCATATGGCTTTATACATGTGGCTTATACATACGGCTAATACATAAGCCTCATGCATATACTTATGTATAAGGCTATACATAGAGGCTTATCGTCGTTAAGGCATAAGCTTTATACATGAGGCTTATGCATGAGGCTTTATGCAAAAGTCTCATGCATAAACCTTATGTATAAGCCTCATGCATGAGGCTTATACATTTGGTAATGCATAAGTCTTATGCATGAGGTTTATGCACTACCCTTATGTATAAGACTTTTGCATAAGACTAATGCATAAGCTTTATGCACTAGCCTCATACATGAGGCTAAGGCATATGGTCACCTCTAGAGAGGACCTATGCTATCCATGTCGGGGAGAAAAAATAACAAATCGTAAAACTTACAAACCCTATAACATGTAAAATCATAAGAGAGGAAACATAAAAGGGAGAGATCTCTTACCTTATGGGGCTTGTATGTGTGGATAACCTATAAAAGAAAACCAAATAAATAAAAAAAGTATTAGTAACCCTAATCTTAACCCTAATAGAAAGCATATACAAAATCCTAATCTTAAAATAAATCTTAATGAAAGATTTTGCCCAAACTTATTGAATCTTTCTTTTTCACTTCTCATTATAGCTTAACCCGAACCCTAGCTTCTAAATAGAAAACATAATAGAGAGCTTTGATAGAGAGCTCTCCATCAAATCTCTTTATTAGGGTTTCTATGTAGAAGCTAGGGTTAGGGTCAAGCTTCAATGAGAAGGAAAGAAAAGAAAAAAAACTTAAAAGAGAAGAAAGAGAAGGTAAATACTCACAAGAACGCTTTAATGGAAAGCTTGTTTGCATAGGAAATGAAGGAAAACAATAGATATACCTTGCTTGAGCTTGAGGAGGATAGGGTAGGAGAGGTAGAAGTAATAGACAAGGCAAAAACCTGTAAAAAAAACTCAGAGTACAAGTTTTACCTATGATGGTTATGTGGAAGATCACTATGCATACATGGCAAAGGTTGTGCACGTTGTAGAGCCCACATGTATTGATGAGGCTGTTGGAAATGTGTGTTGGGACAAAGCTATGGATGAGGAGATGGATGCACAATATGGAAATGAGACTTGGGATTTAGTGCAATTGCCTGAAGGTCAAGAAATCCATTGGATGCAAGTAGGTGTACAAAATAAAACATAACAGTGATGGAAGCATAAACAGGTACAAGGCTAGATTGGTAGCCAAAGGATATGCACAGACATATGGCATTGATTATGAGGAAACTTTCAGCCCAGTTGCTAAGATGGCAACAGTGAGAGTTGTGATAGCAGTGGCTACGTCAAAGCAATGGTCTTTACATCAAATGGATGTAAAGAATTCATTCTTGCATGGGGATTTGCAAGAAGAGGTGTATATATTGCAGCCACCTGGTTATGAGGATGTGAGTCACCTCGAGCATGTTTGCAAGTTGTGAGGATGTGAGTCACCCCGAGCATGTTTGCAGGTTGAAGAAAGCCTTGTATGGCTTAAAACAAGAACTAAGAGAATGGTTTGATAAGATTTCTGAATATCTTAACACTATTGGCTTTCATGTAGCCAATGCAAATTTTTTGCTTTATGTGAAACACGGTGATAGAGGGGTTATGCTTGTTGTCATCTATGTAGATGACTTCATCATTACGGGGGACCATGATGTAGAGATCTTTGATGTAAAGATCTTGCTTAGAAAGAAGTTTGAGATGAAGGATCTAGGGGAGCTCAGATATTTCTTGGGCATTGAGGTGATTAGGTCACCACATGGTATTGGATTACTGTAGAGACAGTATGGCTCGGACATGTTGTCCAAGTATGGTATGATAGGCTCCAAGCCTATCTCAGTGCCATTGGATTAGAATAGCAAGTTGAATGCAGATTCAGGAGAGATTTTAGAGGATCCTACTATGTATAGGCGCATAGTAGGAAGCTTGATCTACATGACGATCATTAGGCTAGATTTGAGCTGTGCTATTGGGTTGGTGAGTCAGTTTATGCAGGTTTTTAAAAGCTGCATTTGGATGCATTGAGACACATACTGAGGTATATGAGGTCTATTTTGCATTGTGGACTATTTTATGAAACTGGGACAGAGATATGTGTACATGGGTACACAAACGCTGATTGGGCTGGTAGTATCTCAGATAGAAGATCTACTAGTGGCTTCATGTTTTCTTTGGGGAGTGCTGCTATGACTTGGAGCAGCAACAAGAAGCAGCCTACAGTTGCTCTTTCTAGTACAAAGGCCGAGTACAGAAGTGCTGCTATGGCAGCATGTGAGGTAGCTTGGTTGAAAAAGCTACTTGCAAATTTGGGTCTATTAGTGGATAGACAAGTTGTCATTTTCTGTGACGACATTAGCAGTATACAGTTGGCCAGGAACCCAGTTTTTCATGCTCGCACGAAGCATATAGAGGTCCTTTGTTCCACGGGAACACTCACAGGAACACAGATTATGGAAGGAGGCCAGAAGCAATTAATGCGAGAGAGCGGGATTGTAGCCATGGGAACATAAAAACGCACATAATTTTTTCATATTTTTGTGCCGAAGTGCAATGTTAGGCCAATGTGGGTTCTAAATGAGAGTTCTAAGTGTATTAAGCAAGGCTCACTTATGGGGTTGTCCGCCCATGTGTGAAAGAGGCCTAGGGTTAGGGTTAGTGACATCTTTATAAAAGAGATGTTAGCTAAAGAAAGAGGACGTTTTTGGCCATTCTCATAAGCTATTGAGTGAATCTCCTGAGCTCTCAAGCTATGGCAACTCTCTAACTCTCTTTCTATTGTACTCTAATGAGCATCAAGCTCCAATGAGTATAGCTCCACTTCTTTCTCTTAATCTGTTTTAGCATCGTTGAAGTAGATTAATCTATGATTAGTTGAATGCTTCTTTTATTCTCTTAAGTATGCATGCTTGTAGTGTGTGTGTGTGTAGTCTCCATTGATGCAAGCTCTTGCCCACTTCATTGGCCAATGAGTTATTCATGGATAGACTCTCTCTATGAGCTTGTGGGTTTGTGAATGTTACATTCTATGCTTGCTTAAGCTTGTGGGTTAGTAGATGCACGCTTATGGGTTTGTTGGCATTAGGGAAAGCTAAGATTTAATCAATGTTTGAATGGGATTAAGAGATTGCCATGCATTTCTTATTCTCTTCATTAGTGTAGTGGATTTAAGAGATTAAGAGATTGATTGAAGTGTTGAATGGTTGAACCGTCACGTGGTGGTTCATGTATGTGAGCTCTCCCGCAAGGGATAAGCCTTCATGCACTAATCGGGTCCAGTCCTCAGATTGACATTGTGTTTCTCAACACATTTGTTGATCGGTAGTACGCTATGAGCACTATATTGCACGGTAGAGAGAACTACTCTACAATGGCGCCGCTGTCGGGGAGCGAGTGCCTACATTAGTTGAGCACCATACACACACTACCACTCCTTGTTAAGCTCCAATCGGTTGCAAAACCATTGGATAGGAGAGCAGGCTTTGGGACTAATTTTGGTACTTATTTAAGACTACTCTTTTGTTAAATTATCTTTATTATCTTGCAATTGGAGTGCGATTGGCTAGCTACGCCTCTCCCTTGAGGTCACGACAAGGATTCAACACACGGGAAGGATTGGAGGTAGGCGCTAAACCTACAAATTTCAATTTGTGTGCGAAAGAGAGAGCCTTGTTTTTGCATTTCTGTCATTCTGTTTGAGGATAATTTTTACAGTTTCAGTTTTTTTGCATGTTCATTTTATTTTCTGTTCTTAGCTTAGTTTAGTTTTCTGCATCTTTAATTTTGTGCATTTTAAATCTCTGTTAAACCTGCATTTTAGTTCTCTGTTAAACCTGCACCTGTAGAGAAACTAAAATTTCTACACACACATGAAGATTGAACATTTCGAACTCCCTGTAAATCTCATAGCTGCACACGCATTGAGTTCCCTGCACATGCATTGAATTTGCTGTAAATCTCACAGCTGCACACGCATTAAGTTCACTGCACGCACTTTAAAAAAAGAAAAAATAATAATAATAAAAGAAGGCGACTGTGCGTGAACAGCGCACTGCACGGAGAGACCCACACACCGCACCATAAAGACCACCACCGCCACTGCACACCGGATTAAGGTCTGGAAAATTTTTCATTTTCTGTCACAAAAAATTGGGAGGTTATCTAACTTTTTAAGAGGAGTTAGAAAACACCCATCGTCGAAATTTTGGTCCCGGAACCATTTTCCCATAGTGAGTCAGTATGGGAAACTGGTAAATTTTAGGCGATTTTCGATCCTGAAAAATACGCTATTTTTTTGGCCTAATGTGTTCGAGGGGGTTCAAAATGGGTTCTGGCAAAGTTTGAGCCAACTTAAAAATTTTTGGATTAAAAAAAAAATCCCTTAAAATTCGACCTTATGCACTTGCAGTCGGGACATCATATAGACACTGCCATAGGGTCTAGGACACCTTCTAGAGCACCTACGCAAGAAAGTGGGACCCAATCGGTAGAAAATTTGGCAGATATTGCTGAAACCTTTTCCGAATCCCAATCTGATACCCTTTCCAGGACAACTAGCTCATTGTCTATGAATAATATAGGGCCATCAAATAGTCATCCCTTAGCCCCAAATAGGACACCCACAAGATCTTTTAATCCATTTGAAGCCGACATCATGGGGTTACCACTCAATGTGAGACTTCAATATGTCTACACAAATGCTCAAGGAGCTGAGATCTTTAGGGATCCACAACAACGGTATCTCGTTAAGATTGCAGACTTCTTCTTAGAGCTTGATAGAGCACCTCTAGTCAATGACCAGGGTAACATGTACATGGGTGGAGATGGTGTTCGCTACGAAGTCACCTATCATCTAGAGAATGTAGACAAATTAGGAGAGCTCTCTAAGAGTAAGCTCCTAGATTTATCAAAGCCTTCCGGAGCAAGGGAGTCTAGAGATGATTGGCTCATTGAGCCGGACATGCCTGGACCATCCAATGCCCAGTCCTCCTCAAAGCCATCCATAGATGATTTACTTTTTGTAGATCTAAATTTGGAAAGGGACAGGAAAGGCAAGAGCAAAATGGATCAGGGGGGACTGAGAACCAATGGGAGTTTGTACGACAAATTCCAGTGACAAAGGTCTTTCAGGATGACCCACTTCAAGAGGTCTATAAGGACTCTTTAGAAGGATATTATGCCACAACTAGATTGCTAGAGCTAGATCTTCCTCTAGCACTTGTGGTGGTAGTCTAGAAGCTTGTAGGTTACAAGAACTGAATCATTGATAAATGGGCCAATGAGTACTGAACCTTAGATTGGAAGGAGATTCGTGAGCTCACATGGAGAGGACAACCATTATTCGTAGAAGGGTTCTCAAGTAATACAGCTAAACCAAGAGAGATAGCCTTTCTTGGAGAAATTGTTGCTCCTCCCCTAGGAGAGTTCACTAGAGAGGGACCCTCAACATCAAAGTGGACCACTGCAAGTAGCCCAACTCTAGCACCAAGATATTATCCTACGCCAAAAGTGCGACCACAGATCACACCACAACAATGTTTCTCTCACTATGACAATCAGAGAGTAGGGGAGCCAACTTGGCCTCCCATAAATGCACCTCCTCAAATGCGGGTAACAGGATCTTTGGAGAGAGTTGGTGAGGCAGGTATTAGGGGACCCACACCAATTCAGAATGCATATGGACCACCTTACCAAAGAGAGGAACCACTGAGAGTGAGAGGTCTTAGGCCCGATGATGAGTATTCAAGACGAGTAAGGCCATCAACTCTTCAGAAACTGGTAAAGAAGTATGAAGGGTTGGGAGATCCATATGACCATGTAGCAGCATTTAGGCAAGCAGTTCGAGCTCAAGTGACTGACAAGCATATGCAAATTGAAGGATTTGGGCTCACTCTTGAGGGAAAGGCCCTTCCTTGGTTTCAGGCATTAGAGGCTTTAGACAAATCTTCTTTACGAGTTTTGGAAGAGAGATTCATTGCTGCTTTTTCCTTGATGGGGATTCAGCATGACATAGTAGCAAACATCTACTCTTTCAAGCAAGGCGTTTTGATGATGATGTGATAATCCCCAAGGAAGAGTTAGGAAAGGCACACCTACTCTTGAGAGGAAGGGAGGTTCAAATAGAGATCCCTCGAAGCCGACCCAAATGTAAATGCTATAAGAGCCATAAGAGAATCCGTAAACAAGATGAGAGGGAACAACGTGAGAGAATACAAAAAGAAAATGAGGAGTTTAAGAGTGAACACTCTCGACCACCACCTCACTTCTTAGGAAAGAATGGATATCTATACTATGTCCAAGCACAAGATAGTATCAAAGACCAAGTAAAACGATCAGATGGATTCCAACCAGGAGAAAAGCTACAAACTATTAGCAAAAATCGTAAAAAAACAAAGAGACCAAAACAAAAACTCAAGTCTCAAACCGATTCAAAAGCGAGTGTAGGAATTGCAAAGATAAAGGTTGAACGAAAAACTCTGATGCAAGATTGCAAAGGAGAGCTCAAAACTACATGGTCTTCAATTAGTGATGACTCAAGTGGACAAGAACAGGGTCTCAATGTTTCCCCCAACTGCACACAGTACACTCTTCAAGATCAGAAGATTGTCCTTCAACAGCCCATGCGACAAAAGCCAAGTATGCCACGGGTTTCATATGATGGTCCAGAAGATGCAAAAAAAATTGATATTGCTAAGCCAC
The DNA here is from genome assembly GCF_041138505.1 of Cibotium barometz. Lineage (NCBI taxonomy): Eukaryota > Viridiplantae > Streptophyta > Polypodiopsida > Cyatheales > Cibotiaceae > Cibotium > Cibotium barometz. Next base: position 7,306,264 of record NC_141110.1, read on the forward strand.
GAGAAGAGCCTCGCTATGTGTGGATTGCCACAGACTTGTTCTTAGATGAGGAGAAGTTATTAATTCAAACAATAAAGGAGTATCGCAATGTTTTTGCTTGGAGTTATAAAGACCTCAAAGGAGTTGATCCAAGCATATGTGAGCATACAATTCCATTGCGAGAGGATGCAAAGCCTTCCAAGCAACGTCCTTATACTTACAATGAGAATTTTGCACGAAAGATAAAAGAAGAAATAGACAAGCTCTTAGAGGCAAAGTTTATCTATGAGATTGAATAGACTGAATGGGTCTCCCCTATTGTAGTGGTGCCTAAGAAAAATGGAAAACTTCGAGTAAACCTCAAGAAGGTAAATGTAGCTATTGTACGTGATCATTACCCACTTCCAATCACGGATCATGTTTTGGAACGTGTTGCAGGGAAAAAGGCATATAGTTTCTTGGATGGATTCTCCGGTTACAACCAATCAAGTGTCAATTGATCCAAAGGATCAACACAAGACAGCCTTTGCTACTGAAGATGGTATCTTTCCCTATCGTGTTATGCCATTTGGTCTAACAAATGCACCTGCAACCTTTTAGCAGTTAATGAGTCATGTATTCAAGGAGTACCTTAGGCTTTTTCTTGAGATCTTCATGGATGATTTATGTGTTCACTCACAAGAGCGTGATGATCATATAGAACACCTCAGACTTGTGTTTCAAAATTGTCAAGTTTATCGTATATGCTTGAATCCTGACAAGTACAAATTCATGGTAAGACAAGGGAAGATTTTAGGCCATATTATTTCTCGCAATGGTATTTCAATAGATATGGATAAAATTGATATCATTGTCTCATTACCTCGGCTTATCAATCCTAAAGGGGTGCAAATATTGTAGAGCGGTTCTCTCTACCATGCAATATAGTGCTCATAAAGTACTACCGATCAACAAATGTATTGAGAAACACAATGTCAATCCGAGGACTCGACCCGATTAGTGCATGAAGGCTTATCCCTTGCGGGAGAGCTCACATACACGAACCAGCACTTGACGATTCAACCATTCAATCACCTCAATCAATCTCTCAATCCCTTAAACCCACTACACTAATCAAGAGAACAAGCAATGCATGGCAATCTCTTAATCCCATTCAAACATTGATTAAATCTTAGCTTTTCCTAATGCCAGCAAACCCATAAGCATACATCTACTAATCCACAAGCTTAAGCAAGCATAGAATGTAACATTCACAAACCCACAAGCTCATAGAGAGAGTCTATCCATGAATAACTCATTGCCAATGAAGTGTGTAAGAGCTTACATCAATGGAGACTACACACACACTCACTACAAGCATGCAGCATACACAAGAGAAAGAAAGAAGCATTCAGCTAATCATAGAATAATCTACTTCAATGATGCTAGAACAGATTAAGAGAATGAAGTGGAGCTATACTCATTGGAACTTGATGCTCATTAGAGTACAGTAGAGAGAGAGTTATAAAGTTGCCATAGCTTAAGAGCTCAAGAGCTTCACTCAATAGCTTATGAGTGGCCAAAAACGTGCCCTTTCTTTAGCTAACATCTCTTTTATAAAGATGTCACTAACCCTAACCCTAGGCCTCTTTCACACATGGGCGGACAACCCCATAAGTGAGCCTTGCTTAATACACTCAGAACTCTCATTTAGAACCCACATTGACCAAAAACGATTTACATTGCACTTCGGTACAAAAATATGAAAAAATTATGTGCATCTTTATGTTCCCATGGCTACAATCCCTCTCTCTCGCATTAATTGCTTCCGACCTCCTTCCATAATCCGTGTTCCCGTGGAACATTCCCCCCTTCCTAAATCGCGCACATCCTCGAGCTCGGTAGAAACAAAAGCTGCAAAAACAATGGAAGACAAGTAAAGTCTTTTAATGAAAAAATACCAGCAATGACTATTTCGCACGTGAGCATGCAAGTGAAAGGCCGATTAGAGTTTTAAAGAGTGCTAAAAGAAGCAGTAAAGACTAGTCAAAGTGAGACTAAGTTGTAGATAGTGCTATGCAAAGGCAAGTGTGCTTGTATACCGCAGGTTATGACCACAGTCTCAATGTCCCAAAGTGTTTAAGTTATTCTTAAGTGGCAACCCTACTCCTAAATATAAGCCATGGTGATTGGACCTTTCTTTCTTTCTTTCTTTTCTTTTCTTTTCTCTCTTTTTTTTTAAAAAAAAATCTTTTTTTTGGATGTGTAAAGAGTAGAAGATTAAAGAGAATTAAAGAGGAAGGTTCCATCCCAATGAGACCCAAGCAATGGCCAAGAGACCTCCGCCAAGAGAATCTAAAGGCCGCTAAGTATCTCAAGGGCGACAGACCCTTTTCTTTCTTTTTGTCATAAGGAATACCCCATGAAGATGAGGGCATCGGTCTCGAGGGCCCATAATGTACCCAAGAGTCCTACCAGCATCTATCAAGGCAATAGAGTCCTTGTAGGTCTTCTTCTTAATCTTTTAGACGTCCGTGTTCACCCAATGGAAACCAAGGCATCGGCCCCAAGGTCCTACCAAGCATCTCACATGGCCGTAGACATGTCATGTCTCAAGTCACTTCTATATATTTTTTAGGGCATGTGTTTCGTAAATTTTTTATTAATCGTAGCACCTAGCCCATACCTAAGAGGTAGCATTGGTTCTATGGGAAGGTTAAGCAGACAATTCCGTTGCTCAATATAGATGCTCATAGTGATCCAAAATTGACATGTTGAGGCTGGGGGAAGAAGGGCTTGCAAGATAGGTGGTTGCAAGTCATTTATGCATGTATCCCTCCATTGTTGTCATTGAACCTCCTCAAGTAATCTACGTTGATTTGGTCCTCGGTCTGGTATTCTCACATCAAGAAGGTTATGGCATTGGGGTGTAATTCCCACAATTTGTTTCATTAAGCCCGTGCCATATCATCGAAAGTAAGTTCGGCATAGCCAGCAAATGTATGAAGCTTCTCCCAATACGAGTCGTACACACTCTTGACAATGTGAAAATGGATGATGCTGTTGATAGAATAAAGTGACAAAGTGATGCCCACAGTAATTTTCACCTAAGGGAGCATAAAAGTACCTAGTATGAGTTTGAAAAGGAGGAGTACTATAACCCCCGCGATGTTCAGGTTGAGTACTATCAGGGTCAATGCATGGTGGACATGTATCTCGCCAAGTATCCATCAGGAGATATCTGTGCATAGAACAATGAAATTTAGAAACTTTAAACTTTATACACTCATATCCATATTACAATCCCTATAAAAAACAATGTAGATAAGATCATCTCAAAAAGAACACAATCCTATAATGGCAGAAGGAACCACATTAGTAAAAGTGAGACTATTCAAACACTGATCTACCAAAGAGCTTCAATTGTAGTGTTAATGCCTTACCTTTGGTTTTAGGTATGTCCTTCTTAAGAGGTGGGAAGAATAGCAATTGTCGAGGAATTTGAGTAAGATAAGAGGATTTAGGCAGTGAAGTGCTAGAATCTATGCTCAACGGAGACTCATGTAAAGTTGGATTTGTCTTAGGTACACAAGTTGATGGTGGAAGTGTGTAACAAGAAGAAGTTGGGACAACTGGTGATTCAATACATGTTTGGGGAAGGTCAACACAAGGAGATTTGTAGGTGCTATCACTACCACCTATCCTATCTTGAAGAGGTTGTGTTAATTTCCTTTGCACCCACTGATATGAAAAACCAAGAGTGGCTTTTGGAATCTTATTGATACACTCTTCTGGCTCTAGCAAACCATGACATTTGGGAAGCCAAAGTGCTGTTGCACCCTCATAATAGCCTTGTGCTTTAAGAACATGCTTTGGGACCCAATGAGTAACAATCTGAGATTTAGGCTTGGAAAAGATGTGCTTTTTAGGAGGCTTAGCAACTAGGCTAGATGGTACAAGTTTGTACGCATCTTTGGGTAGCCAAATTGACAATTCCTTCTTGCCTGGCCTTCTTTGAGCACTGACTAGAGTAGTTGGAACATGCCAGCCATGGCCCTCACTTGAGGACTCATTGATTATCCACATCATTCATCTTGGAGCTTCAAGAGCAAATTTTTAAAGTGGGTTGTGTAAGGTAGAAATACCACCCTTTTGACATGATAAAGCTCGTGGAGTAGCAGATCCCAAGATGCAATTAGAACCAATTTGTAATTTGTATTGTCTATTCTTCCAATCTAATGAACAATTGGTAACACTTAACCATGATCGACCAAGAACAACCTCTACCACTGCCTTGGACTTACTAGCCACATAAAAGGGAACTGACATCTGGTGATCTTGAATGGACATCATAATGACACATTTTCCCTCTATAGGGTTATCTTTACCTGAGAAGCTTCATAAGTCAATAGAAATGTGCACAAGTGTTGGTTGTCCCAAGGCTACCCATGTGTCAAATGAGAGAACATTATAATCTGCACCAAAGTCAATTAAGGTAGAGACAAAGTAGGTAGTCTCATGAAGATGAAGACACACGTGAATATTGAAAGGATCGACATATTGTTCATCAGTGGCCAACTGTAAGGTCAACACAGAAGCTTTGCGACGCTCCTTGGCTTTTGCAACTCTAGCTTTAGCTTCTTCTTGAGCCTGACGTTTAAGTAGGTCATGTGCTTCTTTCCGTGTGTAGGCAGCATGCATTTGTTGTAGCATGGCTTCAGTTAACGGTTCATTGTATTTCTTGAGACGACTTCCATTAATGAAGTTAGGCATTTGCTCACCTTCTAGTGTCTCTAAACGCACTGCACCACTAGGAGTAAGCTCATTAATCACAAACGGTCCTAAGCCACGTTTCTTGAGCTTTCGCTTACGCTTCTTAAGTGTGTACAAGAGCACAAGATTCCCTTTTTGAATCGGCCAGTTGTTACATTTCGATCATACCATTGCTTTTGTCTCCTCCTTCTTAGCATACATCCCCATTACCGCCAATAAACGGGTCTCATCAAGCTTTTCCAATTCATCAATGCATTGAGAAAGCTCATGACCACTTCGGTCCAATTGTTTAGCAACTCGTAGAGTATGTACAAGAAATTCAATGGGAAGAATTGCATCTAGCCCAAAAGCAAGCTCAAATGGGGTTGTGCCCACAGATGTTTTATAGGCTGTTCTATATGCCCAAAGAACTGAGTGCAACTTTTGCTCCCAATCAGTCCTATGTCCCTCAACAGTCTTTGTGAGTGCTGTGCAGAGAATCTTGTTAGTACTCTCAGCTTGACCATTGGTCTGGGGATGATAGGGTGTAGAACGCTTGTGAATTACCATAAATTCTTGAAGCAAAAACTCTATGACCTCATTCACAAAGTGCACACCTTGATCACTAACGATTTCAATAGGTAAGCCATAGCATGTAAACATGTACTCATACAAGAACTTGGCTGTGATTCTAGCATCATTTTTTACTGTAGCCTTTGCTTCTACCCATTTGGTCAAATAGTGAGTTCGACTATAATATATTCGACATGCGTGTGATGAGCTAGAGGTTTAATGGGACCGATAAAATCAATACCCCATTTGGCAAACGCACGTGTGCTTAACATAGACCGCAATGGCATATTGTCCTTTGTGATGGGAGGTTTGGTCCTTTGACAATCATCACAACATTTCGCATATTCTTCGGCATCCATTTATAAGGTTGGCCACCAAAGCCCAGACCACCTAATTAACTTAGCTGTGGTATTGCCCAAAAAGTGTCCACCCCTAACACCTGCATGTGCATGAGTCAAGATTTTCAAGTAGTCAGCTTCACATACACACATGTGCAAGTTGCCATCCTTTCCCCTCTTGTAGAGTTGGCCCTCTATCAGCATATAGTTGGCTGCTTCAACTTCAATAGCATGCTTTTGATATTTAGGAATTGTTCGATCAGTATGACCATGCTGAAGATAGTCCACAATATACTTACTCCAGTGTAGTTGAAATTAGGAATAATGTGACATTATGAATTGGTTGTTGAATATGACATGAAGCACATTTACGAACAAATTTTTCAGCATCCGCATGCATGGTAGGCTACCATTGCCCATCTTGAGTTATACGTCGCACACAAGTAGTAGCTGATGCATGGATTCCACCAATACTCTCATGTGCCCATTCCAAGATCTCATATTGGTCAGGGTTAGGTATATGCAACAACACTCCATCATTATCTTGATGATATAGTCTCCTTGAGATTAACTTGAATGGTCGCCATAGGTCCACATTAGGACCCGCTAGTTGTATCTGCCCACTTGTCAAAATTTCTGTTAACCCATGACAGACATTGAGACATACTATGTTTTACGTCATTAATTTAAATATTCTGAGTCATGGGCCGGGCTTGTCGGCACCATATGTTAAGGATAAAGGGATTGGGTGATCGCCAATGAGAGGTGCACCTTGAATATCAGTAGGATAAGGGTTAGGATCGGCCGGCCATGTATGGGCACCCAAGTGTGTACGGCCAAATCACCTATAAGAGTCATATGTAACCCTAAAATCCTCATTCTCATGTGTTGTGAATACAAGAGTGCTCTTGCCTTATCTCCTTGTTTTCCTTCTCCTGCGTGTGTGTGTGTGAGAGAGAGAGAGAGTGAGAGAGCGATCGAGCGCACTGTGTAGCGGCACGACGGCGGCGGCGAGGCGATAGAGCGGCGCGACGGCGGCTCCTCCTTCACGGCTGCGACGCGGGAATCCTTCAAGGCGGCAGTTAAGCGGTGAGTGACACACCTTTTGCATTCTGTTTTGAGCTTGCCTTCCTAGTTGTATGCTTGCAGCCATTCGTGGCTCGCATACGGTGTTTGGCAAGTCCCTAGCTACGACCTGTGCAGCAAAAGCACACATTTTTGGCGCCGCTGCCGGGGAGTTGCCCTGCACCAAGCTCCAGTTTGCAGCTCGGCTGCTGCGTGAAGTTTAATCTACTTTGCAGGAAAGCGACTGTGTGTTTGTTGTTGAGGTGTTTCTGTGTTTTGCAATCTGTCTTCTGCATTTCTGTTTCTTTTGTTATTTTTCCGCTCCGCGTGTGGGCGTGCGATCTGTTATTTGGTTATCTGAGTGCGGGGGGGATTTCTGAATCCCCAGATCTGTGCTGTGTGCGAATCGCGCCGCGGCCAAGGCTGAACCCTAAAGAAACCCTAGAAAACTTATCTAAAAAAAAATAAAAAATAAAAAATTAAATTTTATTTTTAAAGAAAGAACCAAACGTGTGGAGAGGAAAGATTTTCTAATTGGAGAAAAATTTTTTGAAAAGAAAGAACCCCAATTGATCCACGACCCACGACCCACGACCCCGGCCCCGGCCTCGGTCTCGGTCTTTTGATATATATATATAGAAGAGTGAGCCTCCATAGCTTTCTTTCAAGTGAGAGCTTATGGAAAGTCGTGCCCTATATGTAGCCCACTCCCCAAGGAGTAAAGTGAGCATGTGGGATAAAGCCCTCACCCTTTCCTCCGCAAGCAAATAGGCTTTTGCCCCTTCCCCCCAAACGAAACGGACTGTTTTGAGGACTACAGGAGCTCTAGATAGGCGAACACGGTGCCGTAAAGCACACTAGGACCCTTTGAACGATATGCTCGTTTCGAGCTATCACACGCCCTAGTCCAAGTTTGATCGTAAGTAAGGGGGTCAAAAACGAGTTAAAAACAGTCTAAAAACAATCTAAAAACAAGTAAAAACGGGGTGCGAAATACCCAAGAAACCACTTGTGTGGGCTTTAAGGGTAGTTACCAACGCACGTAGGGTACCCACGTCACATGCATCTACGTTCTGGTCGGGTGCTAGAGTCTGAGCCACTAGAAAGCGTTTCAGTCTACGCAGGCTCACACCATCCCTCCACGTTGGCATCTTGGCCAAGGGAGTGCAACCCAAGATCCACGAATAGTGGATAGTGACTCGTCTTCCGACTCAGAAGCCATGGAAGGACACCCTACCAAGAACCCTGAGGAGACAAACCAAAACATGCCAGTGTGGGCCCCACAACCTGGATCTAGCATGTTTAGTTGTCTAATAGAGACCTTTAGTAGAGCTACACGCTCTGAGCATGCGACAAGCGAAGTAAATGAAGAAGGAGGGGTAGTAGATTCACCATTCACATCTTATGTAGACCCTACCCTCCCAAAGAGTGTCCATGTGGATATTCTACCCACTTCGTTTAATGAGGGCCCTACTGAGCTACCAACTTCCGATGCTCTTCCTAAAGTAGAGGTCCCTAGAAGCCAACCCATAAGAAGTGACTTTGCGTCCACTTCAAGAGAACCGTTTGGCACACCAAGTCTGGATGGGATATTTCTCAATGAAAATTGGGAATATGATCTACACACAGAGACTCTAACGGACCTATGCACGGGTTACAGATACCATGTGGGTTGGTTAGAAGTCCTACGATCTACATCTAGCGCCACTAATCTAGAAGAGCAACAGCAAATGATATGTGAGGTTATTCATAGAATTATCCAAATTGAGAGGCAAAATAGGGGAGTGAACCTAGTTTCCACTGGCCCTATGAGGTTTTTGGATACGAGCAAGGCCAAACAACCAACCCTATCACAATTGGAGACTCCCTCGGTGAGTCCCATAGACCCTTCATATGTTGTTTCGCCTGGAGTCTCAATGCAGGTTGAGCCCACAAGCAGTAACTTTAGCTTTCCAACCTTGGCTCAACTTTCCATTAGGGAATCCACAATGCCTACCCCAATCATGAGCATGACAGAAAGCGCACCTGTTACCACTGTAGTTAGTATGACACCGCTACCTAGTGGAACAGTACCTACAACAGTGCGTGCCAGTGCCTATCAACCATATGTACCTATTGCTACTCATGCTCATGTAGCTCCTACGCCTCTTAGTATGCCAATGGCATATGCTCCATGACCACCTTATCATAACCATTATCCAAGGGGAGCTAGGCCTAGTCACATATCATATCCTACATCGTTTGCCAACATACTCAGACCAATGCCAACTCCTATCAGCCAAGCTATCCCAGAAGTGCCTCCACCAACTATGCCTGCTCACTTAGGTGATCTCGCAGCATTTGCTCAGACGATCGGACGATCTATTGCGGAAAACATGCGGGGCATGCCTGAGAGAGAACCTAGAAGCAAGGCAGTACAAGTGGCTAAGCTCACTCAAAACTTCAATGGTAACGAGGATGTTAGGAAGCACATTGAAGTCTTTGAACACGTGTGTGATTCCTTGGAAGAGCACAATGAGCTGCATAAGTGTAAAGCCGTAGGCTTAACCTTAAGTGGGAAGGCCGGAGATTAGTATCGAACCTTAAGGGTTGAAGAGCGCACTCACTACCCCACTCTCAAGAGATTGTTCTTGAAAGAATACATACGTGAGGGTGTGCTTTGGGGAGTAGCATCTCAACTCCAAAAAGCTGAACGCGAGGAAGGGGAGTCAGTGAGAGACTTTATAAGTCGATTGAAGCATCTAAATTCTCGCTGCACTCCCGATGAGCGCTTCAATAATAACCAACTGCTCGATAGATTCATCCGAGGATTGCGCCACGAGGACATTTACAATGGCCTAGTCATTAGAGGTCTTACAACGTGGGAAGCAGTCACTGCCAATGCAATCGAGTTAGAAGACAACTTGATGATTGCAGGTAAAAAGGTGTCTTCGGAAACAAAATCCGTTAGTTCGCAAGTATCTGGGCACGAGCCAATGACGGTGAAACCTATTGCCAAGGAGCCCAAGATATCTGAAATGTCTGACCGACCTTACTAAGGCTCTCCAAGAATACTTTAGGGGTAATCGAGCTCCTCAGAATAGCCATATGTACCCAAGGAGAGAGCAACAATGGTGTTCGGTGTGCTTAGGACCACATAGCACGAGTGAATGTCCCACATTCAGAGTCAAATTCAATGGGAATTGCAATGCATGTGGTAAGTACGGCCATCAATCTAAGGATTGCCTAGTACTTAAGCGAATGTTGGCAAATCAAGCACCACTAGCCTGGTCAAACACACCTCAAGTACCCGCGCTAATGCCTGCACAACCTGTCGAGCAACCGTCACAGCACATAGTTCCAAGAAATCCGAATGTAGTCCAGTCTGTGCCGTTACCACCGCCAGTGATAGGACCACAACCTCCACATCCAAGGATTACTCCTATAAACCAGATTGGTTGTGAGTCACATAGTGCGTGTGGGGATTATGAAGAGGAGATAGACCCCACTACTCCATACGGGATTGATACGTTTGAAATGATTCCCCAGTACTACATGGAGGATCATTTCGGGCAAGTTAAGCCTGTATATCAAGCGGCTGCTCTCGCCACAAGAGGCCAAAACCTTAATACCTTGGCGAGGAGACCACCTCTTCAATGCTATGATTGTGGTGGACCGCATCATGTAGCGGAGTGCCCTAATAGGCTACAGAAGATCGCTACTCAAATGCAACCAAATCAAGGGAGCACATCGGGAATGCCGGTACTTACATGTAATCGTTGTGGCATAGATCATTTGATCGCTCAATGTCCACATAATCCTAATGCACCCAAGATTACACCATTGAATTTGGTTGAGGTCACCAACCAAGCACGAGGATCCACACCCGTTGTACCCGCGAATGTAGTTACACGGTCAATGCTTCAAAATCAAAACTACGTTCTTGAAGAGAGGGATACTGCATCAATCGCTCAGGCAAAGAAAAAGAAAACACGGCGGAAGAGATCGCTTAATGCCACGAGCTCCAAGCCCAGTTCAAAGACCAACATAGGGACAGGAGACGACCCCGTGTATATGAATGATCCTGAAGATGATTCCGATTCAATAGAAACCATGGGGACCAAAGCCACTACCTTAAGGGAGGAATCCACTCGGGAGCTCAACGAAGGAGAATCAAGAAAGTACATAAATAAAGGGAAACAGAAGGAAACTTCCTCGGCCCCACAACAAAGTCAGTTAATTCCCTCTCGAATACCCAAACTGACTGAGACTCCCCAAGACAAGCCACGTGGGCCAAAAACCCTTAAGAACAAGATTGTAACTTATCCAAACCCAGTTGAGGAGATTGAACAAGTGCAACACTTAAGGGGTTTGGTGGAAGAAACACAAAGAGAACTGGAGCCAAACCCGAGAAAAATCAAAATTCCAGACACAGTGTTTCCTATGCAAGTTCAGCCTCACAGGAACCATAAACCGTTAGCTATACCTAGTATCATTCGGGAAGAAAGTGAGGATAGGACATCAGGAAGTGGGCAAACACCCTTCTTGCTAGAAAGAATGTTTAGTGAGGGAATGCCTGACCCCATCGAAGAGGAAGTAATTCCATCTTCACCAGTCCGTAGTCAAGGGGCGATGTCTCGAAAAGTACCGTTGAATGTGTCTAAGCTAATGGATTTCATGTCCTCTGAAATCAAAACCACGATCATATCCAAATTATACGGAGATCCTGAGCTATTCTTAGCTCTTCGGGCATTTCTCAATGGAGAACTAAAGGCGGGGTTACCACAATTTGCAAATATGGATAGACCTGACACGCTTCAAGATGAAGGGGAACATTGGGATCTACAACCCAACCCAAACGAAGATTCGGTCGTTGAAATACCTGTGAACAAGTTGGGACAGTACTTTGAAGGGGACGAATCTAATGCAACCCTCCCCATTACTACCAAGGGATTAACTCTAAAGGTAATCCTTGATGGTGGTGCTGGAGTGAGCATTGTGACTAAAAACTGTTGGGAATCTATGGGGAGACCTCACCTCGAAGTCACAAACATAGTGGTTAAGATGGCAAACGGAACTATTGCTAAACCTATTGGAATGTTAAGGGACCTTAAGATCAAGGTTCTGGGATACAAGGTACGACATACCTTCATTGTAATGGATTTCTCCAAGCATCCTATGTCATATCAAATGATCTTAGGACGTCCTTTCATGAGGGAAGCACAAATGGTGCATGACTGGTCGAAAAACCATGTCTATATACAATTCCAGGACTCTGTCATTCCAGTTGATCTTGAGAATGGTCGTGCGCATCCTTTAGAAAGCAAGGTTATCATCGATAATCGATCGGATACCACTGTTCACTCCGCCCCATTAAGGTATTGCTATACATGCAAAAAAGAGACTGATGATGGGAAGGATTCTCCTTACATGGATGTCCTACCGGGTATGACTGAGTCGGATAACGTGGATTGGGTACATCTAGCGGCAACCATAGACACATGGGGAAATAGAGGCACAAGTTGGGTAACACCTGAGGGGCAAGATATGCCATTGTTAGTGCCAATGAACATGATAGGTGTTATGCACTTGACTCCTGATGGCGAGAAAGCGGCAAACTCCACCGACACTGAAAGTAGTGAAGACTCTGACCAATGCAACTCTGAGTATGAATCTCAAGAAGAAACTGACCCTGAGCCTGATGGGGAAAATGAATCAAATATTCACCCAAATGTGGAAGCAAGGTGCTCAAGGCCTAGGACAGTGACCTCCTGCAGTTCATCCGAAAGTGAAGATCGACCAAGTGAGTCCGAATCTGATAGAAACAAAAATCAAAAACTTGGTAAGAAGAAAACGAGACATAAACGCCAACGCTATCGAGCTAATGTACGAACTGCAATAAATAAGGAGAGATCCACTGTAGAATGGCTTAGTTATGTAGGAGCCATTGACGCTCATCGGAAGATAGCGGATAATTGGGGACAATACCTCCAAAGTGTCATGTGGTGTATTCCGCAACCTCATGACGTCGCCCAATTAGAAATCGAAGAGAAGCCGAAACTAAGTCGTACTGCAAGAAGGCGGCAAAACCAAGAGTTGGCTAAGCAACAAAAGGAAGCGGAATTGAAAGAAAAAAACCTAGCACAACAAGAACCAGTAGACTTACACCCCGCACCCGAGCATTTCAAATCATTCACCACAGGGGAACGTAAAGTGGTCTACACAAAAGCCCAATGAATGCCTACCAATGGGAGTAGCGGTGTCTACGATGGTCCTGCGGTAGTTAAGGAGATAGACTTAGCAGATCCGGGTGAGGAGTCTAAACCAGTTTTTATTGCTCAAGACCTCACCAAGGCCGAAGAAGCTGCACTTACGAAGCTTCTTAAAGAATTCAAGGACATATTTGCTTGGACATATCATGATATGAAGGGTGTTCCACCCTCGGTGGTGCAACACACGATTCCAATGATTAGCACTGCTAAACCAGTCCAGCAACGTCCCTACCCAATGAATCCTAAGTACGCAAAGATTACACAAGAGGAAATTGAAAAGATGGTAAAATGTGGATTCATATACCCAATTGAGCACTCGGAATGGGTTTCTCCGATAGTCATCGTGCCAAAGAAGAACGGGAAACTCAGAGTGTGCGTTGATCTCAAAAAGGTTAATGCAGCCACCAGAAGGGATCATTACCCTTTGCCATATTCTGAACATGTGCTTGAAAGAGTGGCAGGCAAGGAGGCATATAGTTTTTTAGATGGGTACTCGGGTTACAATCAGATCATAATTGCAGTCGAGGACCAAGCTAAAACAGCATTTATCACGGAGTTTGGAGTGTTTGCCTTTCACGTCATGGCTTTTGGCTTGACCAATGCACCTGCAACATTCCAACGATTGATAAACATGGCCTTTAAGGAATATCTAAGGGACTTCTGTGAAGCTTTCTTAGATGATCTTTGTGTTCATTCCTCTTGGGACGAGCACTTGATGTGTTTACGAAAAATATTTGAAAGGTGTAGATTATATCGCATCTCATTGAATCCTTTCAAATGCCAATTCTGGGTTAAACACGGAGTTATCTTAGGGCATATAGTGTCCAAAAATGAGATTTCCACTGACGAGAGTAAAATCAAGGTCATTCTGGAATTACCCCCACCCACCAACTACAAGCGAGTCCAACGCTTTATGGGCCACGTTGGTTATTATCGAAGGTTTATTCTCTTCTTCGCCGAGATAGCTCGACCATTATATAAGCTTCTCATCGAGTTTATTTGGACCGAAGAATGTGACCGTGCCTATGAGCTATTAAAGAAGGCCTTGGCGAGTGCTCCAATCTTGAGAATGCCTAGCTGGGATTTAATCTTCCATGTGCATATTGATGCATCAAACTTTACTATTGGGTGTGTGTTGACTCAACCTGGAGAACACAAGCTAGACTACCCCATTAGCTTTGCCAGTCGCCAGTTGAACGACGCTGAGATGAACTACACCACTACGGAGCGAGAAGGGTTGGCAATGATATATGTAGTAAGAAAATTTCGTTATTACCTCCTTGCCACCAAGTTTGTTTTCTATGTGGATCATCAAGCATTGTTGTATCTGGTAAACAAACCATGCTCCACAGGGAGAATCACACGATGGCTATTGATTCTTCTTGAGTTTGATTTCACTGTTGTTGTGAGACCTAGCAAAAAACATGTTATGGCTGATCATTTGTCTCGCATACCTAATGGTGAGGCTCCTACAGGGGTTGATGATGACTTACCTGACACTTCCCTGTTCATGGTGGAGACAATGCGTGAATGGAGTGAGAAGATTGTTAACTTTTTGGTTAATGGCTTTCCACCCAAGGAACTTCGTAAAGATCTAGCTCGAAAGCTGATCAAAGAATGCGAACCCTATTGCCTGATAGCCGGGACTCTTTATAAAAGAGGAAAGGATGACGTTCTTAGGCGTTGTGCCCGAGAGGATGAGTATCTATACATTTTGTAAGAGGCACATATGGGCGTAGCCGGTGGTCACTTCTCAGGAGACTTAACTGCGCGAAAGATCTTACAATCAGGGTATTGGTGGCCCACTATGTTCCAAGACGCATCATTCTTTGTGAAGGGTTGCGATGAATGCCAACGATATAAGAAACCCCAGAGGAAAGATCAGATGCCCTTACATCCGATCAAAGTAAACCAACCATTTGAAAAGTGGGGTTTAGACTTTGTAGGTCCAATTAGTCCAGCGGCCCGAAACACACAATCTCGCTATATTATTGTGGCCACTGACTATATGACTAAATGGGCTGAAGCGAAAGCGACACGTAAGGCAGATGCGAGGACAACAGCCAAGTTCCTCTTTGAAAATATAATCACACGATTCGGTTGTCCTTTTGAACTTGTGAGCGACAATGGTACGCATTTTATAAATGAAGTGATTAAGGAGCTCACAACAAATTACATGATATCCCATCATAAATCTACTCCTTATTATCTGCAAGCGAATGGCCAAGCCGAGAGTACAAACAAGACATTAATCTCTGTTTTGACAAAGACAGTTGAAGCTCATCGCACGGATTGGGATCTAAAGCTTACGACAGCTTTATGGGCCTATCGTACTGCATACAAAGTGGCTATTAATTGCACACCATTCAAAATGGTATATGGCCAAGAAGCAGTCATGCCGTGGGAATTTGTCATTCCAAGTCTTCGTGTTGCTACTCAAGAGGATTGGGATGGTAATCCCTTAGCAGAGCGGCTGTATATTCTTGAGCGGCTAAATGAAGAAAGACAATTGGCTGTGTACAATGCCCTTGTGGAGAAGGATAGAAGGAAAAAATAGTTTGATCGCCACCTCAAGGACAAGGACATCAAGGTTGGGGATAAAGTCCTGATGTATGGAGTGCGAAACGAAAAGAAAAAACTCAAATATGCTGGTAAGGGACCGTATAGAGTATGTGAAATTACCCCACAAGGTACCATTAGAGTGGAGACTCTCGACGGAGTTGAAACCATTGGATTCCTTAATGGGAGTAAATTCAAAAGATACTATGACCCCCTGAGCCAGGAGGAGTTACATGCAATCCATCAAAAGAAGGCAGCTAAAGAACAAGCTGAGCTTAAAAAGATACAAGCAAGAGTCGAAGCCAAAGAACGTCAACAGCGTGCTAGGAGACAACGAGAAGCCAACTTGGGAATTACGCAAGTATTTTTTGAGGAAGCAGAGGAGGATGCACTGGAATCTGACCCACCTCTAAGATACCCAATTGAGTTACAGAGTCCTTACAGGGAGGTGCTGTATAATGCATTATTGGATACAGGAGCTCAACACAATTTGCTATCATATGGCGTGTGGTGTCAACTGGGAAAACCACCTTTATCCAAGAGTTCTATCCAAGTTCAAGGAATCAACAAGAAGAAAACCCCTGTCTCAGGATTTCTGCACACTCCGGTTGCTTATGACAAGGAAACCATAATTCAAAGCTTTTTGGTTATGCCTGCTGGTACCATGGAAGGGACTGTAATCTTAGGGCGCAAATGGATGATGGCCACCAAGTGCAATATCGATTGGGCAACCAGACAAGTCACAACGCAAGAACCAACACTAAGTCTGACCGCTCGAAATCCTGCACCTAAGTCATCCACCCAAATATTAGATAACAAAAAATCACAAAGTCCAGTGGCAAAACCATCTTCGATTGTTGGCCACCCCTCTAACGCTTCAACGCAAGAGTGGAAACAGGCAAGGTGGTCTCTAAAGCTCCGCTTACTATGCCAAAAAACACATACAGATGGGTCCCAAAGGCTTCGTTAATAGCTACTTCCCCTGCTCAATCTCGTTCAACCACCAAGAAGCCTCGTAAAAGGAAAGCAGCTACCCACCCGAGAAAGGGCAATGTAACATCGCAATGAATCCCTAAAAAATTATTAGTAGCCCAAGGGTACTACGAGGGGAATGACCAGATTTGGGTCCCTAAACATAAGCTGAATCCCTCTACATCACCTGTGAAACCTTGCAAACCAATTGTTGCCACCCCAACGACAATTCAAGATCGTGGTAAGGGAAAGGTAATAGAGTGCTCCGCACCACTTCTTCCAGAGTTAGTTTGGATTCCCAAACGATATCGATCATTACCACCTAGCTCAGGAAGGGGGGAGCCACATTAATGATGATTAAAAATATTAGGAAATCTTGGAACGACAAGTAAAAAAAAATGTAATAGCCAAGAAGAGACGAAAGAGCATCAAATCAAAAGTAGAGCAAAGGCTCATATTCGAGGAGTTCAAAGCACATATATCAATTTTTTTTTCAATGGCCAGCGAGCACAGAGCCTCCACACGCAGCACCCTCGAAACCATTAGGCTATGACTCCATTGGCTAAGTACATCTATCTATCATCAGCATGCAGGTTACCGAAAAGGAATGAATCTACACAGAAACATGGAGTGCATCACGAGTCCAACCGCATGGGAGACAATGGTTGGCTTCGCGGTTAGGCCCTATGTCGAGTTGGCGGTGAGCACGGAGATCCGGTGGTTGCACATGCACGTCTGTGGTAGCACAGATACCGTAGCGCCCGCTCACGAGATGCCAATAGATAGTCCCGGACATCCACAAGCCCAAGCCCTCCAGGTAGGCCGCCATGCCGGGCTTGTGCATGAGGGCATCGCACTTGCTTATCTCGTCCATGAGTCGAACGCACTCCTCGTCCCTGTCCTTTATCATCTGCAACGCCTCCAGCACTGCCCCTTGCAAGGTAGGAGGGCTACTAGGCATGCCGGAGGCATCAGGGAGGGAGTGGAAAAGCTTCGTGAAGTAGAGGATGGAGACGATGTTGCAAAAGTCACCTTGCATGTACTCTTTCTTGAAGGAGGTGATGTCGTTGACGAGGAAGATGTGTTGGACTGTGTTCTGCTGTAGGGAGAGAAGGAGAGGGTGAGAAAGGGCTTCATCATCGAGCTCGAAGCCTTGGGAGTGCTCAATCAGCACGGCGCAGGGCCACCAGCCAATGGAGTCGGCGCGGATCTGAAAGTAGGTCTCAACGTTTGGGAGATGGCGGGCATTGCGGTAGGGCACTTGTTGGCGGTTGGCCTCCAGGTAGTCCTGGAAGGCCTTGCTGAGGCGGGCCTTCTGTTTGGGCGGCATCTCGTCGCACATCTCCGCCCACCATTCCGCAGCCGTGTCAGTGAGGATGCGCACCAGGGGGCTGGGGCTGGGCGAGGGGTGCACATAGGTGTCGTGGAAGACGGTGAGCACAGTGACCACCAGCGTGTCCGCACGGGCGGGATCGGCGCCCATCTCGCTGGGGTCATCCAGGATGTTGTCAATCATGAAGAACCAGTCCATCATCTTGATGATGGGCGGCATGCGCTTGCTGATGCCCGTGGCAAAGGGCAGCGTGGCCTGCATGTGGAAGGCGGACTTGATGAGGTGTTCCGCCGCGAAGGAGGCGGGCCGGCCTTCAGCGCCAGGCAGGTTGGCAAAGTTCGCCACAACCCAGGCATTGGACATCTCCGTCAGCTCCGGGTAGTCGGGGTGGTTCTTCCAGGCGAAAGAGCAAGGGATCGGCGGGATGATGATTCGGTGGACCTCGCTAAGAAGGCTCACATCAGGAGGAGCAACAGTGCTAGCAACATGGGCACCAGGGTATTCGGGACTCTCCATTATCTCGCAAGCCTTTAAAATCAGAGCTCACTAGGGGACTGGAATGCCAATACTGTCGCCTGGGCTGCTGCGCCAATTTATAGTGAGAATTTCCATCGTCATCCGCCAGGCAGGGTGGTTCTTCCAGGCGAAAGAGCAGGGATAGGCGGGATGATGATTCGGTGGACTTCGCTTAGAAGGCTCACATCAGGAGGAGCAACAGTGCTAGCAACATGGGCAGCAGGGTATTCGGGACTCTCCATTATCCCGCAAGCCTATAAAATCAGAGCTCACTAGGGGACAAAATTAGAGCTCACTAGGGGACTGGAATGCCAATACTGTCGACTGGCCTGCTGTGCATTTCCATCGTCATCCTCTTCTTTAGCCTCACTTAGAAGTGCTGCAGTGAAAGTAACCTATTCCGTCAATTTTGAATGGCAAAAAAACAATCCCGTACGCAGTATTACAAGGTACAGAGTATTGACACAGTACACAGTATTACACGAACACCAATACAGCAACTTGTGTATTATTTAAGCCCTTTAATATCCACTTTTCCAGTATAACTTTTAACCATTAACTTATTCGTCAGGGGCTGGGCGAGGGGTGTCGTGGAAGACGGTGTGCACACTGTCAGCAGCTTGTCCGCATGGGCGGCGAAGAGATGCCGCCTAAACAGAAGGCCTGCACATCACTCGATTTTTAATGTAGCACGGCGTATAGTGACTGCTCCGTCCCAAAATGCATGCATCCACGAGAGAGCGATTTTTGCGCTCGGCACAGTGAAGCGTTGTTGGATGCCGTGTTGAGATTTTCAGCTAATATATATTGTAATAATTTTACGGTTGGCTGCATCAACATCAACACAGTACACAGTATTACACGAACACCAATCGTCAGGGGCTGGGCGATGGGTGTCGTGGAAGACGGTGTGCACACTGTCAGGCGCTTGTCCGCATGGGCGGCGAAGCCTAGCCCAAGGTTTCATGTGTGTTTAATTTTGAAAACTTGGCTTAAATTGTGGACGTCAATTTGCAACTTTGCATGTTTTTTTGGGGCTTCATTGTCCAAATTTCAACACGTTTCAAAAAAATATTTATTTTTTTCAAGCTTTGTTTTCGAGATTTCAAAATACCTCAAACCTATCCAAAATTAATTCAATCTTGTCTTACAAATTTCAAAACATCTGAATTGTATCCAAACCGCACCCTTGGAAGTCAATTTGGAACTTTACATTATTTTCAAGGTCCGTTCGAGTTTTTTTAAACTTTGCATTTTTTCAAGCTTAGCTATCTAAATTTTACCAATCCTATCTAAATCTCAATCAAGCTTTTTTGCCCAAATTTCAAAACATCTCAACAATCATATCCAAAATGCACCTTAGAAGTCATGTTACAACTCTTCAAGCTTAATTCAACATTGCCCAAAATTTCAAAATGTCTCAATCCTATACAAATTTATTCAAGCTTGTTGTTTAAATTTGAAAACATCTTAGTCCTATCCAAAACGCATCCTAAATGTTTGCCCACTTAGATGTTGGCCGTGGTAAGTATATGACCATGCGTTATTCTATCTTAAATTAGTCTATATTTACGGTCTACACACTACCTAGTACGCTATATCATTTTTACAAGTAGCAAATGTGACTATTAACTTGTGACTTAAATGTATCAATATGTAAAGTACATTGTCATGCACTAGATACACATCCACGGCGGCCAAACACACACAATACATGTATAAACCTCGAGACATATATATACCTCTAAGGTTCTATATCTGACGAAACCCTACACCTCAACCTTGGGCTTCATTTTGACACTTTATCATTTTTGAAAGGTGCCACTTTTGTAACCTTTTCTTTATTTATAAGCGTCAAATGAAGCCTAAAATGCTTGCGAAGCCCAGAATAGGCTTCAAATTTAAGGCCTGGTTGGATGGCATAGTGAAGTGTTGATGAATGCCGTGTCGCTTGCAATAATTTTAAAAGAGATGTGAAGTGTATGCTCCATTGTCCCTTTGTAAGGAGGTGAGGCTTGTATTAAGCTGATTTTCGGCTAATATATGAAATCAAGCTTATGCTACTCAACAAAATCCTCATGATGAAGACAAAGTTCATCAAGAGGCTAATTTGGTTCATTATAATGTCTCTCGAGAAAAGGTACTACATGTTTGTGATGGTTCTATCTTTATTGTTGATTCTTGTGCTACTGGCAACATGACATATCAATTGCAATGGTTACACAATTATCATCCAATTCCTATAAAGAAAGTGGTTTATCTTGCTGATAATACAACTTGCCAAGTAATGAATATTGACGACTTGTATTTGGAAACTTCCTCCTCAACCAAAATACTGCGAGGAGTTTTATATGTTCCTGATTTACAAAGAAACTTACTTGCTGTTGTGCGGCTTGTGGATCTTGGTCTATTTGTTGGATTTGATAATACAAAGTGTCGCATCAAAAAGGATGGCACCACTATTGTGGTTGCTCCTCCTCGACATGATAATCTCTTTGAACTTTCATTGAATGAGGATGTTGCAAATGTTGTTACACCTCTAGGAGATCTGGATTATAAGCTATGGCATCATCGGTTTGCTCACTCAAATTTCTCAAAGCTTCTTGATATTCATCGTCATAATCTTGTGAGAGGTATGGACCTTAAATCTCACCCGCATATGGGGATATGTGAATATTGTGCTCAAATCTCATCCACATATGGGGATATGTGAATATTGTGCTCTAGGAAAACATCATCGTAAGCCATTTCCAATGAGAGGTATGGACCTCAAATCTCACCCGTATATGGGGATATGTGAATATTGTGCTCTAGGAAAACATCATCGTAAGCCATTTCCAATGTCTACAAATATTCATTCAAATAATCTTTTGGATCTCATTCATACTGGTATTTGTGGACCCTTTCCTCCATCCAAGTCTTGCTACCGTTACTTCATTACTTTTATTAATGACTCACGGTATACAAATGTCTTTTTGCTACGACATAAATCTGAAGCATTGGATACATTTAAGAGGTACCAAATATCTGTGGAGAATCACACTGGTCGAAGAGTCAAAATTCTTTGAAGTGATAATGGTGGTTATATTTCCAACTTATTTCATGATCATTGCATCAACCCACGGCATCCACCATGAGTATACTATTCCATATTCTCCCCAACAGAATCGAGTTACAGAGCGAAAGAATCATACCAATTTGAATGCAATCAGATGCATGCTTATTCATTCTGGATTATCTCGCTCTTTCTGGGCAGAAGCAGTATTGACAACTGTTTTTGTTCAAAATCATCTTTCAACTACTGCACCTTCTAGTAATATTCCAATCACAGCTTGGACAGGCCAAACTCCTTCTGTTGCACATTTCAAAGTCTTTGGGTGTATTGCTTATATTCATGTCCCAAAAGAGACACGACACAAGCTAGAACCTTCAGGTTTGAAGGTTATTTTTATTTGTTAGTTTGACAACTCAAAAGGTTACAGGTTTTACGATCCAAGTTCTCAAAAGATAATTGTTAGTCGATATGCTATATTCAATGAGTAATTGATGGTCCTGCTCTTGGGACTGCTCCTGTGAGGGTTGTTGACTACGACAATTCAAATATGTGTAGAGACTTGGTAAACCCAGGCTATGTGGAGGAGGAATATGCATCATATTCATCCAAGAAAAATCTCTTTGAAAGTCCCGCATATCCAAGCCAAGCACTGGAGGCTCAACCAGTGGAACAAAATTCTTTGATGTTGCTAGGCGGCTACCAACCTAGGACTCCAGGCCCCTCAGGTCAATGGCAGCAAAGGAAAGTAGAAGCCAAACTAATGGGCCTCTGTTATGAGTGCGGAGAACCCCATTGGGCTCGTGATTGTCCACATCGCTCAAGGCAAGCAGCTCGATCCAATACAACAGTACCACAGTTTCCACCAATTGAAAGATATTGTCTAGGTGTTATGTAGAACACTTCCCAAAGGATTGTTTGCTGAAACCACATGAGGAAGGCACCTCTCAACCAAAGGTCTCACTCAACTTTGTAGGGGCAGTTCCATCGCCACCTTCATCAGAGAATGAGGATGTCGTGCCACTTAGAGTTATGACTAAATCATAGACACGAAATGCCGAAATGCAAACTGATGAGACACCTCGAACTAGGGATGCAAAGGCAAATCTAGTGGACAAGACCCTACATTCCAATAGAAAAAGGACCACTAGGAGGAAAAAGAACTGCAACAAGTGAACTAAGAGTGCATCCACTAGTTCTCAAGAAGTCTATAAACAAAACATGAGGGATCAAACTTTTACATCCCAAGAAGTGCATGAGGAGCATCAACCTCAACCTGGGCTTAGTGCTAAACAAGATGAGGCTAGTACGACCGAGGAAAGTTCTGGGGGTTTTGTTTTTGTGGATAAGGTGAATGAGACTCTAGATGCCATCATTGATGCTCATAGAAGTCGCATTGTAGCTTTATTTGAGCTACACAAGAATACCCAAACCCTCTTGAGGAGAAGATCAATCTAGCTGTACATCAGCAACTCATTAGGGAAGCTCAATCAATACTTGAGGGACCATCTCCACCTATCCCTCAGGGCCCAACCTCTCTTAAGCCAACATTAGAAACCATACCAAAAGTGTCATCAAGCTAGGAAATGAAAAGTGAGCTCATCTCACAATCTCATAGCGAGAAGTCTACACCAATTGCCACCACCTAGCCTTGTCTTCCCATGCAATGATGAAGTTATTGATGCTAACGAGGACATGGCAAATGAGATGTGGGCAGCAGTTCATGAGAAAGTTAATGAGAATATGTCCTCTATTATTTCACCTCCATTCTCTCAGGTGGATTTTACCAGGGGCACAGGAAACAACTTTAGACGCCCAAGCATCCAGGAGGAAGTTCAAACAATTGTTTCTCCTAGAAGTAAGCATACAATGAAAACCTTACCATCATATTTGGGAGAATATGAGAACTGTTCTCAGACCTTGAGGATACCCTCCATGCATAGAAGGTTGACAAAGGAGATGGATATGGGTATCGTGCCAGCTATTTTGTTAGCACTAGTGGCTTGTACCTTACCTTTGCTTGATTGGATAAAGCTTTAACCTGAGTTGTGGAATGATATTGCCACATGTTTGTCAGAGCAGGTATTGCTACAAAAGGGTCACCATCATTGTACTATACACCCTGAGACAAAGCATGTTATGCCAATTCCTATCAACAAAGTAGGAAAATTTTGTGAGGATGATCAGGGAAATGCTACCCTCCCATTAGAAGTGCGAAAAGTAGCTTCAACTGTAATACTTGATAGTGGTGCAGGAGTGGGCATTGTGACAAGGTCCATTTGGGAAAAGTGGGGCAAACCAGCTATTAGGAGTACCAGGATGCGCTTGCAGCTAGCAGATGGAAGCTTAGAACATCCCCTTGGGCTGCTTGAGAACATATTGGTCACCACATGTGGGATTGAATATGAGCACACCTTTGCAGTAGTGGATTTTGGAAAACATCCAAACTATGAAGTGATATTGGGTAGACCATTCATGCGACAATTTCAAACGATTCAAGATTGGGGATACAATTATTTGTACCTCCGACATGATTCTATCATCACAAGGGTCAACCTAAAGAATCACTCATATCGTGATGTAACAAGGTCTCCAATAGATGAGTTTGATTCTGCTTCATCAAAGGGCTCAAGAGTTACATTGTCAGATGGGTGAGAAGATCTGTGGATGTGTGGAGCCTCATGTAGGGATTTAAACACTGAGAGACTTAAGGGTAATCGAAGTGTATCAGATGAGGCATACATTCCACAACCCTTCCCTGAGCACTTAATTTATCCACTAGAATGGAGTCATGTCCTTGCAACATAATCGACATGTGCTTTACCTAAGCCAATTCAATTTTGTGACTCAGATGGATATGACATTATTCCTATACGAATGGTATAACCACGTGACCTTCTAGATGTTTTGTACTATGGGGATGCATCCACAACAGCACTCCATGTAGAGCAAGTCTCAGTGGAGGATTTAACACTCGAATCTGCTAATGATGCTGATAAGGAAGATGGATGGGACTCTGATTTTGATAATGATGTGATAATCCCTGAGAAAGAGTTAAGAAAGGCACGCCGGCTCTTGAGAGGAAGGGAGGTTCAAGTAGAGATCCCTCGAAGCCGACCTAAACGTAAATGCTGTAAGAGCCATAAGAGAATCCATAAACAAGATGAGAGGGAACGACGTGAGAGACTACAAAAAGAAAAGGAGGAGTTTAAGAATGAACACTCTCGACCACCACCTCACTTCTCAGGAAAGAATGGATATCTATACTATGTCCAAGCACAAGATAGTATCAAAGACCAAGTAAAACGATCAGATGGAATCCAACCAGGAGAAAAGCTAAAAACTGTTAGCAAAAATCGTAAAAAAAACGAAGAAACAAAAACCAAAACTCAAGTCTAAAACCGATTCAAAAGAGAATGTCGGAAGTGCAAAGATAACGGTTGAACAAGAAAATCTGATGTAAGATTGCAAAGGAGAGCTCAAAACCGCATGGTCTTCAATGAGTGACGACTCAAGTGGACAAGAACAAGGTCTCAATATTCCTCCCAACTTCACACAGTACACTCTTCAAGATCGGAAGATTGTTCTTCAACAGCCCATGCGACAAAAGCCAAGCATGCCAAGGGTTTCATATGATGGTCGAGAAGATGCAAAAAAAATTGATATCGCTAAGCCAGGAGAAGAGCCTCGCTATGTATGGATTGCCACAGACTTGTCCTTAGATGAGGAGAAGTTATTAATTCAAACAATAAAGGAGTATCGCGATGTTTTTGCTTGGAGTTATAAAGATCTCAAAGGAGTTGATCCAAGCATATGTCAGCATACAATTCCATTGCGAGAGGATGCAAAGCCTTCCAAGCAACGTCCTTATACTTACAATGAGAATTTTGCACGAAAGATAAAAGAAGAAATAAACAAGCTCTTAGAGGCAGAATTTATCTATGAGATTGAACACACTGAATGGGTCTCCCCTATTGTAGTGGTGTCCAAGAAAAATGGAAAACTTCCAGTATGTGTAAACCTCAAGAAGGTAAATGCAGCTACTGTACGTGATCATTACCCACTTCCAATCACGGATCATGTTTTGGAATGAGTTGCAGGGAAAAAGGCATATAGTTTCTTGGATGGATTCTTCGGTTACAATCAAGTGTCAATTGATCCAAAGGATCAACACAAGATAACCTTTGCTACTGAAGATGGCATCTTTGCCTATCGTGTTATGCCATTTGGTCTAACAAATGTACCAGCAACCTTTCAGTGGTTAATGAGTCATGTATTCAAGGAGTACCTTAAGCAATTTCTTGAGATCTTCATGGATGATTTATGTGTTCACTCACAAGAGCGTGATGATCATATAGAACACCTCAGACTTGAGTTTCAAAAGTGTCAAGTTTATGCTTGAATCCTGACAAGTGCAAATTGATGATAAGACAAGGGAAAATTTTGGGCCATATTGTTTCTCGCAATGGGATTTCAACAGATATGGATAAAATTGATGTCATTGTCTCATTACCTCGGCCTATCAACCCTAAAGGGGTACAAATATTCATGGGACATTGTGGCTATTATCGTCGATTCATCTACATGTACGTTGTCCTAGCCAGACCATTATATGCTCTTCTTGTAAAGTTTAATTGGACTGATGAGTGTGAGGAATCCTTTGAAAAGTTGAAGCAAGCATTAGTGACTGCACCCATCTTACGAACACCAGATTGGAACCAAATCTTTCATGTCCATATTGATGCTTCAAACTTTGCAATTGGATGTATTTTGGCTCAATCGGGAGAACATAATAAGGATTTCCCAATCTCATATGCTAGTCGACAATTGAACAATGCTGAGAAGAATTATACCACAACAGAAAGAGAAGGTTTGTCCATGATATATGCAGTGAAAAAGTTTCACCATTACCTTTTGGCAAACAAATTCATATTTTTTGTGGACCATCAAGCATTGCTATATTTGGTGAATAAGCCTTATGCAACTGGAAGGATTGTGAGGTGGTTTGTCATCCTTCTTGAGTTTGATTTTGAAGTGGCAGTCCGAAAAGGAACAACTCATCTTAGGGCAGATCATTTGTCTCGAATCACCTCTGGCGAAGCTCCTGTGGGTGTGGATGATGATATGTTAGATTCAACACTTTTCCTTGTAGAGACAGCTCCTAAATGGTCTGAATCCATCTTAGAAATTTTGACAAGTGGGCAGATACAACTAGCGGGTCCTAATGTGGACCTATGGCGACCATTCAAGTTAATCTCAGGGAGATTATATCGTCAGGGTAATGATGGAGTGTTGCAGCTTATACCTAACCCTGACCATATGAGGAGATCTTGGAATGGGCACATGCGGGTATCGGTGGAATCCATGCATCAGCTACTACTTGTGTGCGACGTATATCTCAGGATGGGCAATGGTGGCCTACCATGCATGCGGATGCTGAAAAATTTATTCGTAACTGTGCTTCATGTCAAATTCAATAGCCAATTCATAATGTCACATTATTCCAAATTTCAACTACACCAAGTTGGAGTAAGTATATTGTGGACTATCTTCAGCATGGTCATACTGATCAAAAAATTCCTAAATATCGAAAGCATGCTATTGAAGTTGAAGTGGCAAACTATATGCTGATAGAGGGCTAACTCTACAAGAGGGGCAAGGATGGCAACTTACGCATGTGTGTATGTGAAGCTGACTACTTGAAAATCTTGACTCATGCACATGCAGGTGTTGGGGGTGGACACTTTTCGGGCAATACCACAGCTAAGTTGATTAGGTGGTCTAGGCTTTGGTGGCCAACCTTACAAATGGATGCTGAAGAATATGTAAAACGTTGTGACGATTGTCAAAGGACCAAACCTCCCATCACAAAGGACAATATGCCATTGCGGCCTATGTTAAGCACACGTGCTTTTGCAAAATGGGGTATTGATTTTGTTGGTCCCTCACACGCATGCTGAATATATTATAGTCGCAACTGACTATTTGACCAAATGGGTAGAGGCAAAGGCTACAGTTAAAAATGATGCCAGAACCACAGCCAAGTTCTTGTATGAGTACGTGTTTACATGCTATGGCTTACCTATTGAAATCGTTAGTGATCAAGGTGTGCACTTTGTGAATGAGGTCATAGAGTTTTTGCTTCAAGAATTTATGGTAATTCACAAGCGTTCTGCACCCTATCATCCCCAGACCAATGGACAAGCTGAGAGTACTAACAAGATTCTCTACACAGCACTCACAAAGATTGTTGAGGGACATAGGACTGATTGGGAGCAAAAGTTGTACTCAGTTCTTTGGGCATATAGGACAGCCTATAAAACATCTATGGGCACAACCCCATTTGAGCTTGCTTTTGGGCTAGATGCAATTCTTCCCATTGAATTTCTTGTACCTACTCTACGAGTTGCTAAACAATATGACTGGACTGGTCATGAGCTTTCACAACGCATTGATGAATTGGAAAAGCTTGATGAGACCCGCTTATTGGCGGTAATGGGGATGTATGCCGAGAAGAGGAGACAAAAGCAATGGTATGATAGAAATGTAACAACTGGCCAATTCAAAAAAGGGGACCTTGTGCTCTTGTACACACTTAAGAAGCATAAGAGAAAGCTCAAGAAACGTGGCCTAGGACCGTTTGTGATTAATGAGCTTACTCCAAGTGGTGCAGTGCGTTTAGAGACACTAGAAGGTGAGCAAATGCGTAACTTCATTAATGGAAGTCGTCTCAAGAAATACAATGAACCATTAACTGAAGCCATGCTTCAACAAATGCATGCTGCACACACACAGAAAGAAGCACATGACCTACTTAAACGTGAGGCTCAAGAAGAGGCTAAAGCTAGAGTTGCAAAAGCCAAGGAGCGTCGCAAGGCTTCTATGTTGGCCTTACAGTTGGCTACTGATGATGAACAATATGTCGATCCTTTCAATATTCAAGTGTGTCTTCATCTTCATGAGACTATCTACTTTGTCTCTGCCTTAATTGACTCTGGTGCAGATTATAATGTTCTCTCGTTTGACACATGGATAGCCTTGGGACAACCAACACTTGTGCACATTCCTATTGACTTACTAAGCTTCTCAAGTGAAGATAACCCTATAGAGGAAAAATGTGTCATTATGATGTCCATTCAGGATCACCAGATGTCAGTTCCCTTTTATGTGCCAAGGCAGTGGTAGAGGCTGTCGATCATGGTTAAGTGGTGCTACCAATTGTTCATTAGATTGGAAGAATAGACAATACAAATTGCAAATTGATTCTGATTGCATCTTGGGATCTGCTACTCCACGAGCTTTATCATGTCAAAAGGGTGGATATTCTATCTTACACAACCCACTTTCAAAATCTGCTCTTGAAGCTCCAAGACGAATGATGTGGATAATCGATGAGTCCTCAAGTGAGGGCCATGGCTGGCATGTTCCAACTACTCTAGTCACTTCTCAAAGAAGTCCAGGTAAGAAGGAATTATCAATTTGGCTACCCAAAGATGCATACAAACTTGTATCGTCTAGCCTGTTGCTAAGCCTCCTAAAAAGCAAATCTTTTCCAAGCCTAAACCTCAGATTGTTACTCATTGGGTCCCAAAGCATGTTCTTAAAGCACAAGGCTATTATGAGGGTGCAACAGCACTTTGGCTTCCCAAATGCCATGGTTTACTAGAGGTAAAAGAGTGTACCAATAAGATTCCAAAAGCCACCCTTGGTTTTCCATATCAGTGGGTGCAAAGGAAATCAACACAACCTCTTCAAGATAGGATAGGTGGTTGTGATAGCACCTACAAATCTCCTTGTGTTGACCTTCCCAAAACATGTATTGAATCACCAGTTGTCCCAATTTCTCCTTGTTACACAATTCCACCATCAACTTGTCTACCTAAGACAAATCCCACTTTACATGAGTCTCCTTTGAGCATAGATTCTAGCACTTCAATGCCTAAATCCTCTTATCTTGCTCAAATTCCTCGACAATTGCTAACCTTCCCACCTCTTAAGAA
Source organism: Cibotium barometz (assembly GCF_041138505.1). Taxonomy (NCBI): domain Eukaryota; kingdom Viridiplantae; phylum Streptophyta; class Polypodiopsida; order Cyatheales; family Cibotiaceae; genus Cibotium; species Cibotium barometz. The sequence goes on from NC_141110.1 coordinate 7,335,633, forward strand.
GGACATACCCAAAACCAAAGGTAAGGCATTAACACTACAATTGAAGCTCTTTGGTAGATCAGTGTTTGAATAGTCTCACATTTACTAATGTGGTTCCTTATGCCTTTAGAGGATTGTGTTCTTTTTGAGATGATCTTATCTACAATGTCTTTGATTGGGATTGTAATGAAGGATATGAGTGTATAAAGTTTGAAGTTTCTAAATTTCATTGTTCTACGACCAGATACCTCCTGATGGATACATGGCGAGATACATGTCCACCACCATGCATTGACCCTGATAGTACTCAACCTGAACATCACGGGGGTTATAGTGCTCCTCCTTTTCAAACTCATTCTAGGTACTTTTATGCTCCCTTAGGTGAAAAATGCTGTGGGCATGACTTTGTCACTTTATTCTATCAGCAGCATCACCCATTTCCACATTGTCAAGAGTGTGCACGACTCGTATTAGGAGAAGCTTCACACATTTGTTGGCTATGCCGCTCTTACTTTCGACGATATGGCATGGGCTTAATGAAACAAATTGTTGGAATTACACCCCAACGCCATAACCTTCTTAATGTGAGTACCAGACCGAGGACCAAATCAATGTAGATTACCTGAGGAGGTTCAAGCACAACAATGGAGGGATACATGCATAAATGACTTGCAACCACCTATCTTGCAAGCCCTCCTTCCCCAAGCCTCAACATGTCAATTTTGGATCACTATGAGTACCTATATTGAGCAGTTCCAAAATCAAAATTGTCTGCTTAACCTTCCCATAGAACCAATGCTATATTTTAGCGAGGAAGCACTCCTTCCTCTACCACCTTCTCCAGAGGCCGGTTTTTATACAGGGTTGTCCTTGCATCCTGAAGTGATTGATACCGTCTTTTCAACAGAAGTGGACACGGATCCACCACCAGTACAAGGGTAAACTTATCAACTCCACAATAAGATCAACAAGCCAGGGCACTTTTCTCCCATTGGGTTTTTCCCCTCGGCTATATTCGGTGATTGGCACCAATAACAAATTTTATTCCTTTCTTTTCTTCTCTTGTTTGTTAATAAACATTTTGCAGAGATCTCAGCTAAACAAGAGCATACAAACACGCCCCAATAGTCCACCTACCGTGCACACAAATTAGGAAGGGGGGAGACATGCAATGCCTACAAAGAGCAAAGAGAAGCAATCTGCACAACATCAGCAATGCATCAATGCAAACGCACAACATCAACGAGCACTACAACAGGTGTATTCAAATCATAATCTTTTGTTCTTTATGTGCTTTTAACTTTTGGATATATTGTTTGCATGTTCACACACAGTTGGCTGGCTTAAGTTTTAAATTAGTTGTTAAAATGTGGTGAGTGATTTCTAGATTCTTAGAGGACTTAGTAGAAGGTATTTCTATTTGAAGACGGTGTCGGATATATACCAACGGAGTATGCCAAGTTCTTATGGTCTCGAAGTATATTAGTTATCCCTAGTGGTAGCTACCTCTTAGGTATAGGCTAGAGGTGCTAGGATTAATAAAAAATTTACGAAAATCATGCCCTAAAAAATATATACAAGTGAATCGAGACATGACGTGTCTACAGCCATGTGGAATGCTTGGTAGGACCTGGGGTTGTCTTAGGACCTTGGGGCTGATGCCTTGGTTTCCATGGGGTGAACACTGACGTCTAAAAGGTTAAGAACGACCTTCAAGGACTCTATCGCCTTGATGGATGCTAGTAGGACTCTGGGGTATATTATGGGCCCTCGAGACCGATGCCCTCATCTTCATGGGGTACTCCTTATGTCAAAAACAAAAAAAAGGGTCTGTCACCCTTGAGATACTTAGCGGCCTTTAGATTCTCTTGGCGGAGGTCTCTTGGCCATTGCTTGGGTCTCATTGGGATGGAACCTTCCTCGTTATTCAACTTTTACACACACACACACACACAAAAAAAAAGGTCCAATCACCATTGCTCATATTTGGGAGTCAGGTTGCCACGTAGGAATAACTTAAACAATTATAGAACATTGAGACTGCGGTCATAACCTGCGGTGTACAAGCACACTTGCCTTTTTATAACACTATCTACCACCTAGTCTCACTTTGACTAGTCTTTACTCACCTATTTTGGCACACTTTAAAACTCTAATCAGCCTTTCACTTGTATGCTCACGTGTGAGATTGTGATTGCTAGTTTTTTTTCAATAAAAGGCTTTACTTGTATCCATTGTTTTTTGCAGCTTTTGCTTCTACCGCGCTCGAGGACGTGTGCAAAATAGGAAGGGGGGAGTGTTGCATGGTGATCAATGCAAGGATGCAACACAAAGATGCAAGCAAGAAAACAAGAGACTTGACATTCTTATTTAGGGCTCTTGTAAAGAGTTCCAAGATGTAGATGAGTGTGGGAGTGGGCTTAAGAATAATCCCACATGGGAAGTTTTGGGAGTTTTAGGAGTTTTAGTATAAAAAGTGGCTCATTTGAGAGCTTAGGGACACATTGGGCTACACTCATGTTTGAGCTCTCTTGAGACTAGCTCTCTCTCTTTTTCATAGAGGTGCAAGCTCTTCTCTCTCCCCATCTACACTATTGTATGAGCAATGCTCTTTTTAATTCAATGCAATGAGATGATGATTGTCTCTCTTCTCATCTCTATTTCTCTAGTATGCATGCTTCTTTGTGCATGCTTGTGGATTCTCTATTAGGCTTTGTGTGGTAGTGGATTCAAGCTTAAGCTTATCCATAGCTTGTAGCTTATCCATGGGCAAGGCATTGCTTGCGTAGTAATTGAGAATGCATGTTTATTTCAAGTTCCAGTAAGCTTCAAGGTTTGTGTGCATGCTAGGGAAGTAAGAGCTTGAGAATGAAGTATGCTTTGAGCTTGTGTATACATTAGCTTAGCTTTCTTCTTGTATTGGATGCATGAATGAGTGGGATGATGAGTGAATGAGTTATGGCAAGATTGAGCTTATGTGTGTAAAGTCTATGTCAAGGTAGTGGTGCTCATAGCACTTTCTCCATTCGTGGATAAGCTTTCGTGCACCGGTACGGGTTGAATCCCTAGCTCCGAAAGGGATGCAAATCCCATTGGATTGAGCTACACACGGATCATACTACTCATGCTACAAGTGAGAGAGTCTTCCGTCTCTCCAGAGAAGTTAAAGACTATTTAAATTAAAAGCTTATTTTATACTTGAAATTGATTGTGATTGATTTAAATATGCATGCCTTGAAACATTATGGACTAGAGATGAGTGTGAGATGATATGTATGAGTTATGATTCCTTTGTTTTGAGAGGAATAATTGATATACATGCGTATAACTGATTGATATGCATGTGTATGATGAGACTCGACATGTGATTTTGAGATTCGGACCGGCCGTCCTTAGACAGGGAACGCCGAATAGAGAACGAGATTATGTCCTCTAGGAGCCATGTGGTAGAACCCAGAGAGGATGAGATTTAGAAAGAGGCATAGCCGGGATAGCCCGCGATGTCTATTGTGGAGGTTGGGTGGACAGGCATGGGAGAAAGCCCTAGATTGACTGGATTTTGGTCATTATCTCTAACCATGTTGTCGAGCATGGTGATGATGATAGAATCTTTGAGATAGACACATACATGGGGACTGATGATATGCTTTAATTGATAGAAATTTTTATTATATGAATGTTTGTGTGAGACTACATGACTCTTTGCTTATGTGATAAGAATCTTGGATATGGCATGCATACTTATTTTGCTATTTGAGAGGATTGATTTGATTGTATTTCTATGTAGAAATAGCACAATTAAGTGGATTTTAATATTTTTTGGATTAAGTTATATGATTAAGATATGGTTAGATTTGGGACCACCATCACAAAATGAATCCCATAAGAAGTTCCTGATCAATCATTGTACCTAGACAATACATGCCCGAGAAAAGGCCCAACATGACGTGATCTACCAGATGGTGGCAAGAAGTACTTGATTCGCCACCACCACCACCCTGTCTACTGGGAGAGGCTCACTAAGATCCAGTAAAGAAGCTTCTTTTGAATACTCAAAAGTAGTGGGGGCCGAGCTATTTCTCGGGAGAGATATCAATGCCAACCTAGAAATCAAGATAACAAAATGGAGTGCCCCTCGGGATGCACTAAAAATCCTCAACTGGTCTCCAAGTTTCGGCGGGGTTGCTACGCCTACCCAAAAACCACACGACTTGTGCCAGTTGATCTATGCTCTTGATGCATGATAAAAAATCTTGATCGCCTCCACAAATGTCTAGAGATTATCCACATCTCTAATAAGGAAAGCTGTTATGTCATCTACCAACTCTGAGTCCAACAGCTCTTCCTACGTGCGCAGGGGAAGACGTAATCCCTGAAGCCCGGTCCCCTGGGCGAAGAGAAAACTACTCATGGCCTCAAAGAAATAGGTAAGGTGCCAGATGACAGTCCTATCTAACCGAGCAGCAAGAGAGAAGAACAAGTCATGAAAAATGTTCACGAGTTATGAGTTGTTGTTTACAATAGTCTATCTTGATTTTTCACTAGTCCTAAATATTGATCAATTTTACAATCTTTTCAAGACATAAAAGAGAAATGTTTTCATAACTATTGTAAAATAAACATAGTTTCAAACTTCTTTTAAGAAAATGTACGTATTGCTAATTTAAAGGTGAAAAAAATTCATGTTTTCATGTCAAATAACGAAATGAAAAAAAGAAGGTCAATGACAAGATCTAATATTCTTTAAAACTACTTATAATTCACGTAGGTGTATGTAATGTATAATACATTCTTTACTTAGAATTATAAAAATGTGATTTTTATTCTACAAGAATTTAACTAACTTTATCTCAATCATTACACTTCATCCTAATCATTGAATTAGATTATATGTTTGATGTAAATATAAGTAGGTATATGGAGTCCATGGCCATAGAAGATGCTTACTAAAAGAAATGATTTCTCTAGGTTTACATATAAAACCAACGATCCTAACGGTCAAATTTTAGATGGTAGTGAGTACTATAGTTTATCAATCTACTTTATTTTGATCTAACAATTCAATTTAGAGTTATAGTCTTTCCAAAAACATAGTTTTTAGTTTATAATAGTTAGATTTTGAGCCATGAAAATGACAACAGTTGTCGTTTTGAAAAAATCATGAAAACTTGGATTCTAGAATCCACTCTCTTGACAAAGTCGATTCTAGAATCCAAAATTTCAGACAAACTTACATTTCTATCGTGAGTGAAATTTCCATTCCAAAAAAGAGAAATTTTGGTCCATAATGAATGAAAATTTCACTTTTATTGGACGAACGCTTTAGTTTTTCCCTAAAAAATCTCCATCAGAGCAAGAGCATACTTCTTTTATGCATAAGAGAATACAAGAGTTCTAGGTCACTTTTTGGATTTTATACTTGGCCATAGTGTTCACACCTTTGCATAACCAAGCTTAAAAATGAGGTGCTTAGGGATATGTAGTAGTCTAAATTTAATGAACTCTAGGTAGGCTATTGTAAACACCATTCCAGCGAGTAGACTCATCATAGGCCTTTCATAGACACATGTACCTAAGATTAAAAGCTTTCAATGGTTAGGTATTCACCAAGGGGTGTAGGTCACAAGAAGAGACAAGTGCATTGTTGACAATGCAAATTGTCCACATTGCCATAAAGAGATGAAAATACTCAAACACCTATTTGGGTCTTGCAAAAGACCTCAACTTTAGTGGGGTACATGCACGAAGCTTTTATGTGGACATAATAATAGAATTGGGGTTAACAATTATCTTAGGTAGAAGTGGCACTCCTTTATCTAAAGTCATTTTCCTTTAACTCTATATGCAATATGGCTTCAAAATAAATCTTTGGTCTTTCCAGTTAATGATGTTAAAGTATTCAATTTAGTTTTAATTTGTTATTTGATCACAAAGATTAATCCAACATGATAATTCAATCTGAGATAATCTAAATGTTTTGGCAAAAGTCCTCACCATTCATCTTTATGTTTGCTAAAACAAATTACTCTCTTGGTAGGAGAAGAAAGTTTTTAATATTTGATTGATTTGGGGAGGATCCAATCAAAGAAAAAATGGAACGACATGCACAAATTGCTAGAGTGTGTTCGAGACAGCCTCCCTAACATCTTGGAAAGCTTGAAGGAAATTTTACCATGCGTGGGAGAGTCTTTTATGCAGGATTAAAGGGGGCTGTGTAGTTTGAAGGGAAACTTCAATATGTGAACAAGGAATTTACTTGTGTTTGTTTAGTTATGCACATGTCTCGTTTTCCAGGTTATCTTTATTATACTATTATTACTTCTTCTTTTGTGTTCTACATTTTTTGCTTTGTTCCCCTTCAGTGATTCTCTTCTTTTCACTAAAGTTATTCATAATTTCAGATTCTTGTGGTATTATGAATGAATATATATATAATTTCATATTATTCCAACCTTGTGAGTGTGTGTGTGTGGAATCATGTGAAGTTATGATTTACAATCTCCCAAACAAACCAAACTCTAGATTTTTTGTGGATAATGTTTTCACTAGAAAATGTACAACCTATTTGACCATCTTTAGGCCACATCACTGTTAACTGTTAAAAGAGGGATCTATGTGGTTGGCAGATTGGTGTCGTGTCATTACAAGATGGGGCCCAAAAACGTGGATCATCATAAATTCAAAGTACAAACATCAATGGTGATGGCTACAACAATGATGATTATGAGAGCGACAATAAATGCTTATTTTCATGAATTATAATATTAAAAATGACTAGAACTCATGGAGAAAACCTCACCGAAAACATACCACCAATGTTCACGCGAAATGTACCACCAATTTTCTACCATTACTACAATTTAACAATTAGGGAGCTTCATTTGGTGAAACATATCCATAAAAGTAGCAAAATCATTTCCAAACAACCACTGTCAAGTAATATTTTTATGTATTTGTTCTGTGTTGTCACTTGTTCCTATTCCACCACATGATTTTAACAAGCATGCAAAAGCCAATGCATCTAGAGCTCTAGCAACCCTTTTGGTGCATTAGTTTGAAAAAATTCCAAGTAATGGACATGCCATGTAATTTCCAAGAAAAGGAGTTGCTCATGCTTTCAAGCTGCAACAAGTAAAAGTCATGGTTCGAGGGTGTTGCTTTCAGAGGATAAAGACAATAGTACTTGCCTTAGCTTGCCTGCTTAAGGATTTGGATGTCAAGACCACTTTGATTATTGTAGCTTTCTTAATTAAGACCACAATTTTTTGATTTTGATTTTTAGGGCTACCAAATTCTTGACGTTTTTCAATAACACATTATAGGAGGATGTTTTCTTTGTGGGTAGCGGTTGCTCAAATCAAAGGTTTGGACATGGTTTATTTTTTAAGGTCTCTTTTGCCATTGAAAACTGACGGAACTAGTAGCAAGACCTGTCTCCGAAGGGTTGAGCTAAGAACACCATTAAAAAAGACAACTTCGTGAGGAGACAACCCATCCCCCATCCTCCGAACATGAGAGGTTTGGGTACCATAGAGTAGGCCTTAAATTTGAAGAAATTCATGGACATCTCTCTCTCTCTCTCTCTCTCTCTCTCTCTCTCATGTTTATACACGCACACAACATCTCTTTGCATATACATACACACATACATCCATACTTTAGGAATTGGCACACATATAAGCATATATAACATATATACACATATATACATATACACATACATATATCTACAATGTCTATATATTTACGTACACACACATATATTCCTACATAAAAATACACATATTTATGTTTTTGTAAATATATAACTTCACATAGATATATACATTATATGCACACATTGATACCTATACATCCATATGTACCCATGCATAGAAGCAATCAAGTATACATACATGTATATGGATTTCCAACTTATCCTTATGTAAATGCATATATTTTCACATATATGTATACATGGTACTCACATAGACTAACTATACATATGAACAACATCTATCTATCTCTAGACATATATAAGTACAAACATAGCATACTTGTACCTATACACACACACACACACTTACTTATTTACACTCACACAGCTATACCCGTACCTAGTGGCATGGCCCGTCCCTAACGAGCAAGATTATTCTTGCATGCATGAAAACAAAAGGCTCATCATGGGAGTTAGTAGAGATAAGCCTTATATTTGAGGCCCATTCTGGGCCTCATGGTCCTCGACTTGCAAACCTACATATATACACACTATAATTGCCATATATATCCATATAGAAGCTCCTAAAGCACTTACATTTCTTTGAATAAAGTCATAAATATATACATCTAGAATTCCAACCAAAATAGTGTTAACAATCTTAACACACCTGAGCAAGCATTAAAACCATCTTCGGGTGACTTGATTATCTTTTCTTGGAAGCCTATACTCCTCATCTCCATTTGTTCATAAAATATATTGAAGATAATAACATTAGCTATTGCAAGCTTTAATTTATGCCAAGAAGAAGCAAAAAGAAAAAAGCTTACAAAACTCATTCGGTGGATCAACATTTGAGATGAATAGCGTTTCAATAGGCTTGTAGATACCAAAGTGGAATATTTTGTAATGTCGAGTTCCTTTGCACCAAAAATCTAACTGATTAGGCTTTCCCTAGTCTACAAACATTACATGTACATGAAGTTCATCTGTAATCTTTTGCAATATTAGTTGGTAAATTCCAAGGAGCCCAAAATTATCGTTGTAAGTGTCTCGACCATACAAACCTAGCAATAATATAGGTTCCAAAAAATAAATATATTCCCTTGCAAAAAAAAAATCAATAATATTTTTCATTTACATAAAACACAAAATCTACATAAAAAGCTAGTTTTCATATTGTAATATACCTGTGCTCTCTAATAGTTTGATTATTAGAGATGTTATTGCTTGTCCTTCCCAAAATAGCGGGTCTATAATTGAGCCATTAAAATTAAACAAATTATGGTAAACAATGATGGCCATATTATAGCAAACTTCAATAAGGATACATTCAATATCTTGTCCATCACCATAAATAAATGTAAATGATCTCATTTCCACATCCATGGTATGCAAAATACCTGTGATATCAAATCAATATTTTGAGGTTAGTCTCTCTCTCTCTCCCTCTCTCTCTATGGGATGTTTAATATTTCAAGTAAAGCAAGAAAAATAAATAAAGCCACTGTAAATGGAAGCAAGTCAAAAGATAAACATTTTCTTATCCAAATGTTAAAAAAAAAACAAACATGAACTCACTGATCAACAATTTGAGCCATCCCTTGAACAATAGTAGATGGGTCACTCCATATTGTGCATTTGTATGGTGTCTTTACCTCAATATCATCGATTTAATCCACACAATGCAAGTAGATTTATATATATGAATTTAATATTACCAGCAAGAGTAGTGTCATTGTGAGATAAATTGAAGAAAATTTGGCATCCAACTCCTATTAAACTTCATGTCTTCACATCACAATAAAATAGTTATCATTCTAAAAGAAACGTCAATCAACTTAAATTCATGCAGTCTTATAGAAAGACAACATAAGGTAGCACATGCCACATATCTACAAGAATTCACCTTTCAAATGCTTGCTTGATTAATACAGAGCTATCTAGGAATGTAGTCTCTGCCATTTGTAGGATGCAATATCAATAGATCACTCTCAACCTTTTGGCCATAGATTATATTTACATTCTTCTATATGCCATTTGCAATACCTCTTTGTAGACAACATTGGCTGTGTAGACTTCTTTTGAACCTGTTATGCTGCTTTCATATTCCACAGTATCCTTTGCACACACTTTCACTCCATTATATGATCTAACATGTGACATAGCAACGTACAACTATCCATGTGTGAATACTTGTGTAGCCAAATAAAGTCCTGACACACTCAAAGTTTGTCCTTGGGACTTATTTATTTACATATCAAAAGCTAGACTCATAGGAAACTGTCTCCTTGTCATGTCAAAAGGAAATTCAAGCATAGTTGGTATGAATGTTATCCTGGGAATAAACACCCTATCTTCAATGTTTGTATCTGTAATAATTTTTACTTCTATCACCTTTGAGTGAAAGTGCTTGCATATCAATCTGGTACGATTGCAAAGCCCCTATGGAGGGTCCAAATTACAGAGCAGCATGATAGGAGCATCCATTTTTAGAAGCAAGCGGTGAGGTGGGTACCCACCACCTAAATTCAAACTATTTAAGTACTCAATTGGATACATTATTATGTCATTGTCAAATTGTTAAAATATACAAGTGAATGGGTGTGTGTGGGAACAAGCCCTTAGCAAGAGGCTGTAAAAGAGAGTCTATAAAAGAGTGGGTAGCAGTGAAAAGGTGAGAGATATCTACTAGGAGAGAATAAAGGGTAGCATGAGAAGATCTAAGATGTGTGGAGATAGTCTGGGAAAAGTGAAGAGGTGGAGACAATCAAGGATGAGTTGTCCCCCCAGATGTAGGGGAGGTGGCACAAATCAAGGAACAAATCAGTGGACCAGATCATGGATAAACTTATACAAATTGAGGCATTGGCCTAATGAGTATTTGCTAGTTTTTGAAGTAGCCATTCCTACATTAAGCTATCAGTTAATTGCTCACTAATCTCATCTTAACCATCATCTAATCACTTACTAATGATGTTGATTCTTGCATTTGATCCACCTTAGTTCATCATCTTACTTGCATTATAACAGAAATGAAACAATCGTGTCTACACTAAGGTATTCTCTTTTGGGACCAGAGGCAATGTAGTCAAGGCTAGTTCATTGATCTCATCAATCTCTAGATTTTGTGGTGCAAGAATATCACGGTCTTTTAAGAAGCATTCATAGTCCTCCACTCTTTAAACATCTTTGTGCACCCATTCAACCAAAATCAAAAGGGAGTTTCCATGGATCAACATTCATGGTGGAATTATGACTCTACCTTGATTGTTTGGATGGTCTAAAGAGCCATCTCAACTTGTAAAATCCATTTGACAAATTCTAGTCCTGTACAATCAAATGTACTATGCCTGACCCGCATGTTTTGAATGAGATTGAAAACATTCACATATCTCCAAATATATGACCAGCATAAAATTGCATTAGCAATATCCTCACGCAATCCCTTTGCAACAACTGGTAAGATTTTCCTGAAGTCACCACCAAAGAGCATAATTTTTCCACCAAACACAATATCATTTTGCATAATGTCTTTTAATGTCATGTCCAATGCTTCATAGGCATGCCAATGCATGATTGGAGCCTCATCTCCCAAATGATAAACCTTGTAAGCTACAACACCTCAGCTAATGGGCTATTACCTTTGATACCACATGTGCTATGAGCATTGAGAACCAATGGGATTTTGAAATGTGAGTGTGGTATACGACCATTTCATAGTAACAATGTAGCAATTTCGGATGATACACATGCCAAAGCAACTCGATTCTCTTAACGTAATCGAGATATCAAGGCATTATAAAGATATGTTTTGCTTGATCCAAGGATAGTGTCAAATGCTCTTTATTGACAACTATTTAGACTCGTTTCCATGGATACAAAAAAATTAGCCTCTTGAACTGAATCAAACATCATCTCTTCCATTAGCAAACTATTGTTTATAGTAGCAACACGATCTATTAGAAATAAGCAACTCTTCAAAATCATGTATCTGTTTTCCATATTGTAAGAGCTCTTGGATGTGCAACAGAGCTTGGATCTTCACTATAGAAAGACAAACACCAACATCAACACCACCTCTTTGCAAGCCATAAAAAAAATCATCTAAAAGTCTTGTGCAAAATTTTCTCCAAAGCTGTCCAGCAAATATAGGCTGACAAAAAACCAGTATAGTGACAAATAGTTGACGTAGTTGGAATCATGTTTTCTACAATGCAGTTTCTTGAAGACACATACACCACTTCTCATCTCACTCTCCAGCATTCCTCTGGCTTCACATGGAGCCTTAAAGAAGGGATACAATTGTCCACTTATAGTTTGTACATCCTCAAAAGATTTACAACCTTTACACATTGTGAATAACATGCGTAGGTAATATTGCTCACCTGCACTCGGGCTAACATTATACATATGGCCAATCATATTCCCCATTTTTCTTTTAGTCCATGATCGAAGAGCTGAATTCCAAACCCACTTGCAAGGAAAATCAACATACAACAAGCTATTTGCATCTGCATGCAATCCATTGGCGCTCAACCATTCGATGAGAGTAGTTCTTTGGCTTCTGTAACAACTAATTACATCATGGAAATCATCATGGTCATTGAATATCACATTATTTTTCACCAAAAGATGAACATGCAACCTTTGTATATCACGCTTTTCATCATGCAAATAATATTGTTATAAGCGCCAGCATGCCTTATATGTAGACACATACTGTGCATCCAGATATTGACTAACCTCATCAATAACCCCATGTGTATCTTGCAACTCTATAGTAGCTCTATCATGCCCTTTATATACATACTTATACAAATACTTCACTGTTGTAATAGTAGAGCATACTTCCATGTTAATATGTGCTTTGTATCTCATAGAGAGAAAAGGATTGTATGGAACAACCCATTGATTATCCACCCTATGATCCTTTACTTGGATGAAACTACAATCATCTTGCCGCATGTATGTTGAATACCCGTTATCATCAACAATAGTAGTCTCAAAAAACCTCCAAGGATATCGATGTTTGCAAATCCCATTAACCATGCAAGGAGAGGGCATATTTAGTTCCCCACATGGTCCATGAATATTACCATGACTAATTATGTTGTGGAACTCATGAAATATCACCTTATCTGGAAGTTTAGCACATACCAACATATTATAGTGAGCACTCTCAATTGGTTTACATCCGCTTTCCAATATCAATAATATATGTGCACATGGTAAACCTCTTTTTTGAAATTTAATAATAGAAACATATCTTACCATCCTTCCAAATAGTGTTTTTTCCACCAATAAGTGCATCATATCCTTATGCTTCTCATAGAAGACCCGTGCCATCAACTCTGGTTGATCTTGGGCAGTTTGACCTAGTAGTAAAGCATTGCTTATTTCATCCCACTTAGGATTTCAAGTAAAGATAATAAAGAGGTCAGGCTTACCCATATTCCTAAAAATTACCATAGAATCTTGATACAATTGATGCATATATCGAGGACCCCTAATATATAAAGATGGTGGAACTATCCTACGTCCAACAATGCCTCCAGAGACTCTATTAACTCCATCACTTTTGTTAACCATATCTGCAAGCCCTTGGTATGCTTTTGCATGCAATGCTTTTTGGTTATTATGTATCCATACTAATATTGATTCTTTCATTCTACTATATGCATCAACAATGAATTGTTGCAAAAGTCAGCCATCGCACAGAAGGCATGCATTTGTATCTTCCCCTATCTGTAATCTATATGCATAATATTTCCATTGAGTTATAGTCTTTGACTCCTCATTTAAACCTTGTCTATTCCTACCATGAAGTGGAATTCCAAGATTCCAGTCGTCCTCTCCTAGAAGAAATAGAAGAACATATAATAGAGGCATGTATGAATGATGCAAGTTAGATATTCTTTTTATAGCACCTATTCGGGACATTATTTGAATATCTCTATGACCTACATGAAAATCATCTCCTTGACATGGCATGATAGCAGCTACCTCACTCCCTATAGACACTAAGTATTGCTTTGAGGTTGATCTTCTGTGGATGACCATTGTCAAATTAACATGTGGACTTGTTTGTTGCATTTCTCTCATTGTACAAAGTGCACGGGCGTAAAGATTATGTGCATACATCATTGTTTGCAACCTTTGAAGCACGATATGATTTTAAGAAGGCATTCCATGAATTTTATTCTCTAATTCATGCTCTATATCATACACATATAATTGGGCAAATTGAGGAGCCGCACCTCGTGTTTCAACAGGTAGTATTATAGAACCAACATGATGATAGGTAGAACCACGAATTTGAAAATTGAATACTCCTCCCACCCTAGTGAATGGATATATCCACTTGAGCACCCAATGAAATAAATGCCAAGACATTATTATAATAGCATATATTTTTTCTATATTCCTTACTTGCATTATCATTACCAAGTAATAACTCAACCAATATAGAAGGAGGATTTTCCAAAGGCATCAAAGAGATATTCCCACTTGCACAACAATGTTTGCCCACATATTGTCCAATCTTCCTTGACGCCTCACATTTCCAAATTAGTGCACTACAAAAATAGCACTTAGAATCAAGGGCTCCTAATAAGCAGTCGAGGGTACATTCTCCATAAAAAAACCACCGTAGTTGCTAGGTGCTTAACATTCCAAGGTAATGAAAACACATGCCTTATAGAGTGACACTTGGATTTAATACCTTTCACATCTCCAGTAGCATAGTAAAACAGGTTGAAGATTATTAACACAACCAATCTCATCTATAGGTAGCTCATTCAAATCAAACGAAATGGAGCCTTGTCACATATCTCTATGTGCCTGAACATTATGATGTTCATTGATAGGTTCCTGAAGTACCGTAGCATTGGGAGTGGCTTTGTTATTCAAATCTAAGTGGATTCTACCATAGAATTCAAATCTAAGTGGCTTTGTTATTCAAATCTCAGTGGATTCTACCATAGAATTCTCTATTCTCATCCTCTTCTTCAACCCTTTCAAATGTTTTGATTTCATTTTCATTAAAGTTCTTATTTTCAAATGTAAGTCCTTGTCTGTGAACAATTATGCGAGACACATGTGTTGTATCCAAAATTCAAAGTCGACAAACTTGGATCGAGAACTTAGATATATGAAGCTTCTAACCATCTTCAACTTCCTTTGAAAAACAAAATAACAAATACTAAGAAGACCAAGAGAACAAAATAGAAATAGAAATGTCAATAATATGAGAAAATAGAAACATAAAAAATATCACCACAGTCAGCCAGATCTAGAAAGTTGCAATACAAATTTTTCCTTGAGCAAAAGCATCATTACTATCACAAAAATCTCTAGGCAACTACCCTAGTCTCCAACATACGGCTCATCTTTTTCATAATAGCATTGCGTTAATAGATATCTTTAGACTTAATATCTCCAAACCTAATGTACGTACTTGCTCTTTTAGAGAATCGACTTGTTCTTTACATCCACCTAGTCGTTCCCCAATTTCAACATGCATATTTTCCATGAAAGACATCATGTCTAGTTGGTTAGTCTCCACGAGACAACTACCATCAAGAATGTGATGGAAGTGATGAGTAAACTCATCTCTTAGCATATCTCCCCTTTGGCTACCACTTCCATGGATCTCATCCAAAAGAGCATCCAAGTACTTATATTGATTTTCTCATTTCGCTCACATATGTCTATAATAGTTTGTAATCGTTTGGAGCTTGGATGTTCAGATGGAGTGTTTGACCTAGCAAGGTGTTTTGTAGCTCGAACATTCATCAACTCAAGCGGTGTACACAAAGCTACTTCGAAATTGGAAGCATCATTCACGGCCACTAAGGCATTGGAGCCGTTGTTATCATTCTCGATCTCCATTTACTAAAATCACAAATGAATATATTAAGGCTCTAAAAACATTTCTTATATATTTTTCAACATATAACATAACCCTAACTATATACCAATACTTTATTATATAGGCAAATACCGTGTTGATAGAAAAAGTACACAATGATACCTCTAAGCTTAGCAATACATATAATTATCTCTCTAAAAGTCAAGTATTACCAAAACCATAAAGAAAGTTCTTTACTTTTTAATAACATTTTTATTCTATTCTAAGGCTACTGTAATTTGTAGGCTATCGCCTACTATAGTTTGTATATTCTCTCCCTATAACTCTCTCTATAATCTCTGCTATTCTAAGGCTACTATAGTTTGTATATCCTCTAAGCCTACTATAGTTTGGATATTCTCTAAGACCCATATATTCTCTCCTACAATCTCAAACGAAGTAGTTTAACAAAGAAAACGTTTATAGCTTAGATAGCCAAGCATATCATATCAATATTATAAACTGCACTTATGTGCACACACTAAAGTATTAGACGTGGCAAAGATCATAAGTTACATAAACATTTGCCATAAAAATCATCAGTATTAAAACACCCCTAAGATAGAAAGAGATATGAAAGTATTTTAATGTGCAATCTCCTCTCTCTCTCTCTCTATCTCTCTCTCTCTCTTTTCTAACCAAGCATATCAATATAAAAAATTCTCTTTATCTATGCATCACATATTAACTCCAAACTCTCTCTCTCTCTATTTCTCTCTCTCTCTCTTTTCTAACCAAGCAAATCAATATAAAAAATTCTCTTTATCTATGCATCACATATTAACTCCAAACTCACAAATAGATAGAAACTAAAGCGCAACAATAAAACTAATCTCAAGTTGAGGAGAGAATGGTATTCGAAACCACCAACTTTGATGCTATCACACTACAACACATCGGGAGCATAGCAGCGTTTTTTAGTAGTGTTTTTGGAAGAAAAATATCGGGGGTTTTCATGATGCTCAACAACACTTTTTTATTGCTAGGTAGAGCTTTTTTGCTGCCTAGTAGCACTTTTTTATTGCTAAGTAGCAAAAAAGCACTCCTCAACAACATTTATAGTAGCGAAAAAATGCTACTATACTGTAAATATATCTCGCTGCTTTTGCCACTTCTTTTTCCGCTGCATAGTTTTATCTTTTTTGAATACAATAAACTTGTACTCTAAGTTTTTTTTTTGCAAGTTTTTGCCTTGTCTATCACTTCTACCTCTCCTACCCTATCCTCCTTAAGCTCAAGCAAGATATGTCTACTGTTTTCCTTCATTTTCTATGCAAACAAGCTTTCCATTAAAGCTTTCTTGTGAGTATTTCCCTTCTCTTTCTTCTCTTTTAAATTTTTATTTTCTTCTTTTTTCCTTCTCATTGAAGCTTGAGCCTAACCCTAGCTTCTACATATAGAAACCCTAATAAAGAGATTTGATGGAGAGCTCTATCAAAGCTCTCTATTATGTTTTCTATTTAGAAGCTAGGGTTAGAGTTAAGCTATAATGAGAAGAGAAAAAGAAAAATTCAATAAGTTAGGGTAAAATATTTCATTAAGATTTTTATTAAGATTAGGGTTTTGTATATGCTTTCTATTAGGGTTAAGATTAGGGTTACTTATACTTTTTTGCTTCATTTGGTTTCATTTTGTAGGTTATCCACACATACAAGTCCCATAAGGTAAGAGATCTCTCTCTTTTATGTTTCTTCTCTTATGATTTTACATGTTATAGGTTTTGTAAGTTTTAGGATTTGTTTTTTTTTTCCCCCTACAAGGATAGCATAGCTTCTCTCTAGAGGTGACCATATGCCTTAGCCTCATGAATGAGGCTAGTGCATAAAGCTTATGCATTAGTCTTATACATAAGCCTCATACATAAGGGTAGTGCATAAACCTGATGCATAAGACTTATGCATTACCAAATGTATAGGCCTCATGCATGAGACTTATACATAAGGTTTATGCATCAAACTTTTTCATAAGCCTCATGCATAAGCCTTATGTATAAAGCTTATGCGTTAGTGATAAGCCTCTATGTATAGCCTTATACATAAGCGTATGCATAAGGCTTCTGTATTAGCCATATGCATAAGCATCATGTGTAAAGCTATATGCATAAGCCATGCATAAAGCCATATTCACAAGTCTTATGTATAAAGCGTCTGGCATGTGTTGGTTGCTACCGGCATGTTTAGGAAGCTACCAGCATACGTTGGTTGCTACCGGCATGCATCGATAGCTTTCTACGCATGTCGGTAGCTTCCTATGCATCGGAAGCTACCGACATGCATCGGAAGCTACTGGCATGCGTAGGTTGCTACCGGTTGGCGTAGGAAGCTACTGGTATGTGTAGGGTGATGCGTAGGAAGCTACTCGCATGCGTAGGGTGCTACCGATGCATGCTGGTAGCAACCAATGAATGTCGATAGCTTTCGATGCATGATGGTAGCAACCTACGCATGCCGGGTGCTTCCTATGCATGTTGGGTGCTTCCAAAGCATGCCGGTAGCTTCCAACGCATGCCGGTAGCTTCCAACGCATGCCGATAGCTTCCAATGCATGTCAGTAGTAACCTATCCATGCCGGTAGAAACCTACGCATGCTAGTAGCTTCCTATGCATGTCAGTAGCTTCTTATGCATGCCGATAGAAACCTACGCATGCCGGTAGCTTCCTATGCATGTTGGTGCTACTGATGCATGCCGGGTGCTTCCTATGCATGTCGGTAGCAAACTACGCATGCCGGTAGCTTCCAACGCATGCCGGTAGCAACCAACACATGTCGGTAGCTTCCAACGCATGCCAATAGCAACCAACGCATGCTGATAGCTTCCTATGCATAAGAGTTTTAAGTATTTATGTTTTTTCTTGGATAGATGGCAAATAACTTGAGGCACGATGTTACATGAAGGAGGAGTCGATATCGCGACAATATTTGTAAGTATATATTAGCCTCATATTGTATCTTATCTTTTAAATAAAGAAGGTTATCAAATAACAACTTTCTAAAATGTTCATTTGTTTGTACAACTGCAGCTTGAAGCAGTGGACCACCCCCTATGCAAGAGGAATATGATTTTGCATTACAATAGGGTTTGTAAGCTCTATTTGATACAGTGCAAGATGAAGGATGGATTGTTATTACTGGTGGAGATGCTTGGCAAGCATGGCAAGTAAGTACATTCCTAAACCCTAAACCTCTGTTTTTGTAAAATTTATTCTCACTTGTGTTAGTTTTATTGTGTTTTTGGATCATATAACTCAAAACGGTGGTGTAAACATAGCTACCAATAGCAATGGAAATGTGAGAAGCAAAAGGGCTAGTGCTGCAAGGAACAATACCAATCGCACAGCATGAGATCTAGATAGCCCCTAGCTCCATAGGTTTTTATTACACTTTATCTTGTATATGACTCCTTTTGGAAACATACACTTATGTAATCTGCTAAGTATTGTAATTGAATTATGACATTCCTAAAACTATGGTTTGTAAATGTCTTTGTTTTTGGTATTTGCAAGTTTTACATTACACTTGTCCATGATGATGTGAAATTATGTTAGTTTTACTGTGTCTACATTAGAAAAAAAAGAGCTGGGGCAGACTGGGGAGTTTTGTGCAAACTCCCTAGTTTTTTCCAGCTATTTTTTACTCTATAGTACATTCGCTGCTCAACAGTAAAACTAGCAGCGTTGTTTCACTGCTTAGCAGCAAAATAACACTACTGAGCAGTGAAACAATGCTCCTAAGGCAGTGAAATATCATTGCTAAGCAGGAAAAACGAGATACTAGTTTCATTGCTATAAGCAGCGAACCCGCATCAAAAAAAGTAGCATGTTTAGCAGCGACACAGGCCTAACATATTTGCCCCCTTCTACTTATAAAAGCGCTACTTTTTTTTGCTGCTGAATTCTCATTCTATTATAGTGTTGTCATGGTTCTTGCCTCTATAAAATTACACACAAACACCAAAACAATTATAACTCTTATGGTCTCTCTATTTTTTTCACCCTGTCCTAGCTACATTTCACACCAAATACACAGAAAAAAGGACAGAGTAGCTATATGTAGACATCAATCAATAATCTTAAAGATTACTACATTATCTTTACCAATTTTCTTAATGGAATGCACTTTAATATTTCCCTAAAAATGAAGCGCTTTTCCTAGGACCTACTACATCTGCTACCCACAATGTAAAAGCCATCTACTAATCATAGTGCCTCTTTGATTAAGGGGAGCTTGAGATTGTCATCTAGCCTATAGGGATCTAAGACTATATAAATATAATGTGCATTGGGATAATCCCATCCATCAAATTCAAGAACCTCCCATTTCGGGCTAGGTTGGTATAATCCCATCCATCCAATTCAAGAACCTCCCATTTGATGGATGGGATAATCCCATCCATCAAATTCAAGAACCTCCCATTTCGAGCTAGGTTGGTGTCCAAAAAATACCCAATTGTGCCATCTCCTGAAAGAAGATCGTATATGATAATTTATTATTCTCATAGGTCAACTTTAAAATGTCTAATGCCATGTTATGCATAAAAAATAATCAAACTATACATTAATAACAATCATGAAAAGATTTAGATAGACAAACAGAATATTTTATTTAAAAAAAACAAATCATTCAAATACCATAAAGGACCTGCTAACACCAATGGGCACAGAAGAAGAACACAACCACATTTATCTTTGAAAAAATATTTTCTTTGGAATACATTTAATAACTTGATCAAATACTTGCCGTACTTGATCTATATTCACTAGAATTATAGTCTATTTTATAAAGATCAATCAAGTTGTGGCTTTCTTTAATATTCATTAGCACAATATTTTCATCTAAATTTTGTAAATCTAAACGTATAATAACTTTAAAAAACTTCATTCCATGCAACATCATGAACCGCCAAATCAGTTTGGACTACTAAAACAATGATGCTCAAAATCTTTAGCCAACTTCACCCTTTTCTCAAAGGAAAGAGTACTCCTCATGTGTAAACAAAAAATGCAAGTCACCTCCTCCATCTTTGTCAAACATACATACATACATATAAGTAAGTTGATGCATGACTACTATGTGCAAGTGTATGAATCATAATTGTAACTACTATATGCGTGCACATGGGTGTATGAATCATGATTGTAACTAGTATATGTGTGCACATGGGTGTAAACAACATAATTTTAACTACTATGTATGTGTACGTGTGTTTCAATTTGTACATATAGGTGCTTTCCCTTTAGTGTGTGTATATGTATGTGTTAATAAATACATGTAAGTCCTTATATTTTTCTCCATGGATGTGTGTGTGTGTGTGTGTGTGTGTGTGTGTGAGAGAGAGAGAGAGAGAGAGAGAGAGAGAGAGAGAGAGAGAGAGAGCGAGAAGAACAGTTCTTTATTATTTACATGTGTGTTCTTATCCTTTTCTTGGTGTGTGTGTGTGTGTGTGTGGGTGTGTGTGTGTGTGTGTGTGTGAGAGAGAGAGAGAGAGAGAGAGAGAGAGGCAACACTTCTTCATTATTGACAACACCATAATTCATCGAATAATAAATGTGTCTCACTCCCCCTAGCGAGAGAGAGAGAAATGTGTCTCACTCCCCTTGAGAGAGAGAGAGTAAGAAAAGCTTGAAAAGTCGAACACAGTATTTGTATTTTTTTTAAAAACAAACTATTCAAATACAAATGGTCACAAAAGAATAAGACAACAATATTTATTTTCAAATTAACTTATGCTTTGGGATATATTTAATCACTTCATCAAATACTTGATGTACTTGATCTCTATCACTAAAGACATTATGGTTTATTTCATAAAAATCAATCAAGCATAGACTTGCTTTAATATTCATTAGCGCAATAGTTTTATCTAATTGTTCTAAATCTAAACATATAATAATTTTATAAACATCGTTCCATCCATTATCTTGATCCGACCATTGCCCAAAGCAGCGTAGCTTAGGAAAAAAGTGATCCTCAAATTTAGTAGCCAACTTCACCCTTTCCTCAAAGGAAAGAGTACTCCTCATATGCTAAAAAAATGAGAGTCACCTCTTCCATCTCCATCAAACATACATATATATATATAAGTAAGTAGATGCGTAACTAGTAAGTACGAGTGTATTAAATCATATCCTTTGCAATGACACATCCTTTTATTGCTTACAATGCACACTTGCCTAATATCTCATTCATTCTACTAAGTCTTGGATCGGTATCACTACAACATATGGCATAATGTACACTACAAAGCTAACCCACATACAAGTCACAACCCCACATAACCTTCTATCACACTTTAAAGGCAACAAACATGCAAGGGCACACACACACACACACGTCACCTGCTACTACAATCGTTTGAAGATTACATGATTTGGAAATAAATAAACAATACTTAAGTGATATTGAAGATCACTTACACGTCACACCTGCTGCTATAATCGTTTGAAGATTATATGATTTGGAAATAAATAAACAATACTTAAGTGATATTGAAGATCACCACCAAACAATATTATACAATGAAAAAGTTCTACATTTTAAAATCATAAATAAATCAAGAAGAAAGCGCTTACATGTTTACCTCATTACCATCTTACCTAAGCTAAGTTCCGTTTCAAAAGAAATCAATCTCTCTCTTACACACACCCACACACACCCACTTAAATGAAATCAATCTCTCTGTATCTCTCTATCCCTTTAACAAAACATGGTCCAACACATCTTCCCCATCAACGACATCACCTCCTTCAAGAAGGAGCACATGCAAGGTGACTTTTGCAACATCGTCTCCATCCTCCACTTCAGGAAGCTTTTCCACTCCCTCCATGATGCCTCCGGTATGCCTAGTAGCCCTCCTACCTTGCAAGGGGCAGCGTTGGAGCCATTGCAGATGATAAAGGACCGGCAGGAGGAGGGTGCTCGACTCATGGATGAGATAAGCAAGTGCGATGCCCTCATGCACAAGCCTGGCATGGCAGCCTACCTGGAGGGCTTGAACTTGTGGATGTCCGGGACTATCTATTGGCATCTCATGAGTGGGTGCTCACCACCAACCGCGAAGGCAACCATTGTCTCGCATGCGGTTGGACTCGTGATGCACTCCATGTTTCTGTGTAGATTCATTCCTTTTCAGTAACATGCATGCATGCTGATGATAGATGTACTTTGCGAACGGAGTCATAGCCTAATGGTTTCGAGGGTGCCGCATGTGGAGGCTCTGTGCTCGTTGGGGCCATTGAAAACAAAATTCATATATGTGCTTTGAACTCTTCGAATATGAGCCTTGTTCTACATCTGATTTGATGCTGTTTAGTCTCTTCCTAGCTATTACATTTTTTCACCTGTCGTTGCAAGAATTCCTAAGATTTTTAATCATCACTGCCGTGAAGCTGGCATCATGATTTCTTTTGAGACAACGAATCTCACACTATTTTTACACGACTATCCACAATAGGCCAAACATCCTGCTAGATTCACAGTCTTGCATGCATCTATGCTAGATTCACAGTCTTGCATGCATCTATCCTACTAGATTCACAACCTACTCCCAATTGCATGCCTATGGCGGATTATGCCATCTTTAGGCCATTTCAGAGGGACTGCTATGTGGAGGGAGATGTGGTTGAGGTGTTCGATCGAGGCGGTAGGTGAATTGGTGTCGTTACAAGATAACAAGTTCTAAATCAATTTTAGAGAATTCGGGTATCAATGAAGTAAGATTGCATGGAAAAGGATTCAAGGGGCTATGTGGTTTAAAGGAAAACTTCAATATGTGAACAAGGAATTTACCTCTGTTGGTCTAGTTATGCACATGTCTAGTTTTCCAGGTTATCTTTATTATACTATTATTACTTCTTCTGTGCATTCTACATTTTTGATTTTTTATTTGTTTTTACTGATTCCCTTGTTTTCACAAAAGTTATTCATAATTTCATATTCTTCTTATCTTACTGGTCCCCCGGAAGAAATCCCCAGGGCCAAAGAAAGCAAAACAATGAGGAAGAAGTGAAAACCAAAAGGGACACAAGAATTTGCAAGAAAACGCGATGTAGGGCCATTTGGAAAATGTCAAGTACTCTCCTCGCATTTTGTTGCAAATTTTTCATTTCTATTGATATCTATCTCCAATCAAATGCTAGGATCATCTCACAGATTCCTGGACAGTAGATGATACTAGGAAGAATTCCCCAGGGCCAAAGAAAGCAAAACAATGAGGAAGAAATGAAAACCAAAAGGAATATAGGAATTTGCAGGAAAACGCGATATAGGGCCATTTGGAAAATGTTAAGCACTCTCCTCGCATTTTGTTGCAAACTTCTAGGTTCTATTGATATCCATCTCGTGAATCTTTTGCTCTCTCCCAAACTTGACCTGCAGCCTAGGTAACCTAGAGATCTGGCAGTGGTAGTAGTCTTCAGGTAGGTTGCAGTCTAGCTGGAGTGTGTTGGGTAGGAAGGGATCAGAGATGGAAGGAAAAGGATGATGGGAGGGTGCTGGCAGGGATGAAAGACAGGGAGGGAAGAGTGGTTATGGAATTGATTATGAAATCATGATTGGCACAAGTTCCAAGGTAAAAAGTGTCCCATTCACATGTGCCAAGTTTCAAACTCTAAGAGATCTGGGTCCCATCCACACGTGTGAAAAAACGACTCCATTCCACACGTGTGGTATTTAGTAGCTGCTTTGTTTGTATTTTGCACTAATCTTTTCCCTCCTGTTTAATCTCTCCTGTCTTGGCCCTCCTCTCTCAGCTCTCTTGCCTCCCTACCTCCCTACTCTGCACCATCAGCATCCTAACCAGCAGCACAGATTCATCCTCAGCACAGGGTACTCATCACCAGCACACCAGCACAGCACACCCACAGATAGCTTCCAGGTCAGTAAGACTCTCTATATCCTTATCTTCTTGTTGAATAGTATAACACACATACTTTTGGGATGTGATGTAGCTTAGATATTAGGATAAATATTATATGCATTCCTTAGCTTTTTCCACTGCAACCACAAGCAGGAAGACTTTTGAATTGGGTTGGTTGACTGAGAGATTAATCACTTCTTGCCTTCCATAGACTCAATCCATCATGCATCAAGTTGCAAACACAGTGAAATGACTGAAGGCATGTTCCAACATGTTGCCTCATGAATTTGCAGGAAAACGCGAGGAGAAGGCTTTAGGAATTTCAAACAGCCAAAATCGTATTTTGTTGCAAATATAAAATTGTTGCTTCATCCACCCCTGTCATTGTGGTTTTGTGTCTTTCCAAGTTATCCATGGCTGTACACTCCTTACATAAACTCAATCCACATTATATTTAGTTGTAAAGACAGAGAAATCACTGTAGGAATGTACCAGCATGTTACTTCAGGTATTTGTAGGAAAACGCGAGAGTGAGCTGTTAGGAATATCAAACTGTCGAAATCGCGTTTTGTTGCAAATTTATAAATGTTGCTTCCTCCACCCCTGTCATTGCCTTCTTGTGTCATTCCATGTTCTCCATGGCTGTAATCTCTTTCCATTGCTTTGTATGCAGCTTGTCAGAGTGATGGCAAGAACTAAGTCAACTGCAAGGAGTGCTGGCAAGGGGCCACGGCTTGCAACAGCAGCAGAGCAGCTGGGGCAGGTATCAAGGAATTTAGTGTGCCTCCAAAGGGAAGAGTTACACATGGCAGGAAGGGGAAGCCAATGAGCCTGCTCCAGCAAAAGGCCAAGAGATTGAAACATGGTGTAGGTGTGCTAAAGGAGATCATGAAGCAACAGAAAGCTATAGGCTTTGCAATCCCCAAGGCACCTTTTCAGAGACTAGTGAAAGACATATGTGATAGTTGGCACCTTGGTTTCAGGTGGAACAGGACTACCATTCTTTCCTTACAGGAAATGGCAGAGGATTACTTGGAGAAATATTTTGAAGATGCAATGCTGGGAGAAGCCCATGCTCACAGAGTAACTCTAATGGCCAAAGACTTCAACACTTTGTCCAGAGTGAGATGGAGGTATGACAAGCTGGTCCATCTTGTGGAATGGCAGGACATCAAGATGAGAGACATATTATTAATTCCACCTACAAGAAAGTTGAAGGTAGATGAGGTTAAGGTTGTTGAAGTAACCCACTCAAAGAACACCAGAGGGAAAGCTGCTTATGAGGAGTCACTGAAGAAGCAAATAAAAGAATCCAAATCTGTTATAGATGTGGAGACTGTACAGAGGGAGCTACAGATACAGAGAAGGTTGCAGGAGCTGGGCCCTAACATAGTTGTCCATATTGAGGATGAAACTTTAGTGAATAATCTTGACTTGACAAAACCATGCTTGGCAGCATTGGCTCATAAGAATGAGTATTACTCAAATACTATCATTCTTGCAATGCTCTAGTAAGTGTCTTTTATTTTACATTTGTTTGCAAAACAATCCTTCTTGTACCTCCTTTACACCCTACCCTAATTATTGTTTGGTCCAATGCAGCATGATGAGAAGCTGGCTTAACCACGCTGTACAGCATACAGTTCATATTATTGATCCTGCCGTTTCCTTCAAGTTAAGAGATGCAAAGGAATGATGAGAAGCTGGCTTAACCACGCTGTACAGCATACAGTTCATATTATTGATCTTGCCATTTCCTTCAAGTTAAGAGATGCAAAGGAAACTCCCATGGATATTTCCAATTGGTTCAGACACTGCGATTTTGATGTTATCGATGTTTTGCTACTTCCATACCATAACAGGTATGTGGGTGACTGCTTCTTTTGAGATTCTTCTTTAAGATTGAGAACTCTTGTAGCCTTTGATTTCTTAATGCTTTTTTCCTTACATAGTGACCACTGGAGCTTTGCTTCTATTGACATCCACCAGCAGAAGCAATGCTTTATATTCAACTCTCTTAAAAACACACACAGAGAGCTGAAATTGTAAGTAGTGTGTGTGCTATTTTTAACTTTAAACTTCATTATTTTGATTTAATGCACACTAACTAAATTATATGTATTGCAGTTGTATTAGAAGACTTCTAGATGCATTGGATCACTATCCTCCTAATGTCAATATTTTGGATTCAATAGAGCCAATAAATTTAGAGGTAGAAAGTCGTTCCCTCTACTGATGTCTATTTCATGCTATCCCTTTGAACCTATTGAATAATTTTGTTTTGTTCAGATGTTAACAGTTTCTAACATATCTTTCCAACTGCACCACAACAAGATGATTCAAGTAGCTGCGGGCTGGAGAGTGCTGATCAGTGCCAAATAGATACTTTCAAGCTATTTTGAGATAGGACAGCCAGACCTTGTAAGAAAAAATAATTTTCATTTAGCTTCAAAATAATTGATATTGGTACAAAGTGTTCTAAATCATCATATGCCATTGCAGATGAGAGAAGATAGCTTTAGCTCGAACTATGTATATAGTTTCAGAGCTGATATAATTTGGAAGTTTTTGAAGTATGCCTCCCCCAAACCTATTGTACCAGCTACTGTCGAGTTGGGTGAGAGCTCTAAAGTCGGAGAAGGTGTTATACACCTTGATGACACAGATGATGCTGATGTGGTGCCGCCACAGGAACAAGGACCTAGTGCTGATGAGGAGAAGCCACAGGAACAAGGACCTGCTGGCTGCTGATGTTATTGAGGAGAAGATGGAGCAGCAGCAAACAGATGCTCCAGGGGCAGTAGAGGAGATAATGGAGCAGCCCCAAGAGATTGTACAGGATAGGATGGAGCAGCAGAAAATAGATTCTCCAAAAAAAAGATGATACGGTGAGCTTGGACCATGTAGAGCAGCCTCTGGATCAGGCTGTAGATAAATAGAAAATGGTTGTCAAGAATATGTTCTACATATAGAATTAAACACTTTTGTGTACAAAATTTTACTTTATTGAATATAATACCTTTGTTTATAGAGTCTGTGTTATCTCAATTTTCAAATTTTCAATGTATTTGCATTTTATTGAACTCTCTCTTCTGTTGAGTACCTGCAAAAAAGCAATATGAAACAATAGGGTAAAGTAAACTAATAGTAGTGCTGAATGAGACTAGGATAAGTCAGATGGTGTACCTTCTTATTGTTGTAGATAAATAAAAAGTCCTTTGAAATAGAACCTTCTGTCTCAAACAGAATGTCATTGCGCAATTGAGCTAGGGAGCAACATTGTCACATCACCATTCTCAACAACATCAATATCAAGAAGTTTATTTTCTGCACCAAAAGAATCTTCATCTTGATCCATTGGGACTAGTTTTGTGCCTAGCATTCGACTGCGCTTATAATAAAAGAAAAAAATAAAATTTTGTGATGCAACCATGTACTTCAGTTGCATAGAAGGTTGGACAACCTCACAAAACACTGAACTACATGTCTTCTTATCTCAACCTTTATCCAAAAATTATGGCATGCATGCTAGACTTGTTGCTTTAACTGTGAACATTGTTTTTGAAACCTTCACTGGAAAGGTATTAAACAAGTCTACAAAAACTGTGAGAGGCATGCATAAAGAAATTTTTATTATCCTTGTGGCAATATTGGGCCTCAGAGCTTTCTATACTTCTTTGAAAAGCTTGGCCCTATATGCCTCTGTAACACTAAAATGTGGGAGAGTCCAATCCACTGAATTCCATGTCGGAAGGTCTTGTTTTCTTAACACACCATGTGTGTTAGCATTGTCCAGCAACTGATAAAAATGATCAGTAAAAAATATACCCGATTGAGCTAGCTCTGTTGCACATCGACCTTGGTATTGTTGTTCTCCTATCGATCCATGCAAAACATCTACTATAAATCCCAGAATACAATCGATGTTTTGCCATGTCTCATCATACGATGAAGGGTATAAATCTAAAATAAAATAACACAAGAATGTCAATAAGCAAAGAAAGAAAGCTTTATCTTAAAAATCCATACACCTCATAAAGAACAAAACCACAATAGAAAAATATACAATTAGGCCTATGTTGCGGATAATCATTTGGATAGTCTCCCAAGACAAGTTCTTTATGCATGTACACATGCTTAATCAAAACTTCTTTCACCGATATCTTCCCTCTGGTGATTTTAAAATCTCGTACTCTTCTCTTCCATGACGCTAAGAAAATGTTTTTTGTCTGGGGTCTCTTTCTTTTGCTAGAATGAGAACCCATGCTCCTTTCGAAACACTAAACCTTTCCCAAGTTCCTTCCGTTTTGACTGTACTTGAATTCTCTACCGAAGAAATAGAAGAAGCAGGTTGACGGGGTAAGGATGTGTGGTATAATTCTGCCTTCATAGCATTATCATCCACAGAGCGTCTTCCACAAGAACGGCCATAGTTTTTATTCACCATGGAGACCTTGTGAATCTGTAACAACAGCAAAGTAATGTAAACAAGATAACAAAGTGAAGTTTCAAGAAAGAGAAAGTGGGCAGAGAGACAGTTGACAAGAAACATCTTACTCTAAGCCAAACAGGATCAAGGGAGTAGTTTTGGAACAGAAGAGGCTCCTGCACAATGAGGCAGTGGTGTAGAATGGTAGACCTTTTGAAGGAAAGGCAGCACAACATTTCAAAGTTCAAAGGAAGGTGGAAGTGGGAAGGGCCTTGTCAGAGAAAATGTCAGACTAGATTCTATCTTCATGTCCTTGTGAGAATAAAAAACCAATCTCCACATTAATGTAGCACGCCTGTACCTACATAAAGTATTGTTTCTTTTATCTATTTTCTCTTATTTTTGTGAATCTCCAACGTTACGTTGGCCCTCTGTTGATTGGTTGAGAGCTTATTTTTCCAAACCGTAAAAGGCCCCAAAATGAGCTCCCTTTTTTCCTAATGATACATGGCTTATGCATATAGCTTTATACATGATGCTTATGCATACTTCTCTAATACATAAGCCTCATGCATAAGCTTATGTACAAGGCTATACATAGAGGCTTATCGCTAACGCATAAGCTTTATACATGAGGCTTATGCAAGGATTTTGAAAAAGTCTCATGCATAAACCTTTTGTATAAGTCTCATGCATGAGGCCTATACATTTGGTAATGCATAAGTCTTATGCATCAGGTTTATGCACTACCCTTATGTATGAGGCTTATGTATAAGACTAATGTATAAGCTTTATGCACTAGCCTCTCATACATGAGGCTAAGGCATATGGTCACCTCTAGAGAGAAGCTATGCTATCCCTATAGTAAAATCATAAGAGAAGAAACATAAAAGAGAGAGATCTCTTACCTCATGGGGCTTGTATGTGTGGATAACCTACAAAATCAAACCAAATGAAGAAAAAAAGTATTAGTAACCCTAATCTTAACCCTAATAGAAAGCATATACAAAACCCTAATCTTAATAGAAATCTTAATGAAATATTTTACCCTAACTTATTGAATCTTTCTTTTTCCCTTCTCATTATAACTTACCCCTAACCCTAGCTTCTAAATAGAAAACATAAAAGAGAGCTTTGATAGAGAGCTCTCCATCAAATCTCTTTATTAGGGTTTCTATGTAGAAGCTAGGGTTAGGGTCAAGATTCAATGAGAAGGAAAAAAGAAGAAAATAAAAACTTAAAAGAGAAGAAAGAGAAGGGTAATACTCACAAGAAATCTTTAAAATGGAAAGCTTGTTTGCATAGGAAATGAAGGGAAATACTCACAAGAAAGCTTTAAAATGGAAAGCTTGTTTGCATAGGAAATGAAGGAAAACAGTGGACATATCTTGCTTGAGCTTGAGGATAGGGTAGGAGAGGTAGACGTGATAGATAAGGCAAAAACTTGCAAAAAAAACTTAGAGTACAAGTTTATTGTATTCAAAAAAGATAAAACTATGCAGCGGCAAAAGCAGCGAGATATTTTTACAGTATAGCAGCGTTTTTTCGCTACTATAGACATTGTTGAACATTGCTTTTTTGCTACTTAGCAATGAAAAAGCACTACTGGGTAGCGAAAAAGCACTACCTAGCAATGAAAAAGCATTGTTGAGCATCGTGAAAACCCCCCATATTTTTCTTCCAAAAACACTACTAAAAAATGCTGGTATGCTTCCGCTGTGTTGTAGTGCAATAGCATCAAAGTTGGTGGTTTCGAATACCATTCTCTCCTCAACTTGAGGTTAGTTTTATTGTTGCGCTCTAGTCTCTATCTATTTGTGAGTTTGGAGTTAATATGTGATGCATAGATAAAGAGAATTTTTTATGTTGATATGCTTGGTTAGCAAAGAGAGAGAGAGAGAGAGAGAGAGGAGACTGCATATTAAAATACTTTCTATGTCTCTTTCTATCTTAGGGGTGTTTTAATATTGATGATTTTTATGGAAAATGTTTATGTATTTTACAATCTTTGCCACCTCTAATACTTTAGTGTGTGCACATAAGTGCAGTTCATAATATTGATATGATATGCTTGGCTATCTAATCTATAAACATTCTCTTTGTTAAACTACTTCGTTTGAGATTGTAGGAGAGAATATATGGGCCTTAGAGAATATACAAACTATAGTAGGCTTAGAGAATATACGAACTATAGTAGCCTTAGAATAGCAAAGATTATAGAGAGAGTTCTAGGGAGAGAATATACAAACTATAGTAGGCGGTAGCCTACAAATTATAGTAGCCTTAGAATAGAATAGAAATGTTATTAAAAAGTAAAGAACTTTCTTTATGGTTTTGGCAATACTTGACTTTTACAAAATAATTTTATGTATTGCTAAGCTTAGAGGTATCATTGTGTACTTTTTCTATCAACAGGGTATTTGCTTATATAAAGTATTGGTATATAGTTAGGGTTATGTTATATGTTGAAAAAGATATAAAGAAATGTTTTTAGAGCCTTAAGATATTCATTTTCGATTTCAGTAAATGGAGGTCGAGAATGATAACAACGGCTCCAATGCCTTAGTGGCCGCCGTGAATGATGCTTCTAATGCCGAAGTAGCTTTGTGTACACCACTTGAGTTGATGAATGTTTGAGCTACAAAACACCTTGCTAGATCAAACACTCTATCTGAACATGCTCTTTTGGATGAGATCCATGGAATGGCAGCCAAAGGGGAGATACAAAACACCTTGCTAGGTCAAACACTCTATCTGAACATGCTCTTTTGGATGAGATCCATGGAATGGCAGCCAAAGGGGAGATACAAAACACCTTGCTAGGTCAAACACTCTATCTGAACATCCAAGCTCCAAACGATTACAAACTATTATAGACATATGTGAGCGCAATGAGAAAATCAGGTTCCTTGTAAGGAGTACTTGGATGCTCTTTTGGATGAGATCCATGGAACGGCAGACAAAGGGGAGATATGCTAAGAGATGAGTTTACTCATCACTTCCATCACATTCTTAATGGTAGTTGTCTCGTGGAGACTAACCAACTAGACATGATTTCTTTCATGGAACATATGCATGTTGAAATTGGGGAACGACTAGGTGGATGTAAAGAACAAGTCGATCCTCTAAAAGAGCAAGTACGTACATTAGGCTTGGAGATATTAAGTCTAAAGATATCTATTAATGCAATGCTATTATGAAAACAATGAGCCGTGTGTTGGAGACTAGGGTAGTTGCCTAGAGATTTTTGTGATAGTAAAATGATGCTTTTGCTCAAGGAAAAATTTGTATTGCAACTTTCCAGAACTGGCTGATTGTGTTGATATTTTTTAAGTTTCTATTTTCTCATATTATTGACATTTCTATTTCTATTTTGTTATTCAAAGGAAGTTGAAGATGGTTAGAAGCTTCGTATATCTAAGTTCGATCCAAGTTTGTCGACTTTGAATTTTGGATACGACACATGTGTCTCGCCATAATTGTTCGCAGACAAGGACTGACATTTGAAAACAAGAACTTTCATGAAAATGAAATCAAAACATTTGAAAGGGTTGAAGAAGAGGATGAGAATAGAGAATTCTATGGTAGAATCCACTTAAATTTGAATAACAAAGCCACTCCCAATGCTATGGTACTTCAGGAACCTATCAAACAATGAACATCATAATGTTCACGCACATAGAGATATGTCACAAGGCTCCATTTTGTTTGATTTGAATGAGCTACCTATAGATGAGATTGGTTGTGTTAATAATCTTCAACCTGCTTTGCTATGCTACTGGAGATGTGAAAGATATTAAATCATAGTGTCACTCTATAAGGCATGTGTTTTCCTTACCTTGGAATGTTAAGCACCCAGCAACTATGGTGGTTTTTTATGGAGAATGTATCCTCCACTGCTTTTACGAGCCCTTGATTATAAGTGCCATTTTTGTAGTGCACTAATTTAGAAATGTGAGGCGTCAAGGAAGATTGGACAATATGTGGGCAAACATTGTTGTGCAAGTGGGAATATCTCTTTGATGCCTTTGGGAAATCCTCCTTCTACATTGGTTGAGTTATTAATTGGTAATGATAATGCAAGTAAGGAATATAGAAAGAATATATGCTAATATAATAATGTCTTGGCATTTGTTTCATTGGGTGCTCAAGTGGATAATCAATTCACTAGGGTGGGAGGAGTATTTAATTTTCGAATCCATGGTTCTACCTATCATCATGTTGGTTCTATAATACCTGATGAAACATGAGGTGCAGCTCCTCAATTTGCCCAATTATATGTGTAAGATACAGAGCATGAATTAGAGAATAGAATTCATGGAATACCTTCTTAAAATCATATCCTGCTTCAAAGGTTGCAAACAATGATGTATGAACATAATCTTTACGTGCACTTCCTACAATGAGAGAAATGGTGCAAACAAGTCCACATGTTAATTTGACAATGGTCATTCATCTCACGGAAGCTCGGAATACTTAGTTTCTATAGGGAGTGAGGTAGCTGCTATCATGCTATGTCAAGGAGATGATTTTCATGTAGGTCATAGAGATATTCAAATAATGTCCCGAACAGGTGATATAAAAAGAATATCTAACTTGCATCATTCATACATGCCTCTATTATATGCTCTTCTGTTTCCTCTAGGAGAGGACGAATGGAATCCTAGAATTCCACTTCATGGTAGGAATAGACAAGGTTTAAATGAGGAGTCAAAGACTGTAACTCAACAGAAATATTATGCATATAGATTACAAATAGGGGAAGATACAAATGCATGCCTTCTATGCAGTGGCTGACTTTTGCAATAGTTCATTATAGAATGAAAGAATCAATATTAGTGTGGATACGTAATAACCAGAAAGCATTGCATGCAGAGGTATACCAAGGACTTGCAGATATGGTTAACAAAAGCGATGGGGTCAATAGAGTCTCTGGAGGCATTGTTGAATGTAGGATAGTTCTACCATCCTCATATATTAGGGGTCCTCGATATATGCATCAATTGTATCAAGATTCAATGGTATTTTTTAGGAATATGGGTAAGCCTGACCTCTTTATTATCTTTACTTGAAATCCTAAGTGGGATGAAATAAGCAATGCTTTACTACCATGTCAAACCGGCCAAGATCAACCGGAGTTGATGGCACGGGTCTTCTATGAGAAGCATAAGGATATGATGCACTTATTGGTGGAAAAAACACTATTTAGAAGGGTGGTAAGATTTGTTTCTATTATTGAATTTCAAAAAAGACGTTTACCATGTGCACATATATTATTGATATTGAAAAGCGGATGTAAACCGATTGAGAGTGCTCACTATAATATGTTGGTATGTGCTCAACTTCCAGATAAGGTGATATTTCATGAGTTCCACAACATAATTAGTCATGGTAATATTCATGGACCATGTGGGGAACTAAATATACCCTCTCCTTGCATGGTTAACGGGAGTTGCAAACATCGATATCCTCGGAAGTTTTTTGAGACTACTATTGTTGATGATAATGGGTATCCAACATACATGCGGCAAGATGATTGTAGTTTCATCCAAGTAAAGGATCATAGGGTGGATAGTCATTGGGTTGTTCCATATAATCCTTTTCTCTCTATGAGATACAAAGCACATATTAACATGGAAGTATGCTCTACTATTACAGTAGTGAAGTATTTGTATAAGTATGTATATAAAGGACATGATAGAGCTACTATAGAGTTGCAAGATACACGTGGGGTTACTGATGAGGTTAGTCAATATCTAGATGCACGGTATGTGTCTACGTTAAGGCATGATGGCACTTATAACAATATTATTTGCATGATGAAAAGCATGATATACAAAGGTTGCATGTTCATCTTCTGATGCAAAATAATGTGATATTCAATGACCATGATGATTTGCATGATGTAATTAGTTGTTACAGAAGCCAAAGAACTACTCTCATCCAATGGTTGAGAGCCAATGAGTTGCATGCAGATGCAAATAGCATGTTGTATGTTGATTTCCCTTGCAAGTGGGTTTGGAATTCAACTCTTCAATCATGGACTAAAAGAAAAATGGGGAATATGATTGGCCATATGTATAATGTTAGCCCGAGTGTGCAGGTGAGCAATATTACCTATGCATGTTACTCACAGTGTGTATAGGTTGTAAATCTTTTGAGGATGTACAAACTATAAGTGGACAATTTTATCCCTTCTTTAAGGCTCCATGTGAAGCCAGAGGAATGCTGGAGAGTGATGAGGAGTGGTTTATGTGTCTTCAAGAAGCTGCATTGTAGAAAACATGATTCCAACTATGTCAACTATTTGTCACTATAATGGTTTTTTGTGAGCCTATATCTCTTGGACAGCTTTGGAGAAAATTCTGCACAAGACTTTTAGATGATTTTTCTCATGGCTTACAGAGAGGTGGTGCTGATGTTGGTGTTTGTCTTTCTATAGTGAAGATTCAAGCTTTGTTGCACATGCAAGAGCTCTTACAATAATATGGAAAATAGCTACATGATTTTGAAGAGTTGCTTATTCCTAATAGATCAAGTGTTGCTACTATAAACAATAGTTTGCTCATGGAAGAGATGATGTTTGATTTAGTTCAATAGGCTGATTTGTTTGTATCCATGGAAACGAGTCTAAATAGTTGTCAATCAAGAGCATTTGACACTATCGAGTCGTAAGCAAGATTTGATCGTCAAAGCTTTTCGTGAAAGCTTTAGATGGATGCTTGCTGTATAAGCTACAATTAGATACAAAACTTGCCGTGCAAGTTGCGTCTTAACGTGATGCTTTTTCTTATTATTATTTTTGTCTTTTATGGACCTCTAAGTTTGCTTACGTGCATGAGACACGGGTCTCCACTTTTAGAGTTCTAATTTTGGTTCACGTTCTATTCTTTACACAATCACTTTAAGCTCGTCCTCTGGTGCATGCCTATGTTTTGCTACGTTTCTCATATCTCGTACATGGCCTGCAAGTTCTGCGATCTTATCTTGTACATGTTCTCACAACTCGACATGGCAAACACCATACTTGCTAACGGATTTCCTTCTGGGCAGCGTTTTGTTCCTCTTTTCCAAGGTCAAGGATTTCCTGGTTGGAAATACAAGATGCTATTAATTTTGGAAGGAGACGAATTGGCAAATATTGTTCTTGGTATTCTTGCATGCCCTCCTCAACCTATTGATCCACTTCAGAATGATGTTATTACTATGGAAGGTCCTATTTTTGAACAGTGGAAAATTGATCATGCACACTCGATTCGTCTCGTGGAGTGATAAGGCTTCTCATCTCGGTATATACTTTCTGCCCTGAACGATTCACTCATGCAAGATGTTTATCCGTTATCCACGTCATATGCTATATGGGACTATCTTATCACTATATGTTTGAGAAGAAAACTGTCACATAGATTTTGTATCTCTGTAATCTTTTGGGCAAGCTTCAATTCAAGGCAAGTACATTCATGTCTAGTCACATTGAATCATTCAAAGATATTATGAATCACCTTTTTGCTGTTGGCAGGGGATCCTATTCCTTGAACTCAATTGGTTACACACCTCTTGATACGGTGAAGGATCCTTTGTATGATAATATTGTCACTATATTATCTAACAAGGATGGAATTGACTTTGAGCATACATGTATTTCTTTGATTGAATATTCTCAACATATTCATGATCATCAGATGTCGGTAACTCATGAAATGGTCATGATTGCCCAAGAGTACATAGAATCAGAGATAACCTTTGCTACTGTCCAGAGACGTCCATTTCAGCAACGCCCTTCTTCCTCCTCCCAATTTACATCTCGTGGCTTCCAAACATGAGGTAATTTTTCTCGTTTGAGATTTCCTCAAAAGCGTTGTTCTTATTGTGACAAAACTGGTCACTTGGTATCTGAATGTTGGGCATGAGAGTACGATGAAGAACACGGTATTACAAATAAGCAATCTCATTTATCAAGGGGTTCTTCCTCTTCTGCAACCTATGAATATTGTGGGAGCACAAGGCATTCATCCAGTCGATGCTTCAAGAGGCGTTATGATGAAGCTCGAAATCAAGCTTATGCTACTCAACAAAATCCTCATGAAGACAATGTTCATCAAGAGGCTAATTTTGTTCATTATAATGTCTCTCCAAAAAAGGTACTACATTTTCGTGATGGTTCTCTCTTTATTGTTGATTCTAGTGCTACTGGTAACATGACATATCAATTGCAATGGTTACACAATTATCATCTAATTCCTATCAAGACAGTGGTTTATCTTGCTGATAATACAACTTGCCAAGTAATGGGTATTGGCGACTTGTATTTGGGAACTTCTTCCTTAACCAAAATACTGCGAGGAGTTTTATATGTTCCTGATTTACAAAGAAACTTACTTTTTGTTGCGCGGCTTATGAATCTTGGTCTATTTGTTGGATTTAATAATACAAAGTGTCGCATCGAAAAGGATGGCACCACTTCGTCGACATGGTAATCTCTTTGAACTTTCATTGAATGAGGATGTTGCAAATGTTGTTACAAGTCTAGGAGATCTGGATTGTAAGCTATGGCATCATCGGTTTGCTCACTAAAATTTCTCAAAGCTTCTTGATATTCATCGTCATGATCTTGTGAGAGGTATGGACCTCAAATCTCACCCGCATATGGGGATATGTGAATATTGTGCTCTAGGCATACATCATCGTAAGCCATTTCCAATGTCTACAAATATTCATTCAAATAATATTTTGGATCTCATTCATCTTGATATTTGTGGACCCTTTCCTCCATCCAAGTCTTGCTACCATTACTTCATTACTTTTATTGATGACTATTCACGGTATACAAATGTCTTTTTGCTATGACATAAATCAAAAGATTTTGACACATTTAAGAGGTACCAAATATCTGTGGAGAATCACACTGGTCGAAGAGTCAAAATTCTTCGAAGTGATAATGTGGTGAATATATTTCCAACTTATTTCATGATCATTGCATCAACCACGGCATCCACCACGAGTATACCATTCCATATTCTCCCCAACAGAATGGAGTTACAGAGCGAAAGAATCTTACAATTTTGAATGATGAGTGCTTATTCATTCTGGATTATCTTGCTCTTTTTTGGGCAAAAGCAGTATTGAAAGCCGTTTTTGTTCAAAATCATCTTCCAACTACTGCAGCTTCTGGTAAGATTCCAATCACAGCTTGGATAGGCCAAAATCCTTCTATTGCACATTTCAAAGTCTTTGGGTGTATTGCCTATATTAATGTCCCAAAAGAGACACGACACAAGCTAGAACCTTCACGTTTGAAGGTTATTTTTATTGGTTAGTCTGACAACTTAAAGGGTTACAAGTTTTACGATCCAAGTTCTCAAAAGGCAATTGTTAGTCGAGATGCTATATTCAATGAACAATCGGTCGATGGGAGGTTCATGGTCCACAGATGATGCTGATGATACAAAAACATTACTCACTCCTTTTCCTTTTCTACTTTTGGACAATGATTTGCATGATGACAACACTCTTTTGATGGACATTGGAGACAAGTCTATTGATGTTCATCCTATGGTTTCAAAGGAGGCTGCTACAGATCTTGATATCTATTTTGATCTCCCTATGGAATTTGAGCACGGTGCAAATCTTGTATATGATGATGATCTTAAAAACTTTAATCACGTATTGGCTGTTTGTGAAGATCCTTTAACTTATGCAGAAGCTATGTCCTCTCCACAAAAGGAACAATGAAAGGAAGACACCATTAAACCTTCCATCTTCCCTTCTTAATCTTGCCATCTGGACATGGCCATATTTCCTTGATCATCTCTGTGGTTACGCATTTATTTATGTCTTTCCATTGGGCATAAGTAGGATTTGTCCATTTCGACAACCTGCATGCTGTTCTCGTAGCTTCGCGGGCTGTCAGTCCATGTGCAAGGGCCTTCATTCGCTCATATGCCTTCTTGGCTAACTCTTGATGCTCGTTTGCTTGTGCTTTTGCCATATCTGCATCATGAACGTAAATGACTTTAGGATTTTAATGAACTATAAAGATCAACGTAAGATAAATTGACCATTACCCTCAAAAACTTAAAGTTTAACACCACGAGATGAGATATGAATTGCAAAGACTCAATGAGAAATATCCACTTGACTCAAAGAATATTTCAAACAATGCGTGCACATCAAATTTTGAAGAGAAAACATAAACTTAAACACCACAAGAGGAGAGAGATATTGTGACACGAAGTTGGGGTTTGGACTTCGGTCACTTCTTAGAATCAAAACACACTTGAATGAAACCTCACAGCCTCCTCACCTCCCTTTCTCTCCCTAGGTTAAGATAAAGATATACACATCAAAGGTGAGATCATAATTCATGGAAGGGAAGATGAAAGGCTCCGGAGAAGCAAGAATTTCTGCCAGTCTTGCAGCTCCAAACAAGAGGGCAATTCTTTGTTGGAAGAAAATCTTCCGACTCAGGATTATGTGAATGCAAACATACGGGGAATATTGGTAAGGTTCATCCGTTCGAATTGGGCGATTTGGTCGGAACATATTAAAGCAAATGAATATAGCAATCACTTACAAGAGTATAAGACACATGGGATTGGCTTTTTAATAAGAGATTAAGAGGAATTAATCATTATTAAGAAGAAAGAATGGCCAAAAGTCTTAAAAAAAACAGAGATACACAGAGAATTACAGTTTTAAAACCATATAGGCTATGCAAAAAGGGATTGGATAAGTGTGTAGAGCTTTAAGAGAGCTTTGCGCCCATATAAAAACTTTCAAAAACGGATAACCGAGCAAAAAGTTATGAGCATTTTACTACAAGACTATAAAACTGCCAAAATTCGCCTAAAAGTTAGCAAATTTGGGAAAAATTCTGATCATCAATGAAGTAAGGGATTAAGAAATTAGTTACATGAGTGGAAAGAGCATATAAAGAGATTTCTAGCCATATGATCAATTTAAGACACCAATACCCGAGTGATGAGTAATTATCGGTTGAAAATTCGATATTGGATCACAAAAACTGCACTTCCCTCTCTTTGCATGAAACCTCAATTTTCACATAGCCTCTTGCCTTTCATCTCCTTCATGATTCAAGCTAGAGGGTAGGGGTTAACATTGCTCAGCGGACAATCGTAAAGATTTACCTATGGTCCCCAAAGTCTTTTCGCATGCTCAT
The DNA here is from genome assembly GCF_041138505.1 of Cibotium barometz. Classification (NCBI taxonomy): domain Eukaryota; kingdom Viridiplantae; phylum Streptophyta; class Polypodiopsida; order Cyatheales; family Cibotiaceae; genus Cibotium; species Cibotium barometz. The sequence continues at coordinate 7,375,682 of NC_141110.1, forward strand.
TACCGCTAAAACCATTGGTACCTCCAAAGGAGGGCGGCAATAAGGCAAGGGCTACCTTGAGAAGTCACAGACCCACCAAGATAATAACTCCTTATCCCACTTATCATGAATCATCAAAGAGGTCCAAAATTGGGTTAAGCATGAGGAGCTAATGCTAAATGAGATATTCACATGTAAAGAGAGTGTTTGAATAGGGGTTTGAAAGATAAGAGAATGGCAATGACACAAAATTCTCAATTGAGGAGGCTCATTCCTTGATTTGAAAGGGAGAGGAGGGCTCCTTTTATAGGTGGAGAATCACCCTCTCTTCCATTGTTACAAATTACAACATAAAAATCTTCAACCCTTCAGTGACATAAGGGTAGATGTCACCATCAATTGTCCTCTTAGGCTGTCTTCTATTGATTATTAAATTGAAGACTTTTTTACTTTGAAAGTGTGATGAGATAATAGCCAAGTCCAAGTGGCATGTAGGTGGAGATCCCACTTACACATGGCAGAATTCTCCTCTTCCATGTAGGCATTCTAGAAGAATCTTTCCCAATTATGAACCTACACACACTCCTCCACATGCCTTCCACACTCCCCAACTTGTAGCCTTATGGTGAATACCATATTAATAATACAATCAAAATCCATGTGAGCATGAAGGCCCATTTTTATTTTCCACATCACTAGCCTATCTACCATACCAAAGTATTTATCAAACATACTTGTGGCATTTATAATGTGTGCACCCTAAAACAAGTAAAACCATTATATTTGAAGATAGAATGCTGTTATCTGGGTAGCCGCCAAGCCGCCGCATCACCACGCAGTTATTCCATTGTGGGCGTCGCAATCTTCTTGGACAAGCTTCCACCTTATTACCATTGAGAAACCATCAAAATATGCACAAAATTGAAAATGAAAGATATCAATTTTTCATGTCACATCTTTCCCCCCCAGCAGATCCTCCATGCTTGCCTTGGGGATCTGCTGGCCATGGTGCTTGAGGGTAAAATATCTTTAGCCACCGCCGGTACTCATTGGCATATCCGGGAACCTTCTGGCCACTTGCATCGTCTAGAAGATATGTTATTTTTGAACTTTTGCTTTATCCTGAAGGGGCCTTCCCAGCATCGAAGAAGCTTCTTATCCAGTCGTTTCTCCACACGGCCATCATACCTCATGCCTAAGCTTCCTTGCTTGAGTTCTGGCTTCTTCTTCTTCTTCGTGAAAGTGTCATGTCTTGCCTTGCGCCGTTGTTGTGCAACCTCCAAATTTTGAAGTGCTTGAAGTCGCCTCTCATCCAAGATCTCCAGTTATGCTAGGCATTGGGCATGTGTTTCTTCTTCATTATTCAAGCGTGCAAAAGATGTGAGCCTGAACTCATGTTGAGATTGAATTACATTTATAGTTTTGTGTACTACCGCAAAAACATCGCTTCAATCTTTCTTATTGAGATTTTGATTTTCTCAGGGATTGCAGGGTCTAAAACAAGGTGCTTCAGTGTTTCTCATTGATGGTTCTGCAAGGAAGGCACGCGAGGTTATTCATTCCATTGATGCATCTCAAACATATGGTTTTCAATTCATTGGTGAGACATGTGCAGCAATACATGTTCAACAAAGATTTGATGACACATTTCTCATTCCATTTGCCACAATGGATGCAAGAACAATGTCTCAAGCAACTGGAAGCATCATCAAATGGCCATTGGTCAACCTTGTTTCGAATGATACAGAGTTCCATAAGTACTTGCTGCCATACTTGATGAAACTAGCATATTTTAGAGGCACCATTCCTAGGTTTACTTCAAGGTACCCATATGAAGGCCACAAAATTGAGTCTATTATAGTTGATTGGATCCTCTTACACTTCTCCTTGAAGCATGTTCTATACATTATGCTCAAATGGATGATAGTGATGCTCTCATGAGATTTCTATATGTAGATGCAAAGCCCATAAGTTGGGAGATTATCTAGCAAATAATCGAAGAGCTACCATATGGCACATTGTAACAAGTGCGTGCATGAAACCCATATGATAAAAGTTATCCACCATTGTCTAGGCCTTGCAAGAAGCTTGTGAAAAAATTGGTTATATGATGCCAAGTGTTGTTATCTTTGTAAATGACCCTATAATTGTAGACTGGTACTTTTGGCTAATTTTGCATGATCTTATCTTTGTGCATAAACACCTTGCAATAATACATTACATAAATAAAAACTTTGCTCTTTTTTAGTGTTGCAATTTTATAATATTAGTGTTGGTACACTTGTCTTTGTTGCTATTTATGTATGTGTGAGTTTCACTAGAAAATGTTGATGTGTCGAAGATAATGTGCCGCTATATCCCATCTGAACCATACCACCATGAGGAGGCAACTACCACTAGCAAGACAACCCAACAAAAACACCAAATGAAGGCACCAGTACACCCATTTGATGTCCTCTAGTCTCAAGCTCACACATGCAGACTCTTAAGCACACTCCAAAATTCTCAAACTATATAGCTGCCTCTTTTCGACATAGCACAGATCTCCAATGGCCCTGATCTTCCCTTATTACCCTTCAGACAACCTTAGTTGACTACTCGGATCCATCAGTCCAGCCTAACCCCATCCAATCCCATGGGTTAGCCAACCGCCCAACCACTGTAGTGATGGGATCCAATTAGGAATTTGGTTAGGTTTTGTCCCGGGTACCAAGGAAAAGAGTTCCAAGGCCCCCTAGCCGGAAGTTCATGCAAACATAAAACTAGTCACACCACTTACACACCCAATATGAAATGGCCTTTTTCTCAACATCAACTAGCTTTAAAACAATCCTTTAATAAAACCATTATGTCACTGATGAGAATCCTCAAAGTCTCTGGTTGAATCCTTATTTCTAGTCATTCTTTCATCGGTGTACTTATGGCATCATTGGCAACTAGAACGCTCACCACCTGTTCTCTCAAGGGCGTTTTCCATAGTTCCTAGCTCATAGAGTAACCGGCAATATATTCATATAACAGAATGGAATCTCCGTGAAAGATCAGCAAGATCAACCCACAGATCCATATAAAAGAGCCATGGACTCACCCGTTGAGGACCAGCAAGGTCAATCAACCAGATCCATGCTCGATTTCAGAAAACAACTCTTACTCTTTGTTCCAATATCTTCCACGACGCACGTGTGGGTATCTTCGGCGACCCAGAGCCCAAGCACCGTATGGTCAGCACCCTCTAGGATCCTTCGTAGGTGACCTAGCGCTTCACTCATAGGCCGCTTCTTTGGTCCCTCATCCACCGTACCGGAAGCTCACCATTTAAATCGAACCAAGGCTGGCCAAGACCTTGGCCGACCTTGCTACGCGAGACATCCTCCATTGACTCTCCGTCAGCAGTTGCAACTTTATCAGTTAGGTCTCCATGACCTTAATCCATAAGACGGTCAAAATGCTTCCCCAGCATTCTTGACATAAAACAGTCATTTACAAACAGTCACAAAATACAATTTCTAAATCGAACTCTCGTCTTTCCACGTTATCCCTCCGTAGTCCACATTACTTATTTCACATTCCATTCAATGTGTACTCATTCTCATCCATTTCAATGTGTACTCATTCTCATCCATTTTCTCATATCGAGGACACATTAATTCACATACACATTCACATTCACATCCATACATCCACATCTACATGCATACATCCATTTTCACATCCTCATTTATACATCCACATCCCATATCCACATTCATACATACACATCCATACATCCACATCCACATTCATACATCCACATCCACATCCACATTCACATTCATACATCCACATCCACATTCCCATTCACATTCATACATCCACATCCACATTCCCATTCACATCTATACATCCACATCTACATCCACATACATACATACAACCACATCCGTATCTACATCCATACATCCACATCCACATCCACATCCACATCCACATCCACATTCACATTCACATTCACATCCATATATCCACATCTACATGCATACATCCATTATCACGTCCTCATTCATATATCCACATCCACATACATACATACGTCCACATCTCCATTTCCATTCACATCCATACATTCACATCTACATCCACATACATACATACATCCACATCCGCATTCCCATTCACATCTATACATCCACACACATACATACATCCACATCTACATCCACATTCACATCTACGCATATACATCTTCATGCATACATCCATTTTCACATTCATACATCCACACTCCCATCTCCACATTCACACATCCACATACATACATCCATTTTCACATTCATAAATCCACACTCCCATCTCCACATTCACACATCCACATACATACATCCATTTCCACATTCCCATTCATATAACCCCATATGCCTTCACATCTAATCTTTTACATCACATCCATTCTTGCCCTATCACAACCCATATACATCTTATCCTATCACATACACTTCTTACCTCATCTCATACACATCTTATCACATCTTAATTCATCTTATCAACTGCTAACTTATTTCATAAGCATCTTATCACCTCTTATCACATCTTATACACCTCTTATCACATCCTATCACATCTCATATCTATTTATAGAATACAAGAGAATTCTTATATTTGATATAAGATTTCTTTACACATTTATTTATGCATAAATTCCAATTAAGGAGATTAATACTTTCAAAGTAAAAATCAATCTTTTATGCTTCTTCCTATGCATAAATTCATTTTAAATAAAAACGACACTTTTGAATTAAAATTCAATCTTTTATGCATCTTCTTATGCATAGATTCAATTTAGATGAGAATGACACTTTTGAATCAATCTTTTATGCATTTTCTTATGCATAAATTCAATTTGGTAGGAATTACACTTTTAGAATAAAAGAATTTCTCTTATGCATCTAAGTTATGCATAAAATCTATTTATGATGAAAATCACACTTTTAGTATAAAAAGAATATCTTTTATTCATACTTCTATGCATGAAATCTAAATATGATAAAAGTAACACTTTTATAATAAAATAATCAACTCTTATGCATACTTCTATGCATGAAATTCAATTGTGATAAAAGTAACACTTTTATAATAAAATAATCAACTCTTATGCATACCTCTATGCATGAAATCCAAATATGATAAAAGTAACACTTTTATAATAAAATAATCAACTTTTATGCATACCTCTATGCATGAAATTCAAATATGATAAAAGTAACACTTTTATAATAAAATAAACATCTTTTATGCATGCCTCTATGCATGAAATTCAATTATGCTAAAAGTAACACTTTTATAATAAAATATTCATCTTTTATGCATGCCTCTATGCATGAAATTCAATTATGCTAAAAGTAACTCTTTTATAATAAAATATTCATCTTTTATGCATACCTCTATGCATGAAATTCAATTATGCTAAAAGTAACTCTTTTATAATAATAAAAAAGATGAATTTTCTTTTACTAATTTCTAAAAATTTTGCCATAACCTCCGTTGTATGGCTGACCATTTTTCAATTTTCTACATCTCTAAAACTAATTAAAAGTACACCAATATTGAAATTATCCTAAAGTAAACATTTTTTTTTCACTTAATTGAGATAAACATTATAAAAATTTGACATTAATCACTTAACCATTCACCTAGGATAGAGAATGGTTGGTTTTGTTAGAGAAGAGAGGGGAATACCTTTTGTAATGAGGCCTAACATTATAGAGAAGACATAAAGCATAAAAACCATTTTAAAACCATAAAAATCCATAAAATAATTGAAAGAAAAAAGAACCACCAACTTACTAATGACTTTGATAGCTTTCCTTTGGCTTGGTGGTTTGAGGGTTCAACTCTTGTTTGAACAAGAGTGGCCACCAATCTTTGGAAGAGAAAAATGTCAAAAACTAATGAATTATTAACAAATTCATAGTTCTTGGCTTGGGTGGAGTAGAGTAACAATGCATTAGACATTGTTAAGTTTCAACAAAGGGAAACACCTCTATTTATAGGAGAAAGTGAGCTCCTAACCAAACAAACTGATTCTAGAATTTTCTAACTCAGTTTGGTCAATTTTTGACCATTTTTAGGTTAGTTGAGCTAACTTTTTGCAACTAGACTTGAATTAGGAGAGAGGAGAGATAAAATATCACATTATTTATGAGTTTAAAACTCATTCAAGCATGTGAAATATGCACCTCCTTTAATGGACTCCCCTTCCTTACATATGTGTCAAAATGGAATCATTATACCCAAAATATCTCATATTTTTAATATTGCTCATAGTTTTTTACTAATAAACCTTGTACATTTTCAACTCTTCATCTTATGTGAGCATTTACTCATTTTTGGATACCCAAAATATCTCATATTTTTAATATTGCTCATAGTTTTTTTACTAATAAACCTTGTATATTTTCAACTCTTCATCTTATGTGAGCATTTACTCATTTTTGGGTATCTTCTTTTATAAATTGGATCCTCCCTACACATGGATTGATGCTATTGGCCCATAGGAACCTTAATTGGACCATAATCCAAAAAATTTTAAAAATCTAGACCCTTAGGCTAAGGTCCTTTGTATCCATTTCCAATAAATTCCAATTGCACATTGGAAAGTTCTTTTTGAATTTCTATTTCAAGGGAATTCATTTTAATAAAATGAGAAATTTTTCTATCTAAAAATATTCAAAATCTGAATATTCTTTCTCTAGAATATTTTCTCTCTCTATGTCAAAATAGGCAGAGACAAGATCTTTTATATTTCTGAAGAGGGGATTGATTACAGGGGAAGATGCTGGACATCTTGAGAGGCTGGGGAGGAATCTTACACCACTAGCATCAACAAGGAAGCATGCACACTAAAGAATAAAAATGAGAAGAGAGACAAACATCATCTCATTGCATTGAATTAAAAAAGGAACATTGCTCATACAACAATGTAGATGGGGAGAGAGAAGAGCTTGCACCTCTATGAACAAGAGGGAGAGCTAGTCTCAAGAGATCTCAAACATGAGTGTAGCCCAATGTGTCCATAAGCTCTCAAATGAGCCACTTTTTATACTAAAACTCTAAAACTCCCAAAACTTCCCATGTGGGATTATTCTCAAGCCCACTCCCACACTCATCTACAACTTGGAACTCTTTACAAGAGCCCTAAATAAGAAAGGTGGACATGTGTCTCGTCAAGTATCCATCAGGAGGTATCTGGTCGTAGAACAATGAAATTTAGAAACTTCAAACTTTATACACTCATATCCGTCATTACAATCCCAATCAAAAACATTATAGATAAGATCATCTCAAAAAGAACACAATCCTTTAAAGGCATAAGGAACCACATTAGTAAATGTGAGACTATTCAAACACTGATCTACAAAAGAGCTTCAATTGTAGTGTTAATGCCTTACCTTTGGTTTTGGGTACGTCCTTCTTAAGAGGTGGGAAGGTTAGCAATTGTCGAGGAATTTGAGCAAGATAAGAGGATTTAGGCATTGAAGTGCTAGAATCTATGCTCAAAGGAGACTCATGTAAAGTTGGATTTGTCTTAGGTACACAAGTTGATGGTGGAATTGTGTAACAAGGAGAAATTGGGATAATTGGTGATTCAATACATGTTTTGGGAAGGTCAACACAAGGAGATTTGTAGGTGCTATCACAACCACCTATCCTATCTTGAAGAGGTTGTCTTGATTTCCTTTGCACCCACTGATATTGAAAACCAAGGGTGGCTTTTGGAATCTTATTGATACACTCTTTTACCTCTAGTAGACCATGGCATTTGGGAAGCCAAAGTGCTGTTGCACCCTCATAATAGCCTTGTGCTTTAAGAACATGCTTTGGGACCCAATGAGTAACAATCTGAGGTTTAGGCTTGGAAAAGATGTGCTTTTTAGGAGGCTTAGCAACTAGGCTAGATGGTACAAGTTTGTATGCATCTTTGGGTAGCCAAATTGATAATTCCTTCTTGCTTGGCCTTCTTTGAGCAGTGACTAGAGTAGTTGGAACATGCCAGCCATGGCCCTCACTTGAGGACTCGTCGATTATCCACATCATTTGTGTTGGAGCTTCAAGAGCAGATTTTGAAAGTGGGTTGTGTAAGGTAGAAACACCACCCTTTTGACATGATAAAGCTCGTGGAGTAGCAGATCCCAAGATGCAATCAGAATCAATTTGCAATTTATATTGTCTATTCTTCCAATCTAATGAACAATTGGTAGCACTTAACCATGATTGGACAGAGAACAGCCCCTACCACTGCCTTGGACTTACTTGCCACATAAAAGGGAACTGACATCTGCTGGTGATCCTGAATGGACATCATAATGACACATTTTCTCTCTATAGGATTATCTTCACCTGAGAAGCTTCGTAAGTCAATAGGAATGTGCACAAGTGTTGGTTGTCCCAAGGCTATCCATGTGTCAAACGAGAGAACATTATAATCTGCACCAGAGTCAATTAAGGCAGAGACAAAGTAGGTATTCTCATGAAGATGAAGACACACTTGAATATTGAAAGGATCGACATATTGTTCATCAGTAGCCAACTGTAAGGCCAACATAGAAGCCTTGCGACGCTCCTTGGCTTTTGCAACTCTAGCTTTAGCCTCTTCTTGAGCCTGACGTTTAAGTAGGTCATGTGCTTCTTTTCGTGTGTGTGCAGCATGCATTTGTTGAAGCATGGCTTCAGTTAATGGTTCATTGTATTTCTTGAGACGACTTCCATTAATGAAGTTAGGAATTTTCTCACCTTCTAGTGTCTCTAAACGCACTGCACCACTTGGAGTAAGCTCATTAATCACAAACGGTCCTAGGCCACGTTTCTTTAGCTTTCTCTTATGCTTCTTATAGCATTTACGTTTAGGTCGGCTTCGAGGGATCTCTACTTGAACCTCCCTTCCCCTCAAGAGTAGGCGTGCCTTTCCTAACTCTTTCTCAGGGATTATCACATCATTATCAAAATCAAAGTCCCATCCATCTTCCTTATCAGCATCATTAGCAGATTCGAGTGTTAAATCCTCCACTGAGACTTCCTCTACATGCAGTGCTATTGTGGATGCATCCCCATAGTACAAAACATCTAGAAGGTCACGTGGTTGTACCATTTGTATAGGAATAATGTCATGTCCATCTGAGTCACAAAATTGAATTGGCTTAGGTAAAGCACATGTCGATAATGTTGCAAGGACATGACTCCATTCTAGTGGAGTCAATTAAGTGCTCAGGGAAGGGTTGTGGAATGTATGCCTCATCTGATACACTTTGATTACCCTTAAGTCTCTCAGTGTTGAAATCCCTTAATTGATCCATTCTAGTGGATCAATTAAGTGCTCAGGGAAGGGTTGTGGAATGTATGCCTCATCTGATACACTTCGATTACCCTTAAGTCTCTCAGTATTGAAATCCCTACATGAGGCTCCACACATCCACAGATCTTCTCGCCCATCTGACAATGTAACTCTTGAGCCCTCAGATGAAGCAGAATCAAACTCATCTATTGGAGACCTTGTTACATCACGATATGAGTGATTCTTTAGGTTGACCCTTGTGATGACAGAATCATGTCGGAGGTACAAATAATTGTATCCCCAATCTTGAATCATTTGAAATTGTCGCATGATTGGTCTACCCAATATCACTTCATAGTTTGGATGTTTTCCAAAATCCACTACTGCAAAGGTGTGCTCATATTCAATCCCACATGTGGTGACCAATATGTTCTCAAGCAGCCCAAGGGGATGTTCTAAGCTTCCATCTGCTAGCTGCAAGCGCATCCTGGTACTCCTAATAGCTGGTTTGCCCCACTTTTCCCAAATGGACCTTGTCACAATGCCCACTCCTGCACCACTATCAAGTATTGCAGTTGAAGCTACTTTTCACACTTCTAATGGGAGGGTAGCATTTCCCTGATCGTCCTCAAAAAATTTTCCTACTTTGTTGATAGGAACTGGCATAACATGCTTTGTCTCAGGGTGTATATTACAATGATGGTGACCCTTTTGTAGCAATACCTGCTCTGACAAACATGTGGCAATATCATTCCACAACTCAGGTCGAAGCTTTATCAAATCAAGCAAAGGTAAGATACAAGCCACTGGTGCTGACAAAATAGCTTACACGATACCCATGTCTATCTCCTTTGTCAACCTTCTATGCATGGAGGGTATCCTAAAGGTTTGAGAACAGTTCTCATATTCTCCCAAATATGATGGTAAGGTTTTCATTGTATGCTTACTTCTAGGAGAAACAATTGTTTGAACTTCCTCCTAGATGCTTGGGCGTCTAAAGTTGTTTTTTGTGCTCCTGGTAAAATCCACCTCAGAGAATGGAGGTGAAATAATAGAGGACATATTCTCATTAACTTTCTCATGACCTGCTGCCCACATCTCATTTGCCATGTCCTTGTTAGCATCAATAACTTCATCATTGCATGGGAAGGCAAGGCTAGGTGGTGGCAGAATACCTTCTTTCAATGGGGTGGCAATTGGTGCAGACTTCTCACTATGAGATTGTGAGATGAGCTCACTTTTCATTTCCCAACTTGATGACACTTCTGGTATGGTTTCTAAGGTTGGCTTAAGAGAGGTTGGGCCCCGAGGGATAGGTGGAGGTGGACCCTCAAGTATTGATTGAGCTTCCCTAATGAGTTGCTGATGTACAGCTAGATTGATCTTCTCCTCCACGAGGGTTTGGGTATTCTTGAAGCTTCTTGGGTAGCTCAGATAAAGCTGCAATGCGACTTCTATGAGCATCAATGATGGCATCTAGAGTCTCGTTCACCTTATCCACAAAAACAGAACCCCCAGAACTATCCTCGGTCATACTAGCCTCATCTTGTTTATCTCTAGGCCCAGGTTGAGGTTGATGCTCCTCACTTCTTGGGATGTTAAAGTTTGATCCCTCATGTTTTGTTTATAAACTTCTTGAGAACTAGTGGATGCACTCTTAGTTCGCTTGTTAGCTCCAAGAACAGGTCGTGCTTGCTCTTGTGCCATCGGTGGCTTACGTTCAAAATTAGTATACTGTTGATGCATTTGTGGAGTCACTCCACCCCTTTGCTACTCACGCTCCTGTCTCATTTTGGCAATGTGAGTACATTCCTGTGTGGTGTGGGTAAAGTTCCAAGCACAGGCCTGGCACCACTTCTTTGTGGGTTGGTTTGTGACTAGAGGAGAAAAGGTATTACATTCTTCAGTTTTATGGTTACCGCCACATGCTCTACAAAGATGAGGACCTATAGGTAGTACACTCCTCATTCGCTGCTGCTGTTGTTGTGGCTGCATGGGTGGGCGATAGGCTTGTCCCAATCTCCTTAGTACTAGGTTAGCTATCTGGTCTGGATTTACTAGCGCACTAGACCCTGAACTTTGGTCATCACCCCACTAATCCCTAGGTTGCACCTCAGGGCCAGAACCATCTTAGAATTTGAAGTTATCTGTGAAATCCATAGCATCATGGCAACACTCATTGAAATTTTTATGCTTCTTTGCATAGAGATGTGTATGCAGTGTTGAATTTTTTAGTCCTTTTAAGAAGAGAGAAATTAATCGACTCTGGGTGGGGGCTTCTCATCTTCTGGGCAATGATTAATGTACTGCTTCATCCTATTTACACAATCTCTAACACTCTCAGTCTCGCCTTGCTTGAAAGAGTAGATGTTTGCTACCGTGTCATGTTGAATCCCCATCAAGGAAAAAGCAGCAATGAATCTCTCTTCCAGAACTCGTAAAGAAGATTTGTCTGAAGCCTCTAGTGCCTGAAACCAAGCAAGGGCCTTTCCCTCAAGAGTGAGCTCAAATCCTTCAATTTGAGTATGCTTGTCAGTCACTTGCTCAGCTTGAACTGCTTGCCTAAATGCTGCTACATGGTCATATGGATCTCCCGACCCTTCGTACTTCTTTACCAATTTCTGAAGAGTTGATGGCCTTACTTGTCTTGAATACTCATCATAGGGCCTACGGCCTCTCTCTCAGTGGGAATTGTTCCTCTCTTTGGTAAGATGGTCCACATGCATCCCAAATTGGTGTGGGTATCCTATTACCTGCCTCACCAACCCCCTCCAAAGATCTTGTTACCCGCATTTCAGGAGGTGCATTTATGGGAGGCCGAGTTGGCTCCCCTACCCTTCGATTGTCATAGTGAGAGAAACGTTGTTGTGGTGTGATCTGTGGTCGCACTTTTGGTGTAGGATAATGTCTTGGTGCTAGAGTTGGGCTACTTGCAGTAGTGGTCCACTTTGATGTTGAGGGTCCCTCTCTAATGAACTCTCGTAGGGGAGGAGCAGCAGTTTCTCCAAGAAAGGTTGTCTCTCCTGGTTTAGCTGTATTTGTTGAGAACACTTCCATGAATAATGGTTGTCCTTTCCACGTGAGCTCCCGAATCTCCTTCCAATCTAAGGTTCGGTATTCATTGGCCCATTTATCAACGATTTGGTTCTTGTATTCTACAAGCTTCTCGACTACCACCACAAGTGCTAGAGGAAGATCTAGCTTTGGCAATCTAGTTGTGGCATAATATCCTTCTAAAGAGTCCTTATAGACCTCTTGAAGTGGGTCATCCTGTAAGACCTTTGTCACTAGAATTTGTCGTACAAACTCCCATTGGTTCTCAGCCCCCTGATCCATTTTGCTCTTGCCTTTCCTATCCCTTTCCAAATTTAGATCTACAAAAAGTAAATCATCTATGGATGGCTTTGAGGACTAGGCATTGGATGGTCCAAGCATGTCCGGCTCAATGAGCCAATCATCTCTAGACTCCCTTGCTCTGGAAAGCTTTGATAAGTCCAAGAACTCGCTTTTAGAGAGCTCCCCTAATTTGTCTACATTCTCTGGATGATAGGTGACTTTGTAGAGCGAACACCATCTCCACCCATGTACATGTTACCCTGGTCATTGACTAGAGGTGCTCTATCAAGCTCTGAGAAAAAGTATGCGATCTTAACAAGATACCGTTGTTGTGGATCCCTAAAGATCTCAGCTCCTTGAGCATTCGTGTAGACATATTGAAGTCTCACATTGAGTGGTAACCCCATGGTGTCAGCTTCAAATGGATTAAAAGATCTTGTGGGTGTCCTATTTGGGGCTAAGGGATGACTATTTGACGACCCTAGATTGTCCATGGACAATGAGCTAGTTGTTCTGGAAAGGGTATCAGATTGGGATTCGGAAAAGGTTTCAGCAATATCTGCCAAATTTCCTACCGATTGGGTCCCACTTTCCTGCATAGGTACTCTAGAAGGTGCCCTAGGCCCTATGGCAGTGTCTATATGACGTCCCGACCGCAAGTGCATAAGGTCAAATTTTAAGGTTATATATATATATATATATATTTTTTAAAACCCTACCTAACCACTAAATGCAACTAACATGAATATGTGTGTAACTATCTATTTTATTTTTTTTATTTTTTTATTTTTTTATTTTTTAATTTTAATAATAACACAAAAATACTAAATATGCAAAAAAATATACAAAAATTTAAAAAGATGCAAGTTACACTAATTATGCAAAAAAAATTATAAAAGTTTAAAAAAATGCATAATATGTAGGAAATATGGACTCAAAATAAAACACATAATTTACAAAAAAATTTATTTTTTTATTTTTTATTTTATTTTATTTTATTTTTTTATTTTTAAAAAAAATTATTTTTATTATTTTATTGTTTTCTCTTTTTTTTAATCTTTTATTTTTTATTATTTTTTTAAAAAAATGCAAAAAACATGGAAATTAACAAAAATTAAAATTAAAAATTAAAAAATTAAAAAAAATACTAACCTTTTTCTTCGGCGCTTTCTCTGCGGATTCGCCGGCCGTGCTCCGTGCTTATCTTCTTTCGTCACCACACGTTTCCTTGTGGCCCTTCACAGCTAGGCGCCTTGTCTTCTGCACCTTATCCTCCGGATTTCTCTGCTGTGCAGATGCTATGGATGTGGATGCCTTCGCCGCCTTAGCTACGATATTTCGCTGCTCAGCAACGCTATTTTGCTACTGAGTAGCGAAACAATGCTACTAGTTTCACTGCTAAGTAGCAAATGTACTGCAAAATCAAAGAAACCTGGAGGGCAGACTAGGGAGTCTGCACAAAACTTCCTTGTCTGCCCCAACTCTTTTTTTTCTAATGTAGACACAATAAAACTAATATAACTTCACATCATCATGGACAAGTGTAATGTAAAACTTAAAAAATACCAAAAACAAAAAACATTTGCAAACCATAGTTTTAGGAATGTCAAAATTCAGCTACAATACTTAGCGGATTACATAAGTGTATTTTTCCAAAAAACTTATATACAATATAAAGTGTAATAAAAACCTACAGAGCTAGGGGCTATCTATATCTCATACTGTGCGATTGGTATTGTTCCTTGCGACTCTAGCCCCTTCGGTTCTCACATTTCCATTGCTATTGGTAGCTATGTTTGCACCACCGTTTTGAGTTATATGATCTAAAAACACAGTAAAACTAACACAAGTGAGAATCAATTTTGTAAAAACAAAGAGGTTTAGGGTTTAGGAATGTATTTACTTGTTGCCATGATTGCCAAGCATCTCCACCAGTAATAACAATCCATCCTTCATCTTGCACCGTATCAAATAGTGCATGCAAACCCTGTTGTAATGAAAAATCATATTCCTCTTGCGTAGGGGGGCACAGTCCACTACTTCAAGCTACAGTTGTACAAACAAGTGAACATTTTAGAAAGTTGTTATTTAAGATAGCTTTCTTTAATTAAAAGATAAGATACAATGTGAGGCTAATATATACTTACAAATATTATCGGGATATCGACTCCTCCTTCACATGTAGCATCACACCTCAAGTTTTTTGCCAGCTATCCAAGAAAAGAAATAAATACTTAAAACTCTTATGCATAGGAAGCTACCGGCATGTGTTGGTTGCTACCGGCATGCATAGGAAGCTTCCATGTGTTGGTTCCTACTAGCATGCATAGAAAGGTACCGGCATGCGTAGTTTGCTACTCGCATGTGTTGGAAGCTACCGCCATGCGTTGGAAGCTACCAGCATGTGTGTGTTGGGAGCTACATGCATAGGAAGCACCCGGCATGCATAGGAAGCTACCGACATGCTTAGGTTTGCTACCAGCATGCATCAAAAGCTATCCGCATGCATAGGAAGCTACCGGCATGCGTAGGTTTCTACTGGCATGAGTAGGTTGCATTGAAAGCTACCGACATTCTTAGGAAGCAACTGGCATCCGTAGAAAGCACCAGGTATGCATAGGAAGAACCCGGCATGCATTGGAAGCTACCGGCATGTGTTGGTTGCTATCGGCATGCGTAGGTTGCTACTGGCATGCATCGGTAGCACCCTACACATGCCGGTAACCTACGCATGCCAATAGCTTCTGATGCATGCCGATATCTACCGATGCTTAGGAAGCTACCGGCCTACGTAGAAAGCTACCAACATGCGTAGGGTGCTACCGATACATACTAGTAGTAACCGACGCATGCCGGTAGCTTCCTATACATGCCGGTAGAAACCAATGCATGCCGCTAGCTTTATACATAAGACTTGTGCATATGGCTTCATACATGGCTTATGCATATGGCTTTATACATGATGCTTATACATATGGTTAATACATAAGCCTCATGCATAAGCTTATGTATAAGGCTATACATAGAGGCTTATCTCCAACACATAAGCTTGTCCACACGGGCGGCATCAGTGCCCATCTTGCTAGGGTCAACCATGATGTTTTCAATCATGAAGAACTAGTCTATCATCTTGATGATGGTGGATGGCATGCACTTGCTAATGCTCGTGGTGGGGTAAAGGGCAGTGTGGCTTGCATGTGGAAGATGAACTTAATCCGGTGCTCCACTGCAAAAAGGAGGTGGGCCTACCACCATCAACGCCAGGAATGTTGGAAAAGTGAGCCACAACCCACGCATCAGACATCTCTATCAGCTTTGAGTAGTCGAGGTGGTTGTTCTAGGGGAAAGAGCAAGGGATAGGCAAGATGATGATTTGGTAGACCCCGATAGTGTGTGTGTGGGTGGGTGGGTTCCTGGGTGTGTGTAAGATAGAGAGAGAGAAAGAGATTGATTAATGTGTGTGTGTGTGTGTGTGTGTTTGTGTATATGAGAGACCGAGAGAGAGAGAGATTGTCTACTTACTTATATATATATATATGTATGTCTGACGGAGATGGGAGAGGTGACTCTCATTTCTTTTTAGCATATGAGGAGTACTCTTTCCTTTGAGGAAAGGGTGAAGTTGGCTACTAAATTTGAGGATCGCTTTTTTCCTAAGCTACGTTGCTTTGGGCCATGATCGGTTCAAGATAATGGATGGAACCATGTTTATAAACTTATTATATGGTTAGATTTAGAACAATAAGATAAAACTATTGTGCTAAAATGAATATTAAAGCAAGTCTACGCTTGATTGATTTTTATGAAATAAACTATAATGTCTTTAGTGATAGAGATCAAGTATATCAAGTATTTGGTAAAGTTATTAAATATATCTCAAAGCATCAGTTAATTTGAAAATAAATATTGTTGTCTTATTCTTTTTTGACCATTTGTATTTGAATAGTTTGTATTTTTTTTAAAATACAAATACTGTGTTTGAATTTTCATGCTTTTCTTACTCTCTCTCTCTCTCTCTCTCTCGCTAGGGGGATCGAGAAATATTTTACTTTATTATTCGATGAATTATGGTGTATTAAATAATGAAGAAGTGTTGCCTCTCTCTCTCTCCCTCACACACATACACACACACACCAACACCCACCAAGAAAAGGATAAGAACACACATGTTGTAAATAATAAAGAATTGTTCTTCTCTCTCTCTCTCTCTCTCTCTCTCATTCACACACACACAAATCCATGGAGAAACATATAATAAGGACTTACATGTATTTATTTCAACATACATGTACACACACTAAAGGGAAAGCACCCATATGTACAAATTGTGGTATATGTGCTTTAAACTCCTCGAATATGAGCCTTTGTTCTACTTCTGATTTGATGCTCTTTAGTCTCTTCCTGGCTATTACATGTTTTTTCACCTCTTGTTCTAATATTTTTAATCATCATTGCTAGATTCACAATCTTGCATGCATCTATGCTAGATTCACAGTCTTGCATGCATCTATCCTACTAGATTCACAACCTACTCCCAATCGCATGCCTATGGCGGATTATGTCATCTTTAGGCCATTTCAACGGGGACTATTATGAGGAGGGAGATGCGGTTGGGGTGTTCGATCGAGGCGGTAGGTGAATTGGTGTCCTTACAAGGCAACAGGTTCTCAATCTATTTTAGAGAATTTGCGTATTGATGAAGTAAGATTGCATGGAAAATTATTCAAGGGGCTATGTGGTTTGAAGGAAAACTTCAATATGTGAACGAGGCTTTTAGTTTTCTTGGTTTAGTTATGCACATGTCTAGTTTTCCCGGTTATCTTTATTATACTATTATTACTTCTTCTATGTATTCTACATTTTTTTTCTTTGTTTGTTTTTAGTGTTTCCTTTCTTTTCACAAAACTTTTTCATAATTTCATATTCTTCTTGTCTTACTGGTCCCCCACCTGTCCTTTGGACAAGGAGGAATGCATACCATGGAGGCAAGCCATAATTTGTAACCCATCGAGCACTTATGCTGCTATTTCAAGCATCATTCATTTGGTATGCATGTCCACTAAGGCATTTCCCGAGAACACTTGACAGACAATTGCATTAGGAATTTGTTTTTCCTTTTCACTTGCTCCTCTACCGCCCACATGCATGAGATGCAAGTGAAGTTGACCATGTCTAGACAAAGGCCCTCAAATTGTATAATTTGAGGCCCATCAAGCACTTGTGCTGCTATTGCAAGCATCATTCATTCGATATGCATGTCCACCAAGGAGTTGCCCCAGAACCCTTAGCAAAGAATTGCATTAAGAATTTGTTTTTCCTTGTCACACTCCTCTACCACCCACTAAGATGCAAGTGAAGTTGACCATGTCTAAACAAAGGCCCTCAGATTGTGTAACCATTAAAAAAAGTTCACTTTTCTTTCACCTCGTCCTATTGGGCACATTGTGCAAACAGTGCAGACCGAGCACTACATCGAGTGGGCAGACCAATCTACAAAAAGGGGTAAAAGTATACATGTTATCTACTAATAACACCAAGTAAAATGAGTACAAAAAATGTGAGTTTGGGCCTACTTGTCTACCCTGGTAAAAAACATACACGTGTGTACATAGGAAGGAAACCCACACACACACACACACACAGAGTATATTAGCTTTGGTCCAAAAAATTATATATTTTGGATCTCATCACTTTTCCCCATAGCATGCCACTTTATATAAATCCACCAGTGCGTTGCCAAACATGGTATTATTTTCAGGCCATATTTTACATGTAATGCATTCCAAGAGGCAACATAAGAGTAGTGCAATCTCAACATCATATCCTTCAAAGCAATGCCAAAGCACCACGCAGGAAGGAGGCGGTTGTTATTACAGCACCGGCCCTACAACCTGCAACTTGCGCGGGTGACAAATGTGGCTACATGGACACACACACAATTGCACACTGTCAAAAGAATTCACCACGTGGAGGGGTAGCATTAGTCGGGTTAGATATAGGTAGATAGTTAGACTTTCACAGGAACACTAATAAGTGAGGCTTACGAAGATGATGACAATGGAAATTCTCACTATAAATTGGCACATCAAGCCATTCGACAGTACTAGCATTCCAGTCCCCTAAACTCTGATTTTATCAGCTTGCGAGACAATTGAGAGTTCGGAATTTCTTGCTGCTCATGTTTCTAACACTATTACTCCTCTTGATGTGAGCCTTCTAAGCAAGGTCCACCAAATCATCATCCCACCTATCCCTTGCTCTTGATGTGAGCCTTCTAAGCGAGGTCCACCAAATCATCATCCCACCTATCCCTTGCTCTTTTCCCTAGAAGAACCACCTCGACTACCCAGAGCTTATAGAGATGTCCAATGCCTAGGTTGTGGCTCACTTTGCCAACATGTATGGCATTCATGGTGGCAGGCCCACCTTCTTTGTGGTGGAGCACCTGATCAAGTCTGCCTTCCACATGCACGCTACGCTGCCCTTGACTAGTTCTTCATGATTGAAAACATCATGGTTGACCCCTGCGTGTGTGTGTGTGTGTGTGTGAGAGAGAGAGAGAGAGAGAGAGAGAGAGAGAGTTCTTTATTATTTACAACATGTGTGTTCTTATCCTTTTCTTGGTGGGTGGGTGGGTATGTGTGTGTGTGTGTGAGAGAGAGAGAGAGAGAGAGAGAGAGAGAGAGAGAGTAAGAAAAGCATGAAAAGTCAAACACAATATTTGTATTAAAAAAAATACTATCAATATTTGTATTCAATATTTGACGTACTTGATCTCTATCACTAAAGACAGTATAGTTTATTTCATAAAAATCAATTAAGCATAGACTTGCTTTAATATTCATTAGCGCAATAGTTTGATCTAATTGTTCTAAATGTAAACATATAATAATTTTATAAACATTGTTCCATCCATTATCTTGAACCACCGCGACCATGGCCCAAAGCAGCATAGCTTAGGAAAAAAGCGATCCTCAAATTTAGTAGTCTACTTCACCCTTTCCTCAAAGGAAAGAGTACCCCTCATATGCTTTTAAAAAATGAGAGTCACCTCTTCCATCTTTGTCAAACATACATATATATATATATAATTAAGTAGATGCGTAACTAATATGTGCGAGTGTATTAAATCATATCCTTTGCAATGACACATCTTTTAATTCCTTGCAATGCACACTTGCCTAATATCTCATCGATTCTACTAAGTCTTGGATCAGTGTCACTACAACATATGGCATAATGTACACTACAAAGCTAACCACATACAAATCACACCCCTACATAACCTTCTCACAAACCAATGAAATCAAAAACACCTTAATCTATTGCTTACAACAACCACAACAACCAAAAATATCTTAGTCAAAATTACTTGGAACAATAATAGACAAAGAACAAAAAACAAAAAACAAACCTTTTTGCATGGATTCTTGGCTTGCGAGCACTACGACCAACTATGAGTTTTTGAATGTTATGGATTATCCTCTTTCGCTCTCTTGCTCCCACGGGGGTGATCTTCATGCGAGAGATTGTGTCTTGTAAGCTTTTTATTTGTGAGTGAAGGAATTGGACTCTAAACGCATCACTCATGCTTAACCTTCTACAGTACCCAAGCAGCTCATTCTCACTCTCTCCAACAAACTAAATAAATGAAGGGAGATCACTGAGGGATGGAGGACAATGCAAATAAGGATCATTAAGATATAAATATACATCAACCCAAAGATCCACATTAGTCTGGCCATGTTGTCTTCATGCATGCTTCTCATGTGCATTCAGACGTTCTTTTTGATTGGTGCATATTCATTCAATATACTAACATGCAAGTCCACCTTTTGCACTCTTGTTGAATCTGAAATTTCTATGTGTGTCATTCAAAAAATTGAAGAGACTATTCTGAAGTGACTCAAGGCTATCCTATTGTATTCACAATAGGGCTTTCCTATTGTATCATAATGGGAGCTTGGGAAAGAGATAGATAGATAGATAGAGAGAGAGAGAGAGAGAGAGAGAGAGAGAAAATCTTATTGCAGAGGTTGGTAGGGACAAAGAGGGAAACATGATGGCAATAATAGTAATGAGTGAAAGAAAGGGTTTTGATATGGGTTGATGATGTGGAATGTGGGGGAAATTTCAAATACGACTATTAAAGTGGAGTAAATAAGATTGAAAGTGTAGATATCAATGGTAAGTTTTTAGATAAAATGTTCTCGAAATGAAGAAATTTTTTTTGGCTATTTTTGGGCCTCCTTATGTGACGAGAATGATTATGCTAGTAGGGGTTTTAATAGCTAGAAAGGTAATCCTAGAGAGAATCCTAGTTCGAAAATTAGAGAGATCCCCTACTTTTAGGCCCAAAAGTAGGCTTCATTATGAGCTTTGCCTCCTTAATCTTGAAGAAAATTAGTCTTAATTCCTCAAAATAATGTAGTGTATTTTGGAAAATCAAGGAGGGTGAGGTAGAGAGAGCTACTTAGTAAGATGGCAAGCGGATTGTGCTCAATGCATTGTGTAAATGGATATTCAAGGACAGACATGTGTGCTTTGAGATGTAGAATGCTCTCTTGATTTTGTAATTCATTTATGCAAGGAAAATGGAGAAGATGCAAGAACTAAGCACATGTACATGGCTGAGGTTCAAGAACTAGGAAACAAGAAGAAAAATAATGCATTTAAACATAAGAAAAGATAAAAGGAGTATTTTTCAATGGAGCATTGCCAAGGACAAGAAGAGAGACCCACTCATGTACCACCTCCTCAACAAAACAAGGAGAGGAGGATAGGTATGAAGACATTCCACTAGGTCACCATAGACTCTTCAATTAGCCCGTTCAAGAGATGCAAGTTGCTAGAGCATAAGATCAACATAAAAATTATCTTGGAGCACATGTTCATGTGCTACAATGGTTTGAGGACATACAAAACTTAGAGTCTTCTATGCTAACAGATATAGTGGAAAAAAACTCCATTTGCCATACCAAAAGATAGCAACATCCATTTTCTTCTCCTTTAAAAGTCCTTATCTACAAACCTAAATCTCTTGAACCAACAAGGAGAGCCACATCAAGAGGATTCTATGATCCCCCCCAAAGCTTACTAGCACTGGTGTTAAAATACAAGACATGTACATTTGACAGCATTACATACATCCTTATGTGAAGGCTCAAAACTTCATTGTACAATGAAATCCCAATCATCACATGCATAGTTTATAGATTCATTGTTTTTTGCATTAGATATTGATGCATCAGCTCTAAAGACATACTTGAGTCTCTTTTTCTCCTTCTCTACCTACTTCCTAAACTCATTAATGTAGTGACCAGGTTTCATAAAAGTGTTTCATTTGCCCTTTTTCTTTTTGGTTATCACCTTCCTTGTCTATAGGCTTGCTTGATGACTCTGATTTTGTCTTGTAACTACCCTAAGGAAATAATTTAACTTTACCTCTTTGTTTACAGGCAACAAAAGTCCGATCTCTTTTATGCATTAGGGGAAATATAGACTACGAAAAGGTCCCTTTAGGATTACTTTTAATAACATTTTAATCAAGTTTGGACTAATGGGAGGGGGGGAGTGCACATTCTATCCACTAACTTTAGAACCTAAAGTAGGGGTATTTATTGCTATCTTGATTTTTCACTAGTCCTAAATATTGATCAATTTTACAATCTTCTGAAGACATTAAAGAGAAATGTTTTAATATTTTTTATAAAATAAACATAGTTTCAAACTTCTTTTAAGAAAATGTACATATTGCTAATTTAAAGTGAAAAATTTTCCAATTTTCATGTCAAATAACAAAATGAAAAAAAGAAGATCAATGACAAGATCTAATATTCTTTAAAACTACTTATCATTCACGTAGGTGTGTATGTAATGTATAATACATTCTTTACTTAGAATTCTAAAAATGTGATTTTTATTCTATAGGAATTGAACTAACTTTATCTCAATCATTACACTTCATCCTAATCATTGAATTAGATTATATATTTGATGTAAATATAAGTAGGTATATGGAGTCCATGGCCATAGAAGACGCTTACTAAAAGAAATGATTTCTCTAGGTTTAGATAAAAAACCAACGATCCTAAAACGGTCAAATTCTAGATGGTAGTGAGTACTATAGTTTATCAATTTACTTTATTTTGATCTAACAATTCAATTTAGAGTTATAGTCTTTCCAAAAACATAGTTTTTAGTTTATAATAGTTAGATTATGAGCCATGAAAATGACAACAATTGTCGTTTTGAAAAATTCATGAAAACTTGGATTCTATAATCCACTTTCGTGGACAAAGTGGATTCTGGAATCCAAAATTTTAGACAAACTGACATTTCTATCGTGAATGAAATTTCCATCCCAAAAAAGAGAAATTTCGATCCACAATGAATGAAAATTTCACTTTTATTGGACGAACGATTTAGTTTTTCCCTAAAAAAATCTCCATCAGAGCAAGAGCATACTTCTTTTATGCATAAGAGAATACAAGAGTTCTAGGTCACATTTTGGATTTTATACTTGGCCATAGTGTTCACACCTTTGCATAACCAAGCTTAAAAATGAGGTGCTCGGGATATGTAGTAGTCTAAATTTAATGAACTCTAGGTAGGCTAGTGTAAACACCAATCCAAAGCGAGTAGTCTAAATTTAATGAACTCTTCATATGCCTTTCATAGACAAGTGATGATCACACACAAAAAATATACAATACATAGCTCAAGAAATGAAGAGGCTATGGCCAAAGTCATTAAAAAAGGTGTAATGGCCTACAGCAGCCTACAGCAATGCCATAGAGGTTTTTGGCAAGGTTTTACAAGTTAAATTGAAACTAAAATTTGAATATGTCTAAGTTTAACTTAGTATACTCTTTTTGAAAATTGTCGAGAACATATGAACCTGAGATTAAAAGCTTTCAATGGTTAGGTATTCACCAAGGGGTGTAGGTCACAAGAAGAGACAAGTGCATTGTTGACAATGCAAATTGTCCACATTGCCATAGAGAGATGAAAATACTCAAACACCTATTTTGGTCTTGCAAAACACCACACCTCAACTTTAGTGGGGTACATGCACGAAGCTTTTAAGTGGACATAATTATAGAATTGGGGTTAACAATTATCTTAGGTAGAAGTGACACTCCTTTATCCAAAGTCATTTTCCTTTAACTCTATATGGAACATGGCTTTAAAATAAAGCTTTGGTCTTTCCAGTTAATGATATTAAAGTATTCAATTTAGTTTTAATTTGTTATTTGATCACAAAGATTAATCCAACATGATAATTCAATCTGAGATGATCTGAATGTTTTGGCAAAAGTCCTCACTCTTTATGTTTGTCAAAACTGATTACTCTTTTGGAAGGAGAAGAAAGTTTTTAATATCTGATCAATTTGGGGAGGTTCCAATCAAAGAGAAAATGGAACGACATGCACAAATTGCTAGAGTGTGTTCGAGACAACCGCCCTAACATCTTGGAAATCTTGAAGTAAATTTTACCATGCGTGAGAGAGTCTTTTATGCAAGATTAAAGGGGGCTGTGTAGTTTGAAGGGAAACTTCAATATGTGAACAAGGATTTTACTTGTGTTGGTTTAGTTATGCACATGTCTCGTTTTCCAGGTTATCTTTATTATACTATTATTACTTCTTCTTTTGTGTTCTACGTTTTTTGCTTTGTTCCCCTTTAGTGATTCTCTTCTTTTCACTAAAGTTATTCATCATAATTTCAGATCCTTGTGGTATTTATAATTTCATACTATTCCAACCTTATGAGTGTGTGTGTGTGTGTGTGTGTGTGTGTGTGTGTGTGTGTGCATGGAATCATGTGAAGTTATGATTTACAATCTCCCAAACAAACCAAACTCTAGATTCTTTGTGGATAATGTTTTCACTGGAAAATGTACATCCTATCTGACCATCTTTAGGCCACATCACTCTATTAGCTGTTAAAAGAGGGATCTATGTGGTTGGTAGATTGGTGTGGTGTCATTACAAGATGGGGCTCAAAAAAGTGGATCATCATAAATTCAAAGTTTAAAAACATCAATGGTGATGGCTGCAACAAGGATGATTATGAGAGAGACAATCAATGCTTATTTTCATGAATGCGGTATGAATCTTTGATGATTTATAATCTTAAAAATGAATAGAACTCATGGAGAAAACGTACCACCAATGTTCACGTGAAATGTACCACCAATTTCCTACCATTACTACAATTTAACAATTAGGGAGCTTCGTTTGGTGATACATATCCATAAAAGTAGTGGCAATCACAAAATCATTTCTAAACAACCACTATCAAGTAATATTTTTATGTATTTGTTCCGTGTTGTCACTTGTTCCTATTCTACCACATGATTTTAACAAGCATGCAAAAGCCAATGCATCTAGAGCTCTAGCAACCCTTTTTGTGCATTAGTTTGAAAAAATTCCAAGTAATAGACATGCCGTGTAATTTCCAAGAGAAGGAGTTGCTCATGCTTTCAAGCTGCAAAAGTAAAAGTCATGGTTCAAGCTGCAAGTAAAAGTCATTGTTCGAGGGTGCTGTTTTGAGAGGATAAAAACAATAGTACTTGCCTTAGTTTGCCTGCTTGAGGATTTGGATGTCAAGACCACTTTGATTATTGTAGCTTTCTTAATTAAGACCACAATTTTGTGATTTTGATTTTTAGGGCTACCAAATTATTGACGTTTTTCAATAACACATTATAGGAGGATGTTTTCTTTGTGGGTAGTGGTTGCTCAAATCAAAGGTTTGGACATGGTTGATTTTTTATGGTCTCTTTTGCCATTCAAAACTGACGGAACTAGTAGCAAGACCCGTCTCCGAAGGGTTGAGCTAAGAACACCATTAAAAAAGACAACTTCGTTTTAGGAGACAACCCATCTCCCATCCTCCGGACATGAGAGGTTTGGGTACCATAGAGTAGGCCTTAAATTTGAAGAAATTCATGGACATCTCTCTCTATCTCTCTCTCTCTCTCTCTCATGTTTATACACGCACACAACATCTCTTTGCATATACATACACACATACATCCATACTTTAGGAATTGGCACACATATAAACATATATAACATATATACATATACGCATACATATACAATGTCTATATATTTACCTACACACACATATATTCCTACATACAAACATATAGGAACAATGCTAGAATGCTCTCACTCCTTCACTCTCTGTCAAGACACAAGGGAGATCTCTCTATAGCACAAAGGGGATTGTGTCTTTTCATTTTATAAGAAAATGCCCTATATACATTTGGCCCTTATTCACACTTGGGTACCCAAAACTAACTTACTAGGCCTTGGGTGGCTAATATCTCATAGTGTACAACTTTTATAGTGTCGTTTCATGACACTTATTAATGTCCTCAATTGGAGGATCATGTTTGTTAATCCAAAATGGGACTAACATACCCCCAATCGTAGGACAAGATCCTCTATGAAGAGAACATTGTATCTCTGTTGGTCTTCTTACTTTTTGTATGACATGAAATGCAAAAATCATTTTATCTACACTCTTTGTTACTTATAGGTGATACTTAAAATGTTGTTTCTTGAAAGATGTTTCATATATTTGATATGAATGGAATTTTGGTAAAGCGATGATGGAATGATGCTCTTACAATGGCCCAAGTGGGTGCCCTTCATAGATTTGGGAAACCACGTTGTCTCTTTGTAGCCTAGTTTCATGCAATTTCTAAAAGCTTTGCAAACCGGCTTTAAGGTCTCTATGTGGAGTAGTATCACCTTAAAGAATGCAGATCCCTTGGTCTCTTTGATAGAAAGGCAAATAGCTTGGGAAGGTGGATCGTGCTTCAGCTTCAAGTTCAACTTTTCACACGTTGAATGCCATATAATGAAGGAATATTGTCATCTAACACGACCGGAGGACATGTGCCAGATGAACCCTTCTAGTTCATTGATTTTGCATCATGGGATCGACTTTGATCCCATGCACACTATGTTGATTTTGATGACACTCCTCTAAAGGCAATATTGAATACAACGGATACTTTGCATAACTCCTTCTTCCTATGAAGGAGTTTCGAATGATACAGAGTTCCGTAAGTACTTGCTGCCATACTTGATGAAACTAGCATATTTTAGAGGCATCATTCCTAGGTTTACTTCAAGGTACCCATATGAAGGCCACAAAATTGAGTCTATTATAGTTGATTGGATCCTCTTACACTTCTCCTTGAAGCATGTTCTATACATTATGCTCAAATGGATGATAGTGATGCTCTCATGAGATTTCTATATGTAGATGCAAAGCCCATAAGTTGGGAGATTATCTAGCAAATAATCGAAGAGCTACCATATGGCACATTGTAACAAGTGCGTGCATGAAACCCATATGATAAAAGTTATCCGCCATTGTCTAGGCCTTGCAAGCAGCTTGTGAAAAAATTGGTTATATGATGCCAAGTGTTGTTATCTTTGTAAATGACCCTATAATTGTAGACTGGTACTTTTGGCTAATTTTGCATGATCTTATCTTTGTGCATAAACACCTTGCAATAATACATTACATAAATAAAAACTTTGCTCTTTTTTAGTGTTGCAATTTTATAATATTAGTGGTGGTACACTTGTCTTTGTTGCTATTTATGTATGTGTGAGTTTCACTAGAAGATGTTTATGTGTCGAAGATAATGTGCCTCTATATCCCATCTGAACCATACCACCATGAGGAGGCAACTACCACTAGCAAGACAACCCAACAAAAACACCAAATGAAGGCACCAGTACACCCATTTGATGTCCTCTAGTCTCAAGCTCACACATGCAGACTCTTAAGCACACTCCAAAATTCTCAAACTATATAGCTGCCTCTTTTAAACATAGCACAGATCTCCAATGGCCCTGATCTTCCCTTATTACCCTTCAGCCAACCTTAGTTGACTACTAATTGACCAAAAAAACTCTCAATTTCCACACACAAATCAAATGTTGATAAAATACCTACTTCCGAATGTTGACGCTTACTTCTTTCCAAAATGTGTCCTCCAGGATCCTCTATTGTCCTCCAATATCATCCTATCTTAAATCCACAATACTCGGTCCTTCCTGGACCCCTTGTTGACTCTCTTGTGACCTTTTCTGACTTTCATCTATTGAGAATGGCCTCAGTAGTTTGACATAAAACCAACTAATTCAGAAGCCCTCAACTAAAATAGAACCTTCCCTCAGTAGTTTGACCTAAACCAACTGATTCAACTAAAATAGAACCTTCCCTCAAGTGTGAAAAGATGCAGGGGAGAAGAGAACTTGAGCTCTTGCAAGCACACACACACTCACAAAACCCTAAAAGAGAACACACTAGGTGAGAGGCTGAAAATCTTCTTCTTCTTCACGCAACACACCATATACAAAGATAAGAGTACACATAATATGAAAAGGTACTCAACCAAATACATACTCTATAGTGTGAACCCAACTAAATGAGCTAGCGCTATAACTGGCCGCATGTCACCCATGATCTCACCAACCATGCCAGTGGTGGAAGTGTGGGGCCTATCCCCCCCCAGGTGGGTCATCAGTGTCCACTGCCTCACTAGATGAGCTCGATATCCCAACACTCCCCCTCGAGCTCAACTCCATCTCATGTACACCAAGCGAAACCTGGAATCTACGGAGCTTCTCTGTACCCAATGCTTTGGTGAAGATGTCAGCGACGTGATCCTATGTGCTGACATAAACAAGGTCAACATCTCCTCTTGCCAAAACCTTCTCTCTGAAAAAATGGTAGTGGACCTCTATATGCTTCGTGGGAGCATGAAAAATTGGGTTCTTGGCCAACTGTATACTGCTAATGTTGTCACAGAAAATGACTTGTCTATCCACTGATAGACCCCAATCTGCAGCTTTCTCAACCAAGCTACCTCTTATGCTGCCATAGCAGCACCTCTGTATTCGGCCTCTGTACTGGGGATAGAGCAACCATAGGCTGCTTCTTGCTGCTCCAAGTCATAGCAGCACTCCCCAAAGAAAACATGAAGCCACTAGTAGATCTTCTATCTGAGATACTACCAGCCCACCAATCAGCATCATATGTGTACCCATGTACATATATCTTTGTCCCAGTTTCATAAAATAGTCCACAATGCAAAGTAGACCTCACATATCTCAATATACATCTCAATGCATCCAAATGTGGCTTCCGACGAGGAACCTACATAAACTGACTCACCAACCCAATAGCATAGCTCAAATCTGGCCTGGTGATCATCATGTAGATCAAGCTTCCTACTATGCATCTATACATAGTAGGATCCTCAAAAATCTCTCCTCAATCTGCACTTAGCTTGCCATTTTGATCCAACGGCACTGAGATAGGCTTACAGCCTGTCATACCATACTTGGACAACATGTCCAAGCCATACTGTCTCTACAGTAATCCAATACCATGTGGTGACCTAATCACCTCAATGCCCAAGAAATATCTGAGCTCCCCCAGATCCTTCATCTCAAACTTCTGTCTAAGCAAGATCTTTACATCAAAGATCTCTGCATGATGGTCCCCCGTAATGATCAAGTCATCTACATAGATGACAACAAGCATAACCCCTCTATTAGTGTGTCTCACATACAGCCAGAAATGTGCATTGGCTACATGAAAGCCAATAGTGACAAGATATTCAAAAATCTTGTTAGACCACCATGCTCTTGGTCCTTGTTTTAAGACATACAAGGCTTTCTTCAACCTGCAAACATGCTCAGGGTGACTCACATCCTCATAACTAGGTGGCTGCAACATATACACCCCTTCTATATAGATATGCCAACCCTCGAAGGGAGATCCCAAGGATGAAGAGGAAATGAAAATGTATGCGTCACTTCCTCCTCTGGACTTCAGTGAAAACTGGATGCATGTGTTGGCCACCATTGATGTGATGCAGCCCAGGGAAACCCAAACCTCTTTTTGCATGGTTAATTGGCAGATCATTGATGAGGAATCAGAAGAGGAGACATCAAGTACATAAGGTACCATAGCACAATGTCGTACTAGTACTCAACGCCTCAGACGATGACAGAAACACAAATGGTATATAGCCTGACAAAATGCCCTATTTATGAAGAAAACCCATGGAAGCCCAATGGGGGCTGAGATACTTCGAGGCCACTAAGGTACACGATGACTTCTCATCAAAGGATTGGTGCAAGGAGTTGTGTAAGATATCATTGGAGAGAAGGCACAAAGAGAAAATCATCTTTTAAGAGCTAGGAACAACCAAGCTTACAAAATCTTAGCACTGAAAACACAATAAAGCCCTAGCAGAGGTAGAAGATGAGGCTAGAAAGATCATGGTGGCTAAAGCCAAAAGTGAAAATGAGGACAAACCAAACATGCTGTCAGTACCTGACCACTTCAAAACCTATACTGTTGTTGGCGAGAATGGAAAGTGGTCCGACGGATAGCTACAATGGTGAAAGAGGATGGGTTGTCCACATCATACGATGGCCCGACAGAGGTCAAGGAAGTGGATATTGTGGGACCAAGGGGAAGAAGCTCGGCCTGCCGTATACATTGCTAAAGACTTGAAGATGAGTGCATTGCTCTCCTTAAGGAATTTAAGGATTGTTTTGCCTAGAATTACAAAAAGATGAAGGGGCTACCGCCTGAGGTAGTACAGCATATGATTCCAATCATGTAAGGGTCAAGACCAACCAGGCAGAAACCATACCATATGAATCCTAAGTATGTGGAAATTGTAAAGGAGGAAATTGACAAGCTCATTACTATGGATTTCATCTATGAAATTGAACATATGGATTAGTTATCACCAATCGTGATAGTGCCAAAAAGGAATGGAAAACTTAGGGTGTGTGTTGATCTTAAAAAGGTTAATGCAGCCACTAGGAAAGACCATAATCCATTGCCTTATACAGAACATATTTTGGAAAGAGTAGCTGGGAGAGAAGCTTACAGATTCTTGGATGGATTCTCTGGTTACAATAAGGTGTCCATAGCACTAGAGGACCAACACAAGACAACTTTCAATACAATGTGGAGGACATTTGTATACAAGGTTATGTCGTTCAGCCTCACAAATGCCGTAGCAACCTTTCAAAACGGTTGATGTGCATAGCCTTCAATGACTACTTACAAAAGTGGTTGGAGGTATTCATTGACGATCTGTGTGCACACTCTCGATGGGTAGACCATCTGGACTGCTTGAGAAAGCTGTTCGAGCGATGTCAATTATATCGTATATCCTTGAACCCCTTGAAGTGTTAGTTTTGGTTCAAGCATGGTTTGCTAGAGAAATCACGACTCAAAAAGTGCTTCAAGCAGAACTATGGTGGCCTACGTTATTCTGAGATGCCATAAAATTTGTCCAAAGATGTGAAGAATGTCAACGTTTTGCTATTCCACAACAAAAGGACAAGATGCCACTCACTCCTATTATTGTAAGACAACCGTCCAAGAAATGGGGTATAGATTTTGTGGAACATATTAGTCTAGCAGCACATCCATCCCAAGACCAATACGTGATCGTTGCGGCCCATGGACTATTTCACAAAATGGGCAGAAGCCAGAGCCTCAAGGAGAGCTGATGTACGAACAACTGCAAAATTTTTATACGAGCAAATCATCTTGAGGTTCAACTGCCCATTAGAATTGATATGTGATTGTGGCTTACATTTTATCAAAATGAGGTGATTGATCATTTACTTGCGGGATTCTTAGTGATCCATCAAAAATCATCACCTTATTATCCATAGGCTAATGGTCAAGAAGAGAGTAAAAACAAGATTTTGTGTACTATCTTGACAAAAGCCTTGGAAGCAAGTCGAACAAACTGGGAACATAAGCTGACCAATAGCCCTATGGGCCGATTGAACATCATATAAGGTAGCGACGGGTTACACTCCCTTCCATCTAGCTTATGGTGTGGAAGCAGTTCTGCCTATGGAATACCTAGGCCCAAGCTTAAGGATTTTCATAGAAGAGCATCTAATGGAGAATGCATTAGCTGAAAGGCTAATTGACTTAGAGAAGCTTGATGAGACTAGACTGATAGCATCACATGGACTCATTGTTGAATAATTATGTAGGAAACATTGGTTTGACAAAAACCTTAAGTAAAAAGAACTTGAAATGGGGGACCTTGTCCTCATGTATGGTGTCGAAAGCACTAGGAAAAAGAAACTCAAATACCGAGGCCTAGGATCATTCCGAGTATCGAAAATCACACCTCAAGGACCTGTTCAAATTGAGACAATTGACGGCATCCAAATGGAGGGTTATGTCAATGGAAGTAAATTAAAAAAATATTTTGGACCACTGACCCAAGAGATGCTCTTGAACATCTCTTGAAATAATAGAAATATCTTGCAAAAGAAAATATATAGCAAGCACAAGAAGAGGCTAAGGCTAGAGAGGCCAAAGCCAAACAATTATTGCATAAAATATTGATACATGTCAACATGGCTTCTGTGACCCTTTTGGACGAAGGGGAACTAAACATTGAGCCAATATGACTTAAGGTGGGACTTACTATACCTAAAGGCCATGCAACAAGCATTGCATTAATAGATATGGGGTCAAATCATAACTTGATCTCATATGAAATCTAGGTAGCATTAGATAAACCACACCTTGAACCCACTGATACGTAAGTTCGTAGTGTTCACTTTTTGATAACCACAAAAGCGAAGGGATATTTAAATGTTAACATTTCCATCAGAAATAATTCCTTGGTTGGGAAGGTGTTTGTCATGTGCCTATAGGTTCCATAGAAGAAGAGATGATTTTAGGATGATCCTCGATCTGTGCCAATAAATGCAATATCCAATGGGAAGAAAGAACATAATTGCTAAGCACGAGCGAGAAGTTGATGTCCATACCCTTATGGAAATTGGCAAATAGAGCACATCATAACTGATGAACAAACAACGAGTGTAGTGGCAACACTTCAGAGAATAGAACTAGCAACCGTTCCGGGAAGCTTACCCACACAAGACCCTACTTTTAAGGGTACACAGAAGTGGGTGCCCAAGAATCAACTTACATATCAACCAAACAAGATGGACACTATGAATGATAGAAAGGACCAAAGAAGAACATGTAAACAATTCAAAAGTCAGACCTTGCTGACTTAAACTGATTGTTGGCAGGACTCCAAGCACCCGAAGAAACCTCAAGGATTATGTAAGCAGTGGGTTCAAAAGGATTTATTGTCTGAGTAGAAGGATACTATCAAGGAAATACGGTAATATGGGTACCCAAACCCCACTTAGTGGCCAATACCACAAACAGTTCGAAGCAGTGGGTTCAAAAGGATTTATTGTCTGAGTAGAAGGATACTATCAAGGAAATACGGTAATATGGGTACCCAAACCCCACTCAGTGGCCAATACCACAAACAGTTCGAATCATCAAA
The DNA here is from genome assembly GCF_041138505.1 of Cibotium barometz. Lineage (NCBI taxonomy): Eukaryota > Viridiplantae > Streptophyta > Polypodiopsida > Cyatheales > Cibotiaceae > Cibotium > Cibotium barometz. Next base: position 7,408,714 of record NC_141110.1, read on the forward strand.
AAGAGGGCGATAAGAGAATGTAACATCAACTCCTAACGCAAGCAAAAACCACGCCAACCCTTGTGTGGAGGATAAAGAAAACTCAACCAAATGGGTTGGGAATTGCCAAAGCAACAAAAGTACCCACTTTAGCTACAAGACTGAACAAGGAACCTAAAGGAAAAAACAAAGAAGTTCAGCAAAGAGATGCAGATAGAAGCCCTCCACAACTAGGCACAATGACAACATTGTTCAATTGGGTGGAAGGCACAATAAAAAACTCCCACATGGAACTAAAACGAGTGCACCAACAATTGCCCAAAAGTGCCTAGGTGACCCCTTAGTTCTCATGGCAATAAAATAAAAGGTATACAATGATTGCACAAATGGGTACGAGGTAAGCAAAGTATCATTCACTCATCATGTGGAAGTTTGACTTCTTGAGAATTTTTTAAGAAAGAAAGAAGTATTCGATCTTATGCATTCCATGTGAAACTGCAAAAAAACATTCACGCCGTGAAAAAAATTACAAAGGTTCACGCCATGAAAAAGTTCAAAAGAGTTCTCACCGTGAAACGGTAATTTTTCACGGATCAATCACGTAGTTGGATAGCTGCCCTATCCGACAATTGCGTTATAAAATCTATTTTCTTTCCTCTTTTTGTCATTTTGCATCATGTGCGTTGTGTGTGAATCGCTTCAAAGTGCACCTCCCGATCTCGCCTTCTCCTTATGAACTTCTCGACTATCCCCTTTGAGGTGGGAGCTTGATCCTCTTCTTTTCTTTTCCTTGTTGTTTTTGTTTTTTGTTTTGTTTGTGAATCATGACATCTTGGGGATATCCAAATCAATTGGTAAAACAAATGACTTTTGCCCTTCACGTATGCATCATTCAATAAAAATTAATCATTCAATATGCATCAAACAATTAAAAATACAACCTGTGTTTCACGAAACCTGCATTTTCACGGATAACTACATTTTTACACCACACCTTTCATGGCTAGACCTTTTCACGGCTTGACCTTTTCACGGACTAACCTTTTCACTGCCTGACCTTTTCACGCCACAACTTTTCACGTCTAGACCTTTTCATGCCACATGTAAGATTCCTCCCTCCATCTTTTGAGATGTAAAGGTGTAAGAACCTCCCCTTCAGTCTCTTGTAATCATCCCCCCCTCCGAAATGGAAAAAGATCTTGTTTTTACCTGTTTTAGTCTAGGGAGAGAAAATATTCTAGAGAGGGGTAATACAGTTTTGAAATATTTCTGGATAAGTATTTTCTCCTAGTCAATAGGAAGAGATCCCCTGAAACAGAATTTTAAAATGATTTTTCCAATGTGCATTAGAAATTAATTGAATATGTGTATTGGACACCTTAGCCTAGGGGTACCTAATTTTTTAAAAATTTGATTAAGGTCCAAATAGTGTTAAAAAATGGTCAACAAGGTTAATCCAAGTGTTGGAATAAGAAAAATGCAGAGAATAAAAGAAAATCCCCCAAAAATGAGTAAATTCTCACATAAGATGAAGAGTTGACTAGTACTGGGGTTTATAAGTAAAAAAATGAGATTTATTAGTAAAAAATTAAGATTTATTAGTATAAAATAAAATTTTGACACCTCACGAAGGGGGGAGGGGGCTCATGAAGGAGGCACCTAGAAATCACATCAACGGGGTAATTTTGAATTTAAAAAAAAAGAGATTTCATCTCTCCTCTCTCTTCCTTCAAACTAAATAAAAAAGTGAGCCAAACTAATCTAAAACTTGTCCAAAATGGATCAAACTGAAGCTGGAAGCCTTTAGATTCTAGTTGGACTTGGTTTTTTTGGCCTCCCTCTCCTATAAATAGATGCCCATTCCTTTGTATTTTCATATTGGAGTAACTCTATGCTAGTGTAATTTTCAATTTAGTATATTTCTATTATCTCTCTACCTTGCCTCTCCATTGTGCAGCTTTGGGGCTTCACTACTCCTCTTCTTCTATTGGATATTACCCTATTTTACTTGGTGGCCAACTTCTTCTTTGAGGGCTTCACATTTCCCTAAAGAATCAAGCCAAAAACCAAGGGTAAGCCTAAAACAATGGTGTTTTACTCTCTTCTAAATGGTAATCTTCTTCCCAATCCCTCTAATGCTTGGGAAGCATTTTAATCCATGGTTTCTTCTTAAGAACCATGCTCTTATTTATTTATATTATTTAAATGGATTAATGCTAATCTTTTATGCTTAAATGTAATGTTTTGATTTGTAAATCTCTCTTTTTGTAAGAAAACTCACCTTTATGGATTAATCCTTCTTGGTAGGACAGATCTTAGTCCTAATCTCTTTTTCTTAACCAAAGCTCTAGGCCTAATAAGCTAGAGATGGAGTTTAAGCTTTTTTTATGATTTTTAATCTAATTAAAATGATGATTAATTCATTTAAGCTTGTTTTATGTTAAGATTATTCATATTTATTCATTCAAAAGTGAAAGAGAGCGTGTGGTGACATTATTATAATTATTTTCATATGGAAGCCATATTTGGGTAATTTTTTCTTAAATAAATAAGATGCTTAAATGTAATTATTTTTATGTTTAAGCTTAGGTTTATGCATAAACTAATCTTTCTATTAAAAGTGTTATTTTAAGCATTTTCAATTCATAGAAAATGCAGGAAATTTATGGCAAAAGTTTATTATTAGAAAATGAAAGTTATGCATAAATAATTTTTATTCTAAAAGAGGAACTTTGAGTATTATCATTTCATAGAAAATGCGGAGAAACTTTGGTAGAATTTTGATAATTAAAGTTATGGTGAAATCTTTATCATTAGAAAATGGAATTTATGCATAAATAACTTTTATATCAAAAGTGGAATTTTGAGTATTATCATTTCTTAGAAAATGTGGGGAAGCTATGGAAAATTTTATATCATTAGAGAATGAATTTATACATAATAGATTGTATGCTTAAAGTGGAGTTTTGATCATTATTCAATTGTCAAAAAAATAAAAAAGGTTATGCACAAATTTTCTAGATTTATTCAAATTATCGAAAGGATTCATTTAGAGAAAAATGAGTTAGTTGGGTGCACAAATATTTTATACTGAAAGAGGAAATATATGTATAATTAATTTTGTAAATCCCATGAGGTCATATGCATAAATCTTTTATTCAAAAGAAGAATATTCAGTATAATTTATTATGGAAAATTTGAGAAAAGAATGGAAAAATATTCATAGGAATGCATCGAGAAATCATTGATAAATTTTAATCAGAAACAGGAATCACGAACATATTTAACTTTCGAAAAAATGAAGTATACATTGAGATTCTCGAGAAATGGAATCTTGAGTACCTTATGAACGGGAAAAAATACTTCCGAGAAAAAGACCAGAAACACGCTTAGTTGGATGAATGTAAATACTTATGATGACTGACTTATTCCTAGATTCCCTGGGAAAGGAATATGGAATTCTTGAAAGGATCAAGGATCCAAAAGTGAATGGGAACTTAGACTTAATTGAATTGAGTTGAGGAAAGTTGTCTTTAACTGAGCCAAGTAATGGTCAATACTTCGAAAGTTCTAGCAGTATGAGAAGTAGAGTAACTGTACTTTTAACCTGGTTGATTATTTAATAAAGATTTTGATGATGACTAGATCAAGGAAAGTTAATAATCAAACCTGGTTCGCTCAACTTTAAAGTGAAAAGATACCATCTTGTTCATAGAAATTTGCATTGATGTGGGTGATGTGTGGATTAATGTGTGGAAGGATGTGGAATGTGTGGATGATGTGAAAAAATGTGGAAACAATGTGGGATGATGTGAATAAATGTGGAAATGATGTATGATGATGTTAATGGATGTGAATTAATGTGAGATGATGTGAATGGATGCGAATTAATGTGAGATGATGTGAATGAAGATGTGGAGTGATATGGATCGATGTGGATTGATGTATGGAAAGATGTAGAGTGATGTGGATTGATGTAAAATGATGTGGATGGATGTGTGGAATAATAAGGAATGATGTGAGACGAGGAATGATGTGAAATGATGTGGAATGATGAGGAATAATGTGAAAAGTTGAGGAATGATGAGGAAAAATGGGAATTTTGTTTGGAACTGTATTTGTATGTGAAAATTATTTTTAAAGATTTTTTTAAGTCAAGAATACTAGGGAACCATTTTGACTATCTTGTCGAATGAGGTCGTGGGGACCTAAGTGAAAATGTTGCAACAGTTGATGGAGAGTCAAAGAAGGATGTCTCCTGTGGCAAGGTCGACCGAGGTCTTGACTAGTAGTCTTGGTTCAATTAAAATTGTGAGCTTTCGGTAGTAGTGCGGTGGATGAGGGACCAAGGAAGCGGCCTACGAGTGAAGCGCTAGGTGACCTGTGAAGGAGCCTAGAGGGTGCTAACCATACGGTGCTCGATCGCCCAGGATACCCACACGTGGGATGAGGAAGAAAAATGAGTTGGAGCTGTTTTCTGAACACGAGCATGGATTTGGTTGATTGGCCTTGCTGCTCTTCAACGGATGAGTTCATGGCTCTTTTACATGGATCTTGTTGATTGATCTAGCTGATCTTCAATGGAGAGTCCATATGGATTTTATGTGATTATACTCCTAGGTACTATGGGCTAAAGGCCCCTGAGTTAGCAGGTGGTGAGCGTTCTAGTTGCCGATGATGCCATAGGTATGCTGAGGAAGTAATGACTGAAATTGGATTTTATGGTTGGAAAGTGGAAAAGTTGGAAATTGGATTTAGAAATGGAATACAGAGGATTCGAATGGAAACACTATGGTTTTATTGCAATACTGTTTTGGAAAATAGTTGACTCTAAGAAAAGGCAATTTCATATTGGGTGTTAATTTTTGCATGAGAGCCAGCTAGGGGGCTTGGAAACTCTTTTCCCTAGTACTCGAGACAAAAAGCTCAAGTTAATAGCTGAAGATATTTTAGAAGGGCAAGTCATCTTGATGGAGACCAAGGATATAATAATGCAGATGAAGAAAGATCACAAGAAGAGAACATATAAGAAGATGAGGGGAGTGCTTACAGATGTTGTTTGCTGAGTCACAAAGACTAGAGGAGGAAGTGGCGCCACAGAAATCCGCACTTACCAAGAGGCACTTAAAGAGAACATTCTCAGCCATACCACACAAGAACACCCTGGCAACAAATCACTCCTCCAACAAGCCTAGAACAACTCATATTTACAGACTTATCTCCTCTTAAAGACAAGTCTAGCAAACACGCCCATAGAGACAACTCCAGAACCAGCAACGCTAATACAAGCTGAGGAAAGACACGATGTAGAGGCAATTGTAGCCCCAATATAGGAACCAGAGGCCCCCATGGAAGCAAGTAAATGACAAAGAACTCCAGAGCCATCAAGTCCAAGCAAGAGGAGAAGATTGGAAGATGACAAAAGACTACCCAAGATGGCCTCCCTGCAGAACCGTTGACTATCAACAATTCTTTCTGGAGCTGCTTAACCAATCAACTACCCACAAAGAGGTCATCATGAAGAGTTTAAAAGCTACAGAGGAGCAGGAGAAAAGGTACAACACCTTGGAGAATAATAACATGGTCTTAAGCCAAACAATAGTATAAAAGATCAAGGATAATGATGATCTCAATGCCAAATTGGAACAAGCAAAGGAACAGCTCCAGAAATGTAACATACCCATTGTAAATAACAGTGTACTTGCTTCAGAGTTGAAAAATATAACTTAGTTTGTCATTTTTACGATAAAGAAACTTCTATTTTTGAAAAATGAGCCATTTTTGCTTAGAAATTTGTAATTTTGAATCCAAATTTGGAATCTACGCATAATTTTACGCTTAAAATAGTTTTTTCTGAACTAAAAACGGGTACCCGGAATGGGTTTAATTAAGCTTTTAAGCCTTTAATCTGCGAACTTCCGACCTAAAATAGTAACTATCCAGGCATCTAATCAACGAACGGAACACGCCCCCATGGTCATGGGGCAAGGCCGGACATTTTCGTCAAAAAAAAATTTTGACCCTCGGACGACGGCGGGCGGCCGGCATGGGCCCCAGCACAGGCGGTGCCCGTGAAACGACCGACAATCCACCCGGGACACCCAAGTGTGTACACGACCTAGACGCACCCTCCAGCACACCCCTACACGTACCCCGTCCTCCCAGAACCCTCTATCCACAGGTGTCGCGCTCTCTCTCTCTTGGGGACACCTCCACCCCCATGTGTCACACTTTCTCTCTCTTCGAGACACCTCCACCCCCAGGTGTCTCATGCCCACACTCTCTCCCGGACACCTACACCACCCAGGTGTCGCCTTCCCGCACCCGGACGTCCACCCTCCAGCACCTATAAAAGGACCCTCCCAGCCCCCTTCTCCATACAAGCCCCCAGCAAGGCCCTAGGCGCAAGCCCTCCCTCAAGCTCTAGGACATGTCCTACACTCTTCTCCCCCCGTGTGAATAGACTTAAAGTGTGCTTGTTCTCCAACCCTTGCCTTACTCTTCCCTAGGCCTCCCTAGACGTACACTCTTCTCAAGAGCTCTCCAAGTTAAGGACACCTCTCAAATTCCCCCCCATATGCGGCGACTTAAACTTAGGCTGAGAGGTCTTTCCTACCCATAAGCCCAACAAGCTTTTCCTACCCCAAACGGACTCCGTTTTCGAATCCGTTTGAACCAGTAGAATTCTCTCTTTTCTCTCCAAGTTTTCAACCTCTTATATTCACCGCGTTCTCTCTCTATCCTCTTAAAACTTTAGTGCTCCTATGGCACTGAAACGCCGCCGAAATGAAGAACCACGCGCTGCCCAAGGAGGGAATGAAGCGAATCGCGTCCCTACAATCGACTTCGCCCCTCTTGAAACGAATAGGCACGAAAACGATAACCAGGTTGGTCAATTAATAAGTTTAAGTAAAATTCTCTCTTATGAAGCTTAATGCAAAGATTCAAAATAATAGGAAAGGAACCAAGGTTAAACCCCTAGTATAGATGGCGTAAAGTACCTTATGATTACTCTTAAGTAAAGTTATAAGAAAATAATCTTGCTTTTTTTGTCTTTCCGAAACGATGGTTTTTGTTAGTGTGTGAATTCATTAAATAAAGGCTATGTCTCTTTTTATTGGATATACTATTGGTTATTGCTAACATGCACGTACAGCTTCTCCCCCCCCTTAGCTAACTCCGTACTTGCCTGTGTAGCCGGGTGGAGGATATAGCGAGGCCGGGAGTCGGCCCAGGGTAATCCCCTCCTATGCCACTAGGAATTGGATTTCACCACCAGGGTGATGTATATATGCTGCCTAGTTCTGTGGGTTCAGGCTAGTGCGGTGACTTAACCCCCACCTCATGAGGAGACGTCCCCTCCGCCGAAGGACGAGAGGGTTTGGTACAAGCAGCAGTACCTGAGGGGGTGACAGGACGGCTTGGCCCTCATCGGCGGTTGGCTGACGACAAGGGGAGACGGTCCGTGAGGTTTACCCACCTGGTTGAGGCTGGAAGATCGAGTTCTAGATCATCGGTGTGGTTGTGGTTGTGGTTGTGGTTGTGATTGGATTGTGGTTATGGTTATGGTTATGGTTTGGACATGGAAGTTTGGATTGGAATATCGGCCCGGTTCCAGGGTCTTTGTAAATATTTTTCACTGTAAGTATGTTTGTTGATTTCAATGTTGTGCTAAGGAAGATTTCTTTTAAGGAATCAAGTGTAATTAATTAACAACGGAATTTGTTTTTAAGTGTTTCACAGTGTGGTAGGACTTAATTAGAAAACAATTGAACGGGTGAGTGTGTGGAAAGTGGGAGAATGGATGCCTTGACAGTACCATTCTAAGGATGGGTGGACCCGATTAGTCGGGTAGCTTTCTACTAGTCGTAACTTACGATACTTAGGAAATAGTAGAGTCCCGAACAAGACTTGTTTTAGGGGACCGAGCAAGCGGCCGTGCCTCATGAAATACAAGGGGAAAAAGGCATTGGCTTCCTTGAACCAAGTGTGGGTCTTGTTCCATCTCCACGCACATTCCGTGCTGGGGATTAGAATTTCCTTTAGGATGACTATGCTTATAAATATTTATGTTTTTATAAACACAAACATAAAAGAGGAACAATGCTAGAATGCTCTCACTCCTTCAATCTGTGTCAAGACACAAGGGAGACCTCTCTATAGCACAAAGGGGATTGTGTCTTTTCATTTTATAAGAAAATGCCCTATATACATTTGGCCCTTATTCACACTTGGGTACCCAAAACTAACTTACTAGGCCTTGGGTGGCTAATATCTCATAGTGTACAACTTTTATAGTGTCGTTTCATGACACTTATTAACGTCCTCAATTGGAGGATCATGTTTGTTAATCCAAAATGGGACTAACATACCCCCAATCGTAGGACAAGATCCTCTATGAAGAGAACATTGTATCTCTGTTGGTCTTCTTACTTTTTGTATGACATGAAATGCAAAAATCATTTTATCTACACTCTTTGTTACTTATAGGTGATACTTAAAATGTTGTTTCTTGAAAGATGTTTCATATATTTGATATGAATGGAATTTTGGTAAAGCAATGATGGAATGATGCTCTTACAATGGCCCAAGTGGGTGCCCTTCATAGATTTGGGAAACCACGTTGTCTCTTTGTAGCCTAGTTTGATGCAATTTCTAAAAGCTTTGCAAACCGGCTTTGAGGTCTCTATGTGGAGTAGTATCACCTTAAAGAATGCAGATCCCTTGGTCTCTTTGATAGAAAGGCAAATAGCTTGGGAAGGTGGATCGTGCTTCAGCTTCAAGTTCAACTTTTCACACGATGAATGCCATATAATGAAGGAATATTGTCATCTAACACGACCGGAGGACATGTGCCAGATGAACCCTTCTAGTTCATTGATTTTGCATCATGGGATCGACTTTGATCCCATGCACACTATGTTGATTTTGATGACACTCCTCTAAAGGCAATATTGAATACAACGGATACTTTGCATAACTCCTTCTTCCTATGAAGGAGTTTCGAATGATACAGAGTTCCGTAAGTACTTGCTGCCATACTTGATGAAACTAGCATATTTTAGAGGCATCATTCCTAGGTTTACTTCAAGGTACCCATATGAAGGCCACAAAATTGAGTCTATTATAGTTGATTGGATCCTCTTACACTTCTCCTTGAAGCATGTTCTATACATTATGCTCAAATGGATGATAGTGATGCTCTCATGAGATTTCTATATGTAGATGCAAAGCCCATAAGTTGGGAGATTATCTAGCAAATAATCGAAGAGCTACCATATGGCACATTGTAACAAGTGCGTGCATGAAACCCATATGATAAAAGTTATCCGCCATTGTCTAGGCCTTGCAAGCAGCTTGTGAAAAAATTGGTTATATGATGCCAAGTGTTGTTATCTTTGTAAATGACCCTATAATTGTAGACTGGTACTTTTGGCTAATTTTGCATGATCTTATCTTTGTGCATAAACACCTTCCAATAATACATTACATAAATAAAAACTTTTCTCTTTTTTAGTGTTGCAATTTTATAATATTAGTGGTGGTACACTTGTCTTTGTTGCTATTTATGTATGTGTGAGTTTCACTAGAAGATGTTTATGTGTCGAAGATAATGTGCCTCTATATCCCATCTGAACCATACCACCATGAGGAGGCAACTACCACTAGCAAGACAACCCAACAAAAACACCAAATGAAGGCACCAGTACACCCATTTGATGTCCTCTAGTCTCAAGCTCACACATGCAGACTCTTAAGCACACTCCAAAATTCTCAAACTATATAGCTGCCTCTTTTAAACATAGCACAGATCTCCAATGGCCCTGATCTTCGCTTATTACCCTTCAGCCAACCTTAGTTGACTACTAATTGACCAAAAAAACTCTCAATTTCCACACACAAATCAAATGTTGATAAAATACCTACTTCCGAATGTTGACGCTTACTTCTTTCCAAAATGTGTCCTCCAGGATCCTCTATTGTCCTCCAATATCATCCTATCTTAAATCCACAATACTCGGTCCTTCCTGGACCCCTTGTTGACTCTCTTGTGACCTTTTCTGACTTTCATCTATTGAGAATGGCCTCAGTAGTTTGACATAAAACCAACTAATTCAGAAGCCCTCAACTAAAATAGAACCTTCCCTCAGTAGTTTGACCTAAACCAACTGATTCAGAAGCCCTCAACTAAAATAGAACCTTCCCTCGAGTGTGAAAAGATGTAGGGGAGAAGAGAACTTGAGCTCTTGCAAGCACACACACACTCACAAAACCCTAAAAGAGAACCTTCCCTCAGTAGTTTGACCTAAACCAACTGATTCAGAAGCCCTCAACTAAAATAGAACCTTCCCTCAAGTGTGAAAAGATGCAGGGGAGAAGAGAACTTGAGCTCTTGCAAGCACACACACACTCACAAAACCCTAAAAGAGAACACACTAGGTGAGAGGCTGAAAATCTTCTTCTTCTTCACGCAACACACCATATACAAAGATAAGAGTACACATAATATGAAAAGGTACTCAACCAAATACATACTAGGGTTCTCTATAGTGTGAACCCAACTAAATGAGCTAGCGCTATAACTATGCCAGTTTGCTGTCACATAGCCTGTCATCCCACTGGCAGCATGTCACCCATGATCTCACCAACCATGCTAGTGGTGGAAGTTTGGGGCCTATCCCCCCCCAGGTGGGTCATCAGTGTCCACCGCCTCACTAGATGAGCTCGATATCTCAAAACTTCCCCTCGAGCTCAACTCCATCTCATGTACACCAAGCGAAACCCGGAATCTACGGAGCTTCTCTGTACCCAATGCTTTGGTGAAGATGTCAGCGATGTGATCCTGTGTGCTGACATAAACAAGGTCAACGTCTCCTCTTGCCAAAACCTTCTCTCTGAAAAAATGGTAGTGGACCTCTATATGCTTCGTGGGAGCATGAAAAATTGGGTTCTTGGCCAACTGTATACTGCTAATGTTGTCACAGAAAATGACTTGTCTATCCACTGATAGACCCAAATCTGCAGCTTTCTCAACCAAGCTACCTCTTATGCTGCCATAGCAGCACCTCTGTATTCGGCCTCTGTACTGGGGATAGAGCAACCGTAGGCTGCTTCTTGCTGCTCCAAGTCACAGCAGCACTCCCCAAAGAAAACATGAAGCCACTAGTAGATCTTCTATCTGAGATACTACCAGCCCAATCAGCATCATCTGTGTACCCATGTACATATATCTTTGTCCCAGTTTCATAAAATAGTCCACAATGCAAAGTAGACCTCACATATCTCAGTATACATCTCAATGCATCCAAATGTGGCTTCCGACGAGGAACCTACATAAACTGACTCACCAACCCAATAGCATAGCTCAAATCTGGCCTGGTGATCATCATGTAGATCAAGCTTCCTACTATGCATCTATACATAGTAGGATCCTCAAAAATCTCTCCTCAATCTGCACTTAGCTTGCCATTTTGATCCAATGGCACTGAGATAGGCTTACAGCCTGTCATACCATACTTGGACAACATGTCCAAGCCATACTGTCTCTATAGTAATCCAATACCATGTGGTGACCTAATCACCTCAATGCCCAAGAAATATCTGAGCTCCCCCAGATCCTTCATCTCAAACTTCTGTCTAAGCAAGATCTTTACATCAAAGATCTCTGCATGATGGTCCCCCGTAATGATCAAGTCATCTACATAGATGACAACAAGCATAACCCCTCTATTAGTGTGTCTCACATACAGCCAGAAATGTGCATTGGCTACATGAAAGCCAATAGTGACAAGATATTCAAAAAACTTGTTAGACCACCATGCTCTTGGTGCTTGTTTTAAGACATACAAGGCTTTCTTAAACCTGCAAACATGCTCAGGGTGACTCACATCCTCATAACTAGGTGGCTGCAACATATAGATATGCCAGCCCTCAAAGGGAGATCCCAAGGATGAAGAGGAAATGAAAATGTATGCGTCACTTCCTCCTCTGGACTTCACAGTGAAAACTGGATGCATGTGTTGGCCACCATTGATGTGATGCAGCCCAGGGAAACCCAAACCTCTTTTTGCATGGTTAATTGACAGATCATTGATGAGGAATCAGAAGAGGAGACATCAAGTACATAAGGTACCATAGCACAATGTCGTACTAGTACTCAACGCCTAAGTATTTTCTCCTAGTCAATAGGAAGAGATCCCCTGAAACAGAATTTTAAAATGATTTTTCCAATGTGCATTAGAAATTAATTGAATATGTGTATTGGACACCTTAGCCTAGGGGTACATAATTTTTTTAAAAATTGATTAAGGTCCAAATAGTGTTAAAAAATGGTCAACAAGGTTAATCCAAGTGTTAGAATAAGAAAAATGCAGAGAATAAAAGAAAATCCCCCAAAAATGAGTAAATTCTCACATAAGATGAAGAGTTGACTAGTACTGGGGTTTATTAGTAAAAAAATGAGATTTATTAGTAAAAAATTAAGATTTATTAGTATAAAATAAAATTTTGACACCTCACGAAGGGGGGAGGGGGCTCATGAAGGAGGCACCTAGAAATCACATCAACGGGGTAATTTTGAATTTTAAAAAAAAGAGATATTTCATCTCTCCTCTCTCTTCCTTCAAACTAAATAAAAAAGTGAGCCAAACTAATCTAAAACTTGTCCAAAATGGATCAAACTGAAGCTGGAAGCCTTTAGATTCTAGTTGGACTTGGTTTTTTTGGCCTCCCTCTCCTATAAATAGACGCCCATTCCTTTGTATTTTCGTATTGGAGTAACTCTATGCTAGTGTAATTTTTAATTTAGTATATTTCTATTATCTCTCTACCTTGCCTCTCCATTGTGAAGCTTTGGGGCTTCACTACTCCTCTTCTTCTATTGGATATTACCCTATTTTACTTGGTGGCCAACTTCTTCTTTGAGGGCTTCACATTTCCCTAAAGAATCAAGCCAAAAACCGAGGGTAAGCCTAAAACAATGGTGTTTTACTCTCTTCTAAATGGTAATCTTCTTCCCAACCCCTCTATTGCTTGGGAAGCATTTTAATCCATGGTTTCTTCTTAATAACCATGCTCTTATTTATTTATATTATTTAAATGGATTAATGCTAATCTTTTATGCTTAAATGTAATGTTTTGATTTGTAAATCTCTCTTTTTGTAAGAAAACTCACCTTTATGGATTAATCCTTCTTGGTAGGACAGATCTTAGTCCTAATCTCTTTTTCTTAACCAAAGCTCTAGGCCTAATAAGCTAGAGATGGAGTTTAAGCTTTTTTATGATTTTTAATCTAATTAAAATGATGATTAATTCATTTAAGCTTGTTTTATGATAAGATTATTCATATTTATTCATTCAAAAGTGAAAGAGAGCTTGTGGTGACATTATTATAATTATTTTCATATGGAAGCCATATTTGGGTAATTTTTTCTTAAATAAATGAGATGCTTAAATGTAATTATTTTTATGTTTAAGCTTAGGTTTATGCATAAACTAATCTTTCTATTAAAAGTGTTATTTTAAGCATTTTCAATTCATAGAAAATGCAAGAAATTTATGGCAAAAGTTTATTATTAGAAAATGAAAGTTATGCATAAATAATTTTTATTCTAAAAGAGGAACTTTGAGTATTATCATTTCATAGAAAATGCGGAGAAACTTTGGTAGAATTTTGATCATTAAAAAAATTAATTTTATGCATAATTATTTTTTATGCTAAAAGTTAAATTTTAAGCATTCTCATGTCCATAGAAAATATGGAGAAGTTATGGTGAAATCTTTATCATTAGAAAATGGAATTTATGCATAAATAACTTTTATATCAAAAGTGGAATTTTGAGTATTATCATTTCTTAGAAAATGTGGGGAAGCTATGGAAAATTTTATATCATTAGAGAATAAATTTATACATAATAGATTGTATGCTAAAAGTGGAGTTTTGATCATTATTCAATTGTCAGAAAAATAAAAAAGGTTATGCACAATTTTTCAGATTTATTCAAATTATCGAAAGGATTCATTTAGAGAAAAATGAATTAGTTGGATGCACAAATATTTTATACTGAAAAAGGAAATATGGGTATAATTAATTTTGTAAATCCCATGAGGTCATATGCATAAATCTTTTATTCAAAAGAAGAATATTCATTATAATTTATTATGGAAAATTTGAGAAAACAATGGGAAAATATTCATAAGAATGCATCCAGAAATCATTGATAAATTTTAATCAGAAACAGGAATCACGAACATATTTAACTTTCAAAAAAATGAACTATACATTGAGATTCTCGAGAAATGGAATCTTGAGTACCTTATGAACGGGAAAAAATACTTCCGAGAAAAAGACCAGAAACACGCTTAGTTGGATGAATGTAAATACTTATGATGACTGACTTATTCCTAGATTCCCTGGGAAAGGAATATGGAATTCTTGAAAGGATCAAGGATCCAAAAGTGAATGGGAACTTAGACTTAATTGAATTGAGTTGAGGAAAGTTGTCTTTAACTGAGCCAAGTAATGGTCAATACTTCGAAAGTTCTAGCAGTATGAGAAGTAGAGTAACTGTACTTTTAACCTGGTTGATTATTTAATAAAGATTTTGATGATGACTAGATCAAGGAAAGTTAATAATCAAACCTTGTTTGCTCAACTTTAAAGTGAAAAGATACCATCTTGTTCATAGAAATTTGAATTGATGTGGGTGATGTGTGGATTAATGTGTGGAAGGATGTGGAATGTGTGGATGATGTGAAAAAATGTGGAAACGATGTGGGATGATGTGAATGAATGTGGAAATGATGTATGATGATGTTAATGGATGTGAATTAATGTGAGATGATGTGAATGGATGTGAATTAATGTGAGATGATGTGAATGGATGTGAATTGATGTGGAGTGATATGGATCGATGTGTGAATTGATGTGAATGAAGATGTGGAGTGATATGGATCGATGTGGATTGATGTATGGAAAGATGTAGAGTGATGTGGATAGATGTAAAATGATATGGATGGATGTGTGGAATGATGTGAGACGAGGAATGATGTGAGACGAGGAATGATGTGAAATGATGTGGAATGATGAGGAATAATGTGAAAAGTTGAGGAATGATGAGGAAAAATGGGAATTTTATTTGGAACTGTATTTGTATGTGAAAATTATTTTTAAAGATTTTTTTAAGTCAAGAATACTAGGGAACCATTTTGACTATCTTGTCGAATGAGGTCGTGGGGACCTAAGTGAAAATGTTGCAACAGTTGATGGAGAGTCAAAGAAGGATGTCTCCCGTGGCAAGGTCGACCGAGGTCTTGACTAGTAGCCTTGGTTCAATTAAAATTGTGAGCTTTCGGTAGTAGTGCGGTGGATGAGGGACCAAGGAAGCGGCCTACGAGTGAAGCGCTAGGTGACCTGTGAAGGAGCCTAGAGGGTGCTAACCATACGGTGCTCGATCGCCCAGGATACCCACACGTGGGATGAGGAAGAAAAATGAGTTGGAGCTGTTTTCTGAACACGGGCATGGATTTGGTTGATTGGCCTTGCTGCTCTTCAACAGATGAGTTCATGGCTCTTTTACATGGATCTTGTTGATTGATCTAGCTGATCTTCAATGGAGAGTCCATATGGATTTTATGTGATTATACTCCTAGGTACTATGGACTAAGGCCCCTGAGTTAGCAGGTGGTGAGCGTTCTAGTTGCCGATGATGCCATAGGTATGCTGAGGAAGTAATGACTGAAATTGGATTTTATGGTTGGAAAGTGGAAAAGTTGGAAATTGGATTTGGAAATGGAATACAGAGGATTCGAATGGAAACACTATGGTTTTATTGCAATACTGTTTTGGAAAATAGTTGAATCTAAGAAAAGGCAATTTCATATTGGGTGTGTAAGTGGTGTGTCTAATTAATTTTTGCATGAGAGCCAGCTAGGGGGCTTGGAAACTCTTTTCCCTAGTACTCGAGACAAAAAGCTCAAGTTAATAGCTGAAGATATTTTAGAAGGGCAAGTCATCTTGATGGAGACCAAGGATATAATAATGCAGATGAAGAAAGATCACAAGAAGAGAACATATAAGAAGATGAGGGGAGTGCTTACAGATGTTGTTTGCTGAGTCACAAAGACTAGAGGAGGAAGTGGCCCCACAGAAATCCGCACTTACCAAGAGGCACTTAAAGAGAATATTCTCAGCCATACAACACAAGAACACCCTGGCAACAAATCACTCCTCCAACAATCCTAGAACAACTCATATTTACATACTTATCTCCTCTTAAAGACAAGTCTGGCAAACACGCCCATAGAGACAACTCCAGAACCAGCAATGCTAATACAAGCTGAGGAAAGACAGGATGTAGAGGCAATTGTAGCCCCAATATAGGAACCAGAGGCCCCCATGGAAGCAAGTAAAAGACAAAGAACTCCAGAGCCATCAAGTCCAAGCAAGAGGAGAAGATTGGAAGATGACAAAAGACTACCCAAGATGGCCTCCCTGCAGAACCGTTGACTATCAACAATTCTTTCTGGAGCTGCTTAACCAATCAACTACCCACAAAGAGGTCATCATGAAGAGTTTAAAAGCTACAGAGGAGCAGGAGAAAAGGTACAACACCTTGGAGAATAATAACATGGTCTTTAGCCAAACAATAGTATAAAAGATCAAGGATAATGATGACCTCAACGCCAAATTGGAACAAGCAAAGGAACAGCTCCAGAAATGTAACATACCCATTGTAAATAACAGTGTACTTGCTTCAGAGTTGAAAAATATAACTTAGTTTGTCATTTTTACGATCAAAAAACTTCTATTTTTGGAAAATGAGCCATTTTTGCTTAGAAATTTGTAATTTTGAATCCAAATTTGGAATCTACGCATAATTTTATGCTTAAAATAGTTTTTTCTGAACTAAAAACAGGTACCCGAAATGGGTTTAAGTAAGCTTTTAAGCCTTTAATCTGCAAACTTCCGACCTAAAATAGTAACTATCCAGGCATCTAATCAATGAATGGAACAGGCCCCCATGGTCACGGGGCAAGGCCGGACATTTTCGTCAAAAAAAAATTTTGACCCCCCCCGACGACGGCGGGCGGCCGGCGTGGGCCCCACCACACGGGCGGCGCCTGTGAAACGACCGACAATCCACCCGGGACACCCAAGTGTGTACACGACCTAGACGCACCCTCCAGCACACCCCTACACGTACCCCCTCCTCCCAGAACCCTCTATCCACAGGTGTCGCGCTCTCTCTCTCTTGGGGACACCTCCACCCCCATGTGTCACACTTTCTCTCTCTTCGAGACACCTCCACCCCCAGGTGTCTCACGCCCACACTCTCTCCCGGACACCTACACCACCCAGGTGTCGCCTTCCCGCACCCGGACGTCCACCCTCCAGCACCTATAAAACTCCCAGCCCCCTTCTCCATACAAGCCCCCACCAGCAAGGCCCGAGGCGCAAGCCCTCCCTCAAGCTCTAGGACATGTCCTACACTCTTCTCCCCCCCGTGTGAATAGACTTAACGTGTGCTTGTTCTCCAACCCTTGCCTTACTCTTCCCTAGGCCTCCCTAGACGTACACTCTTCTCAAGAGCTCTCCAAGTTAAGGACACCTCTCAAATTCCCCCCCCCATATGCGGCGACTTAAACTTAGGCTGAGAGGTCTTTCCTACCCATAAGCCCAACAAGCTTTTCCTACCCCAAACGGACTCCGTTTTCGAATCCATTTAAACCAGTAGAATTCTCTCTTTTCTCTCCAAGTTCCCAACCTCTTATATTCACCCCGTTCTCTCTCTATCCTCTTTAAACTCTAGTGCTCCTATGGCGTCGAAACGTCGCCGAAATGAAGAACCACGCGCTGCCCAAGGAGGGAATGAAGCGAATCGTGTCCCTACAATCGACTTTGCCCCTCTTGAAGCGAATAGGCACGAAAACGATAACCAGGTTGGTCATTTAATAAGTTTAAGTAAAATTCTCTCTTATGAAGCTTAATGCAAAGATTCAAAATAATAGGAAAGGAACCAAGGTTAAATCCCTAGTATAGATGGCCTAAAGTACCTTATGATTTCTCTTAAGTAAAGTTATAAGAAAATAATCTTGCTTTTTTTGTCTTTCCGAAACGATGGTTTTTGTTAGTGTGTGAATTCATTAAATAAAGGCTATGTCTCTTTTTATTGGATATACTACTGGTTATTGCTAACATGCACGTACAGCTTCTCCCCCCCCTTAGCTAACTCCGTACTTGCCTGTGTAGCCGGGCGGAGGATATAGCGAGGCCGGGAGTCGGCCCAGGGTAGTCCCCTCCTATGCCACTGGGAATTGGATTTCACCACCAGGGTGATGTATATATGCTGCCTAGTTCTGTGGGTTCAGGCTAGTGCGGTGACTTAACGCCCACCTCATGAGGAGACGTCCCCTCCGAAGGACGAGAGGGTTTGGTACAAGCGGCAGTACCTGAGGGGGTGACAGGACGGCTTGGCCCTCATCGGTTGGCTGACGACGAGGGGAGATGGTCCGTGAGGTTTACCCAGCTGGTTGAGGCTGGAAGATCGAGTTCTAGATCATCAGTGTGGTTGTGGTTGTGGTTGTGGTTGTGGTTGTGGTTGTGGTTGTGATTGGATTGTGGTTATGGTTATGGTTATGGTTTGGACATGAAAGTTTGGATTGGAATATCGGCCCGGTTCCAGGGTCTTTGTAAATATTTTTCACTGTAAGTATGTTTGTTGATTTCAATGTTGTGCTAAGGAAGATTTCTTTTAAGGAATCAAGTGTAATTAATTAACAAAGGAATTTGTTTTTAAGTGTTTCAAAGTGTGGTAGGACTTAATTAGAAAACAATTGAACGGGTGAGTGTGTGGAAAGTGGGAGAATGGATGCCCTGACGGTACCATTCTAAGGATGGGTGGACCCGATCAGTCGGGTAGCTTTCTACTAGTCGTAACTTACGATACTTAGGAAATAGTAGAGTCCCGAACAAGACTTGTTTTAGGGGACCGAGCCAGCGGTCGTGCCTCATGAAATACAAGGGGAAAAAGGCATTGGCTTCCTTGAACCAAGTGTGGGTCTTGTTCCATCTCCACGCACATTCCGTGCTGGGGATTAGAATTTCCTTTAGGATGACTATGCTTCCCCTGCGAGATAGAGTTAGGTCCCTTCGTTTGCTCGTAACCTCGTATTTCTACGAGATCGAGGTGTCGTCAATCGGACAATAACACGAGACTTAACCGCCTATCAAAAGGATTCCCCCGCCCTTGGGGTCCTTACATGTGGTATCAGAGCAGGTTTAGACTTGGGAGATTTCATATTGTATTCTCTTGTTGCTCTAGGAATTCTTGTTAAACTAATCTAGTTACGGCTGGACGCAAGAGGACGAGATGGATCCCTATTCTTGCTTCCTGGTATTCCAATGCATGTACATGACTGCTTGTCGCTCTTCCGAATTTGAGTTCCGTGACACTATGATGCACATTGTAGACAAGCTAACCCTTCCTCATTACACTCGCATAGGGGATGGAACAGAGCTGAGCATTGGCATCGTCGATCTACCTATTTCATCATTCGAGCTGAGCACGTCGGCAATCTCACCAACGACTTGAGGCAGATCCGATATGCCGAGATGTTGCGGATGGTTCGCCTGTTCTGGTTTATTGGCACTCCTTGTAACACCTATGTCACTATCGATGGGAATCGCATGTTGCAGAATCGATGGGTTTATGATAGGGTGACTCAAGTTGTATCCCCTGATAGAGTAGCCGTTACCCATCTTTCTAGACGAGGTTTACCTCCCCTACCAGAGGCTTATCGAGTTCTTGAAACCATGGGAGAACCCCCTACTTTTTCAATGCTACCACCGCAGATCTTTATTAGGTTCCCTAGAGGACTACCATGTAAATAAATAAGATTGGATTTAGTCCAATCCTTGTAAATGGCTTGGTTCACTTGTAAATAATAAAGCTGGGAATAAAAGGTTTTGATTTTCACACTCATTGTCTTATGTGTATTAAACCGCCTAAGTGACATGATTCTAAATTTGGCTTCATATTGATAACCAGGATCGTCAACTTCTTGCTCCCAATGCATTATATACAGATACACAGGAGAAGAAGCTTCTCCTCAAACAAATGCAACCTCCCTCATTTAATGGGGTAGGTTCAAAGATTGAAAGGGATGCAGAAGTTTGGATAGAAGCCATGGACGATTACTTTTCGGCTGCTGGTACAGGAATTGGGAATCAATCCATGCTTGCCAGATTCCATCTTACCGGGGACGCCAAACTTTGGTGGAAGCAATGGTGCCGAGATAAGGGCGTCACTGAAGATACCCAAACCTGGAGTGACATTAAGCAAGCTGTGAAGGACCGTTATCTTCCCCCATCTCATGAATCTATTAAGATGAATGAGTTCTTCAGCCTCAAGCAGCTTAGCTTAACCTTGGAGGAATACTACTCAAAATTTGTCACACTTGGCAAATATGCTCCACCTATGTCGATCACTCAACAAGTGGCCCGATTTTGCCAAGGGCTGAATGAACCTTTGGATTCTTGCCTTGAAGCAATGAGGCCAACTACCTTGCAAGATGCTCTTACCCGAGCCAAACCTCTGGCTAAAGAAGTAAAGAGTGGTCAAGCAAAGAAGAGAGTCTATCCTGAGTCTAACCCAAGGGGGCGACTTCAGAGGAATTACCAATCGAATTTCCGCCACAACACTATTGGTCAGTACCCCAATAATTTTATCCCCCGCAGTTATGCTAATTCCACTTCAGAATCCTATGGGGACCAAAGGTGCTTTTATTGCAATGAAGCTGGCCACTTCCGGAATGAATGCCCCAAACTTGCAAGACCCTCTCTCAATCCTAGTGTCATTGCTGCTCCACAAGGTGGCCGGGTAGTTCAAGGTCGTGGGATTCCTAATAACCGCCAGGCTGGACGAGGTAGTGGTGGACGTGGTAGAGGTCGTGGAGTGACTGCCCGTTGTCGTGCCATGGCACGTCTATGGTGTGAAACCATGCATATGAGGCCATTAAATGCAAATCCAGATGCATGGGATTAAGTGTCATGACTTGAGTCATTATATGATGCCTAAGTACATATGTTCATATTGTAAATGAGGTTCAATAAGACGAGCTGAGGCTGAGCCAGGTCTCGAAGCCTTTGTACATGAGTGTGGTGTGAGTTATGGAGTTTTATGCTTATGGTAGACCTTGTAGTAGGGAACACCCTTCTCAACATGTATGGAAATGTGAGAGCATGTATGATGTAAGGATTGGTTTTGAAGAATGCCCTTTTGAGATATCGTGTCTTGGAATGCCATGATTTCTGTTCTTACTCAGAATGAGCAAAACAAGGAGGCTCTGGTTTTGTATGATGAGATGCACTGTTGGAGGCTGGGGGTTGGCCTGGGCATTAATAAGGCAATGATGAAGCTAATGGAGGGAAAGGTCTTGGGTGGTGGCTTTCATTTCCACTACCCAGAATTAAGAACAAGGCTGAGAGATGGATACTATGTGATGGATCCTGAGAAGGCAGTCCAGCTAGTGAATGAGAACACCATCTGTGTGTGCACCATTCTAGGTTCCACATACAATGGGGAGTTTGAAGATGTGAAGCGTTTGAATGATCTGCTTGAGAAAAAGAACAAGGAAACAGGATGGGACACTCCAATTCATGTGGATGCAGCCAGCGGTGGTTTTGTGGTACCATTTTTGTACCCGGAGATAGAGTGGGATTTTAGGTTACCATGTGTGAGGAGCATCGATGTGAGTGGTCACAAGTATGGCCTCGTGTACGTAGGGATTGGGTGGGTAATATGGAAGAGCAAGAAAGACTTGCCAGAGGAGCTCATCTTCCACGTGAACTACCTTGGGGCAGACCAGCTCACCTTCACTCTCAATTTCTCCAAAGGAGCTAGCCAAATCATTGCACAGTACTATTAGCTCATCCGTCTAGAGTTTGAGGGTTACAAGAGTATAATGGACAATTGCCGTTCCAATGCCAAGATGTTGTGTGACGGGATTCTCAAGACTGGGAGGTTTGATATTTTGTTAAAGGAGGTGGGCGTGCCAGTGGTGGCATTCTCTCTCAAGGACAAGAGCGAACACGATGAGTATGAGATTGCAGACAACCTTCGCAGGTATGGCTGGATTGTGCCTGCCTACACTATGGATCCGGATGCACAGCATGTGAGTCTACTGAGGGTGGTGATCAGAGAGGACTTCAGCTGCACCTTAGCGGCACAGACTCAAGGTGGCAGCTTGCGTGGCATGTAAAAGAGGAAATTTCCGATTAATAAGCTAAAAAAAAGGAGGCGCAGTGTATTCCAATCGGGGGAAACTTGAAATTTTGGCTGCAAAAGGCGAAGGAGCCCGAATCTCTTGCGGGGAAAGAGAGAAAAACCAGAAAAACGGCGCATATCAAGTGTGTGCAGGAAAATGGGAACCAGAGCAGAAATTGACCAGTGATTCAAAAATTTTGAAGACGGCTACTGTAAAGGGCATCTTGGGGTTAGAATTAAAGGAGAAATGAAGTGCTATTGAGGGAGATGATCTTCAAAAATCCTACTATACATGATGAATACTGGTTTGGGTGCATACTGCAGTGAAGCGAAGTAAGGAAAAAGCAAAAATTTGAGCATTTGCTTCTTTTTTTTTACTCAAAGATAAGAATTCTGGTTGTTTTTGTTACTTACAATTTCCAAAAAATCGTATAGTCCTGGGATAAATACACTACCCCTTTAAAGCTTTTGGGGAAGGCTTTGGGTAGTTTTTTTTTGTTGTTTTGGAGAGTCTTGAAATAAGAAAGCATCAAAATACAAAGATTCGTGGAATTTGGATTTTATTTTCTACTCGGTTGGATTTCGGATTGCTAGACATGGAGTTTTCTAAAATCACATGAATATGTTGTACATATGCCATATGTCATCTTTGCTTTGTGAGTTGTTGGAATCTGAAAAGCAGGTTTTCATGAAATCAAGAGATATCTTGAAATGATGGAGTTGGCAATATATGAAATATGTGATGTGAATGGTCACATGTATATGGAAATCATTTGTAGAATGTGTTATGCCTACATGTGATTGGTTCGAGGCATTTGGAAAAAGAGTCACGAGATCTATGCTTGGAACTGGTCATGCTCTTGGCACACAATTTATGTGCAATCATCAAGCTGAATTTGGGGATGTATTGAAGTGAATTGGCACATGTATATTTCATCAAAGATGGAGATGTCTTATGCTCCTTGAAGATCTATGTGTTTGTGTTTTCTTGCTGGAATTTGAAGCAACTCTCATAGCCAAAAGTCTCGCACTTTCCCAGCGACACCGCCCACATCACGACAGCTTTGGTGAACCCGACGTGAAATTGCTGGGGTGAGAGTTTGGTGAAATACACAGGGAAGCTATGGCTGAGAATCCTGAGGGACAGGGGGTTCATTTTGACCCCGGGGTTATGCAAATGTTTCAGATGTTTACTATGTATATGCAATAGTAGCAAGCTGCTGAGAGGGGGAAAATTTCCACGACTAAAGCACTGCAATCAATTGTGAAAAAGGTGGATCAATTTGATGGTAAGGACATCACAAAGTACCTGCGCAATTACACAAAGGAAATGGAGCTAAATAGGGTGACTGAGGAGGATATGGTTTGAAGCTTTGAGTTGGTATGTGTTCCTGAAATAAGAGAGCGCATAAGAGGATTACAGGCAGCACATGGTGGTAGAAATTGGGAGGAGTTCAAGCTTGCTTTGAAGAATGATTATTTCATAGAGGATTCCGAGCGGGTGACCAAACAAACTTTCTTGGAATGGGTCACAAAACCCAAAATGGGAATTTCTGCCCCACAGAGTTGCTAAGAGAGTTTGAGAAGCGTTATGCCCAGCTGTCAAGGATTGAGCGCACAACCTTGGACAGGGAAAAAACAGAGCTCTTCTTACAAGCAGCTCGGAAAGATCTCCAAGAAAAACTAGAAATTCTCCTTGAGGATAAGGATACAGAGCAGGGGCTAAAGAATGATTGGAATGATGTCGAGGATGTGGTCACCATGCTAGCAAAGCGGCAGCGACGAAGGAGGGATAAAATGGTGATGAGCTCGGCAACTCCTATAACTGCTGTTACCCCTGAGAATCTACCAAAACCAGCTGCTGCAATCCCAAAGGTAGAAGGGTCAATGGATGAGCTTATTAAGGGCATGCGAGACCTAAAACTGAAGATGTCTAGGATTGAAGAAAAAGGGCTACCATTAGGGCAGGCTTCTATGCAAAGGCCTCAAAACAAAGAAGGGTTTACATTCAGATGTATATGGTGTGATGACCCAGAACATGCAAAGAAAGACTGTGCTAGCTATAAGGAAGCCCTCAGAAATCAACTTGTGTTTTTCAAAGATGGGAAAATCCACCTTACAAAGACTGGTCTTCCATTAAGCACAAACTTTGGGAAAGGAGGGATGAAAAAGCTGGTTGAGGATATGGTTGCTAGCCATGCCATCTCTATGGTTGAGGCAACAACCTATGGGCTAAGGTTGGCCAATCAAAGCAGGAATCTGAGAATGATGAAGATTATGAGAATGAAGATTTTTGGCCATCAACAATGGAACTAATTACGTCAAAGAAAGTGTCTAAGCAGACTTTGCATGAGGCAGGTGACTGTATACGTCTTGAGACTGGCTGGGAAGAGCCTGTGGATTCTTTATCTGTTCATGCCTACATTGCAAAATGCCAGAATAATGAGGCACAGGTAGAGGAAAAGCGTAAGAGGGAAAATGAGGAAGGAGGGCCATAAAAAAGGGTCACTCGTGGTAGTGAAAAGAAGGATCCTGGGCCATCACATATGCCTCCACCGCATAGCAGACCTCCACAGGAAGTATCAATGGAAGAAGTGCCAGCAAAAATGAAGCATGAGAAGGAGAATGGTAAAGGAAAAAGTCCACTCTACAAGCTTCAATCTGATATTGAAGCCGCAATAGATCTCAAAAAGGTGCTTGAAGAGAGGATTCGAAATAGCGGGGTGGAATTTACACTAGGGGAAGTCTTGGGGATTGCAAAGAAAGAATTCCATGATGAGATAATTGATATTATACGAAGGAAAAGGCAGTCCATAATTGAATCTATTCCATCACAAGGGGAGGCAAGCACTTTCAAGACTCATGGAGTACAGGTACAACAAAAGGAAGAGAGAGAGAATGTGGTGGAATGTAATCATTCTGCTGAAGGGGCACGACAAGTGCGCTTTGTGGATGAGGATGATGAAAAAGAAGTTCTTACAAAGAGTCATTACTCCAGGAGCCATTGGGCAAGGGCCACCACTGAAACCCTTGTCAAGATAGGTGACTTGGAAGAGCCGTATGTCACTCTAATCGACCATGGGTCTGAAATATATCTTATGGCTAAAAATCTCTACAACAAATGTAAGTGGCCAATGGATGTAGATCATGGGTGGATGATTAAAGCAGCTAATAACTCATCTGGAGAGCTCTATGCAGCCTGTCCAAATGTAAGGGTAACTATAGGGGATGTGAAAGATGATCAAAACTTCTTTGTTCAGGAGATGTCATCGTATCCCCTTATCCTTGGGCAACCCTACATTACAGCTGTGAGGATGGAAAAAAAAGTTTTGGATGATGGCTCAGCATATGCAAGAATAAGGAGTAAAGATGGCAAGAAAGCTGTTCAGTTTTTGACAGTTTGCATTAACCATGAAAGGAACCGTGAGTCTCTTTGAGCACAGTCACTCCCAAAGATAAACAGAGAATTCATGAACTACAGGGAGATGAGGGATTTTGGCCAGGTGCCATTGTAAAGCGAGATTCCAATGGTACAAGGGAAAATGAGTTCTCGCAGGACTCAATCAATGTAAATAACTTTTTCAGCAAATTTTCAGGGATTTTCTAGCTATGGGTCACTGGTCTTTGTAAAAAGCAAGGATTTGAAGCGTGGCATGCGTCGACATGTACAAAATAAACAAAAAAGTCTTGAGCAGTGTGGTCTTTTGGAGAAGAATGAGTTTATTTCAGGGGTGCTTGATGAGGTGTCATTTGTGGATACTATGGGTGTACTTTTTGCTATGGAAAGAGCATGCTTACAGGGTGGAAATGAGATGATAGAGGTGTCATCTATGGGGATGTATGATATAATCCGGGAATTTGAAGGGATGGAATGTAAAAACATGAATTGTGAGATGGATGCTCATGTTGATACAAAGTATAAAACGGTTGCAAAGAAGGTGAAACCAGTTGCCTTGCCCTTGCCACCAGGAAGCAAGGAGAAATTAGATGAAGCCTCTATGCAACCGAATCTCAGAGATCCGAAGAAAATTGGGCATAAGTTTACACAGGAAACCCTAAAACAGCTGAAGATTGGTGAAAAGGATTTTCTGTTGCCAGTTGAAAGGGAATGCTTTGAGGAGATGCTTGTAAAACATGGGAAGGCCTTTGCTTTTCAGCCGCATGAGATAGGCTGTGTTGATCCAAGCATAATATCACCAATGGTGATCTTCACTGTTCCACATGTGCCCTGGAACCTGCGGCGGCCGAGATTCCAGTACCAAAGGCTCTCTTGCCAAAGCTGATGGAATTACTAAAAGAAAAGATCAAGATGGGAATTTTGGAGCCATCATGCGCTCCATATTCCAACAGATGGTTTACCGTGCCAAAGAAAAATGGAACATTGCGCTTCATTCAAGCCATGCAACCTGTAAACAAGGTCACAATCAGGAATGTGGGAGCAGGTCCCCGATTGTGGACAAGTTTGCAGAAGCATTTGCAGGGAAAGCTATATACTCTATGGGTGATCTGTATTCGGGATATGATCAGTTTCAGCTAGATATACAAAGCAGGGACTTGACCACAATGAAAACTCCTTTGGGATTGGTAAGGATGTGTACCTTACCACAGGGAGCCACCAACTCAGTGGCGCATATGATGAATGGAATGAATAAAGTCTTGTGATACTTCATACCACAAATAACAATGCCTTTTCTGGATGATGTGCCAATAAAAGGCTGTGATGAGAAAGACAAAGATGGGGATTTGGATTCGAAGGGGTGCTGCAAGTTTGTGGTGAATCATATAAAGGATTTTGATATGATTCTATCCAGGCTTGAAGAGGTGAATCTTACTTTATCTGGACTGAAATCAGTATTTGGGGTTGGTGAAGTGCTAATAGTGGGGCATCTTTGTAGTACTAGTGGACGCCGACCTTGTCCAGCCAAGATAGATGCAATACAAAGAATGAAAGAGATATGCATTAATGTTACAGAGCTGAGGAGATTTCTTGGTGCATGTATCTTTTATGTTATATGGATCCCGCATTATGCACATGTAGCAGATCCTCTTTATCAACTTTTGAGGAAAAATCAAAAAATTTTGTGGAGTGCAGCACATACTAAAGCTATGCGGAAGCTGAAATATCTGCTCCAATCATCACCTACTCTAAGGAAGGCAGATTATGAGTGTGGCAGGCCTGTGTTTGTTACAGTTGATACTAGTCCTACTGGGATAGGATGGGCAGTAGGGCAAGATGATGAGGATGATCACAGATATGTAATCAGATTTGGAGCAAAGGTATTAAGCATTCGTCAGCAAAAATATCCGCAGATCAAGAGGGAGTTATGGGGAATAGTCACTGCTCTAAAATGTGAAAAAGAATATCTTATTGGGGCATCTGTACTTGTGAAAACTGATTGCTTGCCACTCCTTGGGATGATTGCAAGCTGCACCACTCCAGATATCACTATGCTTAGGTGGATTGCCTATATCAAGTCACTAAATCCTGAGTTTGAGCATATTGCAGGAAAAGATAACCCAGTTTTGCAGATATGCTATCAAGAGCCAGGTATGAAGATGAAGAAGGGATGATTAGTGACATTGATGATGTAGGTACAAGATTCTATACTACTGCATATGCAAAAGGGGACCATACTTGCTTATCAAATGCACTTGAGTCTTTTAGTGAGGAAATGTATGAAGGAGATTGGTTGCTTATTGGTCAATACTTGAGTACTTTGACAAGACAGAAAAATTGGTCTGACTCAGAATTTAAGAGGATCTGCAGAAAAGCATATGGGTATTTTCTAAAGGATGGGTACCTGTGGAAGCATCCTAAGCAGAGGAATGCTATGCCACAGAGAGTCATATGTGATAAAGAAACTCAAGGGGAGCTCATGAAAGAATTCCATGAGAGTCTCTGGGCTGGACATCGAAGTGTGTGGGCCACCTTTACCAAAATAAAGGAAAGATATTGGTGGAAAGGAATGTACAAGGATATTTCCCAATATGTGGAAACATGCATGGTATGTCAAATGTACTGAAATGTGCGACATCGTGATGGCTTGCAACCAACCTACCCACCTGCCATGCACTACAAATGGGTAGTGGATCTAGTTACAATGCCTTTGGGAATTTGGCAGATGCAGTATATAGCACTTGCAAGAGAAGATTTGACAAATCAGGTGGAAGGGCGTGCTCTTAGAACAAAGAGTACAGAAATAGTATGCAAATTTCTCTTGGAAGATGTGATTTGCCGGTATGGTTGTGTTGGCAAAATAACAGCTGACAGAGGTGAGCTAGATGTTGAAGAAGCAAAGGAATTCTTCTCTAGAATTGGCATCAAATTGGCCCTAGCATGTGCTTACAACCCTGAGGGCAATGGTAAAAGTGAGCGAGGACATACTCCAATCATTAAAGCTTTGGCTAAGGCATGCAAAGGAAGAGTACGAGAGTGGCCAAGGTTGCTACCATATGCTTTGTGGGCTGACCGTACAACTCATAGCTCAGTGACAGGATACATGCCTGTAGAATTAATATATGGTCAGAAGCCAGTAATGCCAGTTGAAGTAGTTCCAACTTGGAATGTATTACCCTGGGTGGAAGGATTGAACAGGGAAGACCTCCTTGCATTGCGAATAAGGCAGCTGGAGAGGAGGCCTGAAGATGTAGAGCTTGCTAAAGCTCGTTTGAAAGATGCAAGGTTGAAAAATAAAGAAAGATTTGATAGAAGACACAGACTCCGGCCAAAACCTATTGAAGAAGGTGATTGGGTCCTAATGTATGATAGTAGCCTTAACAACCAGTTCACTGTTCAAAGAAAGTTTGCAAAAAGATGGTTTGGCCCTTACATTGTCAAACATGTGCATGGAAATGCCACGTATACCCTGTGTGAGCTTGATGGAACAAAGATAAAGAATCTTGTAGCAGGCAAAAGGATCAAGATGTTTAAAAGAAGGCATGACAGTGATCCTTTTGATTCACAAGAGACTCAGGATGAGAGGCTTGATAGTGATAGCATGGATATGGCTGAAGAGGAAGAGGATGATCTCCCTGATAATGTAGAAGATGAAGACGACATCTAGATATATGTGGATCTTGATGATGATTTGGCACATACCAGAGGATGTGCAGGTTTAGAGGGGGTGGGTGTCGTGCCATGGCACATCTATGGTGTAAAACCATGCATATGAGGCCATTAAATGCAAATCCAGATGCATGGGATTAAGTGTCATGACTTGAGTCATTATATGATGCCTAAGTACATATGTTCATATTCTAAATGAGGTTCAATAAGACGAGCTGAGGCTGAGCCAGGTCTCGAAGCCTCTGTACATGAGTGTGGTGTGAGTTATGGAGTTTTATGCTTATGGTAGACCTTGTAGTAGGAAACACCCTTCTCAACATGTATGGAAATGTGAGAGCATTTATGATGTAAGGATTGGTTTTGAAGAATGCCCTTTTGAGATATCGTGTCTTGGAATGCCATGATTTTTGTTCTTACTCAGAATGAGCAAAACAAGGAGGCTCTGGTTTTGTATAATGAGATGCACTGTTGGAGGCTGGGGGTTGGCCTAGGCATTAATAAGGCAATGATGAAGCTAATGGAGGGAAAGGTCTTGGGTGGTGGCTTTCATTTCCACCACCCAGAATTAAGAACAAGGCTGAGAGATGGATACTATGTGATGGATCCTGAGAAGGCAGTCCAGCTAGTGAATGAGAACACCATCTGTGTGTGCACGATTCTAGGTTCCACATACAATGCGGAGTTTGAAGATGTGAAGCGTTTGAATGATCTGCTTGAGAAAAAGAACAAGGAAACAGGATGGGACACTCCAATTCATGTGGATGCAGCCAGCGGTGGTTTTGTGGTACCATTTTTGTACCCGGAGATAGAGTGGGATTTCAGGTTACCATGTGTGAGGAGGATCGATGTGAGTGGTCACAAGTATGGCCTCGTGTACGTAGGGATTGGGTGGGTAATATGGAAGAGCAAGAAAGACTTGCCAGAGGAGCTCATCTTCCACGTGAACTACCTTGGGGAAGACCAGCTCACCTTCACTCTCAATTTCTCCAAAGGAGCTAGCCAAATCATTGCACAGTACTATTAGCTCATCCGTCTAGAGTTTGAGGGTTACAAGAGTATAATGGACAATTGCCGTTCCAATGCCAAGATGTTGTGTGACGGGATTCTCAAGACTGGGAGGTTTGATATTTTGTTAAAGGAGGTGGGCGTGCCAGTGGTGGCATTCTCTCTCAAGGACAAGAGCGAACACGATGAGTATGAGATTGCAGACAACCTTCGCAGGTATGGCTGGATTGTGCCTGCCTACACTATGGCTCCGGATGCACAGCATGTGATTCTACTGAGGGTGGTGATCAGAGAGGACTTCAGCTGCACCTTAGCGCAGACGCAAGGTGGCAGCTTGCGTGGCATGCAAAAGAGGAAATTTCCGATTAATAAGCTAAAAAAAAAGGAGGCGCAGTGTATTCGAATCGGGGAAAACTCGAAATTGGGTGGGTAATATGGAAGAGCAAGAAAGACCTGCCAAAGGAGCTCATCTTCCACGTGAACTACCTTGGGGAAGACCAGCTCACCTTCACTCTCAATTTCTCCAAAGTAGCTAGCCAAATCATTGCACAGTACTATTAGCTCATCCGTCTAGAGTTTGAGGGTTACAAGAGTATAATGGACAATTGCCGTTCTAATGCCAAGATGTTGTGTGACGGGATTCTCAAGACTGGGAGGTTTGATATTTTGTTAAAGGAGGTGGGCGTGCCAGTGGTGGCATTCTCTCTCAAGGACAAGAGCGAACACGATGAGTATGAGATTGCAGACAACCTTCGCAGGTATGGCTGGATTGTGCCTACCTACACTATGGCTCCGGATGCACAGCATGTGAGTCTACTGAGGGTGGTGATCAGAGAGGACTTCAGCTGCACCTTAGCGCAGACGCAAGGTGGCAGCTTGCGTGGCATGCGAAAGAGGAAATTTCCGATTAATAAGCTAAAAAAAAGGAGGCGCAGTGTATTCGAATCGGGGAAAACTCAAAATTTTAGTTGCAAAAGGCGAAGGAGCCCGAATCTCTTGCGGGGAAAGAGAGAAAAACCAGAAAAACGGCGCATATCAGGTGTGTGCAGGAAAATGGAAACCAGAGCAGAAATTGACCAAGTGATTCAAAAATTTTGAGGACGGCTACTGTAAAGGGCATCTTGGGGTTAGAATTAAAGGAGAAATGAAGCGCTATTGAGGGAGATGATCTTCAAAAATCCTACTATACATGACGAATACTGGTTTTGGTGCATACTGCAGTGAAGCGAAGTAAGGAAAAAGCAAAAATTCGAGCATTCGCTTCTTTTTTTTTACTCAAAGATAAGAATTCTAGTTGTTTTTGTTACTTACAATCTCCAAAAAATCGTATAGTCCTGGGATAAATACACTACCCCTTTAAAGCTTTTGGGGAAGGCTTTGGGTAGTTTTTTTTTTGTTGTTTTGGAGAGTCTTGAAATAAGAAAGCATCAAAATACAAAGATTCGTGGAATTTGGATTTTATTTTCTACTCGGTTGGATTTCGGATTGCTAGACATGGAGTTTTCTAAAATCACATGAATATGTTGTACATATGCCATATGTCATCTTTGCTTTGTGAGTTGTTGGAATCTGAAAAGCAGGTTTTCATGAAATCAAGAGATATCTTGAAATGATGGAGTTGGCAATATATGAAATATGTGATGTGAATGGTCACATGTATATGGAAATCATTTGTAGAATGTGTTATGCCTACATGTGATTGGTTTGAGGCATTTGGAAAAAGAGTCAGGAGATCTATGCTTGGAACTGGTCATGCTCTTGGCACACAATTTATGTGCAATCATCAAGCTGAATTTGGGGATGTATTGAAGTGAATTGGCACATGTATATTTCATAAAAAATGGAGATGTCTTATGCTCCTTGAAGAGCTATGTGTTTGTGTTTTCTTGCTGGAATTTGAAGCAACTCTCACAGCCAGAAGACTCGCACTTTCCCAGCGACATCGCCCACGTCACGACACCGTGTCTGCTCTATGATTGGTGAACCGACTTTAGAGATGGAAGAAGAAGAGCAAGCCACCATTCATGCAGCTGTAGAACATCAAGGACCTAATCAGCAGTTTTCTGTTATCCAAGCTCTGGCTACTTATCAAGGTAGATCTTTCTAGCTCTTGATTGATTGTGGTAGTACGCATTCATTTCTTTCTCCAAAATGCTTGCGTAAGTTACAGTTAGATCAAAAACCAGCCCAAGCAATGATTGTTGAGTTACCTAGTGGAAAAGAAGAAGTATCCCGACATTATGTGGGAGGTCTTGAATTTGAGTTGGGTGGTGAATCAACCCATGGGTATTTCAGAATCTTACCATTAGGGATTTATGATGGAATCCTTGGTATGGACTGGTTAATTGCAAACAATGCTGACATTCAGTGTGCTGAAGGAAGCATCACCTTTAAGAATAGTCAAGGACAATTAGTATCAGCCCAGGGAAAAACAGTAAACCCAAATTTCATTTGGTCAAAGCTAATCGCCTTCTTAAGGGAGTGCGCAAGGGCCAACAGATCTTCCTTGTCAAACTCAACAAGGTAGAAGAAAGCAATCCAGATTTAGAACCCTCTTGGCTCCAGGAGTTTTCAGATATCTTTCCTGAGGAACTTACAAAACTACCCCCATCTCGAGAAGTAGATCATGGGATTGAGTTAATCCCTGGGGCTGAATCAGATTCAAGGAGACCTTCTAAAATGTCTCTTCCTGAAGCCATAGAGCTCAAGGAGCAACTTAGGCAGCTCATTGAGCAAGGATTCATTCGCCCTAGTAATTCCCCATGGGGAGCGCCTGTTCTTTTCCAGAGAAAGAAGGATGGCACGCTTCGTCTTTGTATTGATTATCGAGGCCTAAACAAGGTCACTGTCAAAAACAAATACCCCATTCCTCGCATCGACGAACTTCTTGACAGACTTTATGGATCCAAAGTTTTCTCCAAGATGGATTTAAGGTCTGGCTACTATCAAATTAGGATCAAGGAATCAGATATCTCCAAAACCGCTTCAATACCCGCTATGGCCACTATGAATTTACAGTCATGCCATTCGGATTAACCAATGCTCCCGCCACCTTCAATCGCCTGATGTAGGATATCTTCCGACCCTACTTGGATGAATTTGTCCTTGTCTTCTTTGATGACATCTTGGTCTATTCTTAGTCAAAAGAGGAACATGAGGAGCATGTACGCAAAGTATTGCAAATACTGCGCGAACATAAGCTCTATGCCAAGAAAAGCAAATGTGCCTTCTTCACTTCCCAAATTGAATATCTAGGGTTCATTGTCTCCTCAGAGGGCATCTCAGTAGACCCTGCCAAAGTCAAGGATATATTGGAATGACCACCCCCTAGGACAATCAAAGAAATCCGTGGGTTTCTAGGCATCACAGGATGGTATAGGATCTTCATCAAGGATTATGCCAAGATAGCCACACCCTTAACTGATCTCCTCAAGAAGGAATGTAAGATAGTATGGTTACCAATCCACCAAAGCAGTTTTAGCCAACTTAAGACTATCCTCACCTCAGCACCAGTTCTGAAGCTCCCTGACTTCACCAAAGAGTTTGAGGTTGTCATTGATGCTAGTGGCACTTGGTGGTGTCTTAATTCAAGAAGGAAGGCCTGTGGCTTACACTTCTCGTAAGCTTAAACTCTATGAAGTCAATTATGCCACCCATGATTTGGAACTCCTTGTAGTTGTTCATTGTTTCAAGTTATGGAGACACTATCTCCTAGGCCGTAAGTTTCTGCTTGTAACTGACCACCATAGTTTAAAGTGGATCTTCACCCAGCCCAATCTCAACATGAGGCAAAGGAGGTGGATTGAGATTCTGCAAGAGTTTGATTTTGATATCAAATTTCATCCTGGAAAGGATAATGTTGTAGCAGATGCCCTTAGTCACAAATCCTTCCTAAGTGCAATCTCGATGCCAAATAACCCCATCCTAGAGAAGGTAAAGCAGGTTTCACCTCATGACCCTGATTACCAAAAGCTAGTAAACATAGTTCACAAGGAGGCACCCACAGAAAAGGAAAATGTATTGATCAAGGGATACACCCTCGATGATGAATGCCTCTACTTCATGCATAGGTTATGTATTCCTAAAGATCTTGCACTGAAGAAGATGATCTTGTATGAAGCTCATGATAGCCCCGTAGAGTAGGACACCCAGGTTATGCAAAAACCTTGAATGCCTTAAGGAGAAGTTACTTTTGGCCTGGAATGAAGAGAGATATCCTTCAATACATCAGACAATGCCTTTCATGTCAAAGGATTAAGGCTGAAAGAATCAAAATGCCCGGGAAACTCCAACCTCTGGACATTCCTCAGATGAAGTGGGAATGTATCAGTATGTATTTTGTCACAAGTCTTCCCACAACACAAGGAGGATATGATTCTATTTTAGTAGTTGTGGATATGCTTACCAAAGTGACCCATATTATCCCAGTAAAGAAGACATTTAAATCTTCTGATATTGCCCGCCTTTTCATCAAGGAAATCTTTAGGCTTCATGGTTTGCCAAAAAGAATAGTCAGTGACCGGGACTCTGATTTCACTTCAAAGTTCTGGACATCATTATTCCAGGCTATTGGAACACAACTTTGTTTCAGTACAGCTTACCACCCAGAAACAGATGGTCAAACTGAGAGAGTTAATCAGGTTATAGAAGACATCCTGAGAGCCTATTGTGGGTGTGAACCAAAGAAGTGGATTCAGTATCTCCCTCTAGTGGAATTCTCTTACAATACATCCTATCACCAAAGCATAGGGATGTCACCATTCAATGCTCTTTATGGTCAGGAATGTTTGTCTCCCTTAAATTTCTCTGAGCCCACACTAAAGGTTGAAGCCTCTAGGATGATGCTTGAAGAAATGGAAGAACAAACCAAAGCTATTCGTAAGGATATTAAAGCCACCCAGGATCGACAGAAGCATTATGCTGATACCAAAAGATCTGAAAGAATTTTCCAGCAAGGAGACAAAGTTTTTCTTCGAGTGCAGCCAAAGAGAAGTTCTTTATCTCTTGGAAAATTTAGGAAGCTGAGTCCAAGGTATTGTGGGCCTTATGAAGTCATCAAATGTTTGGGAAAACATGCCTACAAACTTCGCCCCCCGACCCACCTCAAAATCCATGATGTATTCCATGAAAGCTTACTAAAGCCATATGTGCCTCATCCTGATCATGTTCTTGATGATGAACAAGTTGTAATGCCAACTCAGGGAGTCCTTGAAATGAGACCTAATAGAATCATCGACTCTAGAGAAAGAGTGCTTCGCAATAGAATCCTTAGGGAACATTTAGTGGAATGGAAAGATTACCTTGAGGAGGATGCCACTTGGGAGGAAGAGTCAACCCTCCAAAAGAATTACCCAGAGTTCGTGCCGAGATGTGGACATCTCGAGTTCTTTTAGTAGGGAAGGATGTAACATACCCATTGTAAATAACAGTGTACTTGCTTCAGAGTTGAAAAATATAACTTAGTTTGTCATTTTTACGATCAAAAAACTTCTATTTTTGGAAAATGAGCCATTTTTGCTTAGAAATTTGTAATTTTGAATCCAAATTTGGAATCTACGCGTAATTTTACGCTTAAAATAGTTTTTTTTAAACTAAAAACGGGTACCCAGAATGGGTTTAATTAAGCTTTTAAGCCTTTAATTTGCGAACTTCCGACCTAAAATAGTAACTATCCAGGCATCTAATCAATGAACGGAACACGCCCCCATGGTCACGAGGCAAGGCCGGACATTTTCGTCAAAAAAAAATTTTGACCCCCCCGGGACGACGGCGGGCGGCCGGCGTGGGCCCCACCACGGGCGGCGCCCGTGAAACGACCGACAATCCACCCGGGACACCCAAGTGTGTACACGACCTAGACGCACCCTCCAGCACACCCCTACACGTACCCCCTCCTCCCAGAACCCTCTATCCACAAGTGTCGCGCTCTCTCTCTCTTGGGGACACCTCCACCCCCATGTGTCACACTTTCTCTCTCTTCGAGACACCTCCACCCCCAGGTGTCTCACGTCCACACTCTCTCCCGGACACCTCCACCCCCAGGTGTCTCACGCCCACACTCTCTCCCGGACACCTACACCACCCAGTGTGAATAGACTTAAAGTGTGCTTGTTCTCCAACCCTTGCCTTACTCTTCCCTAGGCCTCCCTAGACGTACACTCTTCTCAAGAGCTCTCCAAGTTAAGGACACCTCTCAAATTCCCCCCCCATATGCGGCGACTTAAACTTAGGCTAAGAGGTCTTTCCTACCCATAAGCCCAACAAGCTTTTCCTACCCCAAACGGACTCTGTTTTCGAATCCGTTTGAACCAGTAGAATTCTCTCTTTTCTCTCCAAGTTCCCAACCTCTTATATTCACCCCGTTCTCTCTCTATCCTCTTAAAACTCTAGTGCTCCTATGGCGGCAAAACGCCGCCGAAATGAAGAACCACGCGCTGCCCAAGGAGGGAATGAAGCGAATCGCGTCCCTGCAAATCGACTTCGCCCCTCTTGAAGCGAATAGGCACGAAAACGATAACCAGGTTGGTCATTTAATAAGTTTACGTAAAATTATCTCTTATGAAGCTTAATGCAAAGATTCGAAATAATAGGAAAGGAACCAAGGTTAAACCCCTAGTATAGATGAGGATTTGGCAAAGTATGCATGGTTGAGTACATCCGAGCTAGAGGCGATAGTAGGTCGCCTCGCGATTGTAGCATGTCCAATCGAGCCGAGCAAGGGTATATCGAGACACCACGCACAAGGCATTGGATCAGGACATGAGACAGCTCGCAATGTTGATGAGTATATTTTGTTTCTTCACCATTTAAGATAATTTTTATCAATGTCAGAGATTTAATTTCTTGTCCCTTGTTTTGTAGAGCTACACATGATGTTGCCATTGCACCAGACACATAGCCACGCATGGACATGCAATCCGAGAGGAGGTATTTTTCATATATTTAACATAGAGAGTGATGATAATAATTATCAATGTTGGTTATTTAATTTGCTATGATCTATTTTGTAGGGATACACAGGATCCCCTTGACAATTAGCCATCTAGAGAGGTGCGACATAGAGAGAGGTATGAAACTTGATTAACTTTGTTTTGTATTTATTAATATTTAGGGATTCTCTTAGTACAATTTTAATTTAGAGAGTGTGACATAAAGAGAGGTATGAAACTTGATTAAATTTGTTTTTTATTTATTAATATTTAGGGATTCTCTTAGTACAATTTTTAATTGCAGACAATATGCATTATATCTCTAGCATACATGGTTCTCGTCGCACCATGGAGACTCCATCGATCGTGCCCGCTCCTGTAGTAGATGCAACTGTATAGGTAACCTACACGTAGAGTGCATCATCGACGATGATGGTAGCATCGTGGCGTCAGGGGGCGACACAGTCTTTCATCGTCCGATGAGAGATCTTGTAGATATCTACATGCCACGTATACACATATTATGGGCGTAAGTGAATTTGACTTCTTCTCTTTAGATGATGACCATATTTTTAATAATGTGATTACTAAACATAGTAAATGTTTGAATTCCAACGATCAGGATGAGACAGCAAAGAAATACATGATCACCCAATTGGAGAGAGAGTTTGGAGAGGGATGGAGTTCAAGGGGCTCCTTTTAGAGATTGTTATGTTATTGAGACATCGACGTGATAATGCACGGTGAAATAATCCTACTTTTTGGTTGGATATAGAAATATACATATTTGGTGATTCTATAATGTGTGTGTTTGCAAAACATATGGAAAACAACTATGGCCCTAGAATATTAGTGTACCTTTTTTGTATGTAGATATTTGAGCAAATGTTGGTTGAGTAAACTTGGCATGTAGTTTTCACGTTTATCTGTGCACATTGTATAAAAAGAATAGAGTCTATGGGGAATTGAACCCCAATACATAGCCAATATGGCTAGATCACCAAGAGACTCAAAGAACCTAATTGCATGTTAGTAAATTTCTCAATAAAAAGAAAACAAATATAAAAAAATTTTAAAAATCACTTACAAGCCTGCTATATGTCATATCAACTTTTGGTTGCATTAGATGCCAACCTATTGAATAAATCCAAAAGACAATTTTGAAGTCATTATATCATCCAAACATGAGATTTGTTATCCATTAGAAGTTAATTCATAGATACTTTTACCTTGGTTTCAAGGACTGTTCTCTTTAGGCAAGCCAACAAACAAGACAAAGTCATCATTTTCTCGTGTGGCTTCTTGTACTTCCTCTATTGTGAGCTCTAGGATAGGCATACATATTACTGGCTCTAAGCCACTGTTCTAGATATCTTCATCTCTCTCACACTATTTGGATACATCTTCTTCTTTGTATCCTTCTTCAGATTCATCTTCTTCATTTTCTTCTTCTACCTTACCTTCCTCGTGTGATATTACATGTGCCTCGACTCCATAATTTGCACTTGAATCCTCAATCACTATAATATCTGACAATGAGGAGGTAGTGTCGTCAAACATTTATCGACCATGTAGATTCACATGCAGTGTCTGCCACCATGGATCCCATTTGGTCCTTGAAAAAAAATGCTTCTTGACAGTGCTCTGGATGAACATAGCATTCTTTGATGTTCTACGATAACCTTGATGACTCGATACTGTTATGTTTTACTTTGTACACCCACTTGCATCCAATGGCTTTCTTGCCTTCAAGCACTTGCACTAAATCCCCAAGTCTCATTTCCATATAGTTCATCCATCTCCTCATCCATATCTTTCTCCCAACACACATTTCCAACACTCTCATCAATGCATGTGGGCTCTACAACCTGCACAACTTTTGCCATGTATGCATAGTGAAGTGCCACATAACCATCATAGGTAAACCTCTACACAGGATTCTTCACTCTCCTAGATCTTCGGAGCTTTGCATTCATGGCTTCCATAGCCTTCTTTACACCAGATGTTCTCATAGCTGGTATCCCAAGATCCTCATCAAGGCTCATCTCTGAGCCACTAGACTCTCCATCAACATGATAATGCCCTGTAGAAATGTCAGGCATAGTAAGGGGCTCAATCACTTTCTCTTTTCCTTTATGTGATGTACTAATCAGATTTGTAGGACTGGTATTATGACGCAGCCTGCCACTCCATGGTCTATCAACTGAACCACTAGATGAGGACTCTCCTGGTCCACTCAAAGACTGTTATTGCTGACTTGCATTCTGTGCAACCACATTTCCACTCACATCAGCCCCCCCAAAAGCTTCTTTTTCAGCAGCATATTCCAGCTGCGCTCATCTCATCAAAAACAACATCCCTGCTTACCCTCAACTCACGTGTAGCAAGGTTATAACACCTGTATCCCTTTTACTCAAGGGAGTATCCAATAAACACACATTTTTTAGCTTTTGGATCCAGCTTAGTTCTCAGCTCATCTGGCACATGCACATATGCAATGCATCCAAAGACTTTCCGATGAGACAAATCAAGTTTTTTGCCAGTAAACCTCTCCTCTAGAGTTACATCATGTATGGCTGCAGTTGGAATCCTATTCATGATGTAAACTGCTCTAGAAATAGCCTCAACCCAATATCTATGCGGTATATTCTTCTCTTCCATCAATGCTCGTACAATCTCAACAATGTGCCTGTTTTTCCACTCAGTAACTCCATTTTGTTACGGAGTGTATCTGCATGTAAAATGTCTCCGAATACCATTCTTCTTCAAAAATTCAGAGAACTCATTGGAGAAGTACTCTCCCCCTCCATCTGACCTTAGGCACGTTACATATTTCCCTGTTTGCTTTTCAACCATAACTCTGAAATTCTGAAAGTGAGTGAACACCTCACCCTTCTCCTTCATGAAGTATACCCACACTTTCCTTGCGTGGTCATCAATAAATATCACATAATACCTGTAGCCTCCCATAGACATAGTCTTCGTAGAACCCGATACATCTGAATGCACAACATCTAGTGCATTTCTGCTCACATTTCTGTTACGTGGAAATACATGCTTTGTTTGCTTTCCAAATTGGCATGCTTCACATATTCTCTGCATACCTTCAACTTTAAACTTTGGCAGCCCTGTCACAATTCCTTTAATCTGCATAGACTTCATTCTCTGCACATTCACATGTCCAATTCTTTTATGCCAAATATCTCTGTCTTCAACAACTTTTGAAGCATTTGCAAACATCGCAGCACTCACTTCAGGCATGTTTACATTCAATGTAAACATTCTGCCCACTCTGTTGCCTTTTGCAACCAACCTACACTTGTCTCTAAAGTCTTCAACATAACAACCATCACGATTAAACCAAACCTGCAAACCCTCCTCAATCATCTGGCCAACTGAAATGAGATTCCTTGTTATGTTCAGAACAACATCTGCAAGGTACTTCACTTTGCCATCCTGCATAGACAATGGCACATCTCCAACATGGGCAATTGGATGAGTAGTGTCATCCCCTGTTTCCACAAAACCTAGTCTGTCAAGGTTTTTCATCTCCTTGAACCACTCCCCATGACTTGTCATGTGGTTCGAAGCACCTGAATCAAAGTACCATACATCATTTTTATGTGCTGCTTCTATATTTTCAAACATGGCATTAATGACATGCTGCATAACAAACAACCTTTCATTATCCTCATTGTTTCTGCTTGAGGATGCATAGTTGTTTTGCTGCAATTTTCCATTTTGCATGTCAGCCTGCTTCTTATAACAATCTGCCTGCACATGTCCAGGCTTACCACACAATAAAAGCATCCACCTGTATCATTATACTGCCTTTGCCAATTTCCACGACCTCTTTGACTCCCCATGCCTCTGAATTGACCTCTTCCACTTGCGTGTTGTTGTTGTGAATTCTAGAACTATTGTTGTTGTTGCTGCTGGCCATAATTCTGATTACCTGTTCGGCGCCCTCCTTGGCCACGTCCACAGCCTCCTCTACCTCGTCCTCTTCCTGAACTCGTGTAGAAGGCTTGTTGCTCTGAACTATTTTTTTTTTGTGAAGACTGTTGGTCCTCACCCAAGATCTTCTCTTCTATAATCAACATAGCCACCAAATCTGTGAAATTGGGAATGTTTTCCCGAGTCTGAATAGACGTCTTGAACGCCTTGTATTGTGGCCCTGAGACCACGTAGACAGACTTCCACCTTATCATCATCATCTACTGAAACACTAATAGATGCAAGGGATTCCACAATACCCTTGATCTTCAATGCATAGTCATTCACAGACATACTCTTTTTCTCCATAGTATGAAGTTCATTCTTCAACTGTGTCTTTCGTGCCTTGGTATTCGTTTCATAGAGCTTTACCAAGGTGTCCCACGCCTCCTTGGGGGACTTGGCATCCTGTATGTGCCCAATCATGGTGTCTTGTATACTAATAGAGAGCTAATACATAACTTTTCTGGCTCCTTGGTTCCAATCCTTGGACTCTTTCACATCTGTAGCAGTCGGATTGATCTCTGGTATCTCCAGTGCCTCTTCATGCTCACCTCCTATATAGTCCCAGTAACCCTTTCCCATCAGGAAATTTGTCAGCCTGAACCTCCAAGCATGGAAGTTATTCTTATCAAGCTTCTCAGCAACAATCTTGTTTATGCCATCATTTGACATCTTGCCAGACACACAAATTTACCAGAAACAGCACTCTTGTTTGTCCTGCACAAACTGCTATATTTTCTGCAGTGGTATTGTAGTACACTCAAATGTCAACTATGTGCATACATACACCAAATGGCAACTGTTGACCTCCTTTGCAGCACACACAATGTCTGCACAACCAATCTATCTTCGAGCAGTTCTTAAAACAGAGTTCTGCAGAGAATCGATGACTTACCCATAGTGCTGGAAATCGCCTGCTTTCTGAAAAACGGAGGTCATAACGTGTCCGAAACACGTTTTCAGCCCAAAGTGTGTTGTTCGAGAGGACAACATAGTTTCCCTATAGCTTTACTCCCGCAAAGAAATCCCCTCAATCAGAGATCGTTTTGCCACTGCCTCCTGTAGAGCTCCCGACAAGGGTGTAGTCGCCAACACAAATAGGGAAGAGTAGTTGAAGCTCTTACCCTTGTACCGCTTCCTGTGCTTCTCTTGCTTGCAGCTCAACCCTTAGCACGAAACAGGCTCCAATACCATAAAAAGATGCAGGGGAGAAGAGAGCTTGAGCTCTTGCAAGCACACACACACTCACAAAACCCTAAAAGAGAACACACAAGGTGAGAGGCTAAAAATCTTCTTCTTCTTCACACTACACTCAACACATATTATACAAAGATAAGAGTACACACCATATGAAAAGGTACTCAACCAAATACATACTAGGGTTCTCTATAATGTGAACCCAACTAAATGAGCTAGCGCTATAACTATGCCAATCTCTAGAATGACTGTCACACACAGCCTGTCATCCCACTGGTTGCATATCACCCATGATCTCACCAACCATGCTAGTGGTGTAAGTGCGGGGCCTATCTCCCAGGCGGGTCATCAGTG
This sequence comes from Cibotium barometz, assembly GCF_041138505.1. Classification (NCBI taxonomy): domain Eukaryota; kingdom Viridiplantae; phylum Streptophyta; class Polypodiopsida; order Cyatheales; family Cibotiaceae; genus Cibotium; species Cibotium barometz. The sequence goes on from NC_141110.1 coordinate 7,451,508, forward strand.
TCCGCTACCTCACTAGATGAGCTTGATATCTCAACAAAAGTGTGTGTGCGCCACAAAAAAGAGTCGCATAAGTGATGTTTTCTTACGTTGCTACTACCAACTTGATATGTTGTAGTGGATAAATGAACTAGATTTGATTGCATTACCTGGTCCCGAAAGAGGATACCTCATTACAAACATGATTTTTTCCTCTAAGAATGACAGAATAATGTATCCAATTGAGTACTTGAATAGTTTGAATTTAGGTGGTGGGTATCCACCTCACCGCTTACGTCTAAAGATGAATTCTCCTATTATGCTGCTCCACAATTTGGACCCTCGACGGTGGCTTTGCAATGGCATCAGACTAATATGCAAGTAATTTCACTCAAAGGTGATAGAAGAAAAAATCATTACAGGTACAAAAATTAGAGATATGGTCTTTATTCCCGTGGCATGTGCTACCTTATGTTGTCTTTTTGTACGTGTGCATGCTTTTAAGTTGACTGATGTTTCTTTTATAATCATAATTATTCTATTATGATTTGAAGACATGAAGTTTAATTAGAGTTGGATGGAAGTTTAATTAGAGTTGGATGGAATTTGTTTTTCAATTTATTTCACAATGGTGCTACCCTTACTGGTAGTATTGAATTGATATATATAAATCTACTTACATATGTGGATTAAATGGTTGACATTGAGGTAAAGCCACCATACAGATGCACAATATGGAGTGACCCATCTATTGCTGAAGCGATCCCTACTATCTAGAGATACACCCTACTGGGAAAGCTAATTATTAGAGGCCTCCTTCTTGGTGGTGAGACTTGGAAGGATTTCCTATTAGGTCAGATTTCAGCCCACACTCCGAGCCTTGGGGGGCCTTGGCTGCAGAGTACGAGATGGATCTTCACAGAGATACGAGCCCATGGTCTTAGCCCAACTTTTCAGGATAGATTTGCAACCAGTTTGCTTCGTGCTTGTTGGGACCATCTTAGGCAGCCCTCAAAGAGATAACTCTAGTTTCCTCAGAGGAGCAACTTTGGCAGCATTTGGTCTCAAAATTGTTGATCCGTTTACCTAGTGGCCACATGTTAGGGTCCGGATTGCATGTTTCTTGGGGTGCCTTGAGCATGATGGGCCTAGCCATGTCTCTTGGAGATTGGATTACCCATAGACAATTACCATCAGAGGTGGAGGAGAGAGGCATGAATGGGATCTAGGGTAGAGATAGGCTCAGGAACTGACATTGACTTAGATATCCCTCAGGAGTGGCTGACTCCCCTGGACCCGAGCCCCCAGTGTGGCTAGGCGTGTTTACCACACATGATATCCTCCATGCGGTCCACGAAGTAGATGAGGACATTGGTATGCTCATGTTTTGTATTGGATCCCATGGCCAACTAGAGATATTTGAGCTTCCGTTGGAGGATTTCAGTTGTTGCACCTTGCATAGGGAAAGGCTGATTAGTTTTTAGGCATGGGAATGACATATTGATCCAGTAATAACCCAAGTTGGGCTAGGAGGGATTATGGCAGCTATGGATATGGGAGTGCCGACCTCTCACACGCCTTCTCAATGGGACCTAAGAGAGTGCACTTTCCTGATCAGCAGATCAGGAGGAGACCCTGGATGTCCCCTTCTTTGCATACACTACGCTGCTAGGTTACAAATGCTTGAGATAGATGACACATTGGCAGTGGGCAGCACGTTGGCAGTCTCAGGGCCTCTGACAATGTTTCCTTTCAGATGTCTAGAAGAGATTGTGGGACAGCTTTTGGCCTAGAAAGATCACCCTCTTTATTTGGTTGATGGCACATAGGAGTTTGGCAATCGGTGCTTGGTTGGCAATTGGAAGTTGATTAACAGCTTGCCCGAGATGCAACCACCTCCAAGAGTCTCAAAGACATTTCCTTTGGGATTTCCCAAAGGCTCATCACATTTGGGAGCGGGTTTTTTTTTTGCTATGGATAGGGAACCAACCCGGATCATTACATGGGGCATTGTCGCTTGGGCCACAAAGGCTAGAGTGGTCAGGGCTTATGTGAGAAGTATGGGGGAGGACTAGGCATTTAGTTATCTCACCATCGTATTGCATTAGTACCAGTCAGAGCCCCACCTACGAGTGATTGGCTCCTGTTGCAAGAGATGGGAGATTTGTAGTAGAATAGCAGCCTAGCACCTTTGGCATGCTAGATGCGGTGAGGCTATCAACAAGGGTACCCACACTCTGCCGGTTGAGACCATGAGGAGCATATGGCTTAATATCATTCACACCCTCTGTGGTCAGTGGGGGAATCTCTAGGGAGGTTTTGACCGCATGCAAAAGTGATGGGAAGATTTCGTAGGACTTTGGAGGCCTAGCCCATTCCTCATAGAGAGAGGCGGTGATCCCATTTGGCATTATAGACCACGTCTGTGGCTATTCCCCCCCTATGAGATAGCCTTCTCCTCAAAGAGTATTAGCCGAAAGAGAAGCATCTCTTCCCCTTATGATCATTAGATTCTTGCCCTTAAATGAGGTGACTTTGTATTTAGCCCTTTGTGGTTGTATTTAGCCCTCTGTGGCTATTTTTCTATAACTAATTGAAGGATCTTACTCCCAAAAAAAAACGTCCTAGAAGAAGAGAAACTCCTCTCTATCTACCACTATGGAGCTAAGTGTAGTTAGTGCTAACTTGGGGCATAACTTGTCTTAGCCCTACCTGATCGGCCTAATCTACGGGTGCATCCACAACCGCCACCATTGCTCCCTCCATTGATGACCCTTCTCCACTGCCTGTGAGGTTGTACCTTTAGCGTTTTCTACCTCTTTGTGTTCTTAGAGAAGATCCAAGACCAAAGCTTGCTCTACCACTTGATTAAGGAGCTCCGGCCTTGCATCTACCTCCTTGCCCTCCTTAACTAAATCAGCCAGGGCACAACATCACCGACCTCAACCTCATCATTAAACTCTTGTTCATTCAACATGAGAATGAATGTTGAGATACATTAAAAACAATTGGTGCCGATGTTTCCCTAACCAAGGGCAACTACTTTATCAGTGAAAAGAAGTAGGAAGCTATGGACAACATGCGAGGCTCACTAGCTAAAACACTACCATGGATTACAAGAGTTCTTCCCCGTAGTGCAAAAAATACATTCTACAGTGCCGTAAGTAGGAAGATGTGGCAGTGGACAACACGCAACACTCACATTTAAGACATGTTGCAAGGATATGAAAAATGTAGGTAAAACAGGTCCACAAAGGTGGATCCGTAACATCGCTCTCCTAGTGGTGCATAAAAATATCATAAGTGGGTTCGAAAAGGAGGAATACTTAGATACCATTGAAAAACATATCGTGAGTGGGTTCGGAAAGGAGGAATACTTAGCTACCCTTGCTAGTACCAATCCAAATAATCCGGGTCCAAGATAGGGTCACTTGTGTGTATCAATCCACAAAAAGTCCATGCTCACGGCTTGTAGTAAAGGCACAGTCGTACTTCATTTTATTATTCTGATATGTACTCTTTCTCATTATCTTTTTTAATTTTTATGTGGTTAGTCAGATTTTTAGTATGTGTATACATGCTATATTGCTGTACATTTTAGTGCAAGCTATAATGTCAGGGGCTAGCTTCTTCTAATAGGCTCCCTCCTGATATGGACATGAAATTTGTTGGGGAGGAAAACATGGGGGAAAAGGTAATGGTATTTGCATGTCTCCCTTTCCTGCTTTTTATCATACCTTGACCTCATGGAAGGTATTGTAACTGTTTTGTAACCATCCCTCCATCAATCCATCCCTCCATCAATCCATTAGGGCTAGTAGCATCCTTTGCTATTTGTTGTGGTAGCATGTCAATTTATAGTTTTAATGGTGGTAAAGGGATTTCATAACACAGGAATGGATCTAGCATCAATCCATTAGGGCTAGTAGCATCCTTTGCTATTTGTTGTAGCAGCATGTCAATTTATAGTTTTAATGGTGGTAAAGGGATTTCATAAGACAAGAATGGATCCAGTTGATGGGTTCTCCCTAAGATGAGCAATGGATTTGACACTTGGCAAGGCAATTTGTACATGCATAATGGGTTGCTCTAGGGAAACCAATGGGTTTGGGGCTTGCATGTCCAACAATGGTTTTGTAACATTTTGTGATCTAGAATATTCACCATTAATCACCATGTCTTGTATAATAATAGGGTTTCTCTTTGGGATCCAGACTTGCTTTGTTGAGATATCGAGCTCAACTAGTGCTACGGTGGACATTGATGACCCGCTTGGGTGATAGATTTCGCACTTATGCCACTGGCATGGTTGGTGAGATTATGGTCAAAATGATGCTAGTGGATGACAAGCTGTGTCATAGCCACTTTGGAGTACTAGTGTTATGGCATAGTTATAGCGCCAGCTTATATAGTCGGGTTCACACTATAGACCGACCACTTTGTATGTTGTAGAAGAGTACTTTTCCTTTATGTATCTACTCTTATCTTTTAGTTATGTTGTTGTAGAGAAGAGAAGAAGATAGAAGAAAATTCAGCCATCCATCTCTCTTGTGTCTTACACTCTAGTGTGTGTGTGTTTGCTTGCAAAGAATTCAAGCTCTCTCTCTCCCACATTCTCTTTATGGTATCAGAGCTCCGGTTTGTGTGAGAGCTAAGGAGGCAATCAAGCAAGATGAAAGAAGAAGTAAGCAAGAAAGCGGTAGGCGGGGAGTACACGGGTAAGAGTATCACCATCTCTTTCCCTTCTTGGATTAGGTACAACACCCCTTGGTAGCTCCGAGAGCTACATATCTCCGATTGAGGAGTAGTCTTTGTAGACTTGGAGGTGCATATGTGGTATGTAGTACTTTGTACTGTAGTGTTTTGGCCAGAATCGCGTTCCAAGTGCGTCTGGGTCTTTGTTTTGTCATTGCAAGGTATTTTTGATAGTTTCGAAAAGTTCTGGTTGAGAACTGTCTCTGGTCAAAATTTGGTTATTGCAGTGAAATAATGCATCTTGGGAGTGCAGTCAGTGTTTTCACATGTATTGTTGACATTGGGTGTATGTACATGTACTTTGGTGAGATCTGGTGACCTACAAGTTGTGCTAACATACCGTTGCAGTAGTCACAGAAGATATTGCTATCTACAGGTTGCATACTAAAATTGTCTATTGTAGTTTTTTAGGAAAACATGTCTAGTGAAAGAATCAATCAGATTGTTAGTAGGAAGCTGGACAAGAACAACTTCCATGCCTAGAAGTTGAGAATGAGCAATTTTCTTATGGGTGAAGGATTTTGGGACTATGTCAAAGGAGACAATGAGGATCCTCCTTAGTTGTTTGAAGAGAATGCCACTCTAGCAGCAGACATAAAGGCATTCAAGGATTGGAACTAGGGTGCAAGGAAAGTCATGTATTGGCTTTCCACACAGACATGATAATAGGACACAAACAGATGCCAACACTTGCGTGGAAGAATCTAATGCAGATGTTTTAGACCAACACAAAGGCAAAGAAATTGTAGCTAAAGCAAGAGTTGCATACTGTGAAAAAGAAAAGCATGTCACTCAATGAGTATGATTTAAAGATCAAGGGAATCTTTGAATCCCTTGGCTCTATCAATGTATCAATGGAAGATGATGACTTGCTAATAGTCTGTTTGAATGGGCTTGGCAAAGAGTACAAGCCATTCAAGACCTCCATTACAGCCAGGAAGAATATTCCCAACTTGGTTAGCATAGACTTGGTGTCTATCCTAATCATAGAAGAAAAGTTTTTAGGTGAGGACTCTTCTTCACAAAGCAAGAACATATGAGAATAGGCCTTCTACTCCAATTTAGATAGAGGCAGATGTAGAGGTCGTGGTCGAGGCCAAAGTGGTGGCTGATAAGAAAATCAAAATTTTAGACCCAATGATTCATAATAGCAATCATACATAGGTGGAAGAGGCCAATCTAGAGGCAGGGGGAGTCAAAGAGGCCGAGGTGGTTGGCAGCAAAGAATGCAAATAGCATAGAGTGTTATTATTATGACAAACCAGGGCACATGGAAAGGGACTACTATAAAAAGCAGAATGACATTAAAAGTGAAAAGTTGCAGCAAGGCAACTATGCATCATCTAGTAAAAATAGGGAGGTGATGAAATAAGTGAGCAGCTTTTTGTGATGCAGCACGTGCTTAGTTTCATAACATGAGATGTGTCAAGATCTCAAGATACATGGTATGTAGATTTCGGTGCCTCTAACCACATGACCAGTCATGTTGAGTAGTTTAGAGACATGTAGAAAATGGAAAAACCACGTTATGTAGAAACAAGTAATGATACTGTGCATCCCATTGCACATGTTGGTAAAGTGCCATTGTCTATGTAGGATGGTAAAATGAAGTACTTGGCATATGTACTTCATGTTCCAAATATTATAAAGAACCTGGTTTCTATTGGATATATGGTTGAGAAGGGTTTGCAAGTGAGATTTAATCCTCAAGGATGTTTTGTGAAAGACTTTCAAAAACGAGTGTCTCTTGGTTGGTTGCAAAGGGTAACATAAATGGCAAGATGTTTACTTTGGATGTGAACATACTTGAAGTAAAGGCAACCATGTTTGTGCATGGAACATTGCAGATATCGACATATGGCACAAACGCATTGGTCATGTGAATGTACAATGGATTGAAGTCTATGAATGCCAAAAATATTATTGTAGGTTTGCCAAAGATTAAGGTTGATGGTATGCACAAAGTATGTGCAGCATGCCAGATTGGTAAGCATGCCAAACATGCTTTCCCACATGAAAAGTTTGTCTGTGCAAGGACATTAGATGTCATAGATTGCAAGTACTATGTTACATTCATTAATGCCCACACTAGGAAAGTGTAGGTTTACTTCATGAAGGAGAAAAGTGAGGTGTTTGGTCACTTTCAAAGATTTAAATCCTTGGTCGAGAAGAAAAAAAGCATACAAATAAAATGCCTAAGATCAGATGGTGGCAAAGAATATGTCTCCAATGAGTTCATTGATTTCCTAAGGAAGTAGGGAATCAAGAGATAGTTTACATACAGGTACACACCGCAATAGAATGGTGTTGCGCAGAAAGAAACAATAGTCACATTGCAGAAGTGGCACATGCCTTGATGGCTGAAAAGAATATGCCACATTATTTTTGGGTAGAATAAGTAGAAACTGTTGTGTACATTATGAATAGGACATCCACTGCAGCTGTTCATGGTATGACACTCGAACAAAAGTTTACAGGCATTAGACCAGATGTGTCTCGCTTGAAAGTGTTTGGGTGTATTACATATGTGCATATTCTTGATGAAGTGAGAATAATGTTAGATCCAAAGGCAGAGAAATGCATCTTTATTGGTTATGCTAGGAGAAGAAAGGTTATAGATATTATAATCCTATCACTCATGAGCTGCGAGTAAGCAGAGATGTTATCTTTGACGAGATGAGTAGCTGGTATGCACTAGCAGTGAAGACAGCATAAGATGTAGATGTAAAGAGTGCTCATGCTGCACCACATGTAGATCAGTGATCATAGATGCTTAGTGGACCTCAAGAGTCCTCTAGCAGTGGATCCAATGTTAGCCCATGGTCAGGTCGGTTGAGAACAGATGTAGATACACATGTATCCTAGAAAGGGAAGGAAAAGGTAGATCAACCTTTTGTGACTGATTTGTTAGCAGGTCACTCATATATGTGGATGGTGTGACTCTAGCGGCTCTTAGTAGAGCCTTGATGAGGAGCTTGGCATTCCATCTATGGTTACTCTTGGTGCAAGGAGAACGAGGTCTAGGAGGGTTAGGTACCCTCTTGTGAGGTTGAGATATGATGGATATATAGCCCATAATTATGCTTACATGGTTAAAGAAATACAAGAATTAGAGCTTCCTTGTTTTGAGCAGGCACTTGGAAATAAGAAATGGGAAGATGTCATGAATGAGGAGATGGTAGCATTGGATTCAAATGCAACATGGGAGTTAGTGCCTTTGCCTAAGTAAAAGAAGGCAATTGGATGTAAGTGGTGTATAAAGTCAAGAATAACACTAATGGTTTAGGTGTAAGGCACGATTGGTGGGCCAAAGGCTATGCGCAGACTTATGGCATTAACTATGAAGAGACATTCAGCCGAGTTGTTTGCAAGAATGGAAACCGTAAAGAGCTGCATTTGCTATGGCTACAGCAAAGGGTTGGTGGGCCAAAGTCTATGCACAGACTTACGGCATTAACTATGAAGAGACATTCAGCCCAGTTGTTTGCAAGAATGGCAACTGCAAGAGCTGCATTTGCTATGGCTATAGCAAAGGGTTGGTCTTTACATCAAATGGGTGTAAAGAATGCCTTATTGCATGGTTATTTGTAAGAGGAAGTTTACATGATACAGCCACTAGGTTATGAGAGTGATACACACCCAGATTTTGTGTGTAGGTTACACAAAGCCTATGGCTTGAAGTAGGCACCCAGAGCATGATTAGACAAGATCGGGGAGTATCTTGTTACCATTGGATTTTAGATATCCAATGCAAATTTTTCACTTTATGTGAAAAAGACAGATAGAGGGATCATGCTATTAGTCATCTATGTGGATGACTTGATTATCACTGGTGATAGTGATGTTGACATACATGATGTCAAGAGGATTTTGAAGCAAAAGTTTGAGATGAAGGATTTGAGAGGTGGTGAGATCACCTCATGAAATTTTATTATTGCAGAAGAAATATGTCTTGGAAATGTTTTCCAAGTATGGTATGATAGGCTATAAGCCTATTTGAGTTCCATTGGAGCAAAACACAAAGCTTTCCTCAGATATAAGTGAGTATTTGGAGGACCCTACTACACGTAGGCACATAGTGGGTAGCTTGATCTACATGACCATACTAGGCCATAATTGAGTTATGATGTTGGAACTTGTGAGTTAGTTTATGTAGGCCCCTAGGAAGCCACACTTGGATGTGGCTAGATGGATTCTCAGGTACATAAAGTCCACAGTTGATTATGAACTTTTCTATGACGCTGGTATAGAGATACAACTACATGGGTACACAGATGTTGATTGGTAGTATTGTAGACAAGAGATTTACCAATAGTTTTATGTTCTCATTTGGGAGTGCTGCTATGAGTTGGAGTAGTAAGAAACAGCCAATAGCTGCCTTGTTGAGTATAGAGGCAGAGTATAGGGGTACTGTTATGCTAGCTCGTGAGGTAGCTTGGTTTCAAAAGTTACTTGGTAATATGGGTGAGCTCGTGGATAGGGAATTTGTTATTTATTGTGACAACATGAGTAGCATATAGTTGGCCAGTAACGGGGGAAGTGTTGAGATATCGAGCTCAACTAGTGCTACGACGGACATTGATGACGTGCCTGGGTGACAGCTTTGGCATTTATGCCATTGGCATGGTTGGTGAGATTATGGTCAATATGTTGCCAATGGATGATAGGTTGTGTGAGAGCCACTTTGGAGTACTAGAGTTATGGCATAGTTATAGCGCCAGCTCATATAGTCAGGTTCACACTATAAACTGTCGACCACTTTGTATGTTGTAAGAGAGTACTTTCCTTTATGTATGTACTCTTATCTTTTAGTTATGTTGTTGTAGAGAAGAGAAGAAGATAGAATAAAATTCAGCCATCCATCTCTCTTATATGTTGCACTCTGTTGTGTGTGTGAGTGTGTGTTTGCTTGCAATAAGGAACTCAAGCTCTCTCTCTCTCCCCCACATTCTCTTTATGTTTGGGTGTTGGTGGTGAAGTTTCTCTAATAATAGTCTTCCCTTTGTTGGAATACAAGCCTACTAAATCTTTTTTTAATCACTAAGAAGACTTGGGAATTTGTGAGCAATGATAGATTTGTGTTTTGGTATCCAAATACAATGGTTACCCATGTAGTAGCCTCAATGAGCTTCCAATAAGCATTTGGGTAACTTATAATTTGGATTTCCTGCGTTGACAATTATGTTGAGGTGCTTGGTCAATTGAGGTGGTATAGACTGAGAAATCTTGGCCCAAACCCATTTTAATGTAGATTTGGGTTTCCACTTTTTAGCCCATCATATCTTCTTGTCCTTCTGACATGGAGGTGTTTGCCATGTGGAGGTAAAAGAATCGAGCATTTCTTGAACAATGGACACTAAAGTGGGGGATTTTCCTTACACTTTGTGGATGTTGAAGCTTCCACTAGTCAATCATACATTCAGCGGCCTTCATCCATGTGCGACCAAGTATTATTGGTTTAAGTAATGTTTTGGATGCATAACCAAGAAGTCTCCCACTAGGTTCTTGTTTCCATCACAATATGTCTCTATTTGTAGTAGCCCAAGAACACTAGTATTCCTACCACCATGGATACCTTTAACATTTAAAGAGCTATCAAACGCGTTAAGGTTTTCCCAACTAGTTCTAGGAATTCAAGGAAATCAAATTGTGACTAGCTCCCGTATCATGCAATGCATTGTGAAGCACCTTACCATAAGGTCTAGGTAATTGAATGGATGTTGTAGAGGTGCTACGTGCTCCTCTATGTCTCCTTCAACATCTCCCACAAAGGCTTGTGCGGATCCAAGGATCCTTTCCAACCTTGCAATGCTAACCTTGCAAGGTGTTTAACCACTTTTCCTAGTGATTCCTTCTGGGATTAATGTTTCTGAAGGATAAGCCACTCCCTAATAAAAATCGATCAATATTTGTAAGGGTGGTGTCCCCTTGTGGTACTTGGGTGTGTGTGGATATGGATATGGGAGGAAGGACCCACACCTCTACAAAAAACAAAACCTTTAATAAACACAAAATATTATGTATAAATATTAGCACATTGGTAATTTAACTTTGGAAAGTGGAAGATGAATAAACTTTAGTGCGGCATTCACCTCGAGGGGGTCACTCGTATAAATATGTAAGTATCACGTGGGTTCAACAAGAGGACATTTTAAATATTTAAAACTTACAAAAATATATTTACAGAGGGGATTTATTTATTGTATTTTTAAAAAAAATTACAGATTTGAATAGGAAAGGATACATTATATTCACTAAAAAATTCACAGATAAGGGACTTTTTAAATAGGCCTTGAACGCACGTGATATAGAGGATTTACATATAGTGACCCCCCCCCCCCCCCCCGAGGCATTCACACACATATATGTATATAATACCTATATTTACCTACTATATATACTTTGCGTAAGAGGTAGATTTGCTTACACATATATATCATAAACCCAAATAATGTATACAAAGTGAATTTGGGTTAGTAAAATTATCATAATTTGCATATATACATATAGCTAGGGGGTGTATACAGGTAGGAAGGTAAGGGAATGTACCACATAATTATCTAAGTGAAGCTTAGATATATGTGTATGTATTTACATAAGATGCTATCATTCCCTTAATTATCATTGATGAGTAATGGAAAAAAGACACATATACGTACGATAAATGAGAAAGGTAAAATGAAAGAAAGAATAAACTTGGAACAATTGCCCATTATACACATGAACGTAAAGTATGACTCTTGGTATATATGGCTTGGATTTAAGGATATACATATAGATTATCCATGACTTGAGAACTATTATAGAGATGTGTCTAGGGTTAAATATACAAGATATGGTTGTTTACACAAGATGGTAAGATATAAGAGCTAACTTCTAGGGTTAGCAAAAGACGCAAGAAAAAGTATGCTATATTCTATATACACAAGGATATGTGAGGGGTTAAAAAGTGATTTTGACAATGTGATATCTATATGACCATAGGGAATACTATGCAATGTGTGTAAGGAAAAGTGGGAAAGATCATGGCTAAGTAGGCATTGCAAACAAAAGGTGAATGTGTGCAAAGTAAAGGTCAAGAGTGAACTTGATTCCAAAAGTAAATGGCCCATACCTTCATTAGAGGTATTCATGCATCTAATGGTTTCTCAATTAAAAAAATGAGATCAATTGTGATGTGAGTTCCTATGGGTCAAATGTCTTGACCTCTTTAATTGCTTACTCTTTCTAGATTTTTACTATTTGAATAGACAACTTCCCATTTGGATGTGATGCATTGAGAGTCCAATTTCTCTAATCACAAATACAAAGCTTACAAAGTACTTTGATTAGGGTGCAACAAGCACTCCAAGATGCACAAAATCAGATTATGGGGTTGCAAAAACAAGAAAAAAAGAAAGAGGCCAAAGTTATAAAGTTACAAGACACAATCTCTTGCACATGAAGAATACCCCAATGGGATCAAGAGAGCGAAAGAGGACAATCAATAATATACAAACACTAGCAATTGGTGGTGGTGCTCATTGCAAACAAAGAATCCATGCAGCAAGGTTTGTTTTCTATCCTTTATCTATTATTGTTGTAAGAAAATTTAATTTCCTAATTGTGGTTATAAGATTCTCTAATTAAGGTATTTTTGGATATTACAAGTAATCTTCATTGGTTTGTGATAGGAACTATTTGAAAGAAGCATGTGGCGATAATGGTCCTCAAGATTTTGGAGTAATATTATGTAGCTGTGTGAGGAAGCATGACATTCCTTCGAGACCCTCGCTACAAAAAGATATGTCAAGTGTTCTAGCAAAAAAAATAATGGATGATATTACCAATCTTTGAAGCATCGAGGATGTTCAAAATACAAGTAATGAAGTGGGCGCTCCATTAATTGCTAAAAGATATATTGTGCAAACAAGGTGTCACACGAAATATTTTTCCAGTCCTCAGAAAGATAAGATTGGCAAAGAGGACATGCAATGATGATATACAAAGCAAAATTGGAGAATAATATTGCATCAATGATACATTAACCATTAGAGCTTTAGGGAAAAATGAGCCACAGATGGTAAGATTATGCGTTACATAGTAAACATGTAGAGTTTCTTTATATTACTAAACATTCTAAAATGATTATCAACAGTAGTTGCTAACTTTGTCTAACATCTTGTTAGCATATAGAGCTTCTTTATACTTATCACTCTGAAATGATAATCAATAGTAGCTACCAACTTCATCTTGTTTTCTTTCACATCATATATTGTATGCTCATGGCGCATACTTCATGAATGAGTATGGTTCTCTTAACATGTGGAGCACCCAAGGAATGGAAAATTTTCACCTATCAAGATAGAGGAGTATACTTTAAAAACACTAGACATGGAGGAAAGACTTGTATAAATTATCTCAAAGAGATGTTTAATTGGTTTTATAGGTATACTTTTAGGCAAAACTATCTATGGAAAGAATCATACAAACTACCTCAAAGAAATTATCTGAAAGAGATGTTTTATTAGTTTTACAGGTATACTTTTTGACAAAAACTATCTATGGAAAGGGCTCGTAGTACAAGTGATTTAGCAAAGGCAGCAAGAAAACAAGCAAAGATTAGAAGATCAGAAAAGTGGAGAGCTGGCACAGGACCAGCACGCCATGCGGCATGGATATCTTCACACGAAGACGAGAAGGAAAAATTTAGAAATAGTATCATGAAATTTTGTATACCGAAAACAAAATAGAATATGCCAACATTTTGAAGAAAGTTGTAAGCATTTTTGCTTAAGAATGACTCACAATTAAAACTTAATCGCATCATTTCATTACATAAATGAGATATAGAATAAGATGTTTACAATGAGAAAACTAACTGCTCTCGAGTATACCTCAAGGCAGCCTCACAACCATCTGCTATAATTGCAAGGCAATAATCCTTCCTAAAAGTACAAAGTTCTTGTATATGTGAGAGAAGGATATAATTCATGCCATTTATAAAAAATGAGGGCAACCCCTACAGGGATGATAAAATTTGATTTCAGGTGATCTTCATACACAAATGAGGATCCCTCACCAATAATAGTGGTTTCCTTGAACTCAGCCACATTAAACCCTATGCTTAAAATCTTTTCCTCTTCATGTTGGACCACATCCATAACTTCCTCATCTTTCGATCCAATACTTGTGACAAATGCTTTCTTGGAAATCTTTTGATCTTCTCCTTTGGGCTCCTCATGATCCTTTGCATAGTCCTCTCTGCATGAAGAAGTAGATAAGAAACAAACCCAAATTAGTGCTCAACCAATTTGCACTTTCTTTTGTGAAGAGGGAATATGTCTAGACAAATCTTTATCCTCTTATCCTATGAATAACTATCCCACCTATTGGAAAGGCTTTTCTTTTCAGACGCAGAGAGGACAAAGCTCGACATATGAACATATTACAATGGGAGATGACACGTGCAGGACTAACATCATCAAACTATACGATGGAGATGACATGTGTAGGGCTTATGTGGGTAGAAATGTACGGGAATATGCCACGTGTAGGGCTGATGCCATAGCGGTAATCATGACGCCGATGTCTGTATAAAGGGAAAAATTTCATTTTTTTTCGAAACGTCTCTTTTGTGTGTAATGCTGCTTCATCTGGGTAATAGCTAGAATTGTTGTGAATTATCAACCTCGCCTCCATTCACCGAGCAAAGAGTAGAATTTTGTACCATCCGATTGGCCTCTTTGTGCCTTGGGCAAACAGAAACTTTTCATTCACAGATTCGTACGCTATCCAATTGGACATGAGTAGATAATTTGCGAAGAGCAGATTCGTACGCTATCCAATCTTCTAAAATTGTTAGAGAATGTGGATTTATAACTTACTCTTCAAGAGCTTTCCAATGATATGTCACATGGGGGGGTTTTGACAAAATCAAAGTTGTCAGAGAATGTGGATTTATAAAACATTGTAAATTATTTCATACAAAAAGATGTCTTTTCGGTGTGTGTTTCTAGGATTTAGGCTGTGTGTGGTTGTTTTTTAGGACACATTCACTGTTTTAGTGGGTATTTAGTGCGTTGGACTAGAGAGTAGGAAGGCCAGTCATTTTTGGTGCGTTCGCCGGGAGTCACTAGCTAGTTAGTAGCTACGGGATATCTCGGTGCATATATTTTGCGTGTGAGAACCAGGGTTTAGGAGTTCCAAAAAAAAAACCAAAAAAAAAACGGCACGACTCCTAGGATTAGAAGGACTTAGGAGTGGCCGCGAGGAGTCAAATGAGAGAGGGGCATTGGTAAACACATGTGATTTTTTGGACAGTTTTGCTAACTGGGTTCCGTACGAAGAAGAACGACAAGAGTGGGAGGACATATTCATTCAAGAATATTACCCACGGTTTCCCAGTGATGTGATACGTAAGATCAAGGCCACATACTGCAAGGATTATCTTAGATCCATAGAGTCCTTTGGTTTGTTCCATGCACCAATTTGGTGGAAGTGGTTTATCAAGGCAATTTTAAGGTCCATCAAGCTAGATAATCCAGAGAATCACGAAGAACCTCAGGAAGTAAGAAGTGCATGAGTGAGTCTACTCAGGGTCGAACAATTGACCCAAGACAAGCAAGGGAAGAAAGGAGGAAAAGGAGGGCTGAACGAGCTGAAATCCGTCTCACTGCGCAATTAGAGTTAGTGAACCTATTGTTGAGAGAGCAAGAACCAAATGTGACTCAAGGAAGATCCTTGGATAGCGGTAAATTTTAGGTTAGCGTTCCTTCTAGTCTAAGCGGGGAAGATCTTTCGTGTGATGACCAAACAATAAGGGATTTAGGAGTCAGCAAATCGACCTGTACAAGTTGATAGCCCAACAAGAGAAGAAAGAGAGACTATTTTAGGCACTAGCGGTAGTGTGCCTAGAGGACTTAGAAGCTATCCGCGATTACCTAGGGTAAGACCTAGAGCTTTAAATTTCTGGGACGATCCAACTTTTGAGGTATTACCATTTTTCCAAATGGCTGTTCCAGCACAAAGAGCAACAATCCGGCTAGCCGACTTTGTGCAATTTGCGGGACTTTGGGACGAGGATCCTGATGCGCATTTACAAAAGTTTGAGGTGACATGTGTTGCTAATGAGATAATTGATGAAGATCAAAAGCTGCATATCTTTCCGGCAACTTTTAAAGACAAAGCAGCAAGTTGGTATGGCAACTTGGATGCAGCCTCCAAGGCCACGTACCAGAATCTATCAACATCTTTTTTGGCCAAATTTAGAAGGCAAGGTTTTCAAGATAGATTAGCCCAGCAATTAGACTACTTGTTGCAAGGAGTGAACGAGAGCATTGACCATTACATACAATGCATGGAGACCATTGTGAGGAAGATGGGAGTAGCAGCCCCTAATGATGACACACAAAAGCGTCGTTTGATTGATGGTCTAAGGGATCCAGAGGCTCAGAAGTATGTTGGGCTTTGTCGGCCTGTTGATTTGAACGCGGCCAAACAAGAAGCTAGAAACTGGGAAGAGGTACAGCTGGGACAGCAACGACAGAGGGAATTACTTTATGGCCCTATGGGGACATCACCTATGGTTAGCTCTATGAGACCCTAGGAGGTCTCAACAATTGCCGGTCCCTCACAACCACAAGTGGTTGTTAATACAAATCCAGCATCATACATGCCTCCAAACCCATATATGACTGCACTGGCATACATGCTTCAGACCGGAACACCACCACCACCTTTAGTGAGCGAGGCAAGGGTGGGGGACATTGTGACAAGTGTGTTGGGAAAATTTAAAGAGGAGATCTTAAGTTTTGTGCGAGCTCTAGTAAGGGACGTTATGGCTATGGAGCCACAGCTGCCTACTATGCAAGCCAGTGCGCAAAGTCCACTCCGATCGAATATATGGTGTGGGAAATGTCATGGCTATGGCCACTTGGCAACAGAGTGTCCTACTGTATCTCGAGTCGTACCTGATCAACCACGAATCTTCTTTTGTACTTATTGCTTGAAAAACAATCATACAGAGGAAAATTGCTTCATTAAGCAAGCACATGAGAGAAGGCAAGCGCAGGGGATGAACACTAATTTTAATTGCATGGATAAGAATAATATTACTTATGAAATTGGACCTCCACCTCGACCTTTCATGCAAAGAGGAATCCCAGAACCCTATAAGCAACAATTGCAGCAAGGATTACCCGCACAAGCCCGACCTCCATTTCCACGAGAGGGCGAGGGCAAGGTGGAATGAGGGGACAAAGGCCAGGGTCACCATATCAGCCATATTTTGGTCGGGGTTATCAAGGATATGGAAGTCCTAATACAATTACCCAAGGAACAGTGATTTGTTGGAACTGCCACCAAGAAGGCCACATTGCTGCATATTGCCCGAATGCAAGGGCACACCAAGATTATGTTCCTTTATGCAAGCAATGCACTGAGGAGGGCCAGGAGGAGAAAGATTTCCCTAAAAGTAATGCAAAATTAATAGGGGACAAAGGGAAGCAAATTGTAGATGAGGGCCCAAGTACTTCAGCAAATTTAGTGGAAGTAGTCCCTATAGTAGGTGCTAGGAAAGAATCGGCAGACAGAAAATCTAGAAAGGTGACATTTTCTCATAATCATCCAATGGTGGGAGTTGTCACTAGATCCCAGGGGAAAGTGCAAAGGACTGCAGAAAACTTGCCGAAATCAACCCAATTAGAAGGAGGAAAAGTAAGCATGCTTAAGGAGGCATCTTTAGAGGAAGTTGCAGAGAGTCAAGAGCCAGTGAGACGGATGAGCAATCGTCTGATCAACCTCCCATAGCATGCATAGGAAAAGGCCCTCACTTCCAACTTGGTGTAACACCTTTCCCTGATAGATTAAAAGTACCACGTGCTAAGAAGGTCGGGATAGGTGCTAAAGTTGATCAAAAACCTCAATTCGATTTATGGGATATATTGGAACGGTGTGAGGTGTCTATTAGTCTACCTACATTAGCGGAGATCTCTCCAATATGTCGAAAGCAGATGTATCAACGACTTGCACGTCGACGTTCGCAGGTGAGAAAAGAAGTGACTCCTAAAGAACCTTTGGAGACAGGAGTGCAAGTAATTGATATGTTTATGGACTCTGAGGCTCCGACTATTACGGTAGAAATTGGACATCATCGGGTCATGGGGGTACAGCTAGATGGAGGAGCTGCGGTGAATCTCATGACTAAACACACGATGGAAGTGTTGGGCCTAAAGGGTTTGGAGCCCACAAATATCATGTTGTGAGTAGCAGATCAACGTCGAGTGAAACCCTTAGGTCTGCTTCAAGGAGTAAAGACTATAATAGCTGGATTGGAGTTTTGTGTTACCTATCTAGTAGTGCGACCGCATTCCTATGGTGCAGCATTTCTAATCTTGGTAGGACGACCTTGGTTAGTACAAGCTCGATGTGTTCAAAAGTGGCATAAAGGGATAATAACCATAGGTCCACGCACGGATAGAGTTCAATTGAGGGTTGTGTCTAAAGAATTCTTGAGGGAGTTCACTAAACTACCTTCTACAACCGAAGAAATGACGGGATATGGAAGTGATACATCCGTTGGTGAGGAAGTAGTCCAAGAACGCTTTGCATTAAATAAAGATAAGTATGCTCGTTTTCTTCAAAATGGGTATCAAATGCAAATGGTTGATACGGATGAGCCTATAATGCAAGAGAGAGAGTGCTCTAACTTTGCTTTGGATGCTGGTATGGGAGAATATCGAGTGCATTTTTCTTCGAAGAATGACTCTGACAATGACATTACCAATTGGTTGTCATCACCAGAGGAGTGTGTAAAGGATTGCTTTTGCATGGATACAATCAAGCAGAGGAGAGCAGACGATGGGGATAAAGCAAGGCACCAAGAGCTATATGCCCTTATTGAGAAATTGCAAGAGCAGTTAGAGCTAGAACGAGTTTTTTCTAGTGAGTCGATGGATGCATTATTAAGGAAGGTGAAGCTGCTAGAGGAAGATAAGGGACGAGCTGAAATAAAAATTAGACATTTGCAAGATTTGACCTTGCAACTTGAAGAGTGCCGTCATGAAGAAGAAACTTCTTGGGAAGCCTTACTTCGAGAAAAAGATCGTGAGATTGGTCGTTGTCGACAAGAACTCAAATATAATGCGAGGTATACTCAAAAGTTGCTCAGAGAATGTGAGAGATATAAGCAAAAAGATAACAAGAGTGAGGATGGCTCGTTGTTGCAAGAGATGAGTAGAAGGAAAAATAAGTCATTTTCCAGAGAGTTCTTGAAAGCACAATACAATGAAACAATAGGAGGTGATGGAGGAGAGTTCAATGATTGGACTGATTCCAAGATGATTGAGGTAGTGAGGGATGCTGTTATGGTCCAAATTGAGGAGCCTATCAATGATGAAGAAGAAATAGACCCTTTAATGGTGATACCTTATACCCATGAGAGTCTTGTAAGTGCTCATTCTTCGCACGAAGAAGAGGAGGAGTGTAGCACCAAGCAAAAGTTTCTAGAAAATGTTTGTTTCAAAGTGAGAGACCATCCACCTATACAAGCTAGATCTCATCGACGATCAGCCTTTGTTTCTGATGCATTAGAGATTACTCAGCATTGGGAAGTTGAAGAGGGAAAATGCTTTACATTGGGGAGTCAATTGTAAGAACGAACCTTAACTAGATTGAGAGAGGTTCTACAAACATACAAACATGTCTTTGCTTGGTCCTATAAAGACTTGCAGGGAGTGAAACCTGAGATATGCCAGCATTACATTGATTTAGAGCCAAACGCTAGGCTGGTATGCCAACGTCAAAGGCGCACAAACCCTGTCTATGCAGAGCTTGTGAAAGCAAAAATCACAAAGCTGTTAGATGCGGGTTTCAGTTATCCTGTGGCATACAGTGAGTGGGTTTCCCCAATTGTAATTGTTCCAAAGAAAAATCGTAAGATTAGAATTTGTGTGGATTATCGAAAGCTAAATGATAAGACTAAGAAGGATCACTTTCCATTGCCTTTCACTGATCAAGTTCTAGACCGAGTAGCAGGGCATAAATTGTATTCCTTCTTAGATGGTTTTAGCGGTTATAATCAAATACAAATCCACCCAGATGATCAACCAAAAACCACTTTTACAACAGAATGGGGAACTTATGCTTATCGAGTGATGCCATTTGGATTATGTAATGCTCCATCTACTTTCCAACGGGTGATGATGGCTTCATTTCAAGAGTTTTTACAAAAGTGGATGGAAATCTTTTTGGACGATTTTTCAATTCAAGGGGATGAGGAGGATATGCCTGAGAAGTTGGCTAAGGTCTTTGATCGTTGTCAGCAAACCGGTATTTCCTTGAATCCGGAGAAATGTGTTTTTGGCATTAAGAAAGGAATCTTGTTAGGTCACGTGATTTCATCTGAGGGCATTACTGTGGATGATAGTACAATCAATAAGATACGTGATCTGCCTGCTCCTACAACCATGAAGCAATCACGA
The DNA here is from genome assembly GCF_041138505.1 of Cibotium barometz. NCBI lineage: Eukaryota > Viridiplantae > Streptophyta > Polypodiopsida > Cyatheales > Cibotiaceae > Cibotium > Cibotium barometz. The sequence continues at coordinate 7,471,700 of NC_141110.1, forward strand.
GGGTTTTTGGGACATGCTAATTATTATCGCCGATTCATATTGAATTTTGCTTCGGTGGTAAACCCTTTAACTACTCTTCTTCAGAAGGATGTACCCTTTGAATGGTCACAAGATTGTCAGGAGGCTTTTGATACGATCAAAGATCGATTGATAAAAGCACGAGTTTTGATACCCCCAGATTGGTCTAAACCTTTTCATATTCATGCAGACGCTTCACACACAGCTGTAGGAGCAGTTCTTTGTCAAGCAGACGATAAGAAGGTAGACCATCCGATTTATTATGCGAGTCGGAATTTGATAGAGACAGAGAGAAATTACACTACAACGGAGAAGGAATGTTTATCCATGGTATTTGCCGTGAATAAATATCGACATTATTTATTGGGCAAGTTTTTTACAATTTATGTGGATCATCAAGCACTAAGATACCTTTTGAACAAGACAGATCTTGCGGGGCGAGTAATTCGATGGATGTTACTTTTTCAAGAGTTTGATTTTGAGGTGGTTACTCGTCTTGGAAAATCTCATGTATTGGCGGATCATCTTTCTCGGCTTTTGACTGAGGATTTTGAGGAGGGAGTGGATGATGAATTTCCTGATGCGGCATTATTTTTGACCGATTGTACACTTCCTTGGTTTGCGGATATTGCAAATTTCTTGAGCACTGCTCATTATCCAGGAGGCGCCAGCAAGTATGAAAAAAAGAAAATTTTATTGCAATCTCGCCACTACACCCTCTTTGGTGGTTATTTGTATCGTTATTTTCCTAGGAAGGGGGTGTATCGTCGTTGTGTGCAAGAGGATGAGATACCTTCTATCTTACGTGCACTTCATGATGAGCCATGTGGAGGTCATTTTGTGGGGGAATTAGCCGCTCGCAAAGTATTGCTAGCAGGGTATTGGTGGCCAACTGTTTATAAAGACTCTTTTGAGCATTGTAAACGTTGTGATAAGTGTCAACAGGTTGGTCGACCCACACCACAATTTGCGACCCCTTTAAATCCAATCTTGGCTTTAAAACCTTTTGAGAAATGGGGAATTGATTTTGTGGTTCCGATTGATCCACCCACTCGTTATCGATCCAATCGATACATTGTTGTGTGCACGGATTATGTGACCAAGTGGGTTGAAGCTAAACCTTTGAAAACAGATAGGGCATTGGATGTCGCCAAATTTTTATATGAAAATATCATTACTCGTTTTGGTTGTCCATTGGAGTTGGTGAGTGATCATGGTTCTCATTTTTTAAATGAGACCATTACGGAATTAACGGAACTCTACAAAATCAAGCATCGGAAATCCACTCCGTATTTTCCTCGAGCTAATGGTCAAGTGGAGGTAACCAATCGAATACTGGGAACGATTTTAACCAAGACAGTATCGGAAAATCGACGCGATTGGGATGAGCGATTGTTTGAGGCTTTGTGGGCATACCGTACCACATTTAAGGTTACGACTCAAAATACACCTTTCACTCTAGTGTATGGTACAGAAGCAATTTTCCCAATAGAGAAGGAAATACCCACATTACGCGTTGCCTTGGAATCTTGACTAGGTGAGAAGGAATCTTTAGAGGCTCGATTACTGGGCTTGGTGAGGTTGGATGAGTTACGTTTAACGGCTCTGCAAAATGTTGAGGCGATGCAACATAGACGAAAGGCTTGGCACGATCGTCACATTAAGGTGAGGGAGTTTCAAAAGAATGATCAGGTTTTAGTCTATGACAATCGATATTATAAGTTTCCTGGCAAATTACAAATGAGGTGGTTAGGCCCTTTCAAGGTGTTAGAGGCCTTTAATAATGGTTCTTTGATTGTCCAAGACCCTGATGCTGTAATAGCTCCTTTTCATGTTAATGGTCTTAGGGTGAAACATTATTTTGTTTAAGTTGGTAATTACGTGGGTCAAGTTGGTTCATTGTATATTTTTCACATGAGTTTTGCTCTTTATTATTTTGTGTTGTTCTGATGGGATTGGTGGGTTTATCAGGTTTTGGTGCGATCGATTCGATCTTCTTTCATACAAGTGGTATACAGGTGGTATGGAGTTTTCTCTCAATGCTTTGTTTTATTTTCTTCATCCTTATGTGGTTTGGTTTGGGTGGGATGGTATTTTAGCATTAGTTGTAGACCCTGTTTGGGTTGATGAGTTGGAATGGTTGTTTCGGTGGTTGGCTGCTGGGGAATCTCTTCTAATTGCCGAGAGCGACTTTGGTCGCATGGCCCAATCTTTGGCCGTTATTGCGCCAGAGATTTTTGGTTCAGGTGTGGCTTCTAGAATGCCTACATGGAAGAGGAGAATTCCGCCATGTGTAAGTGGGATCTCCACATACATGCCACTTAGACTTGGCTATTATCTCATCACACTTTCAAAGTCAAAAAGTCTTCAATTTAATAATCAATAGAAGACTTAGCCTAAGAGGACAATTGATGGTGACATCTATCCTTATGTCACTGAAGGGTTGAAGATTTTTATGTTGTAATTTGTAACAATGGAAGAGAGGGTGATTCTCCACCTATAAAAGGAGCCCTCCTCTCTCTTTCAAATCAAGGAATGAGCCTCCTCAATTGAGCATTTTGTGTCATTGCCATTCTCTTATCTTTCAAACCCTTATTCAAACACTCTTACATGTGAATATCTCATTTAGCATTAGTTCCTCATACTTAACCCAATTTTGGACCTCTTTGATGATTCATGATAAGTGGGATAAGGAGTTATTATCTTGGTGGGCCTGTGACTTCTCAAGGTTATTGCTGCCCTCCTTTGGAGTTACCAATGGTTTTAGCAATGGTTTTAGCGGTAATGAGCATGTGGAAAGACTTTGGGGACCATAGGTAAATCTTTGTGATTTTCCGCTGAGCAATGTTAACCCTTACCCTCTAGTTTGAATCATGAAGGAGATGAAAGGCAAGAGGCTATGTGAAAATTGAGGTTTCATGCAAAGAGAGGGAAGTGTAGTTTTCGTGGTCCAATACCCAAATTTCAACCGGTAATTACTCATTACTCGGGTATTGATTTCTAAAATTGATTATATGGCTAGGAAGCTCTTTATATGCTCTTTCCACTCATGTAACTAATTTCTTAATCCTTTACTTCATTGATGATCAGAATTTCTTCCAAAGTTGCTAACTTTTAGCGAATTTCGGTAGTTTTATAGTCTTGTAGTAAAATGCTCATAACTTTTCGCTCGGTTGCCCGTTTTTGAAAGTTTTTATGTAGACGCAAAGCTCTCTTCAAGATCTACGCATCTTTCTAATCCTCTCTTGCATAGCCTATATGGATTTAAAACTGCAATTCTCCGTGTATCTCTATTTTTATAGAATTTTGACAGTTTTATAGTCTTGTAGTAAAATGCTCATAACTTTTCGCTCGCTTTCCCGTTTTTGAAAGTTTTTATATAGATGCGAAGCTCTCTTCAAGATCTATGCATTTATATAATCCTCTCTTGCACAGCCTTTATGGATTTAAAACTACAACTCCCTATGTATCTCTATTTTTATAGACTTTTGACCATTATTTCTTCTTAATCATGATTAATTCCTCCTAATCTCTTATCAAAAGGCAAACCCCATGTGTCTTATCCTCTTGTAAGTGATTGCTATATTCATTTTATTTAATATGTTCCGTCCAAATCGCCAATTCGAACGGATGAACCTTACCAATATTCCCCGTATGTTTCCGTTCACATAATCCTAAGTCAGAAGATTTTCTTCCAACAAAGAGTCGCCCTCTTGCTTGGAGCTGCAAGATTGGCAGATATCCATGCTTCTTCTGAGCCTTTCATCTTTCCTTCCATGAATTATGATCTCACCTTTCATGTGTATATCTTTATCTTAATCTAGGGAGAGAAAGGGAGGTGAGGAGGCTGTGAGGTTTCATACAAGTCATCAGGTTCATTCTGTAAAGCTTTCTTGTTTATGGTCCCTCTATGGCAATGTGAGTCCCATAAAGCATAGGCCTCCACAAATGGAAATGTGCCGAGATCAGGTTTTCTAGTATACAATCTCAAACATGTATCCAAATTCTTTTAAGTCTATTTCACAAGCTATTCTTTATGATGACTAGGATACTAAACACACACTCATCTTCCACTAAACCAAGTATCATTGTTTCACATAGATCAACAAGATTGAAGTACTCTGGCATTCTCTCTTTACGATACAAACTTGTCTCTAATTTCCTCCACAATATCTTCATGGATTTTGTCACGTAGGCTACTGACGGCAGACCGGATGGCCATGTCCGGGGTTCAGTGGGAGAGGATGCCCATGCGGAGTCATGGGCGGCCAAGCTAGTGTGGACGGCAGGCCACACACTATATAGCCTGGGGGATGAGGGGCAATCCTCATTCTTCCTCTATGGCTGGGTGGTGAGCCAAAGGTCGTCCCCTCTTGTGGTAACGCCCGTAGTAGCGGCGTTACGGTTATCTAGCACTAGTATCAAAGCGTGGTTCAATGGGATCATCAGAGTCTGCGCGTGACCGAGGGGACCGGAGCCCACTCGATGGTTTTCAACCATTCATCTTCTCACCCTTATCTCCACAATGGAGTGTGTGGAGGGAGGCAGCCAAGAGATTTTTGAAAGGAAGAACTCTCTCTCTCTCTCTCTCTTTCTCTCTCTCCCCATCACACACAGCAAGCAAATTGGAGGTAAGCTTCTCGTTTGTTTTCCGTTAAGCTTGTCTGCGAAACAATTTGTTGGTCGTTTGAGGGGGGGGCGAAGAGCCACCCGTAGACTGTGTGTGGGGGTGGGGGGGCGAAGACCAGCCAGCCCCACGGCAGAAAGAAAGAAGTCGCCTATCTCTCGACTATGTGTGGGGGGTGGGGGGCGAAAACCAGCCCAGGACTCGTAGCTGAAATGCTAAATGAACTCTGTGTGGGGGGGCTGAAACGCTAAATGGCCTGCATTGTGCGGGGCGACGAAGGCCAACCCCACGACTGCGTTGAAGCAGCCGACTTGCTTAGCAATGGTAGTCGTTGTCTGAAGCAGGGCGAAAAGCCTAGGCAGCCAGCCCAAGCGGCCAGGCCAGCCGAGGGCGACGGCTGCCAGCCGGGCCGCCAGGCGACAGAGGCGGCCAGTCGAGCGACGGCAAGGCGGCAGCCACCAGAGCAGCCGGCGGCCGGCCACCCAACCAGCCAGCAGGCAGCCACCAGTGAGACAGAAGAGAAGAAGAAAAAAAAAATATTTATTTTTTATATATATATTTTTATTATTCATTTTTACTAAAATTAAAAATGAGAAAATTTCAAACGAATCCTCTCTCGGCTAGGGAGGAGGGATAATCCCGGCAAGGGATAATCCGAGTTTTCAGGCACAACTTCCCGAGCGAATTAAATTTTTTATGAGTTGCAGGCATTTTTTTTTCTCGGATCGGAGCATCCCGGACTAGCGACGCTTGTAGAGGCTCGCAGGAAACACAAATCGACAGGCAACCGTAAAGGGGGGTGACTATTCTCTCTCCACCACTGCTCATTTTATTAGCATTCTTTTTTGTAATTTTCGAGTTCTCGCATTATTTTTTGCAAGAATTAAAGATGTCTGCTAGGCGTAGTGTGTCCCCACCGCCTTCTACTTCTCTAGGTTTTTCAAGTCTCTTGTCCTCGGTCGCGGGTTTGACCCCGACCGAATTGTCAGGCCGTACACGCCCGACCGTTGTTCGGTCCATAGCGCGCTCGTCGATCACTCGTGAGATCCGCCAGTGCCCTCCTCGTCTATTGACCCCGCCTTAGGACCCAGCGAGCCCGCAACAACGGCCGCATTGGCTGATGACCCCTTTCTGGCCGATGAGCCAGAGGACATGAACACTGACGTCGCCTCGAGGGGATCGAGGAGGACCTCTTGGAGTACGACGACGATGATTATGACCTATTGGACCCTGCTGATGTCCTAACAGAGACGGAGCTCTCTAGTGGATTGTTTAAATATCTTAATGTCAAACTGAACACTATGGATAAAGTCCAGGCTGATTTAGTCACGATGCTACAGAGCATCTCCACACGGTTAGATGCACTGACAGCCGCCTCGGCTAGTACTCCAACGCCTCGTGGTAGCCGAGCTCCTACGACACGGGTGAGCGTAGCCTTGCCAGTGGTTGCAGGAGTACAGGCCAATGCGCCTGCGGGGCCGTCCGTAGTAATAGCTTCGTCGTTATTAAAAGACTTAAAGCCGCCTAGTTTTGGTGGCGAAGAGAAGGAAAGAAACACGGACTCGGTCAATATGTTTCTAGCGAAGTGGTCAGATTTGCACGCGCTGCGACAGCAGCCTAGCCGTATATAGCCCGTAATGGCTAGCCTCTCATTAACCGGCAAAGCGTACAAGTGGTGGATGAGTTTGACAACTCGCCCTGCCACTTGGAAAGAATTTGAAACGATGTTTCGAAAAGAGTTTTTGCCTATTAATGAGGCAGAGAGAAGCTGGGAGTTATGGGACAAATGCTCGATGGAGAACAAATCCCTAACTCAGTACATCTCAGACTACATGGAGATAGTACTCAAGCTAAAGGGAAATGCATTCTAGACATTGCGAGGCTTTAAGAGAGGCCTCAAAGATGATTACCTTGAGTACGTAGAGCCCTTACAGCCTAAAGACTTAGCAGAGGTAATTAAATATGCACAGATATTTGATGACATCAAGCGCCGTAGTGCGCGTGGTGGTTCGAGTAGGGTCGAGGGTAGTGAAAAGAGGAGGTCAGGCCTCAAAAGAAAAGGTTTCTGCAGTGATAAACAAGGGGATAGGACGGACCAGGAAGGACAGGGTGGTCATTGGTATAAAAAACCGCGACCATCCAGGAAGAAAAGAGACACCGAAATCCAAAAGAAAGAGCAATATATTAAAGCGCGAAAGGAAAATCGTTGCTTTAATTGCAATGAAGTAGGGCACACGAAGGCCGAGTGTCCAAAACCTAAAGCCAGCACCACAAGTGACAACGAGCCCAAAAAAGATGGTAAATCTTCTAGGCAGTTGCATACAGTGCAGAGACTCCCTCTCAGTTCCGCAGAGTTTAGAGAGGTGACAGTGTGTCATTGTGATGAGCATCATGCTTGTTCAGTGACACCAGCGATGTGGCAGCCCACTATAGGTCCGCATGACATGGTGCGCATGTATGGCACCATAGGTGGCCGTAGAGTCACAGTTTTTATTGATGATGGAGCTAGCCACAACTTCTTGAACTACTCGTTAGTCAAGAAGTTGGGGTTGACTGAGACCCGGAGTGATCATGAGTATACTATTGGCCTAGCCAACGGATATGACAAAACGGTATGGAATACCGTAGTATTGGGGGTCCCATTATCTATGCAGGACTATGAGGCTCCGCTTGACTTTCAGGTCATGCACTTAGCCAGAGCAGACGTATATCTAGGCAGGGAGTGGCTATATGGCTTGGGCCCTAGTCTAGCTCAGAATCACTTACATAATACGCTATGTTTTGAGCACGGAGGTAGAGTCATTACCCTGCAGGGCGACCGTACTGTCCCTACCACACCACTTATTTCCTCCATGGAGTTGTGTACAGCGGTCCGCAGAGAGACTAGATAGCAGAGGTATATGCTTGTTACCCTCTTTTGAATTATGTTTCCCTAGATGAAACAATAAATGATGTTTGCGTAGACAAACAAGGAAAACCAAATAACCTTGGATGAGACCCACTATTTGAAAACCCTGTTTGGCATGCATGTGATTCAAACAAGAAAAAATCCAAGGTGAATGAGACATTAAAGAAAAAGTATGTAGATACTTTAATGAATTTATTAGAGGAATTTCAGGATGTTTTTCCTGATGATTTGCCAGATGGTTTACCACCATCTAGAGAAGTAGACCATGGCATCGAAGTTATGCCAGGATCAAAACCTATAAGCAAACCTGCTTATAGATTAAGCCACTCCGAGGCACAGGAGGTGGGAAAACAATTGACGAAATATTTGAACAAAGGCTTCATTCGCCCTAGTTCAAGTCCGTGAGCATCATCTATTCTTCTGGTAAAGAAGAAAGACGGATCTATGCGGATGTGCATAGACTATAGGGCTCTTAATCAGATAACGATTAAGAAAAACTATCCAATGCCACGCATGGATGAGTTGTTTGATCAACTCTATGGATCGAGATAGTTTACAAAAATAGACCTGAGATCTGGGTATCATCAGGTTAGAATAAAAGCACAAGATGTTGCGAAGACAGCATTTAGGATCCGTTTCGGGCATTTTGAGTTTTTGGTTATGCCATTTGGGCTAACCAATGCTCCAGCAACATTTATGACGTTGATGGATAGCATTTTACGTCCATATCTAGGAAAATTCGTAGTAGTTTTTCTAGATGATATTCTTGTGTACATTAAGACACGGAAAGAACACATAGAGCATTTACGTCTAGTGTTCGAGTTGTTGCGAAAGCACAAACTATTTGCAAAGAAGAGCAAATGTGAATTTTTTGAAACAGAAATTCACTACCTTGGCCATATTATATCTGCCGATGGTACGCGGATGGAGCCAGAAAAAGTAGAGGCTATTCTTAAATGGCCAGCACCAAAGAATCTCGAGGAACTGCAGATTTTTCTAGGCATGTCAGGGTTCTACTGACAGTATGTGAAGGACTACGCGAAGATCGCAGTCCTGTTGTGACTGACCAGTTACGGTCAAAAACTAAAAACATTAGTTGGACACCCAATAGAAAAGCTTTAATAAGCTCAAGGTGACCGTAGCAGTAGCAGCACCTGTTTTGACTATTGTCGATCCAAATGAGCCGTTTGTTTTGGAAACAGACGTTAGTAATGAGGCCATTGGGACCGTACTTATGCAAAGGGGACGCCCAATTGCATTTAAGAGTAAAAAGTTAGATCGTGCACAGCGTAACTTCTCGGCTTACGAGCGAGAGTTACTAGCGATAGTTCATGCACTGAAAAAGTGGAGACACTATTTATATGGTGCTACTTTTGAGGTCCGGACGGACCATGAAAGTCTGAAATGACTTTCAAGTCAAAATGAACTGAAGGGTAGAAAAGCTTGGTGGGCGGAGATTCTACAGGAGTTTGACCTTCAGATACGTTACCAGAAAGGTAAGTATAACGTGGTGGCAGATGCACTTAGTCGCATGCCACAGATTAATGAACTTAGTTTCACAGTCTTCAAGAATGATTTCTTGGAATCACTACGTGGTTTATGTGAGCATGATCCATCTTTTACAGAGGTCTGGCACGCTGTACGCGTACGCACTTCTTCACAGACATGACCACCTCCCTCATTGGCACGTATTGCTAGTCCGGAGAGACTGGCCGAAGGTGCAATGAGAAGGGAAGCGAGAGTTAGTCCAGAGCAACTAGCCGTGTCTTCTGGGTATAGTTTAGAGCCGGAGAGTTCTGACATAGGCCCTTCATCACCTTTGACTGCTCACGGCTTCAAAGGGGAGTGATAAACTTTGTCGGGGGGAGAAATATGCTAATTACTCCATTGACGACGGCTACTTACTCTACAAGGGTAGAGTATGTGTACCAACTATTGGTGACTTTCGGGCCCACATTCTTAAAGAAAGTCATGATAGTCCAAGTGCGGGTCATCCTGGGATTCAGAAGACCTATGCACTAGTAAAAAGACACTTTTATTGGCCTAGTTTGTTTAAGGACGTCCAGACTTATCTGCTAAAATGTAGTAAGTGCCAGGTCAATAAACATGAACGTCTTAAGGTTGGAGGACTACTCCATCCGCTGGAGATTCCTCAAGGGAAATGGGAAAGCATTTCCATGGATTTCATTACCGGTTTACCGAGTCGAGGGAATGACTCGGTGTGGGTGGTAGTGGATAGGTTAACTAAAATGGCAAAGTTTATCACCACGAAGAAAACTCTTAAAATGCCAGAGTTGGCAAAACTCTTTATTGAACATCTCTACAAGCTATATGGCCTGCCCGCAGATATAGTGTCGGATAGAGATAGAAAGTTCAACAGTCATTTTTGGAGGGAAGTCTTCAAAAATTTGGATACTACTCTGGGTATGAGTACGGCAGATCATCCGGAGTCTGATGGTCAAACTAAAAGAGTTAACCAAATTCTAGAGGATATGTTGCGTTCTTATGTTAGTAAGAAGCAATCTAATTGGGAAGAGTACTTGACCTTATTGGAGTTTGCCTATAACAGCTCCAAACACTCAGCGGACTGGATTTACACCATTCATGTTAATGTATGGATTCCAGCCGAGATCTCCGATGGCTGTAGGCCTAGAAAAGGAGAAGATTCAATCTGTCAAGGATTTTCTTGAAGATATGAATGATATGCTCAGAGCCGCACGTGAGAGAATTCGTAGCGCTCAGGATCGCGCTAAAACTTATGCGGATAAATGACGAAGAAAGGTGACCTTTGCAGAAGGTGACTTTGTATTCCTCAAGGTTCCTGCGCAGTCAGAAACCATGAAAACGGGAAAGTGTGATAAACTTTCTCCGAGATATTGTGGTCCTTTTAAAATACTTAAGAAGATTGGGGACGTAGCATATAAACTTGAATTACCGGAGAGTTCTCAAGTCCATCCTGTCTTCCATGTCAGTAAACTGAAGAAATCAATTCACGGGTTAGAGAACGCAGTTTCTCCAGAGATTTTGGTGGACTTGATAGAGCCACCAAAGATACCACATGAACCTGAAAAGATTCTAGAGTATCGTGACAGACAAACCCGATATAAAGTGTACCAAGAGGTACTTGTTAAATGGACAGATAGGGATGAGGAGGTGGCAACCTGGGAACGCCGTAGTGCAATTTCCAAAAGGTTTCCCCAGTTTGTTTTTGAGAACGAAAACTCTTCTTAAGGGGGGGTAATGTCACATAGGTTGTAATGCCTGTGACCGACGCGGCAGACCGGATGGCCATGTCCGGGGTTCAGTGGGAGAGGACGCCCATGCGGAGTCATGGGCGGCCAGGCTAGTGTGGACGGTAGGCCACACACTATATAGCCTGGGAGATGAGAGGCAATCCTCATTCTTCCTCTATGGCTGGGTGAGTGAGCCAGAGGCCGTCCCCTCCTGTGGTGGTAACGCCCGTAGTGGCGTTACGGCGGTTATCTAACAGATTTGGGCTTTGATGGTTCTTCTAGCTTGCTATATTGCTCCCACATAGTCTTCCCAAAGATGCTTGACTGATTTATGAGCTCTTTGGGATAGAGAAGTACATATGTGAGCACTTTAGTCAAGGTCGCGGTGTAGTAAGCCTTGGACACATAGAGAGAGAGAGTATCAAGGACTATGAGTTTAGGGACTTGAGGCACTGGTCGCGGGCTATCAAGTAAGAGAGAAACTTGGTATAGGGTCTAGGTGTGCTAAGTTAACTTGAGGGGAGGTGTGCTAGACACTGGTCACGCGGACTATCAAAAGTAAGAGAGAAACTTGGTATAGGGTCCAGGTGTGCTAGGCGTATTCACTTGAGGGGAGGTGTTGAAATATACAAGTGAATAGGGTGTGTGCGCGGGAACAAGCCCTTGGTTTGAGGCTTTAAAAGAGAATCTGTAAATGTGAGAGAACTTGTGAAAAGGTCAGAAGAATCTACTGGGAGAGAATAAAGGGTAGCATGAGAAGATTTAGGAAGTGTGGAGATATTATGGGAAAAGTGAAGAGGTGGATAGAATCAAGGAGAAATCAGTGGGATTAGATGCTTGGATGTAAACTCTATAAATTGAGGCATTGGCCTAATGAGAATTTGCTAGTTTTTTATTATCCATGCCTACATTAAGCTATTCATTAATTATTCATTAATCTCATCTTAATTATTTACTAATCACTTTGTTAATGATGTTGATTCTAGTATTTGATCCACCATAGCTCATCACATTGCTCAAATTTCAACAATTTAGACATCCTCAACACAGATACAAGATTGTTGGAAGAGGTCAAAAGCATTACAAACTCTTTAACTTAAGTGGACTAGTAGCAAAACTGTAGGTAATGCAAGATCATAGATCAACCTCCTTACCTCCATAAGAACTATGGCATAAATTTGAATTTCAATAGCATGTGTTAAACTAAAATCAAAAGGCATGGTTTTGGGCATACCATCTCAGAATAGCATGTGTTAAACTGAAATCAAAAGGCATGGTTTTTGGCATACCATCTCTGCAAATACTTGATAAAGTCTGTGAAGCCTATTGCATTGACAAACAGTCTAGAATACTCTTTTCTAGAAGAAAAAGTAGAACAAGAGGATTCCTTCAACCTTGACCTCATTCACACAGATGTTTGTGAATCAAGCCACACTCATTCACTTGGTGGAAATACATACTATGTTTTCTTCATAGATTATTACTCGAGGTTGTTATGTGCACATTATATGTGCATATACTAGGAGGTTAGCCCGCATTAGGCTTGTGAGCATGGGAGCACAGAAACAAGCTCTAGTGGAGCATAGGTTAGGAATAACCTTAAGGGTTAAGGTTAGGGTCAGGCATCCAAGGGTCACACATGGAAAATGGAGAGTCAAGAGTCACTTGAGGGCCCTTCTATATAATAGGGACATTTCGAGTTATACATTGGATTGGCATGACGGTTGTGTATAATTATATAAACTAAAACTATCTCCACATGTTAGAGTTCATCCAGTCTTTCATGTCAGTAGATTGAAAGAGAAACTAGGAGATGATAACACAGTTACTGCTGAAGAACATATTAAAGTCAAATATTTATCCTATGTTCCACATGAACCTGAAAAGGTACTTGAATTCAGGGAAAGGAAACTTCGTAGTTGTCTAATTCCTGAGGTTAAAATTTTACAGAAAGATAGGGAAATAGAGGATTTGACTTGGGAGTCGATTGAGAAGGTTCAACGCAGATTTCCTTCTTTTCATTGCAAGAGTGCAATGTTTTGAGAGAGGGAAAGTATGTTATGTGCACATATAACCCGCATTAGGCTTGTGAGCATGGGAGCATGGGAACAAGTTCTAGTGGATCATGGGTTAGGGCTAACCTTAAGGGTTGAGGTTAGGGTCAGGCATCCAAGGGTCACACATGGAAAATAGAGAGTCAAGAGTCACTTGAGGGCCCTCCTATATAATAGGGGAATGGGGCACACTCAGACCAAAGCCCCAAGGACCTTAGTTTTGCTACATTACAGAAGGTCTCTCCAAAGGATTCATCAAGAGGCACCAATAACCCCTCCTAGACGCACTCGTAAGGAGAGGCAGACATAGCACCTCAAGACTAGGATGCAAGTCTTGAGAATAGAAGAGATATCTGTTGGGTGGATGGAGAAACACATTGGTGACTTCCCTTTGGACATCACCCCAGCCCATGACCCCTTATCTCTCCATCAAGCAGCACTAGGCACCGCTCCTCTTCCATTAACCACGAGGAGGTGAAAGAGCTAAACATGGGCACAACAGAGGAGCCACGCCCCGTCTTAGTGGTAGCTTGGGTCTGGGAGGACCTTTTCACTCTTGAAAGAATCACCAACTTTTTGAAAGAACACCAAGACATGTTTGCATGGACCTACAAGGATCTCCCAGGGATAGACCCAGACATTCGCACTCTCACAGAAATCCACTAAAAGAAGGCAGTTGGCCAATCATGAAGGGCATTTTCCACATGAATCCGAAATATTAAGAAGTGGTCAAGAAAGAGCTGGACAAGATGGAAGAGGCAAGTATCATTGTTCCCACATTGAGCACTCGGAGTGGTTGTCACCTATAGTGGTCATTCCTAGAAAGAAGACCAACAAGGTCAGGATACGTGTAGACTTCAAACCCCTCAATCAATGCACAATCAAAGATGGTTTTCTCTTACCCTTCATAGCGCGGTTTTGGAAGATGTGGCCGCCGGCCATGTGCTCTATTCCTTCATGGATGGGTTTAGTGGCCACAACCAGGTAGTCATAGATGAGAAGGATCAACTCAAGACAAGATTTGCCACCACAGAGTGGGTACATATGCCTACATGATGATGCCCTTTGGTCTTTGTAATGTCCCAGCCTCCTTCGAGAGGACTACCACCAAGATTTTTCACGAGTATTTGACTGATTTTTTAAGCATCTTTTTGGATGACTTCTCTAACTTCAGTGGGAAAAAGGGCATGCCAAGGGTGGTGGTTTGAGGGGAACACCTGCCTCAACTCGCTTTATTGTTTAACGGGGATGGTCAAAAAGCGAGCCAAGAGCAGCGAGCACAAAGCAATGAGTAGAGCTCATGTTCTTGTGAAAGTGAGCAGGTAGGGGCATGGTATGATGTTAAGCGAGCATGAAATGTTAAAGAGAAGAGTGGAACCACAGTGCAATTCTGTAGCAATCAAACAAAGAAGACATGAAATGTTCTAAAATGACCATTGCAATAATTTTTCTTTCGAACCAATGGTGCAGATACAAAAAATCACTATTAAACCCATATTACTTGGCTCACTAAAAAGATGTTGAATCTATAGTATTCACAATGTTGGAGAGCCATTAGCAAACAAAAGACAATAGACAGGAAAATTTATAAAATAACCAAAACATTTCCAAAACAATATCTAATAAACTCGGACTACGGTTCAGCTGGTATGACTTGACCCCCATACATATTTCAACTAAAGTGGGTTGCAGGTTCCTAAAGCTGTTGAGGATGACTTCTAATAGACTTAGTTAGCATGTCTTTTACAATTCTCTCAGAAATACAAACTTGATGAATATGCATATTGTTGTTCACATCCTATCCAAGAATCATTAAGAACACAAAGTATATGTGCTTGCATGCAAGATATGGTCTTTTCTTGGCCACTCTATCTCTGAACTCCACACATGAACACATTGGATTCTTCTGAATAGTGACCTCTATCAGAGGTGTGTCTTGGCTCCCATTGGTCAATGGATTAATACTAAATGTTTCCTTTACCCCTTCTATATGTATATGGCTGCCTACAACTTCTGCATGCATATCTAAGGCCGCAGTGATTTGACCAAATGCAGCCTTTGAAATTCCTCGTCGATATGGAAATTGTTTCACCTCCTTGTTTGTCTCGCTAGTGCCTTTTGCAAGCTCCTTTTCTAGAAAAAACTCAAGAGGAATACCAATGTCATATCCTGCTCTAATAAGCTTGCAGGCTTCTTTCACTTGTAACTTGGTACCTTTAGCAATGGGCCAAACACAAGGGACATCCTCTGGTGGATGTAATATTGTCTTTGTAATTTTCCAAGTGTGCCTAACATCTGTATTACAAAAATAGCAATACTTCTCCTTTTTCCAGGAGGATAGTTGACAATCACTCCAAAAACAAGGACTGACATCACCCCCTCGCAACCTTGAGCTACACTTTTTCCCCGATGCCCAGTGGTTGCACGCAACTCGATTCACTGTTGGTATCCTCCGCAAGGCCCACTTTGTATCATGCACATCACTTTCAAGGCTCTCTAAAACTTTGCATTGCTCATCGACCTCTATTGCAGGCTCTAACCTCTCTCTTGTCACATAGTTAAACTCAAGCCTATGGCTAGAGTTGCCAAAGTTTTCTTCTGTCGAGTCGTGTAGTGGCCTTTTGGCTCGAATAGTTTTATTCTCACCCTTGAATTTTACCCTATTTGAAAACATAGGGGTCCCCGCCCCACTGCATCATCCACTTCTCGTGAGGTAGCTATTGGGGATGGACTTGCTTTCTGTCGAGAAAGAGCTCTCTCAACCAAAAGCTCCAATGTAGGCCCACAACCTGTGTATTTTCCTTCCAAGAAAGCCAGTTGTCTGGCACATTGGAAGTAAGCATTGATTAGATCTGTCACACAAGCATCATAAAGACTAATCTTTTGCCTATACCCCTCCCCTGCCAACCAGCTTGCATGCTTGGTCTCTGACATATTTGTCCTTGGGACAAGAGCATTGACAATAGGCTCTCCATCCTACAAGAGTGGTAGAAATTGATTAAAAACAATGCAGGAGGCACACAATAATACAATGAATAATCTCTTACAAACATTACCTTTAAAATGAAATGACCCCATCGACTAACCCTATAGTGCCACCAACTTAACCAGCTAAGAAGCTTAGGGATGTTTCTATCAGCTGCCTTCCCAGTTGCCCACCATGCTCGTATCCTGCGAAATTGCTGAAGGGCACTTTCTTTGTTTGGGGCAGTCCTCCACTTCTCACACATCTCCCTGTGCTTTTCTTGATGTGGGCTATAGATGTACCTCTGCGTGTGGACACGAAGGTTGTCTTCCCAATGCCATAAACATGACCTTTCCCTTTCAATCATCTCCTTTCCGTCGTTGAAGACACGTCTCACTGCATTCCAGTTAGCGCCAGCCTCATCCGCCATAAACCCAAAAAAATTTGCTACCTTCCCTGTGTGCTCCACCATTACCAAATTCATATTTTCCCAAAACATGACGAGCATCCTCATCCTCTTCTCTAAATTCACAAGTTGCTATTGTCAATAGTTCACCAATCCTGCATGCCACAAATGGAAACAGAGTTATATTAAAGACACAAATTAAGCAATGCTCTCTACCGTTTGTAACTTACATGTGGTCATAAACATGTGCTCCCATTGTATGCCATCCACCAGTATCCACTCGATGCACATGATCAAAGCAGACCCATGCTTGATTAAGATCCCCATTACCATCCTTGTCCATTCGCCGAACAATGTCAATCCCAGAACCAGGTCCAGTAGTAGACATCTTAAAAATAAAGCAACGCTCAGTAGTAGTGGTGGCTTGCAATGGAAATCGAGAACCATGGAAGAACTAAAAATGGCATGTTCTTTTTAGATTAAGAATGGCTTCATATCCTTCACCCAGAGGCCGTGTTGTTTTTCGTGTTTGCATTACCATATGCTTCACCCTGCATTCATAAAGCATACTTAGTGTATTAAAGATGATGATTGCATACTATTCTTTGCTAAATTGCACTTCCTACATACTTTTTGACATTTATCAAACTTTGCAACTCTTGCGACATCTCCTGTAGCTCCCTCTCTGTCATGAATTCTCCCTGTGCCTTGTCATCATCAGTGAATGCTCTTAGAACCACCTCCCTTGCCACAATCATTTGTACCTTTCTGGGCCCAGCGTTGTGGTCGATGCCCACTGCACGTGCTACAAAGGCCTTGATATTTCGTATCGATGCTCGGCACATTCCCTTGGAAACCATGTGTGTATGTTTGCCATAATGAATAAATAGTCTGCTGTGCATTGATTCTTTTGGCATAAAATAATAGACACAAGCAGGACATTCTTTAAGACACATTGGCACATGCTTGCAGAAAAAACACTCAAGGTTCCCGAAGCTCCCAATTGCTAAATTCCCATATTTTGGAGATTTTATCAGCTGCCCATTCCAATGGAGTTTGTTTGGTTGATTCATACGTGTCCTAAAGGAGCAGTGCTCATTCATGCACTGGAAGGTTCCCCCGCAGAAGCTCTTCCTAAGAACAAAAGTTTTATTGGCCCTAGTTTGCGTTTGTGGCTTTGTCCAAATGTTGCCCTCGTATTTTTGCTCCATCCCTTCCATACCTTCCCACCTTCAAGCTCATATGTACTGAACTCTGGGTACACCTTGGGAAGCTCTTTTACCTTGCCTTTGTAATCACAATCATGGATTAAAGTGTGCAAGACATCAGTAGGAGGTAACATGCGGATTATTTGAAAGCAAGAGACCGCAGTATCAAACTGAACATCTTCCTCTTCCAAATGTTGAAAGCACTTTTCCACAGGAGAGACCTCTATCTCCTCTTGCAATGACCCATGTGCTTGGACATTGATTTCTTCTATCTCTTCAGTGTCCAAGTCACTGCAAAGCACAATGCTCTCTAATTCAATGCACAATGCAAAACAAAAAATGTCAAAGTCAAAGTTAATGCCACTTACATTGGAGTACTCTTTCGAGAACCGGGAGGAAATATAGTTGAGGGGCCTTGTTCTGGGGTCTCAAAATAATTCTCTAATTTGGCAATATATACAGAGGACAATGAATGCTCCAGGATAAAATATGCCTCGTCTCCAATCCCTGCATACAAGTGTAAAGGACAAATGGGCTCATACTCTCCTCCAATTTCAAGTAAGGCCTCCACATTTATCCCACCAATAGTTCCAAGCTTCCCCCGGATCATGTTGATTGACACAAGACATTTGCCATTCGAGAAGGGGACTCGGATGCATGCACCCATTGTAGAATGGAGGAAAACACGAGCCTCCCTGCATAATGCAATCACAACAACAATTAAGGAATTTACATTGAATATTAGCCAAAAATATTTTAATACTAGATGTTCTTGCTCTAATCAATAGCATATACTAGCCATAATACAATTTTACCAGGCTCATTTTAAGACTATGGGTAGAAGCAAATAAAAATATTTATTGCAAAAACAGTCATAATGAAGGGTATCAAAAAGAGTACATGTATATATGTATATATGTTTGTGTGTGTGTGTGTATGTATACACACACACACACATATTTGCTTTGTGTTAGTTCTTGCGCTTTTTCATAATCTCCTGTTAGATTTCAAAAACTCTAGCAGTTGGATGCCGTAGCATAACTGTGCTATAGATTTAAAAAAATTGAAAAAATATTGACCAAACCCTTAAATTTTAGTGTTGAAATTCATTAGTGTTAGGATAAAAAAATTTGTCCAGTGCCTAACTTAGGGTTTTTAGTAGTCGGCTACTTCTTATGAAGCAATTACTTAAGGCTTTTAGTCGTCCTCTGCACAGAAGCATCTTCCCTCGAACACACACGCGGAGAAGCGATCATGAAGCATCATACGTCTCCCCAGCAAAGAAACGTTGATCTCATGCGCAGGGCCCTCTCCCCACTCCAATCTTTCTCCCCAACAAAGAGACACAAAAAGGTATCATCATCCATGAATTTGTGCTATTTTGCCTGAATGAATTTGTGCGCTCAGCGCACAAAATAATAGGATGTTTTGCTGTCGCCACACTCCACACACAGTAGTATGAGATGTGCGGTGTTACTTCTTGCTATTTTTCTTGAATGAATTTGTACGCTCAGCGCACAAAGTAATAGGATGTTTTGCTGCCGCCACACTCCACACACAGTATGAGATGTGCGGCGTTACTTCATGCTATTTTTCTTGAATTAATTTGTGCGCTCAGTGCACAAAATAATAGGATGTTTTGCTGCTGAGCATTGAAAAAATCATCACGATTTTGAGTTCGTTTCAAGCTTCGGTGGCGCTGCCCCCGAACTCCCCCGCCAAGTTCTTACACTACTCTCTCCAAATTTCTGCCGCCGGCCCCCCTTGGATCCCCCCGGCGGCAGAAATTTGGAGAGAGTAGTGTAAGAACATGCTATCTATATGGTGCTGTCTCAAACACATTGCATAGACTGTCTCTCTTACTACTATCTATATTATGCAGACTTTGAGTATACAAGAAGCTCAAAAAACTCACATTTGATGTCTTCTTGGTTGAGAAACGGCTCACACAGTCGAGAGAGGAGACCAGCAAACATGTGCATCTAAAGAACAATAGCACAAAAAGAAAAAAGTTTGTCCTTAAAAAAGTGTTGGATTGCGAAATATCACTTCTAAAGTTTATTAGTACTCGATATTGAATGCCTTCAGATTTGGGCTACCGAATCTTTATATATTTTCCAATAAATTTGAATGCCTTGAATTGAACACGTGAAAAGGGCTCCGTAAATATTTTCCAATGAATATTTTTTTAAAATATTCAATACGGCTTTGAATGCCTTGGAATTTGGGCCAAAGCACTCCATATGATAATCTCAGAGATATTCTGTTCGTTAATGAGTTGGCCGTTTTGTTGGATAGTGAATGTGCCACCTTTGTTTGATGATTGTGTTGCAGTACTGAATTTAATCTCTTTAGTGAATGTGCCACCTTTTCTTTAAGTTTGTGTCGTATTACTGAATTTGCTGTTAAAATAATCAATTAATTATACAATACGAGTAGAATACTATTTGAAGATTTGTTCTTGTATTTTTGCATGGCTATCTGGTTTTCAAATGAGTTCGAGTCATTTCACTAGAGCATCTTGCTTGAAAGGTTCTTGTTGTGCAAAAATGGATGAGTTACCTCTTGCTAAGCGGAAAAAGAGTGTGCAGGTTGGCCCAGGTGAGAGCTCATCGAGACACACAAGGAGGCAAGCCGATTTTTCCAGCACTTTGGAGCAAGCCGCCTCCTCAAACTCTACTACGGAGCATGCGGTACATATCATAGATGACACTAACCTGGAGGTGGATATGGATAGGCAGCATCTACATAGTGATGAAAGAAATGAGGAGGATGGACAAAATGTAGTGGGGGCAATTGAGGAAAATAAAGGTGATCAAAATGAGGGTGAGAATACTCAAGGTGGTGATAATGAGGATGAAGGTGAGAATACTGAGGATACTGGGAGAGAGATAGAGGGGGAAGAGAACACACATCCACTAGATGATCAAGAAGAAACAGTTGTCACAACCCAAACTGAAGGAAGCAAGCAAAAAAAAAATAAGGTTGATATTTTTGGGAAGATTCTTGAGACATCTACTCCACAAGCCTTTTTAGATAGGATAGGAGTCAAATTTAGGTCTCCACCTCCACGTGTTCCTCTCTGTAGGATGATCCAGACGGAGGCAATCCGAAAGGTTTCTCCCTCAACAGATAAGTCTCTTACTCGAAGCTTCAAAAAACTAGGTGGGTACATTGAGAGCATGGGAGCTTTCACAGTATCAATTATGGACTTGGAAGGGGAGGAGACACCATTCACACAAGAGAGGGAGGAATCTTGGGATGAGCATTGGAGGACTGTGAATCAACAGTTTGAGGAAACTCTTGCACTTGACCCTGATTGGGGTCCGTACTTGAGCCGAAAAATGGTGCATATTCTTGATGGTAATAATCGACACAATGCTTGGATGGACTGCATTTCTACAGGTGAGTTCTCATTGGGATGTTATAGTTTCTTATGCTTCTTTGTCCTTCCTAATTTTGTGTTTTATTACAGGGTTTCAAGGGGATTTGTCCATGCATTGTTCTGTTCTCTGTAAATTTTATGTGTCCGAGCGGAGGGATGTGGGTGAGCTTTTGTTTTCGTTGTCCAGGTTGAACAAGTAAGTTAATTTGTTATCAGAGTCTCCTTCTATGTCAAGTAAGTTGTTTGTACTCAAGAATATTAACATATTTTTTCTTTGTTTTGTAGGACGCATGATTATGCATTTGTGCCAACCACATTTGGTGATCGTCTATTTCAACTAAGAAGATTGGGAGAGTCCGACCTAACAACTCTCATGGCACATTTGGACAATGAGGACAAGCTGTGGGTTGAGAGAGAGAGATGCAGAGTGCATCTGCCAGAGGAAGGCCTAGTTGGCTTCATTTGCCAATCCAGATTATGACTTGGCTCTTGTTCAAGGACGAGATGGAGCAAAAAATTGATGAGGCATCAAATGGACCACTTGCCGAGTCTGCTAGGGAGAATGTGACTCGAAAGGTAGAAGTTCTCTACAGAGGAAAAACATCAAAATATGCAAGGATTGCTGATCCCTCCAATGGTGAGGCCTTTTGGTGTGCAGTGCTCTCCCTCCCATGGCACGCGTCAACCAATCATGTGGCCACAGAGGAAAAGCTCAATATGATAGGTTCTGCTTGCATCAGAGACAGAGATAAGGCTCACATTGTCAAGCTATTGGACAACTCTCAAGCTGCAGTGCGATCACTTGAGGGTATGCCAAATGATAAGACAAAGGTTAGGGAATGGCTGCACATGTACTCCTACTGGCTTCAGATCACGGAGCTGGGTTTGAGAATCCAAAATGATATTAAAAATGCCGATCGAGTCAGGTTGCCAGGTGAGAGCCGATTCACCTCTTTTGTTGTTCTATGCAGAAGAAAGTACTTCAAAAGGGCTTTCAAAGTGCACAAAGGAGGCATAAAATTTAGCCATGATATTGACCATCAACCAGGCCTACAAAGTGCTGCACGGCGAGTCGTTTATAGGTTTTCCTACAACATAACCCAGATATTCCTTGTTAAAAAACATGCATGCTTCTTTCTGTGTGTTGTTTTATCATTTGGGCTTTGGCTTGCAGATGGTTGCTTTCTGAAATTGAGGAGCACCAATTGGATATTTTACCCCCTCTCGCTAGTGTGTGGCTTTGTGTTGACAATCAATCTTATATGTATGCCGATTTGAAGCTTGGAAGAGTAAGTGATTGAATTTGTCATTTTGAATCCATGATTGAGAAACATGTTCATATTGAGGGTGAGTTGTGTTTACCCATGTTTGTCATTGAACAGGCCATGTCAAGCATAGAGTCTCGTTTCTGCCCGTGGTGGTTGGACCTTGAAAGAAACCATGTGCCTGAGGAGGAGCTTGATCTGTATCGCCAACATAAGTCTATATTGGAGCTTCGTAGCCAGCAAATTGATCATAATGAGGCCACATCCACATCACATGCAACATTGATTGCATCGGCTTCTTTTCGTAAGTCATTGCCAGTGAATTTAGGGAGGGAAATAGTGAATCGTGGTGCATTGGAGGTGAATCGAGCAATGGAAGCAAATAAGGAGCAGAGTCAACAACAGACATCCAATAGTAGTGCAGGTGGGATACAACCAACTGACATCATAACCAAGACATTGCAAGCTCCAGGTATGTGAGCTTCCTACCTCATCTCTATCGTGATCCGATTGTTTTGACTTAAGACTATGTGTGTTAAATGTCAAAAACCTGTCTATAGGAACCATTTATGCCTTCAATGTCAGTATTGAGGACCTTGCAGCTACTTTTGTGAACATGGAGGATGCATCCTCGTTGGGAAAGCAAGTGCTTGATGCCATGAATGTTATTTGCACAGTAGGGAATGTCAAGAGTAGAGGGTCCGATTACTGTGTGGAGTTGATATTTGCAGACTTCCCCTCAAATATCATCATTGGAGGTTGTGTTGCAAACAAGGTTCCATATTGGAATAAGATTGGGGATGGCATGTATGACTCTACTTTTAAAGTTGTTGATTCTTGTCTCTCGGATCGAGGCTTCTTTACATGCCTTTACACTATGGAAGAAGGAGTGACCATTGAGCAGGTTGCACAGAGCGTTGGGTTTGGCATTTATCATAGACAGGTTGTGAGGTGTACTCCACCTATTGGGAAGAAGATGGGGCAAATGATTACTACCCAGGTATTGGTGTTGTTCTCTTTGGGGCTGTCATTTGTGCAAATCTTCTTTGTCCCATTTAAGGTGAAAATGCATGAACAACCAATGTGTCTTTGCTTGTAGGTCACTTGTCTAATATTGGCTGTTTTTGTTCGCTCAACATCTCCTTCTACAAGCTTTGTGATGCATGGGGATCAACTAAGGGATTTGGCACTAGGTGATGATCTTGATGTAGGGCAAGATCTTATCTTTGACATGTATGTATATGCATTCAAATCAAGATAGAATTTAAAATGATTTTCGGTGATCTTTATGGCATATGGTTAATGGTTTGTGTGCGTTTTCAAGAGTGCCATCGGAGGATCTGGTGAAGAGAAAGGGTAGACCATGGCGGGGCGGTTGTCAGAGAGGTAAGCGGCTTAGCAAATACATCGTCTCCGTCTTGAGTCGTCCTGGGGACACGATTTTGGATTTGTTTGCTGGCACTGGAACTCTTGGGCTAGTGGCAGCATTTATGGATCGCAATGTCATAATGTTAGACAAGGATGAGCGGATCTATGATCACCTGTTAGAACCATACTCAGCAAAGGTATGCATGTTGAAAAGATAAATATGTTAGTAGAGAATAATTTTGTATTGATAAAGCTTATTTTCTTTTCTTTGTGTCTCTTCCAGTTATGAGGATCACGTGTCTACATCAAAATGCCATTAGAGATAGTCTTTTTTTTAATTGAGACAATCATTTTTTTGGGACTATGGAAGTAATGTTTTGATGGATGTTATGCTTCTGAATGTTTTTTACAATAGCATGTAGCTGATTGTTGGACAATTTTTATTTGGATTATAAAATTTTTAAATCCTATGGTTATGGTTTCTAAAGAGTATTATATTGTTGTGTCAGTGGTATGGCTATTAAAATTGGTGTGCATCTTAATGGCTTGATTTATATGCTCTCTGGTCGCTGTGGTTTCCATGTGGTTGCAACAATAGTTTGTTTCTATTAGTAGCTCAATGACCAATTCAATGTCTTTTTAGCGAGCCAAGTAGTATGAGTTTTGTAGTGATTTTTTATATCCGCACCATTCATTTGAAAATGCTTTATTTGCAATAGTCATTTTTAAACTTTTTTAGTCTTCTTTGTTCTGTTCATTATAGAGTTGCACTATGGTTTCACTCTTCTCTTTGACATTACATGCTCGCTTAACATCATACCATGCCCCTACTTGCTCACTTTCACAAGGACTTTATTTCTACTCACTGCTTTGTGCTCACTGCTCTTGGCTCGCTAAATAGACGCACCCTTGTTTAACTCGCTTTGGTTTTCGTGAAGTGCTAGGTATCGGGTCTCCGCCTTTAAAAAAAACCAAAAAAAACCAAAAACAAAAAACGTTTCTCTCTCACACCTCACCCGACACTCCCCCCCCCCTTTTCTCTGTCTCTCACGCACCCCCCCACAATCCCTCTCTCTCTCTCTCTAACACTCAACCGACCCCTCTCCTCTCCCCCCCTCTCTCTATTTCACTCCCCATCCCCTCTCACCGACCCAAAAAAAAACTTTAGTATTTTTTCAAAAAACAAAAGAAAAAAAACAAAAAAATCCCCACCCCCCTCTTATAATTTTTTGTCTATTGCAAAACCAATTTAAAAGACAAAAAAAAAACTCCTCTACGAACTTTCTTCTTTTACAAGAAACCCCAAAAAAAGAAGAAACAAAAACAAAAACAAAACAAGAAACCAAAAAAAAAACGAAAGACCTCTCTCTCTCTCTCTCTCTCTAACCGACCACCCCCCACTCTCTCTCTCCCCCCACCTCACCGACCACCCTCTCTCACCAGGGGGCTCTCACCCGCCGACCTGTCACCTCACCCTCTTCCTCTCAGCATCACTCACCCACCACCCCTCCCCTCTCCTTCTCTCTCATGCGTAGCACCCACCCCCTCTCTCAGCCATTGCTGCATGTGCCTCTGTCGCCCTTACCCACATTACAAACACTGCTCACCAACCACACCTCCCTCTCTCGTGCGCAGCAACCCCTCCCTCTCACCGTCTCCACTCCCCCCTCCTTCTCAGCTAGCACCAACTCTTTCCACCTCCCTTCATCTTTGCCCGGCAGCAACTGAGACTATGTCGGAGACGAGGAGGAGCTGCACTTTAAACGTTGAATTACTATATGTCTTCGAGAGCATCTCTCTCTCCGGTCGCCACCACCCACCATAGCCCGCACATGCCTGACCGGAACACATGACGTCCGGTCATAGCTCACCAAACCCCCCGCCTCCTCGTCGTTCGCCACCCTCACCGTCCCCCACTTCCCCTCTCCCCCAACCCCACCTTCTCTCCCTACTCCTCCCAATACCCCATTCCCCCCCTTGCTTCACTCCAAACCGACCTCACCTGACCCCCCTCTCCTTCTCTCCCTCGCCCCCTCACCGGCCGCCCCTTGTGTCACTCCCCACCGACCTCCGTCTCCTGCTCTCTCTTGTGCCCCCCCTCCGGATCCGACATTCTCTGAGACACAGGCTAGCCTGCAACAAAAAACCTACACCTCAGATGCCGCTGCCTGCACTGCCTTCTCCATGATGGTGTCTCAGCCTCACATAAATTTTTTACCATTTGCATGTCAAGCTTGGGTTTGTTTTTGTGTGGTTCCAAAATGGTGGTGAGAAGCTCTCTTTCAAAGCTGAGCAACTGCAGCATGGCCCCAACCCAATGGCGACCTTCGACCTTTC
Organism: Cibotium barometz; assembly: GCF_041138505.1. NCBI lineage: Eukaryota > Viridiplantae > Streptophyta > Polypodiopsida > Cyatheales > Cibotiaceae > Cibotium > Cibotium barometz. Next base: position 7,497,474 of record NC_141110.1, read on the forward strand.
CTTTGAGCGTCTGAGCATCTTGTCCCCTACCACTAGGACTACTCAAAGCTTCTCACCAATATGCCCTACATCCACAATTGTGTATCAACTGTACCAAACCATACCATTTAACCTCGTATTGCAAATTCATGGCATATCCTTGACCATCCATGCCTTTCTACCTCGGCAGCTTCACCACCAATTTGGGTCATGATAGCACGTGGTCACACTATGAGGAAGAGGGGTATGTTAACAACTTTATAGGTTAACATGATTCCACTTGCCCAACCTGCACTTTGCCTACCTAAACTGCCATCTTACCCACTCAAACAGGTGCTTATCTTTTGTAAGATGACATTGCCATCTTACCCTACTGTAGGACACTTTGCCATCTTACCCACTCGATGATGAGCTAACCTTGCCTTAAAGGAGGCAACGAGAGATTTGTACACTTGGCTCACTCACACAAAGGTGGAATGACATGTATTCAGGAAGCCCAAATCAATCTTAAATATATAACCATCCATTAAGCCTAGCCATGAATCAATGGGGGTTGACTTAAAAATATGGAGGTCTACTATGTGCGATCAATGTCAAGGTAAATTTTAAGAATGAAGCATTAGATCCCAATTGTAGAAATTTGACTATATAAAAAAAATTTCAAATCCATCTATATAATTTGGGTGAATGTTTTTCGACTAGGATTTTAGGATTTAAATGATTGGCGAATCTTTTGGATTCTATTTAAAAAGTGTGTAGTATGAAACTTTCTCTCACTGCTTTATGACTCTACAATAATTTCTTACAAATAGATATATAATTCAATAATCCCAAGTATAACTTTATTATTTTCATAACAAAGTCTCTCTCTCTCTCTCTCTCTCTCTCTCTCTCTCTCTCTCTCTCTCTCTCTCTCCCCTTTAATTTTACAAGCAATGCCCATGATGATCCCAAGTATAATTGTGGGAATTGCTTATTTTCATAACTTTAACAAAGCCCCCCCCCTCTCTCTCTCTCTCTCCCTCCCTCTCCCCTTTAATTTTACATACACAATGCCCATGGTGTCATCTTGTTGAATGCATGTGCCCTATGATTTGGCTATAAAATCATCATCATCATTCACAACATTGTATTTTTTTTTAAAAATGCTCATGAAGCATCTAATGTGCCTAATGCCTTTGCAAATGCACTAAACTTGGCAACCTATGTAATAATAATACAATACAATCATAGTACTTCTACCAAAAGCAACTAGTTTTTGATAATCTTGTCATCTATTTCTCTACTCGTTAACAAATGCTATCTATTATCTTTCCACAAGTGAACATCAATTTTGTTGGAAAAGAGGCTACAACCCTTGGATTTACTCCATTTCCTTAAAATATCATGTCATTAAGTGCAATCCATTTTGCATACAATCCCAATTCTCATGAGATGAGAGAGTCTCCTTCTACTAATGATTTTTTACATCTCAAAATATATTTCTTGACTATAGATATGGACCCTATGCTTGCCTTACAATATGGCTCCAATTCTTCCACTAGCCTTTATAATACAAGATAAAGTAGTTTTGTTTCGTCTTACACCCTTCTTTTCAATGTTCTTGAAAACTTGAAGAGTAGAAAGACTGAATACGTAACTTCACTTGGCTCAACCCCTTCCTATTGCATGTCCTCAAATAATTTGGAAGAGAAAGATCAAGATTCCCTTTCTCAAGGTACCCAACAATCATGGCAGACCATGTGACCACATTCTTATATGGAAATACATTGGATATAGTGAGAACCTTTTGCACATTTCTACACTTCACATAAAGATTAATCACAATACTAGCCACATACAAATCTGATTGAATCCCAGTTTCATGTATTAATTTGCCTTGTGGTAAGGCTTCCATACTTGCACGGCATTTTAAATGGAAAGTGAACACAAAGTTATTGCACTACAATAGAATGAGTTTTACCAGCAAAAATAGAGTGCTTTTATAACTAGAAAGGTACGGAGATGTCAGGCCTATGTCGCTGTTAAACATGCTACTATTTTTGCTGCAAACGGATGCTCGACAGCAAAACTAACAGCATTATTTCGCTGCTGTAAGTAGCGCTATGTCGCTACTGGGCAACGAAATAGCATTGCTGAGCAACAAAATATTGCTACTAGTTTCACTACTAAGCAACGAAAGTACTGCATAATTTTAGGGCAGACTGGGGAGTCTACATAGGACTCCCCAGTCAGCCCCAGCTCTTTTTTTCCTAATGTAGACACACTAAAACTAACACAACTTCACATTATCATGGATAAGTATAATGTAAAACTTGACAAATACCAAAAAAAAAGGACAATTGTAATTCATCGTTTTAGAAATGTTAAAATTCAATTACAATACTTAGCGAAATTACAAGTGTATGATTCCAAAAAATTCATATATAAGATAAAGCGTAATGAAACTCTATGGAGCTAGGGGCTATCTAGATCTCATACTGTGCGATTATTATTGTTCTTTGCAGCTCCACCCCCATCACTTCTCACATTTTCATTGCTTCTTGCTTGGACATTTGTACCACCGTTTCTAGTTACATGATCCTAAAACACAATAAAACTAACATAAGTGAAAATCAATTTTACAAAAACAAAGAGGTTTAAGGTTTATGAATGTACTTACTTGCCATGCTTGCCAAGCATATCCTCCAATAATAACAATATATTCTTTGTCTTGCACCCTATCAAATAGAGCTTGTAAACCCCGTTGTAATGCAAAATCATATTCATCTTGTGTAGGGGGCGGTCCACTACTTCAAGCTATAGACATAGAAACAAATGAACATTTTAAAAAGTTATAATTTAAGATAACTTTTTATAATTAAAAGATAAGATACAATTTGAGGCTAATATATACTTACAAATATTGTTGAGATATTGACTCCTCCTTCACATGTAACATTGTACCTCAAGTTATTTGCCATCTATCAAAGAAAAAACATAAATACTTAAAACTCTTACGCATATGACCTTTGCATATAACCTTATGCATATGGGATAATGCATAAAGCTACCATCATGCCTCAGAAGCTACTGATATGCCTAGGAAGGTACTGGCATGCATAGGTAGCTATCCACATGCGTTGGACGCTACCGACATGCAATGGTAGCTACTGGCATGCATTGGAACCTACTGGCATGTATAAGTTGCTACTACCAGCATGCCTAGGAAGCTATCGGTGTGCCTAGGTAGCTACCGGCATGTAGAGGTTTCTATCGACATGCATTGGAAGCTTCCAACATACATAGGTGGCTACTGGCATGCCTAGGAAGCTACAGACATGCATTGGAAGGTACCAACATGCATAGGTAGCTACCGGCATGCATGGAGCATGGAGCATGGAGCAATAAAAAAACCCTAAACTTACAAACTCTATAACATGTAAAAGCATAAGAGAAGAAACATACAAGAAAGAGATCTCTTACCTTATGAGGCTTGTATGTGTTGAAAACCTACAAGATTAAACCAAAATAAGAAAAAAATGTATTAATAACAAACCCTAATCTTAAAAGCCCTAAAACTTACAAACCTTATAAATATGTAAAAGCATGAAAGAGGAAACATACAAGAAAGAGATCTCTTGTGAGGCTTGTATATGTTGAAAACCTAAAAAATTAAACCAAGTTAAGGAAAAAAAGTATTAAGAAAAATCAAGATCTCTTACCATATGAAGCTTTAATAGAGATCTCTTAATTAGGGAAAAAGAAGAAGGGAAAAAGAAGAAAAGAAAAACTTAAAAGAGAGGAAAGAGAAAGAAAATACTCAAAAGATAGCTTTCATAGAAAGCTTATTTGTATAGGAGATAAATGAAAACAATAGACATACCTTGCTTGAGCTTAACGAGGATAGAGTAGGAGAGGTAGAAGTGATAGGCAAGGCATAAACCTGCAAAAAAAAAACTCAGAGTACAATGTTATTGCATTCAAAAGATAAAACTACGCGGCGAAAAAAGAAACGGGGAAAAAAAACGATACATTTTTACAGTACAACAGCGTTTTTTTGCTACTATGGACGCTACTGGTGGGCAGCGATATTTCGCTGCTAAAATTTCTACGGAGCAGAGATATATCACTGCTGAGCATCGCGAAAACCCCCGATATTTTCCTTTCGAAAACGATGCAAAAAATCCTGCTGTGCTCCCGATGTGTTGTAGTATTGGGGACTATAGCTTTTTCAGCCATTTTGATGTATATCTGTAGTAATACCCTATGATCTCTGTAGTATATCTGTAGTAATACCCTATGATCTCTGGCATGTGCAACATACACAGACATAATTGTGTGCCATGTGAAAATAATTGGTTTTGTAACCTTGTAGAGTACTAGGTCAGGTTCTGCAAGCTACCATATGAGTAAAAAGTTGAATAAGATTATTGCATACAACATGGACCCAAGTCCATTGGTGAGATTAATAGCAAATTCACACATTTTCACATTCATGCAAGAGGATGCATGACGTTTCACGTGACATAGGTAGCCCTATGTCGAGCAAAACATCTTGGCACCACTCTCCTATGCTTTTGAGCATGTGACATGCACATAGTTGAAAACATTACCATTGATACAACATGCCACATCTTCGAATGACTCATGCAAGTTTTCGAGTATATACATTTGAGCAACATGCATAGTAGGTCCAAATACATCACCATCGAGAAGCTTTGCATCCTAGATTAACTCATCCAACCTGCTGGGCATATGCACACAAGTCAAAGCCATGATAGGAGCAAAGATTTTGCCCACAACAAGAGCTCTAGAATTTTTGGAAATCATAAAAATCTTACGTTTAATGCTGTCCAGATTTAATTGTCCAGATTTAATGCAAGATTTAGCACACTGCACATCATGATACTGTGACATGAAAAATTGATATCTTTCATTTTCAATTTTGTGCATATTTTGATGGTTTCTCAATGGTAATAAGGTGGAAGCTTGTCCAAGAATATTGTGACACCCACAATGGAATAACGGCGTGGTGATGTGGCGGCTTGGCGGCTACCTTGATAACAACATTCTATCTTCAAATATAATGGTTTTACTTGATTTAGGGTGCACACATTGTAAATGCCACAAGTATGCTTGATAAATACTTTGGTATGGTAGATAGGCTAGTGATGTGGAAAATAAAAGTGGGCCTTCATGCTCACATGGACTTTTATTATATTATTAATATGGTATTCACCATAAGGCTACAAGTTGGGGAGTGTGGAAGGCATGTGGAGGAGTGTGTGTAGGTGCATAATTGGGAAAGATTATTCTAGAGTGCCTACATGGAAGAGGAGAATTCCGCCATGTGTAAGTGGGATCTCCACATACATGCCACTTAGACTTTTCTATTATCTCATCACACTTTCAAAGTCAAAAAGTCTTCAATTTAATAATCAATAGAAGACTTAGCCTAAGAGGACAATTGATGGTGACATCTATCCTTATGTCACTGAAGGGTTGAAGATTTTTATGTTGTAATTTGTAACAATGGAAGAGAGGGTGATTCTCCACCTATAAAAGGAGCCCTCTCCCTTTCAAATCAAGGAATGAGCCTCCTCAATTGAGCATTTTGTGTCATTGCCATTCTCTTATCTTTCAAACACTCTCTTTACATGTGAATATCTCATTTAGCATTAGCTCCTCATGCTTAACCCAATTTTAGACCTCTTTGATGATTCATGATAAGTGGGATAAGGAGTTATTATCTTGGTGGGCCTATGACTTCTCAAGGTAGCCCTTGCCTTATTGCCGCCCTCCTTTGGAGGTACCAATGGTTTTAGCAATGGTTTTAACGGTAATGAGCATGTGGAAAGACTTTGGGGACCATAGGTAAATCTTTACGATTGTCCGCTGAGCAATGTTAACCCTTACCCTCTAGTTTGAATCATGAAGGAGATGAAAGGCAAGAGGCTATGTGAAAATTGAGGTTTCATGCAAAGAGAGGGAAGTGCAGTTTTCGTGGTCCAATACCCAAATTTCAACCGGTAATTACTCATCACTCAGGTATTTATTTCTAAAATTGATCATATGGCTAGGAAGCTCTTTATATGCTCTTTCCACTCATGTAACTAATTTCTTAATCCTTTACTTCATTGATGATCAGAATTTCTCCCAAAGTTGCTAACTTTTAGCGAATTTCGACAGTTTTATAGTCTTGTAGTAAAATGCTCATAACTTTTCGCTCGGTTGCCCATTTTTGAAAGTTTTTATATAGACGCAAAGCTCTCTTCAAGATCTACGCATCTATCTAATGCTCTCTTACACAGCCGATATGGATTTAAAACTGCAATTCTCTGTGTATCTCTATTTTTATAGAATTTTGGTAGTTTTATAGTCTTGTAGTAAAATGCTCATAACTTTTCGCTCGGTTGCCCGTTTTTGGAAGTTTTTATATAGACGCGAAGCTCTCTTCAAGCTCTAGATATCTATATAACCCTCTCTTGCACAGCCTTTATGGATTTAAAACTGCAACTCCCTGCGTATCTCGGTTTTTTAGACTTTTGGTCATTATTTCTTCTTAATCATGATTAATTCCTCCTAATCTCTTATCAAAAGGCAAACCCCATGTGTCTTATCCTCTTGTAAGTGATTGCTATATTCATTTTCTTTAATCTATTCTATCCAAATCGCCCAATTCGAACGGATGAACCTTACCAATATTCCCCGTATGTTTCCGTTCACATAGGAAGACTTTCTTCCAACAAAGAGTCGCCCTCTTGTTTGGAGCTGCAAGACTGGCAGAAATCCTTACTTCTTCTGAGCCTTTCATCTTTCCTTCCATGAATTATGATCTCACCTTTGATGTGTATATCTTTATCTTAATCTAGGGAGAGAAAGGGAGGTGAGGAGGCTGTGAGGTTTCATACAAGTCATCAGGTTCGTTCTGTAAAGCTTTCTTGTTTATGGTCCCTCTATGGCAATGTGAGTCCCATAAAGCATAGGCCTCCACAAATGGAAATGTGCCGAGATTAGGTTTTCTAGTATACAATCTCAAACATGTATCCAAATTCTTTTCAAGTCTATTTCACAAGCTATTCTTTATGATGACTAGGCTACTAAACACAGACTCATCTTCCACTAAACCAAGTATCATTGTTTCACATAGATAAACAAGATTGAATTACTCTGGCATTCTCTCTTTACGATACACACTTGTCTCTAATTTCCTCCACAATATCTTCATGTACTTGGGCTTTGATGGTTCTTCTAGCTTGCTATATTGCTCCCACATAGTCTGCCCGAAGATGCCTGACTGATTTATGAGCTCTTTGGGATAGAGAAGTACATTCACTCTATTTTCATTCAACTCCACACTTTGACCAAACTGATTTGGAAATAACTTGAACAACCTGATTTGAAATAGTGCACTTGGGCTTAGTCACATAGACATTGGGAAAGCAAAAGGGGTGGTACTTGTGGGCACATGGCAGATAATAGACGCCGGCTGCATGTTTGCTTGACAGCAGCTAGCCACATGCCACACAAGATCCAGCAATGAGGACAATGTGAGCACCTAGGACAGACTTGGCTGGCGGGGTAGGCACTAGAAGGGCTCTCCCCTCTCTCTTCAAGAAAGTGCATGCCTCCTTCACGAAGGAGGCTTGTCTCCTTAGCTCACATAACACATGCTCCATTTCTTCAACCGAAGCCCGCACATAGTGAAAAACAATGAGCCATCACAACTTTCAAGCATGTGTAAGTGGTTTGAGCACCTGTCAGTGGTCTGTACAGAGCCCTAAGGTCTAAGCACCAGTGAGTGGTCTAAGCACTTGAAAGTGGTCTAAGCACTTGCAAATGATGCAACGCTCTTCCAAGTGTTCTAAGCACCTGTTAGAGGTCTTCGAAATTATATGTGCTTTCTAGTGTTTTAAGCACTTGCAAGTGGTATGAGCACTTGAAAGCGGTATGAACACTTGCAAGTGGTCTTGAGCTTCGCTAGTGGCCTAGGCACTTGCAAGTGGTATGAACACTTGTAAGTGGTCTTGAACTTCGCTAGTGGCCTAGGCACTTGCAAGTGGTATTTTCAAGTGGTATGAACACTTGCAAGTGGTCTTAGAACTTGCAAAAGGCATGAACACTTACAAGTGGCCTTAGCACTTGCAAGTGGTATGACCACTTGCAAAAGGTATGACCACTTGCAAGTGGTCTTAGCACCTTCAAGTGGTCTAAGCACTTGTTAAACTTCTAAGAACTTGCATGATTTCTATGCACTTGCTAGTGATGTAAGCACTTACAGTGGTATAACACTTGCAAGTGGTCACAGCACTTGCAAGTGGTCTGAATACTTATGAGTGGTCTATGAACTCGATGACCTCTAAGCACTTGCAAGTGATGCAAGTGAAACAAGCACTTGCAAGTGGTGTAAATGCTACACCACTTTCAAGTGCTTGAATCACTTGCAAGTGCATATATTACTCGCAAGTTCTTGGACCACTACTTAAAGGATAGAAAAATGCTTGAGTTTTCAAAAGTAGCTGCATAGTGGACACCTCCTCCTTCATCTCTACAGCAGACGTCACAGCACCAGAAGCCACTAAGACCACCCTCTCCAGCACTCCTATCTCTGCTTCCTTCTTTAGAGTGAGAGCTTCATTTTCTAGGGGAGATGCTTTTAATATCTTTATGTCTGCTCTAAGTCTCTCCATCTCTACTATAATCGGGGCATAGGCCGAATAGGTACCTTCGTTGTTGCATAGCCACAAATCCCTCTTCTCTGCTAAGACCAATTTAGCAGAACCAACCTTTGCTTCAGCAATATGGGCCTCCCCATCAAGATCTTCAGCAATTCCACCTAACCACTCTATGTATAGGGGCTAGGATGCAACCTTAGCTGGTTTTGCAAGGTGATTAGACACTGTGAAGGCGTAGGAGTCAACAGCATGCTCAGTTTGTCCATATAAGACAGAAACACCGTAATCAGACATGAACTTGCTCACTTTGCGATTCAAACCTCCCCGTTGAGCCTTCACATTCTCGAAGACCATATCACCCACCACAGCCCATGCAATCTTGTGACTTTCAGGTTGAGCTTTAGCAGCTCCACAATTCTCAAAGGAAAACCCCCTAGTAAACTTTGTTATTAGTTCCCCATTAGAGGGGGCAGCCTGGTACACTTTCTAATAGAAAAGATGGCAAGCATGGTATAGGTGATCCTGCACCATATGCAGGAAGACCTTTGTCTTCTTTTTTTCGAAAACTTTGAAGACAGTCAGCCACTCCTCAGGTGGCAAATCCTCGATAGTAAGGTCTTTGGGCAGCTTGCCCTCCATGCTTAAGCCGTACTCAGCATCATGCAACTCAGCTCTGCTGAGTAGCAAAAACGGGAGAGCTTGGGGTACTCAGATGACGATTTCAATAAGAGAACAAGCAAACGTTAGTTCTCAAGGGGAGCATGCATTGACAGGGAAACAATGTGCAAACAAAAGCCAATGGAGGAGATGTATAAGAAGGATATGTGCATGTAGCAGACATGGAAGAGGAGCACAATACCTTTCCAACAAGCAAACTTTTCTATTGGGAGGCCGCATGTTGTCTTGGAAGCTTCACCTTGCTCAGGCATCAGTGAAGGGGTCTGCACGACTGAGTTAGCATCCGCAAAGGGTCTCTTGCACCTCCTATAGGGGGGTGTTTTTCTTGGGGGTGGGATCACTCGTCTCAGTGCACACGGCTGTGAAACGGTGAAACCGTGAGTGATGCAAGGTAGCAGAGGGGTAGGAAGCTCGCTTGGTGAGAGGGAATGCAGGAACGGAGCAGAGGGAGAAGAGGAGTAGAGGGAGAAGGGGGGCGTGCGTGACAGGCCAAAACAATGCATGCTTTAAAGAGGGTGGCCCAATCCTTTTCATGATGGCCCACTATTTTCCATATTACGAGAAGGGAGGCACCAAATCATTGCATGCTTTGAAGAGGGTGGCCCAATCCTTTTCATGATGGCTCACTATTTTCCATATTACGATAAGGGGGGCAGCCAAATCAATGCATGATTTGAAGAGGGGGGCCCAATTAATTTTATGATGGCCCACTATTTTCCATATTACTAATTTTAAAAACACTAAACTTCCCTCCTTTTAGGGCCTATTGGTGGTACCACCAAAAGGTGAAAAAAGTGGTACCACCTATACATGCTTTCACCCACCCTCAAGAGTCTCACTGACATTGTCTTTGGGATTGCTTGAAGACTCAGCAAGTTTGTCAATGGATTCTTTGAATTTTCATGATGGACATGATCTAGAACCGTATCTTTCATGGGGAGTTGTCTCTTGGGGCCATAAAGGCTAAGGTTGTCATGGCTTATGAGAAGGAAAATGTGGGGATAGCCCTTTAGGTCTCTCACCTTTGCATTTCGGCAGTACCAATTCTAGTCCCATTCTCTGATCATTGGACTCTAGGATCGTTCGAGAGATGGGCAATTTATAGCAGCATTATAGCTTGGCACATATGTAGATCTCATTATAGCGAATCCATCGAGGGGGCACCCACACTCTTCTTGTGTAGAGTCGATTAGAAGAATTTGGCTCGATGTCATTCATACCCTCCACGGTTAGTGGGGGAAGCTGGAGGGTGGCATTTTACCAAAGACATAAGTGACGGGAAGCTTTCTTGCGGATTTGGAGGCCTGGCCCTTTTCCTATACGTAGAGGTGGTGATCCCACTTGGCATTACAAACCACCTGTGTGGTTATTCCCTCCCCCTCTCTTTGTATGAGATAGCCTTCTCCTCATAGAGCAATGAGTTGGAGAAGAATTGCATCTCTCTCCACATTTTGATTCTTTGATCCTAGCCTATTAAGCTTAATGCAGGATTGCATAAAGTTTATCTAATAATACATCAAGTATAAGCTTAATACATCAATGCATTATGCATCAAACTTAATGCAGTAATATAGAAGTTTAATGGATGAATGCATAATTTAAAAATCTTAATTATTTATGCTGATTCATGCATAAGTACTAGAGGCAAAGAAAACTCAAGAAATAATCCTCAACACGACCCGAAGTTGCATGAGGATTCCACATGCTCGAGAGATGGCAACATGGATGGGATAGGAGTGCATTGAGCACTATGAGAAGCTGAAGGGTGAGGACTACGAAAAGAGGAAGTGTGAAGGATAGATAAAGTAGAAGTGAGAGGGGTAAGGAAGGTGGTGGAATACATGGAAATGGGCAACTATGGTATACCTAACATGTCAAGCACATAAAAGGTGGGGATAAGCTCTAGGGACTTAATTTCCTGGCCCCATACCTTGACTTGAACCGGTTCCAAGTTGCCTAGATGCCTTTAAAACATGTTGCAAATTTTGTCATCTATGGGTATGGGAGGGGTACTACAAGATTTCTATCCATATATCTGATCTTGGTCTATTGGTAATGATCCCTGTGATGGCTACATTTATATGCATAAAAACATAGCTTATGTATTACATAAAAATATTCATGCATAAAAACATTACATAGCTCACAATGAGCATACATAGCTCGCATACAACATACATAGCTTACATGGAGCATGTGTATGCTCTATGCATAAAAACAACGCATTATGCATTATGCTTAGTGCATTATGCATTTATGCATTAAGCATTAGTACATTACCCTTAATGCAGTATGCATAATGCAATAATGCATTAAGCATTAATACAATGCTTACTACATTATGCATAATTCATCAAGCATTAATGTAGTAATGCTTACTACATTAAGCATAATGCATTAATGCTTAATGCATCAATGCTTACTACATTACGCATGCTTATTGCATTATGCATACTACAGTAAGATTTAATGCATTAATGCTTAATGCATCAATGCTTACTACATTACGCATGCTTATTGCATTATGCATAATACAGTAAGATTTAATGCATTATGCTTAATGTATTATCACTAATGCATTATGCATTATGCCTAATACATTAATCCTTAATACATTATGCATTATGAATTAAGCATATGTATAATAATGCATTAAGCATTAAGCATTATGTATAATGCAATAATGATTAATGTATTATGCATTAAGTATATGTATAATTCATTAAGTGTTAATGAATTAAGCATTCTTGAGTTAAGCATTAATCATTAATTCATTAAGTATATGCTTAATGATTTATGAATAATGCATTATACATCATGCTTAATACATTAAGTGTAGTGCATTAAGCATATGCTTATTGCATTATGCGTAATTCATTAATGCTACATAATGCATTAAGAATTAATGTATTAAGGATTAACGCATAAAGCATATGCTTAATGCCTATGCATTATGCATTAAGCATAAGCTTAATGCATATGCATTATACATAAGCTTAATGCGTATACATCATACATGAGCTTAATGTAGAATGCATTAAGCATTTTTATGCTTAATGCATTATGCATTATACATAAGCTTAATGCTTAATATATAAGCTTAAGCTTATTGCATTATACATAAGCTTAATGCATAATACATTAAGCATAAGACTAATTCATGAATACATTATGCACTAAACTTATGCGTAATGCATTATTACATAAAGCTTAATGCATTATTATGCAAAAAGTTTTTACAATAATGCATTAAGCTTAATGCATAAGCTTACAAATGAATTATGAATTAGTCTTAAGCTTAATGCATCAGCTTACAAATGGATTATCCATTAGGCTTATGCTTAATGCATTATTGCATAAAGCTTATGCAATAATGCATTAAGCATAAGCTTAATGCATTCATGCATCAAGCATAAGATTAATGAGTTAACGTATTAAGCATAAGATTAATATATTAATGCATTATACATTAAGCTTAACTCATGATTGCATAAATCTTATGCAATAGTGCATCAAGCATAAGCTTAAGACGCCAGTGCATTATGCATTAAACTTAAAGCAATAATACATGAGCTTAATGTATGAATGCATAGTGCAAAAATAGTAATTCTTTATTCTAACACATGCATAAGTACTAGAGGCAAAGAAAACGCAAGAAATAATCCCCGGCACCACTCGAAGGTGAAAAAATAATAGAGTCAAGGGGCTTACCTCTTATGCTTTTTGGAAGCTAAGACCATATAAGAGAGTTTGAGGAAATCCCAATTCCCATTTTATATGATTAAGAAATTGGGAGCACGGTAAACCCTTTTAAGATTTTGTCAAAACCCCCTCATATGACATATCATTGGAAATCTCTTGAAGAGTAGGTTCTAAATCCACATTCTCCAACAACTTTGAAATTTGTATGCTCAAGATACACCAAAAGTATTTTGGAAATAAATTTACCAAAGTAATGGGATTTTTTTCGAATTTCCCAAGAGGGTCTTAGCTTGTACATGGTTGATCTTGTTTGGAGAAGGTTTCCTTAACCTAGACAAAGAATGCCTTGATATAGCCACAAAAAAAAGATAAGTAAAGTTTTTGATTTTAATGAACTATTCATACTAGTTAAGAATACAAGAGAGCATACAAGAGAGCAAGCAAGCATACAAGTGAACAAGAGAGCAAGCAAGCATACAAGCATACAAGAGAGCAAGCAAGCATACAAGTGAACAAGAAATAAACTATTCATACTAGTTAGGAATACAAGAGAGCATACAAGCATACAAGAGAGAAAGCAAGCATACAAGTGAACAAGAATTAAATTGGAGGTAAGTCTCAAACCCTAGAAATTAGTGCAGTTCGAAAAAACAAATTATTGAAAACAAAGAAATAAGGATATGATATATACCTTGATATGGCTTGCTTGTGATGCTTATGGAGATGGAGCCTTTCTTCCTTGTGAATGGAGACGAGAGTTTAGGGTTGTGAAGGTGAAGGTTTTGCTTGTGACGGTGGCAAGGGGGTTTCCTTTGTGAAGGTGAGGGAGAGCCTGTGAAGGAAGAAAAGGAGAAGGGCTTGTGAAGGTAAGGAAGGGCTTCTTAAGGGAGAAGAGGAGAATGGCTTGTGAATGGAAAGGGAGGTCTTGTGTGAAGGGAAATGGAGGAGAATCATCTCTGGGCCACTAGACTCTCCATCAACATGAGAATGCCCTGCAGAAAGGTCAAGCATACTAAGGAGCTCAACCACTTTCTCTTTGCCCCAATATAGCACACAATAGTTACAAACCCTTACCGGCTCATGCCAAGTGGTGGAGGAGTCGTGGAACCGTCCCAAATTCTTATCCAATCTCCCCGCTATGAGTGATTGTGGGAGGACTTCATTCCAAGGGGCAACATATCTAGCATGATCAGGTGGGAGAAATCGATGGTGATTCTTATAGATGACCTTATTCAATGCGTCTGCCCGTGAGGCAACAAGCGAAGGACCACAAATAGGACATGCATGGTAACCCGATGTAGTGAGACCTGAATAATAGACGCAATTAAGAATTGAAGGTGGGTTTAGGGTGCCACATCCTTTGCCTACTCATAATTAGAAGTGCAATGCTTACCTGAACACTCACCATAGCCTGGGAAGTCATGCATCGTCCACATCAAGATTGCTTTGCAGTTGAAGTCTCGTGAGAGGGAGGCCTGCTTACATCATGCACCTCGATACCTCTCCAAAGTATCTCTAGCTCGTCAATCAAAGGATCCAAATAAACATCAGGATTTTTGACTTTATGTTTCCCTAGAATTAGAAGGGATAACATAACATGTCCTTTCTTAATCGCCATAGAGGGTGGAAGATTATAATTCACCAATATCACTGGCCATACACTGTAAGAGGTGCTTTTGAGACCAAATGGGTTCACACCGTCCATACCCAATCCAAGTCTCAAGCTCCTAGGTTCTTCCTTGAAGCTTGGCCATGTGTTTTCAATATGCTTCCACGCAAGAGTGTCTGCGGGAGTTCTCCACTTGCCATCGGTTGATTGATGGAAGGAATGCTATGACATGAGCTCTGCAATGGATTTGCACTTGAACATATTTTGGATGCGAGAGATTATGGAAAAATATCGCAGAACCTTAGAGGCACGTCCAAAGTTTTGAGATCTACTCTATATCTTGCCTCTCCACAAGTAGGACACTCTCTTGCATCTTTATGTAGTCCATGAAACAAAGCGCAATCGTTGATGCATGCATGGATGCGCTTGTAATCTAATCCTCCAAGAGAGGTCACATGTTGCCTTGCCATATCTCTTGAGGTCGGTAATTTATTCTTCCTTGGAAGCATTTTACACAATAGCCTACATGTGAAGACCATAAATGAGAAAAGCATTCGAGTAATTGACCCACTAGCGTAATTCACCATGTTTGCAAAATAGACTTTAAAGCTTACTTGAGTAATGCATTCAAACTTGCATTGCTCCATCCATAGATGGTTTGCAAGTTTAGTAACTCAAGGAAGGCACGTAGAACAGAGAATGTGCACCCCTCAAACAGTGGAGTCGATGCTGCGGTAAAAAGATCATCCTGCTCCATGCTATCATCCCTCCCTTCAGATTGATGGACATATAAATCCCGCACCATATCATCAAACACCTCTTCCTCCACGGCTTCATGAGGTAATGGCGGAGGGCTATTATCACCATCACTCCATGCATCCGTAACAGTCCCTCCTGAAGATCCCAACTCATATCGCCGACGCTTTGCCTCCTGACGAGACGAGCATAGGGCAACATATGCGGGTGTGGCACTGCATCCTGTATCAAATTAAAATGGGATCATAACTCAAACATATGAACACCCATAGGTATCTCAATCAACCTTAACTCTTTAACACTTACCAGGTTTACGGTCGCATCCCATTCTCCATACTTTGAGATGTGTTGAGTGTAATCCTGCGTGCACGATACATGTTTCCTTGACATCGATCACACATACATTTGATTTTTTGATCCAACCACATTTCGCGATGGTGGATACGGAGGGATTCATCCTCACTGGAGCTACTTATTGAAGATGAAGACATCCTACAAATAAACAACCCAAAAAATTTTACTCTTGTATCAAATATTTAATCTAAAAACTCTATGGCACGTCTAATACCACGTCTAAAACCGCGTCTGTTCTGTGTGGTGCGTGTCTAAACCGTGCTGTAAACGTGAAATTAAACGCGTATTTAGACGCGTGTATACACGTGTACTACACAGAACAGACGCGACATTAGATGCACCTATAGACGCGATTTTCATTTTCAAACCTACTTTTAGCGCACTTGCTTTTCTTCACATACTTTTAACGTGCTTGCTTTGCTATTAACAGATCCACAGCCTAGCATCCACACTTATCTTCAAGCACCCACACTTATCTCCATGCTTACACAATAATCTCCAAGCACACAAGAGAAGAGGGTGAACAAGGAAGAGAAGAAAGAGAAGCAGCTTTGAAGAAGGACAAGAAGCTTCCATACCTCTATCCAAGGTAAGTCTCTTTACGGTTGATCGTCTTTGAAAGTTTCTCTCTTTGGATTCGTCCTTTGCTCTCTTTGAAATGAATGTTTTTGGTACAACTATTGTGCTTTTGTCTCGGGCGCGTTGGGCGCATGTCCTTTTCAAGTTTTTAGAATAGTATGTCTGTCAGAGCGCGTCTATAGATGCATCTGAGAGCGCATCTAAAAGTGCGTCTAAGAGCGTGTCTATAGATGCGTCTACTCTGTGTTGAAAACAAATAGCCGCGTCTATAGACGCATTGTTATACGCGAAGATAGACGCTGTGTTTTATTATCTTTTTTTTTCCTCTCCTCTCTTTTCCTCTCCTTTCTCCTCTCTTTTATCCCCACTTTTTCTCCTCTCTTTTCCTCTCCTTTCTCCTCTCTTTTCCTCTCCTTTCTCCTCTCTTTTATCCCCACTTTTTCTCTCTTTTTCTCCTCTCTTTTCCTCTCCTTTCATGGAAATAAGTGATTGCATGAATGAAGAAAGGGATTGCATGAATGATGAAAAGTGATTGCATGAATGAAGAAAGGGATTGCATGAATGATGAAAAGGGATTGCATGATTGAAGAAGGGGATTGCATAAATGATGGAAAGGGAAAGCATGAATGAAAAAATGGATCGCACTCTATATTTTCCTCTCTTTTTCCTTCTCTCTTTTATCCTTTCTTTTATTCTCTTTGCATCCGTCTTTTTCTCTCTTATCTCCTCTCTTTTTCTCTCTTTTTTTCTCCTCTCTTTTCCTCTATTCTCCTCTCTTTTTCTCTCTTTTATCCCCTCTTTTTCTCCTCTCTTTTCCTCTCCTTTCTCCTCTCCTTTCTCCTCTCTTTTATCCCTGCTATGCATGCCTTTTCTACTCTCTTTTCTTCTCTCTTTTTCTCTCTTTTTCTCTTCTTTTTCTCTTCTCAGTTCATCAGTAATCTTCTTTTGTTCTTTTTTCCAATTCATCATGTGGCCAGGAAGCTCTTCAAGCTCACCTGATCTTCGGGAGACCATCTTTCGGGACTTATATAACCTTTTGGGGCACCCTCACAGTCCTGGGGAGTTATACGGCTACATGAAGGGTACTCTAAACACTCCCCAGGAGTCGGCACTACAGACTCCAAACCACCCCAACCCCACACCTTTTAAGATTACCCCAGTGGAGTCAACACAGCCCAGCCGGCTACATAGCCGAGCCCCTTCCCCCATGCCATCCTCTGTCCCTTCCCCCATGCCGTCACATGAGGCCCTTCTGCCTCGCAGAGCTGTCAGCGTACTCCCGTGCACTCGAGACTTGGTTCTCTAGCTACAGGTGGCCAGTGTACTAGCTGGACACGACACAGTAGTAGGCGTACTAGTAGGGAGAGTGGTGGGGGATGCATGGCACAGTGCTTTGGGAGGGGTGGTGGGGGATGCATGGCATAGTGCTTTGGGAGGGGTGGTGGTGGGGAGGACGAGAATGATTCAGATGATTTAAACGTGCCTCCGGGTGATGGTACGATCTACTATGACATCACTCAGACAGGAGGTATCTTGATGGATGCACGGGGGAAGGACATCATGGCCTTCACGCGCTCTGTAATTGCTAACAATTACAGAGATTGCTTTATTCACTACAAAGATCAACCAAAGAGGTTGGCTGATGAGACCCTCGCAACTGTTCGCTCTAGGTATCCTAACCCCCCCAATGTTCAGTTCACAGATAAATGGGCCAAGTCAAAGATTGTTTCGATACTTAGTAATAAAAGATCTTCGCTTAAGAGGCATGCACTAGCGAAGCTTACCAGGCTCCAGGGAGGTCAACCACCAAGGGGCCGCCCCACACCACTCACACGCGTGAGTGAAAAAAAGCAATGAAGTCAGCGAAGGAGAAACCCAATCTAAAGCACGTGGAGGCACGAAGGATCCAAATGGAGCAATATGGAAGCGTGCATTTTGGAGTAGGGGGTGTTGAATCATGGGAGGCCCAAATTGTAAGTATCGATCTCAAATTATATTGTTTATGTAGTTTATTAGGAGGTTGTTTCTTTGTACTAACCCCTCCGTAAATTGTGTCATCTTGCAGCTTGATATCATGGGCAGGTACCCTACTCTTGTCGAGACAGCCTACCACCGCCACCATCGCAGAGAGGAGATACATGGAGGCACTTCTATAATGACGGGTTGATTACTGAGGAGCAGTATATCCAGGCTACTGGAGAGTCCCCCGAGGTATTTGAAAGTAATTAAATAATGTCAATATTATAAATAAAGATTTGATTTTTCATACATTGATATATGTTGTCCCTTGTTTACAGGACCCTGCACAAGAAGATGAGGAAGAAGACGAGGAAGAAGGAGGCGGAGAAGGGAGCGCAGAAGGGAGCGAGGAGTAGTGCTAGCTACTCTTTTTTGTACTTAGCCACTGGCTTGGCTTCGTGCCTCTTGTATATACACTCCTCTTATTTTTGGTACTTGAAGCCACAGGACATGGCTTAGCTTCGTGCTATATGTACATACAAGCACTTTTTGAGCTATCAATTAATGCCTTGTAACTAAATGTTTTGAAGTTGTAATGTTTTATTTGGAATTGTAATTAATGTCGGCTATAGACGTGCTTGCAAGAGTGCTAACTAAAATGCGGTTGGCTGTAAGAATCGAATTACACAATGTGAAAATGGGATTCTTGTAACTACATAGCATACACAACATACACAGCATTCTGTTCAAGCACACAAAATTTAAAAAATATTCTGTAGCGCATCTATAAATGTGTCTATATACGCGTCTGTCTGTTCAAGAAGCGTCTATTTGCGCGTCTACAAATGCCTCTATAATTGCATCTATAAACGCGTCTATGCATGCGTCTGTATGTTTTTAAAAATTTCTCCTCGAGCGTCTATTTGCGCGTCTATATGCGCGTCTGTTTGCTATCTTTTAAACGCGCCTTTAGACGCGGGTCTGTATGTTTTTAAAAATTTCTCCCAGAGCATCTATTTACGCGTCTATATGTGCGTCTATAGGCGCATCTATTTGCTATCTTTTAAACTCGCCTTTAGATGCGGGTCTGTAGATGCGCTAATAGACGTGCAAATAGATGCGCCCGTAAGTTTTTTTTTAGTTGAGTAAACGCGTCTGTGTGCGCGTCTGTAGGTGCTTTGTCTTGTTGTGATTGATCAATTGCTACACATTGTTTTACATTAGTGTATGGATTTCTTGTGTTCTTGAATGCATTATCAAGAATTAGGGATTTGTTTGAAGAAACCTTAATCTCATAGATTAAGCTTTGATTACATGCTAATCAACTTATCAAAAAATTCATGGAAGCCACATTATGGCTTGATTGAGTGCATATTGGAAAAGGAGATCGCATTGAGTAATGGATACACTATGATGGATTTTATTAATGCTTACGCTCAGTGTGGATGCCTTTCTTTGTTTTCTTGAGCCCATGGTAAGGGGCTTTGAACCGGAATCATTTGGGACAAGCAAAAAGGCTGTTGGATACATGAGTTGTAATGATTTGCATGTTCTATAAATGCCATTAGTATGTCTCCTATGCTCTCATCCATTTCTATGCTTTCCATTGATTCTTGCACTATTAGAAAGCCAGTTATGTGGTGAGGGTACATTGGCAATTAGTGGAGAGGCGAAGCGGAGTGTCTTGAATCATGAGTTCCTTGGAAAAGTGTTACATCTGAGGATTAGGTACATAGAGTAAATACATGGCCTCAACTCTTTACATTGGATTTTAAACTTTGGTAAGAGGGTGAGAAGGCTTGGCCGGGAGATCAGCAAGCAAAAGCTCTACACCGACTTACATCAAAAGCTCTACATTGGTTTTCCTCAATCCAATCACGTGGCAATGGTTTCAAGGACACTTGGAAATGAATGGTTCAAAGAGAGCCCTTTTGTGCATTTCTAGCCAATACATCAAAGAGAGCCCTTTTGTACATTTCTAGCCAATACATCAAAGAGAGCCCTTTTGATGCATTTCCAGCCAATATCACGTCTCAGGGGCTGCACTACTAGAAAACCCTAGGTATCACGTGCGTTCAAGAGCTATTTAAAAAACCCCTTAACTAAAATTTTTCTCCCATTAAAATAACCCCTCTTTATTTATGAACTAAAGTATTTTTTTCTAAAGTTGAATTAAAAAACCCCTCCTATTAATGTATTTGAATGCTCATCAAATGGATGCTAGATGTGGACATTATGTGTTGATTTCTTTGATATTTGATCTAGGTCCATTTTAATTGGTATCAGAGCTTTGATATTCATCCACTTTCTTGGATTTTTCTGCAAATTTCTAAGTTTGCTTGATTTTCTTGATGAACAAGATGTAAAATGATGAGATTGCATGAATTTTGCTTCATCTAGAAATTTTTCCAAGGTTTTTTGGCAAGAGTTGGGCATTGGATCAATCTTTTGGACCAAATCTGAGCATAGGACCAAATTTTAAAAGGTTGTGGACCAAATTTACACTAAGATGGAATGATTAGTGGTAAATTATTTATAGTCACATTTTTACTCTCTTCTACTTTTCTTCAAGCTTTCCATGGCTAGGGTTCATCACACAGTAGCCGTTTCCACACACAACCTTGGGGCTTTGGTCGGGCACATCTTTAGCAACACATGGAGCACCATTTTGAGGTATTTTTGAAGCTTGGAATTTTTTATTTTTCTCCCTCTTCCCTTACATCTAGAAACCCTAGAAATGGTGTTGTCTAGCTTCCAATGTGTTCAAGAATCATTACGCACACCCTATTATTTTTCTCCCTCTTCCCTTACATCTAGAAACCCTAGAAATGGTGTTGTCTAGCTTCCAATGTATTCAAGAATCATTACGCACACCCTATTATTTTTCTCCCTCTTCCCTTACATCTAGAAACCCTAGAAATGGTGTTGTCTTTGATCTTGGCTTTTATCAAAATGTTGTGAGAGATCTTAGCTTCCTATTTTCCCTAATGTCTCGCGGTGATTTCTGCATGTGAGGGACTTTGTTTTGCTTCCATCAAATGCTTCGTGTAAGAAATGAAGACTTACATGGTTTAGCAATGATATTGGGAGGTCAATAAAGGCATTATTGGTGATTTCCATGTGGATTTCGGAGTTCTTGGAGATTTCTTGAAGAGGGCCAAAACCGACAATATGCTTCCCAAATCTACACAAGGAAGTGGCTTTTCTTCAGTAATACATAAGTTGGAGGTTTCTTTTTAGTCATTGATCAATTGCTACACATTGTTTTGGATTATTTGATGGATTTATTGAGTGCTTGAATTCAATATCAAGAATTGGGGATTTGTTTGAAGAAACCTTAATCTCATGGATTAAGCATTGATTACATGCTAATCAACTTGTCAAGAAAGTCATGGAAGCCACATTATGGCTTGATTGAGTTTATATTGGAAAAGGGGATTACATTAACCGATGCATTGTGATGCATTTGATTCATTTGATTCATGTTTATGCTCAATGTGGATGCATTTCCTTGTACTCTTGAGCCCATGGTAAGGGGCTTTGAACCGGAAACATTTGGGACACAGAAAAAGGTTAACGGATTACATTTGGGGATTACATTAACAGATGCATTGTGATGCATTTGATTCATGATTATGCTCAATGTGGATGCATTTCCTTGTACTCTTGAGCCCATGGTAAGGGGCTTTGAACCGGAAACATTTGGGACACAAAAAAAGGTTATTGGATACATGAGTTGTAATGATTGGCATGTTCTATAAATGCCATTGGTATTTATCCTATGCCCTCATCCATTTCTATGCTTTCGATTGATTCTTGTACCATTAGAAAGCTAGTTATGAGGAGAGAATGTCTTGAATCATGAGTGCCTTGGAAAAGTGGTACATTGGAGGATTAGGTACATGGAGAAAATACATGGCCTCAACTCTTACCATTGGATTTTAAACTTTTGTAAGAGGGTGAGAAGGCTTGGCTGTGAGATCAACAAGCAAAAGCTCTGTACTGACTTACATCAAAAGCTCTACACCGGTTTTCCTCAATCCAATTAAGTGGCAATGGTTTCAAGCACACTTGTCAATGCACTTGGCAATCAATGGTTCAAAGAGAGCTCTTTTGTATATTTCTAGCCAATATATCAAAGAGAGCCCTTTTGATGCATTTCCAACCAATACCACTTGCTGTGTCCACCATGTGAAAAGCTCATAACACCTTGACCACTTTTCCTTGCATTTGAAGCACAAAACCTTACTCCTCACCTATTCAATCTTAGGATCATCCATCCTTTCTTTCCTCTTGAAGGGTTGAAAATTCTTCTTGACAAAACCATTGCCTTTCTTAGCATCATTTTGAACTCCGCTTTTGGGTTGCCTACAAATGATGATCAAAACCTAGAGGCAAAAGCGGGTTTTATGGAAGGAAAGCTTTTTCCAACATTTGAAGAAGTATGGTCCTTGAGAGGGTATAATGGTCTGCAATTTTCTATACTTTAGCTCATAGAGCTCTGCCAACCTCATAGCCTCTTTGATGGTGCTAGGTCTTTGTGCCGATACATCTGCCTTAGTGTAGGAATCTAGAACATGTTAAAAATTATTCATTTTCATGTCCTCATTGAGTCCATCCACAAACATAGAGAGATTCATGAACCTTTTGATGTACTCTCGAACCAATGTGCCCTTTTGTGAGAGTTCATACCATTCTTCATGGTATCGGTCAAGAACCTAAGGCGAAACAAATGCCATATCCAATGCTCTCTCAATTCCTCCCAAGTATGTGGTGTAGTCCCTTCTTTCACCAAATGTCTTCACCATTGACGAGCATAATCTTCCAAGTGTAAGGTTACAAATTGCACTTTATCCCTCTCATTATTTGGATATAACTTAAAATATGTCTCCATTTTGTTCATCCATTCCTCCAATTCATGTAGGGTTGATCCTTTGTCGTTGAATTTGAGAATAGAGACCTTATCCTTATCATCCTTGAGAGTGGTAGATGATACATTCTTATGATGATTAGAGGGTTTGTACCTTTGCATCTGCACATATGATCCTAAGAATTGTGCCAAATGTAGTTGAGAAGGAGCAAATTGGAAGGATGAAGACTTCATTTCCCTCATGACAGGTCTTCTAGCCTCTGCCATGAATCCACTTTAGGCATTCTTTGTAGGATTATCATAGCTGGCCCTTGTAAAAGCCTCTTGCATAGTTTGCTTGCCTTCCTTGTGAACACCATGACAAGCCTCTTGCATAGATTGCTTGCCATCCTTATGACCACCATGAGAAACCTCGTGCATAGGCTCCTTACTCCCTTGCATACCACCAATCGCATCTTCATGGTGTTGCTCCAATTGGTCTTCAATAGCCCCAATCTTGATAGTCATGAATTCAAAACTTGTATATTCAACATATGGTTGATGATATCCAACCTCTCCATAAGTGGATTGAAATCGATTTCTTTGAATCATCATCTTCATCCATAAGAATCATAGTGGCCATCATCTTCTTTGACTTGCAAACACGCACAAGTGACCACTTTTCCTTGCATTTAAAGCACAAAACCTTACTCCTCAACTCTTCAATCTTAGGATCATGCATCTTTTTTGTCCTCTTGAAGGGTTGAAAATTCTTCTTGACATAACCATTGCCTTCCTTAGCATCATTTTGAACTCCACTTTTGGGTTGCCTCAAAATGATGATCAAAACCTAGAAGTAAAAGTGGGTGTTATGGAAGGAAAGCTTTTTCCAACATTTGAAGAAGTACTGGATGGTTTTTGAGAGAGTATAAAGGGCTGAGATTTTTTATACTTTGTCTCATAGAGCTCCGCCAACGTCATAGCCTCTTTGATGGTGCTAGGTCTTTGTGTCGATACATTTGGCCTAATGTAGGAATCTAGAACATGCAAAAAAATCTTCATTTTCATGTCCTTATTGAGTCCATCCACAAACATAGAGAGCTTCATGAACCTTTGGATGTACTCTCTAACCAATGTGCCCTTTTGTGAGAGTTCATACCATTCTTCATGGTATCGGTCAAGAACCAAAGTCAAAACAAATGCCATATCCATCTCTCTCTCAATTCCTCCCGAGTATATGGTGTAGTCCCTTCTTTCACCAAATGTCTCCACCATTGATGGACATAATCTTCCAGGTGTAAGGATGCAAACTACACTTTATCCCTCTCATTCTTTGGATATAACTGAAAATATGTCTCCATTTTGTTCATTCATTCCTGAAATTCATGTAGGGTTGATCCTTCACCCTTGAATTTGAGGATAGAGACATTATCCTTAACATCCTTGAAAGTGGTAGATGATGCATTCTCATGATGATTAGAGGGTTTGTACCTTTGCCTCTACACATATGATCCTAAGAATTGTGCCAAACGTAGTTGAAAAGGAGCGGATTGGAAAGATGTAGACTTCATTTCTCTCATGCGAGGTTTTCTAGCATCCGCCATGAATCCACTTTATGCATTCTTTGTAGGATTCTCATAGGTAGCCCTTATAAAAGACTCTTGCATAGTTTGCTTACCTTCCTTGTTGTGAACACCATGACAAGCCTCTTGCATAGATTGCTTGCCTTCCTTATGACCACTATGAAGCCTCGTGCATAGGCTCCTTGCTCCCATGCATACCACCAATAGCATCTTCATGGTGTTGCTCCAATTGGTCTTCAATAGCCCCAATCTTGATAGTCATGAATTCAAAACTTGTATTCAAGGTATGGGTGATGATATCCAACCTCTCCACAAGTGGCTTGAAATTGAGTCTTTCCACAAGTAATTGCAAGAGGGAATCATTTGAAATGTCTTGTGCACGTGGAGATGTATGCTTATGAGTGCCTCCCATATTTGCCTTCTCTTCAATTTGCTTTGAAGCTTGTCCCATCATGGAGAAGTGCTTGTCACAATCAATTGCACTTCAAACTCCTCCACTGCATCAATGTTGCCATGCTCCACTAATTGCTCCCCTTCCATGTCTTCTGTAACCAATCATAGCTTCTGGGGACGACCTTTTTGCTTGTCGGCCATAATGGACTATTTTGAGAAAATTGCCAAAAATGGAGCTAGGGTTATCCAATTTGAGGCCATAAAGGCACATTTGTGAAGCTTGAACGTACATCTTTTTCCAAATTTTTAAAAAACTCCAAACTAAGAAACTTAAGGAAAATTTGTCAAAATTAGCCATTTTGGAGGGTTTTAAAGATGGATAGGGTAAAATCACATGATTGAATTGGCAAGCTCTACCTAGCCTAATTGTGAGCACATTGTACTCAATCAACTTTTTTATTGAAGAAATAGAGGAAAGTAAGACAAATTAAGAACATGATGAAAATGTGGGGGATTAAGAGTAACAAGAAGAAAAATAACTATCTAAATGACATAAGTAGCATAGCAAAAACATAAAATAACAAGAAATGCAACAAGAATAAGATAAAATAGTGGATGTGGGGGTATTTTCTAATTCCAAAGCATTTTTTATCACCCCCATGTTATTGACCTCATAAACGAAAATACGTTAACACTAGAATCCAAAGAGAAATAGGGCTAAGTGGTGTAGCTATTCCTCCATAATGGTGCCACGAGAGAGGCATAGGTGCACTTTCTTTATGATAGGGCTTTACTCTACCTACCACCATAGCTTGAGAGCACATAGAGTGCCAATCGATCCATGCTCAACATTTCATGGAAAATGTGTCACTAATTTTGTGGATCCTATAGTCCACGAATACTTATAGGAAGGTTCAATGATGGATCACTTGCAAGTTCATGACACCGTCATCATAACACACTTGCCAGGCAATCCCTCTCTCACACACTCACTCACACGTACATAAAAAAGCAGATAAGTGCTCAAGTCCACAACACAAGCAAGAAAGAAGCTATTCCTCCATAATGGCGCCACGAGAGAGGCATTGGTGTGCTTTCTTTGTGATGGGGTTCTACTCTGCCCACCACCACCATAACTTGAGAGCACATAGAGTGCCAATCAAGCCATCACATGCTCAACGTTTCATGGGAAATATGTGTCACTCATTTTGTGGATCCTATAGTCCACGAATACCTATAGGAAGCGTCAATGATGGATCACTTGCAACAAGTTCATGCCACCATCATCATAACACACTCCTAAACCAGACTCGTAAGGCAATCCCTCCCTCACACACTCACTCACACACACATAGACAACACACACGAGGAAGAAGAAAGAGAGAAAGAGGAGAGAGCAAGAGCACACTTGCATTATTCATAGGAGAATATGAGAGGTCCAAGTCACAGTTTGGATTTTATAATTGGCCATAGTGCTCACACCTTTAGTTGGCCAAACTTAAAATTGAGATCCTTGGGCTCTCTAGCACCCACCTAGTGTAAACACCATTCCAAAGCTAGTAGCCTAGATTTAATGATCTCGCCATATGCCTTTCATAGACAAGTGGCGATCACACACAAAAAGTATACGATACATGGCTGAAGAAGTGAAGAGGCCATGGCCAAAGTTGTTAAAAAAGGTGTAATGTCCTGCAACAATGACACAGATGTCTTTGGCAAGGTTTACAGGTTAAATCACAAGTGAAAATTGAATATGAATAAAATTTACTCAGTATACTCTTTTTGAAAATTGTGGAAAACATACCTTGTACCTAAGATTCAAAGCTTTCAATGGTTAGGTATTCACCAAGGGGTATAGGTCACAAGAAGAGACAAGTGCAATATAGGTCACAAGAAGAGACAAGTGCAATATAGGTCACAAGACGAGACAAGTGCATTGTTGATGACAATGCAAATTGTCCACATTGCCACACAGAGAGATGAAAATAGTCAAACACCTATTTTGGTCTTGCAAAAGAGCTCAGCTTTGGTGGGGTACATGCATGAAGGTTTTATGTGGGCGTAATTCTAGAATTGGCGTTAACGATTATCTTACGTAGAAGTGACACTCCTTCTGCTAAAGTCATTTTCCTTTACTTCTATGTGCAATATGGCTTTAAAAGAAAGCTTTGGTCTTTCAAGTTAATGATGTTAGAGTATTCAATTAAGTTTTTAATTTGTCATTTGATCGCAAAGACTAATCCAACGTGATAATTCAATCTGAGATGATCTAGATGTTTTGGCAAAAGTCCTCACCATTCATCATTATGTTTTCTAAAACAAATAACTCTTTAGGGTGGTGCAAATTTTGTGCCAAAAGAAGATATTGAACTTAAATTTAATGTCTGATTGATTTGGGGAGAGTGTGTTGGGGACAACCTCGCCCCGACATCTTGGAAAGCTTAAAGAAAATTTTAGCATGCTTGGGAGAGTTTTGTGTGCCCCTATCTTTTATTACTATTTTGGTAATATGGCAACCAAAGCAACAAGCAGATATTGGCATGAGGCTAAGAGAACCAACAAGCAAAGAGTATGCTAGCATCTAGTTGCCACAATATTTATAGAATAGAGACTTTGTTAAACCAACTTAATATTCATAGATGGCTCAAAGGACATAAATTCAAAGTTTACAAACGTGAGTGGTGATGGATGCAATGCTTATTTTCATGAATGTGCTATGAAGTTTTGATGATGATTTACAAAATCATAAAAATGAATCGAACACATGGAGAAAACCACTATCGACGACGTGTCATGTATCTGTTTCGTCTTGTCATCTTCACAGTCTTTGACGAAGTCTTAAAAATGAATAGAACAATGGACCACCGTTAACAATGTTGACGAAAAATGGACCACCAAAAAATGAATAGAACAATGGGCCACCGTTAATAATGTTGACGAAAAATGGACCACCGTTAATAATGTTGACGAAAAATAGACCTCCAAAAAATGTACCACTGTTAATAATGTTGACGAAAAATGGACCACCGATTTCCTACCATTACTGCAATTTCCCACCAATTACGTAATGCTTTTTGAAGCTACATTTAAAATCATTTCCAAACAACCACTATAGACGAGTAAGCTTGTCATGTATCTGTTCCGTCTTCAGTACAATCATAATTTGCCTATTCCACGCCTCTCGTCTCCGAACAGCATGGAAAAAAAAGCAAATTTGAGCGGGCTGCTTTCACGGAAGAAAAACAAATTCCAAGTAACGCACATGTAATGTAATAAGCTTACTGCACTAATAAGTCCGGCTTACGAAGACGATGACGATAGAAATGCTCGCTATAATTATAAATTGGCGCCGCAGCAGCAGCAGCAGCAGGCCAGTCGACAGTGTTGGCAATTTGGCATTCCAGTTGCCATGCTCCACTAATTGCTCCCCTTCCATGTCTTCTGTAATAACCAATGATAGCTTCTGGGGAGACGACCTTTTTGCTTGTCGGCCATAATGGACTGTTTTGAGAAAATTGCCAAAAATGGAGCTAGGTTATCCAATTTGAGGCCATAAAGGCACATTTGTGAAGCTTGAACGTACATCTTTTTCCAAATTTTAAAAAAAATCTCGAAACTAAGAAACTTAAAGGAAATTTGTCAAAATTAGCCATTTTGGAGGGTTTTAAAGATGGATAGGGTAAAATCACATGTTGAATTGGCAAGCTATACCTAGCCTAATTGTGAGCACATTGTACTCAATCAACTTTTTTATTGAAGAAATAGAGGAAAGTAAGACAAATTCAGAACATGATGAAAATGTGGGGGATTAAGAGTAACAAGAATAAAAATAACTATCTAAATGACATAAGTAGCATTAGCAAAAACATAAAATAACAAGAAATGCAACAAGAACAAGATAAAATAGTGGATGTGGGGGTATTTTCTAATTCCAAAGCATTTTTTATCACCCCCATGTTATTGACCTCATAAATGAAAATACGTTAACACTAGAATCCAAAGAGAAATAGGGTTAAGTGGTGTAGCTATTCCTCCATAATGGTGCCACGAGAGAGGCATAGGTGCACTTTCTTTATGATAGGGCTTTACTCTGCCTGCCGCCATAGCTTGAGAGCACATAGAGTGCCAATCGAGCCATCACATGCTCAACATTTCACGGGAAACGTGTCACTAATTTTGTGGATCCTAAAGTCCACGAATACTTATAGGAAAGTTCAATGATGGATCACTTGCAAGTTTATGACACCCTCATCATAACACACTCCTAAAACACACTTGCAAGGCAATCCCTCTCTCACACAATCACTCACACGTACATAAAAAAGCAGATAAGTGCTCAAGTCCACAACACAAGCAAGAAAGAAGCTATTCCTCCATAATGGTGCCACGAGAGAGGCATTGGTGCGCTTTCTTTGTGATGGGGTTTTACTCTGCCCACCACCACCATAGCTTGAGAGCACATAGAGTGCATCACATGCTCAACGCTTCATGGGAAATATGTGTCACTCATTTTGTGGATCCTATAGTCCACGAATACCTATAGGAAGCGTCAATGATTGATCACTTGCAACAAGTTCATGCCACCATCATCATAACACACTCCTAAACCACACTCGTAAGGCAATCCCTCCCTCACACACTCACTCACACACACACATAGACAACACACACAAGAAAGAAGAAAGAGAGAAAGAGGAGAGAGCAAGAGCACACTTGCATTATTCATAGGAGAATATGAGAGGTCCAGGTCACAGTTTGGATTTTATAACTGGCCATAGTGCTCACACCTTTAGCCGGCCAAACTTAGAAATGAGGTCCTCGGGCTCTCTAGCACCCACCTAGGCTAGTGTAAACACCATTCCAAAGCTAGTAGCCTAGATTTACTGATCTCATCATATGCCTTTCACAGACAAGTGGTGATGACACACCAAAAGTATACGATACATGGCGGAAGAAGTGAAGAGGCCATGGCCAAAGTTGTTAAAAAAGGTGTAATGTCCTGCAAGAAATACGCAGATGTCTTTGGCAAGGTTTACAGGTTAAATCACAAGTGAAAATTGAATATGAATAAAATTTACTCAGTATACTGAGTAAAATTGAATATGAATAAAATTTACTCAATATACTCTTTTTGAAAATTGTGGAAAACATACCTTGTACCTAAGATTCAAAGCTTTCAATGGTTAGGTATTCACCAAGGGGTATAGGTCACAAGAAGAGACAAGTGCAATAAAGGTCACAAGAAGAGACAAGTGCATTGTTGATGACAATGCAAATTGTCCACATTGCCACACACAGAGATGAAAATAGTCAAACACCTATTTTGGTCTTGCAAAAGAGCTCAACTTTGGTGGGGTACATGCATGAAGGTTTTATGTGGGCGTAATTCTAGAATTGGCGTGAACAATTATCTTAGGTAGAAGTGACACTCCTTCTGCTAAAGTCATTTTCCTTTATTTCTATGTGCAATATGGCTTTAAAAGAAAGCTTTGGTCTTTCAAGTTAATGATGTTAGAGTATTCAATTAAGTTTTTAATTTGTCATTTGATCGCAAAGACTAATCCAATGTGATAATTCAATCTGAGATGATCTAGATGTTTTGGCAAAAGTCCTCACCATTCATCATTATGTTTTCTAAAACAAATAACTCTTTAGGTTGGTGCAAATTTTGTTCCTAAAGAAGATATTGAACTTAAATTTAATGTCCGATTGATTTGGGGAGAGTGTGTTGGGGACAACCTCGCCCTAACATCTTGGAAAGGCTAAAGAAAATTTTAGCATGCTTGGGAGAGTTTTGTATGCCCCTATCTTTTATTACTATTTTGGTAATATGGCAACCAAAGCAACAAGCAGATATTGGGATGAGGCATCTAGTTGCCACAATATTCATAGAATAGAGACTTTGTTAAACCAATTTAATATTCATAGATGGCTCAAAGGACATAAATTCAAAGTTTACAAACGTGAGAGGTGATGGATGCAATGCTTATTTTCATAAATGTGCTATGAAGTTTTGATGATGATTTTGAACACATGGAGAAAACCACTATCGACGAGGAATCTGTTTCGTCTTGTCATCTTCAGAGTCTTTAAAAATGAATAGAACACATGGGGAAAACCCCGATTTCCTACCGTTACTGCAATTTCCCACCAATTACGTAATGCTTTTTGAAGCTACATTTAAAATCATTTCCAAACAACCACTATAGACGAGTAAGCTTGTCATGTATCTGTTCCGTCTTCAGTACAATCATAATTTGCCTATTCCACGCCTCTCGTCTCCGAACAGCATGGAAAAAAAAACAAATTTGAGCGGGCTGCTTTCACGGAAGAAAAACAAATTCCAAGTAACGCACATGTAATGTAATAAGCTTACTGCACTAATAAGTCCGGCTTACGAAGACGATGACGATAGAAATGCTCGCTATAATTATAAATTGGCGCAGCAGCAGCAGGCCAGTCGACAGTATTGGCATTCCAGTCCCCTACTATATTGAGCTCTGATTTTATCGGCTTGCGAGGTAATGGAGAGTCCCGAATCCCCTGCTGCTGCTGCTGCTCATTCTGTTGCTCCTCCTGCTGTGAGCCTTCTAAGCGAGGTCCACCGAATCATAATCCCGCCTATCCCTTGCTCTTTCCCCTGGAAGAACCACCCCGACTACCCGGAGCTGACGGAGACGTCCAATGCCTGGGTTGTGGCGCACTTTGCCAACCTGCCTGGCGCTGACGGCAGGCCCACCTCCTTCGCGGCGGAGCAGCTGATCAAGTCCGCCTTCCACATGCAGGCCACGCTGCCCTTTGCCACGGGCATCAGCAAGCGCATGCCGCCCATCATCAAGATGATGGACTGGTTCTTCATGATTGACAACGTCCTGGATGACCCCAGCGAGATGGGCGCCGACCCCACCCGTGCAGACAAGCTGGTGGACAGTGTGCTCACCGTCTTCCAGGACACCTATGTGCACCCCTCGCCCAGCCCCAGCCCCCTGGTGCGCATCCTCACTGACACGGCCGCGGAATGGTGGGCGGAGATGTGCGAGGAGATGCCGCCCAGACAGAAGGCCCGCCTCAGCAAGGCCTTCCAGGACTACCTGGAGGCCAACCGCCAACAAGTGCCCTACCGCAATGCCCGCCATCTCCCGGACCTTGAGACCTACTTTCAGATCCGCGCCGACTCCATTGGCTGGTGGCCCTGCGCCGTGCTGATTGAGCACTCCCAAGGCTTCGAGCTCGATGATGAAGCCCTTTCTCACCCTCTGCTTGTCTCCCTGCAGCAGAACACGGTCCAACACATCTTCCTCGTCAACGACATCACCTCCTTCAAGAAGGAGTACATGCAGGGTGACTTCTGCAACATCGTCTCGATCCTCTACTTCACGAAGCTTTTCCACTCTCTCCCTGATGCCTCCGGCATGCCTACCTTGCAAGGGGCAGTGATGGAGGCGCTGCAGATGATCAAGGACAGGGACGAGGAGTGCGTTCGACTCATGGACGAGATAAGCAAGTGCGATGCCCTCATGCACAAGCCCGGCATGGCTGCCTACCTGGAGGGCTTGGGCTTGTGGATGTCCGGGACTATCTATTGGCATCTCGTGAGCGGGCGCTACGGTATCTGTGCTACAACAGACCTGCATGTGCAACCACCGGATCTCCATGCTCACCACCAGCTCGACATAGGGCCTAACCACGAAGCCAACCATTGTCTCCCATGCGGTTGGACTCGTGATGCACTGCATGTTTCTCCGTAGATTTCTTTCTTTTAGGTGACATGCATGCTGATGATAGACGTACTTTGCCAACGGAGTCATAGCCTAATGGTTTAGCGGGTGCCGCGTGTGTAGCCTCTGTGCTCGCTGCCCTTGAATGTTGTTTTTTTTTATATGTACTTGTACTTTGAACTCTTGGAATATCAGCCTTGTTCTCCTTCTGATTTGATGCTCTTTCGTCTCCTCCTGGTTATTACATTTTTTTCGACGGTCGTGGCAAGATTTCCTACCATTTTTGTCATCATTGCCATGAAGATGGCATCCGGATTTTTTTCAACAACAAATCTCACACTAATTTTACACGATTATCCACAGTGGGCCAGACATCCTGCTAGAGTCACAGCCTTGCATGCATCTATCCTAATATATCTATCCTACTAGATTGACAACCTACTCTCACTTGCATGCCTGTGGGGGATTATCCTTTTGAAAGACTGGTGTTTGTGAGTAGCAATAAAGTACCCAACGTCTATTTTTGCTATTAATTATTAATCAAGATGTTCAAAAAAGAAATTGTTGGACATTAGGTTCTTTAAAGTTTGACTTTTGACACACAAGATTTGGTAGATTCATGTCATGATGTTGATGTGAGCATTATTTTTTGATGCATGTCTATGCGCTATGTGTGTCTACCTTAGATGGCTCCCCCACGGTGTCGTGCCCTCACTCCTGATCCTTGTACTTCTTTTCCTAGACATCTCTTTTCTATGTGTTATATGTGTCTGTTTTAGATGGCAACCTCACGCCGTCGTGTCCATAACAATGATCCTTCTACTTCTATTCCTAGATGCTCTATTTTGTTGGGTTTGTCTGATGCCCGAACTCCTTTGGACGATGGGTGCCCTTCTCCTTTTATCTGATGTGTGTCCTTCTTTGATCCGTTGGCATGCATATGGCAAAGCTCCTATCCGTACCCCTCTGTTGGATGCCTTACATTCTAGTGTTGTCGATGTAGATGGACATTGCAAAGCTATCATGGACACAACTTTGTCGTTTACTGAACCTAAATCCACACCTTGCACTGCTTCTCCTCAGCATGCACATCTAGCATCTCGTTGTGTACATATTGTTACCAATCTTGAAGGAAACCAAGGCGTGTAGAACCTCCGCTCTGTCAGAAACAGAGCAAAGTCTAGTGAATCCATTGAACCTTTGAAAGAGAAGAAAGCTGCATCTGATCCTAGCATGAATAACAAACCTATGTCAGAACTAAGCTACTGGAGTTGTAAATCATTGTTGGCATTGGCAATGGTGATATGGGTCTTGTGTATTAGGAACCATTAGAATAATTACTTCGAGTTGAATGTGTTAGTGGCTTGGGGTGGAACTCTGAATCACCTCCATTTTCAGATATGGTAGTAAAAGTCTTTTCATCCTTAATAATTTCTATTAACAAAATGATTAAAAGACATCTTGCTTGGGATGTCTCTAAACCTGTAGAAGGCATTGTCATTTGCAGAGCTTTGAAATAGGTTCGTCTCCAAACATACGAGGGCATGTTAGATTATAGAACGAAAAAATTGCACAAGCCACACTTCAGAGCCCAGGCGTTCAAGATGTCTATTCAAACTCGGGAAAACATTCCCAATTTCACAGATTCAATATCTATGTTGATTATAAAAGAGAAGAGCTTGGGACATGTTAAACAACCCTAAAATGGGATTGATCATGGTGATAAATATAGATTAAGCAATATAAATAAGGTGGATTAATCCACACTAAAATCTCTATAAGAGAGCGAGAGAGATTATGCACACTCAACACTCAATTCTATTGCACTATTGCATTCACAAGGAATCATACAATGATATAGGCTTTCTAGCCTTATCCCACTTTACATGTCATCATCCATGTGGTACTCCCTTCTCCACTCTTTTGGTCAACACTCACACACCATTCAATATTACATGTGGCATTATTACCTTGCCACAATATTTTGCACCTCTAGGGTGCTTTCCTACATACACACAACACCGGATTACATCTCTCAACACCCCCTCTTAATCGAGGTATTCCACAACTCACCCATTACCCATATCAATGTAGCATTGCATAACCACAATCGCTACCTCTCAACACTCCCCTCCTCAATGATACATTGGAGTGTCCATCAAACAAACATGTGTGTATGTGTCCACCATTTTAGACACAAAGTCCATTTTGAGCTAACTCGCTCACAGCGAAACCACTGAGTCCAATTTAAAATTAGAAGTTCAGGTGGGAACCAACTCATATGCATGCACCTCACATGTGCATCGCTCATATGAACACGTCACACGACAACCATTTCAAGCTTCTAGGTGAGCTCGGGTAGGGCTAACCTCATACCATGGGTGATTACCAAAAAAAGTCCTCGTTTTAAGCACGCAAGCTCGAGCACAGTTACCCGTCTCATAATCATGGGTGAAAAAAATACAATCATTTTCGCCAAAGCCGAGCAGGACACCCATTACGTGCATGTTCTTAAAGATGCGGAAGAATATCCGGGCAATGTGTGTGTGAATAGTCTTTTACAAATTTAAGTGAACTTCGTCCAGACAAGGTCCATACCATGTGAATGGCCCCTTAACTACATTAAGGGTGACATTTTTAATTTATTTCAATTGAATTGTTTCAACTTGCTCACAAGTCACAACACGTCAAACAGTTCTGGTACTGTGCGCTGAACGCTCTTCAGTGCCACATGCCAAAAATTGAGCCCTCTTTATGCACCACACGGCTCTATAGCCATCTTCTTCTTCTTCACTGGTTATTGCACTTCTCTTGTGCGCTGCTTTTCATATGAACCACTGTACCTGCAGCTCTTTCTCTCTTCACTGCTGTTTTTGCTTTGGGTGCGCTCTCTACTGCTGTTCGCTTCTCTAGTAGCTTCGCTCCTCTTTGCCTTGTGCTCTGCGAGCGACTGCCCGCCCAACTGTGCCTCTAGTGTTCTCAATTTGTGCAAGCTTCAGCTATGCCATGCTGAGTGCTTGCTTCCTCTTTGTGTTTATATTTTCTCAACCAATTCGACTGCCTCAAATCTAAGGAAGATCTATGGCGTACTAAGGATTCCGCTCGGATGGGCATGCAAGCTGATGCCAAGTTTCTCCTGAGCATCAGAAGCCTCCCTATTGAGTTCTCTTTCATGGAGCTTGAGTCTTCTGTTCACTGTGGCAGTGGAGGTTTGCTACTGTTTGCTTTCTTACTGCTACCGTGCTACTGCTCCATACGCTCTTACTTCTACTATAACACAGCTTCTCTGCTCATAGTCAACTTGTCTTGACTGAGCTAGAAATTTTATGGCAATGCCATACTCTCTCTTACTTTGTCAACTCTCTGTACACACACTCCTGTGCGTGCGCTCTTTCTTCATGCTTGTTGTCATGAGCTCTCTTTTGCTCCTACTTTAACACTTTTGCAGTTGCTACCTTCTTCTTTGTGATTTAATTGCGCTATCCAAAGATGGCCTTGCAATCTTCCCATAGGATTCCATCTCTTTCTTCTCTTGCCTCCTCAACTACCTAATGAGATCCATGTGTAGCTTCTTTTGCTACTACACTTGCCTTTGTAAACCTCCCTAGTGAGGTTACCCACAGCCATCAACATGGCCTTTGAAAGCTCACAAATGAACTCTGTGTTGGATGCTCTTCCATTTTCATACAAACTTCAAGGGTGCCTTCTTCTTCATGGTCTCTCAAAGGAAACTATAGATGCATAAACCAACAAAATTAATGCTCCAATAGCATCCACAGCCAGCTCATCTTTCATGAGCAAATGAGTGACCACAATCAGGTTCATTTGGGATCCAACCAGCCCACTATTTGCTTGTCTTCACAGGAACAAGCATGCACCTCACATCCTTGCCAAATTGCAAGGTATCAAAAGGAATTCACACATCCCAAAATAGCAATCCTTTTCCAAAATTTTATGAGGAAAAACTCACAAAACCAACCTTCTTAAGACACCTTTGTCTCCTTGGCAGCTTCCTTGTTGACACTGAAGACTCCATAGCCTTCCTACTTGTTGAAATCTCCATTTTTAGCTTCTTTGATGATGATGAGAAGGCTCTCCATGTTGTAAAACTCCCATTTGCAACTCATGCAATCTTCTCTCAAACTTGAGAATGACAGCTCCAAATCTCTCTCAAATCCTCACAAATGCAAATCCAAATGATAATATGAGTGTGATTAATTTTTTTCCATAATAATAACTGAAAATAATGCTTAGTCAAAGAACTCATAACCAAGAAAAAACTATACATAAATACTCACCATGACCAAGAGCGCACCCAAGCTCTGATACCATGCTAAACAACCCTAAAATGGGATTGATCATGGTGATAAATATAGATTAAGCAACATAATTAAGGTGGATTAAACCACACTAAAAACTCCATAAGAGAGAGAGAGAGAGAGATTATGCACACTCAACACTAAATTCTATTGCACTATTGCATTCACAATGAATCATACAATGATATAGGCTTTCTAGCCTTATCCCACTTTACATGTCATCATCCATGTGGCACTCCCTTTTCCAGTCTTTTGGTCAACACTCACACACCATTCAATATTACATGTGGCATTATTACCTTGCCACAATATTTTGCACCTCTAGGGTGCTTTCCTACATACACATAACACCACGATTACATCTCTCAACAGTACACCCTTCATGTCCGTTTACTTCCATGTGAAGCAATCTTGGAATTCTATGAGGAGAGCGACTAGATCTTTTTATTGTTTGGCTGAGCGGTCTTCCCTTATGTAGATGGGCTTTGGATCTTCACCCAAACCTACCAAGTTAACTTCTTTAACCTTGGCTGGACCATCATAAGAGGTCTTTGGCTTCCATCATGGGTTCTTTGGGCCGAGTGGATTTGTACAAATTGATCGCCTCTTTCAAAGGTTCTAAAGTGCTCGAGGACTTGTTTGGTCTCCTCACCTTTAGAGCTTTCTTCTTCTACAAGTGTTTTGGCTTCTTGTTCTGGAAGCACTAACTTTTTGTCACGTGCCTTGTGTAGAGAGCAGAAGAGGTTGTGTGGCTCTAGTAGGGGATCAACGGGTTCCTTCAATTTGGAGGTTATAGTATTAATTAGAATTGAGACCTTGGCAAACTTCTTTTCCAAACTTAGTTGAAGTATGCGTGCGCATTGACAACCCCAACATATATAAACCAATGTGTATTTGATTCAGTAGGGAAGACATATGTCTCTTTTTCAAAAAAACCATTATGAGTTCTACGTGGATAGTTTCCCCATAGTGGTTCCTCACTATTGTCATTCCGAGGCTCATGACTTGTCACTTCGGGCATACATGTAGTGCACTTAGCATGTAAAGGAACGTGATTTCTTTCCCATCCGCTATGGGTGGATCAGGTTCCTCTGCATCTTGGAAGTATGTCCAAGGTAGCAAGGATATGCATCCAATTACACAGAGTCTTCTAGATTTGCTGGAAGAGTTGTAAATTACACACTATCCCTTTCGTCCGTCATCATCTTACGGCATGTTTGGCATACGTGAATTACAGTGGATCGAGTTATTGTTACTAAATCCTCTTATCAAATCCTCTTTAAAAAGGTCATCCACTTATGGGATAGACCTTCCAAGTGCATAGGTTACTTGACCATTTGTTATTTTTTCCAGATATAGATGTGATCTGTGTCCCAGTCATGGATCATTTTTGTTTCTCTCGTAAAGGGATGTCCTAGGATGAAATCACATGAAACAAGTTGCTGGCTGAAGTTCATTACCCCACGAAGGTGTGTTGGAAGTTGGTCCCACAACCATCTTGATCTTCAAATTCCTCAAGAGGAATATAGGCCTTGCGGTGGCTCCATCAACAAGTTCACGGGTATCACTGTGTCATCCATGGTAGGTGCTCCCCAGTTTTCCTAGCATTGTTTATTTTGAATGCTCACTCCCACCCCTTCATCCAAAATTGGTGACCTAAAGGCCATTCAAGGTTATGTTGGATAGTGTGATGTTGAGTTCATCCCCTTTGAAGTATTGCTCGAGTTTGTTAACACTCGAACAGTGGGGGGGCACCAGTGATTACTTGGGGCTTTATGAATTCATCATCATCTGTCTCGTTAGAGATGTCTAGCTCTGTAGGCTCTTGCATTCCTACTCCTAGACATCCTTCCATCCAATCTTTCAAATCTTTCCATAAGCTCGGGCTACCTTCTTCGAGTAAGGTGCCAATGGGGATTTGGATTTGAGAAGAGAGGAAGGAGGAGAGACTTGCAATGTATCTAGGAACAGATGTAATTTATTGATTGAGCAGCTGGACTTCTATGTCTTTCCTTTTTGGGTGATCATCTCCAAGGTTTTTGAGATACTCTGCAATCGGGTTTCCCTAGTGGGGATATCTACAACTTTGGTGCTACCACTTGTGAAGCTCTCTCAAAGGGTGTTTGGTCTTGGAAACCTTTGCCTTGTCCGTGAGCTTCCTTAGTCGGTCTTATATCGGAGATTGAGGGACATGGTTCAAGATATGACATTGGAGGCTCATCCTCCAATTGAGCTTGGCACTCCTTGAAGACCAACTCTTGAGCTGCTTTTAGCCTTTCCTTTTCTTCAATGGGGTTAGGATATTTGGCTAACTTCTAGAGTAGCTAGTTGGAATCTATCTGTTCTACTGAAGGTATTACTTTCTCCCTTTCAGGCAAGGAGTTTGTCTCATTGGTGGTCTTTGGATCCACTCTTTATAGCCATGCAACTATTCCCCTTGCCTATCCTTGTGGCCTTCTTCTTCCACAAGCACCTTGTCGTGCATGCTTGTTCTGGTACATCCTTATGGGAGAGAACTTTTGTGAGTCCAAGGTGTCCCTAATTTTGCGAGGTTGATGCCTCAACTATTGCAGCATAAGGTATGGCCCTCCTACTTTGTATCTTGATAACTGCGTTAAGAGGGACCATGTGGATGAATCCATCTCGTACACTTAGCAAGTTAATGCTAGTGTTAGGATTAGCTTCATGTGCCTTTCTTGTTCTACCTTCTCTATGGCGGATAGTCCTTGTAAATATGGTTAGTTCCACACCCTATGCATAAAGGAGTTAAGGTGGCAAGTACTCTCACAAGAGTACTTGCCATCCCTTTCTTGACTAGAAACTCAGCTACTCGCAGTGAGGTCCTGCACAATGGTAGCATTGCGTGGGTGGTCGTTTAGGCATGTTATTCAAGTCCCGTCCCCCACGCAGTTAGGGTTGCTAGGTGTACGGGGTACATCTGGTCTCCCTCCATTACATAGTGACTTAGAATCTGGGAGGGTGGATTGGTTGACTCAAAGTGCTTGAAGGTTATCTCTTCTCGTAGGTCCCCCCTCGTCGCACCTACTTCCAAGATTTCAGTCAAGGTTAATTACTGAGGCAAACGGGGTTATTCGAGGTAATTCGGGTTGTAGCATTATATGGTAGTGATGTGTGTGAACACACTTAGGACCACCGAGGCACATTTTCCCTCAGTAGGAGGTTTTTTCCCCCGTGCGTATGTACACCCTCTTATCTACTCATGTTGGGGTGTGTACTTATCTTTTGTATTTGGCACACATTTGTTCATTCTAATCTAGTGAGTTTGTGTGCTCTCAAGCTTCTCTATCTTGTGTGTGTGCATTGTTGCAACCCTAACCCTAATTCTAACAATTGGTATCAGAGCTAGCTTTCTTGACACTTGATCTCGTAGTCTGCATCCCTCCTCAGGACCCTATTTTTCTATCTCTGATTGAGATACCCTCTTAGGGAGAAGAAGGTATATACAATAGTGTACTGTAAACGACGCGATTCGAGTGCGTTTTGGGCACCGCAAGGTTTCTACAGATGTTTTGGAGAGGCGTCATTTTGGATTGGTTCTGCTCGATTTTGGGTGTTTGGGTTGTGTAGTGTAGCAGCATTTACAATGTCGATTTTGGGTGTTTGGGTTGTGTAGTGATCTGGTGTGCAGCCGCATCTACAATGTCTTCAACAACATTGACCATCATACTTTTGCACCAGTAACACTCTATTCTCTACTCTGTGTTATTTTTCATACACTTTGCACGTGATTCAATCAGTTTTGACAGCCATCCAAGGTTGTATTTAGTGAATACTGAGTACTTGCAGCATGTTGAAAGATTTTGCATTTGGTAGAAAGTCATGGCTGGCAGTAGTGATGTATTCAACATGTCTAGAAGTAGTGATGTATTCAACATGTCTGCTCAGGACAAACTTGATGGGACTACCCATCATGGTCCTATATATGATGAGGCATGTATTGGTTCCTAAAGGCCTTTGGAATGTGGTCAGTGGTAGTGAAACTCGTCGTGTTTCACAAGTGCCAGTGCAACTAGGTGCTGTTGTACATTTGAAGTAGAATCTCATACTACAGATGTGGATCCTCCATATGCACCACCAGTACCTCCCACTACTTCTCAAATGAGCTGGGATGGAAGAGAAGCACAGGTACAGGCACAGGCACAAGCACATGCATTGCTTGCACTTTCTATGAAGAAAATAATTATTCCTCATATTTGGTCATGTTAGACTTCAAAATAGGCATGGGATGCACTTTTTGCATTATACCACGTGCGTAATGAAGCACGTGTTGCATGTCTGTGAAAATAGTTGGAGTCTGAGCAC
Organism: Cibotium barometz; assembly: GCF_041138505.1. Classification (NCBI taxonomy): domain Eukaryota; kingdom Viridiplantae; phylum Streptophyta; class Polypodiopsida; order Cyatheales; family Cibotiaceae; genus Cibotium; species Cibotium barometz. The sequence goes on from NC_141110.1 coordinate 7,538,932, forward strand.
ATGAATGAGGGAGACTCAATGGACAACTTCTTGACTAAGATCAAAGATTTTAAGGAGCAGCTCGCTAGTGTGGATGAGATATATCCTGATAGTACATTGGTGCGCACAGTTGTCAATGCATTGTCGCATTATTATCAGGGTTTTGCCTCTACCCTTAGACTCATGATGAAGGGAAATCCAAATGCCCTTACATTTGATGAGCTCGTTTTAGTAATCTTGCAAGAAGGGCAGTCTAGGCAAAATAGATTTGTTATGCGAGTTGGTGACCAAGCTTTTGTTGCCAGTTAGAAAGGCAAAGGTAAAGCTTCTTCGCATAGTGGGTATAAGCCAAAATAAGATTCCTCAGGTAAGGATGTAGAGAAAGACGGTGATAACCAAAAAAGAAGGCCAAGTGTCTTATGGCAGTTTGTTACGCTTTTAGAGGCATGATATGGTGTCTGAGTTGCCAACTCTTGAGACCCCTACTAGACATGTATGTGAGGGATGTATTCTTGGTAAAATACATCGGGCATCATTTCCAAAGGATTGATCCGTGAGAGCTGTTAAGAAATTACAACTTATACATTGTGATGTATGTGGTCCTATGAGGACACCATCTATTGGGGGATATTGAGGGGATATCTTTACTTTGTCACTTTTATTGATGATTACTCCAGATATATTTGGGTGTATCCATTAACACTAGTTATGTAATTGGACACTAAAGTGTCCTCTAAAGTGTCCTGTTTCTCACCAAAACTTTGGAATTTTTTGGGAAACCTAGAAACAACATTTCTACACCTTGTTTCAACCATAGGTTGGTCAAAAAATAAAGGGGATTTTTCATGATGTCAAAACACAAGCTATATTAGAAATTTGACAAAAAAACTCTAACTTGAAATTTTCATTGAAATTTGAAGCTGTTTTGTCAAAAATCCCATAAAATGCCTATAACTTCTTAAATAAATCATGTTTTTCATGTTTGTAAAAGTCAATTGGTAGAACTTGGGGTTTCAAAACAACACAATCTCCTTTAGGTCCTAGTTCCTAAGCTACTTGTGAACGATAACAAAAATCTCATAATTACCAAGATGCTGAAAAAGAGAAAACTTTTGGACTTCCAAAGGTACTTCCATAAAACTAGGGCTATGTTAGTGCAAATTAGCAATCGAAAATGATTATATAGCTCAAAACCAAGTTAATACATATTTTTTGGGGTCCCAAGATCAAGTAAATCAGCTCAAGTAAATCTTGCTACTTGAGCGCTATCTTAGTTTTTCAATCGTGCTACATTTTGCAAAATTTCTAAATTCTCTCTCAACAACCATGAAACAAAGGTTTTAGGTGCCCAAATTATGTTTGTACAATGTACCTTAGCAGAATTATTCTATACAGACAAAATGTTGCAAGTTTACTAAGGAATGTAATGCGTATGACTCAAGAATCTAAATCCAGAATTTTTGTTGTGTGCAGTTTTGACATTTTGAAACAATTAATATTTGTAGCTTACTAAGGGGCTTTTACATATAACTTTAAGATCTCAATGGATAGAGTAAGCATTGTATCACCTTAAAAAACTTGCAAACACATTAAAACCATGTATTGGTTTGGATACAAATGGATTCTAAAAAGTGGTGTATCAAACACACACAACTTCCTACTGTTTTAGACACTCTCAATTGAATTTTATTTCATGTGAAACTTGGCAAAATCTTTGACACACATATGAAATAATTACTTGGAATTTTTCATGGGGCTTAGTGATTTTTTTCTCTAAGCTTATAAGGCGATTTTCTCAAACCTGAGTTGGAGTCTAATGCAAGTCCTATTTATGGGTGTAATTCCTTATCGTGCCAGCATCCAATGTGCAAGGTTACATTTTTTGAAGACACACTAGGTCACATATTCAAACTCCTCAAGAGGAATTTTGAATATGTCTTTCCTAGCAAAAGTAGCATTTTTATTTGCATCGTCCGAAAAAGGACACTTAAGTGTCCTTTTTTGGTACCAAACTAGTGTTAAAGCAGAAGTCAGATATTTTTATGTGCTTTAGGTACTTCGTATCCATGGCTGAAAATGCATGTGTAAAGTTGGCACCCTTTGTTTTTTATATGGCAGTGATGTGTGTGAACACACTTAGGACCACTGGGGCACTTTTTTCCTCACTAGGAGGTTTTTTCCCCGGTGCATATGTACACCCTCTTATCTACTCATTTTGGGGTGTGTACTTATCTTCTGTATTTGGCACACATTTGTTCATTCTAATCTAGTGAGTTTGTGTGCTCTCAAGCTTCTCTATCTTATGTGTGTGCATTATTGCAACCCTAACCCTAATTCCAACAGGGGTCTTGTGGTGGAAGTGCAAGGGGTGGCAAGGGAACTTTTGGTACCCTAAGAATTCCTTGCTAGGCCACTTTGTGGCTTTGTTGAGCCTGTGCGTTATGCAATGCTAGTGATGGCAAGGCCAATGGTTGCTGCTGCCTAGGGTTTGCCGACAAAGCTTAGGGTAGGGCTTGGGCTTGGTGAGCTGCTCTTTGTTGGTTGCAATTTGTGGTTTTGTGATTGCCCCACCTTTGACAATAAGTGCAGTAGAGAGCTAGAAAAGGTCTTAGATGTGGGCACTCCATGCTAGTATGGTTAACTTGACAAATCAAGCACCACACTAACTCTCTCTTTGGGTAAAGATGGGGTCTTGACCTTGGCCGATTCTCCAATGTTGGGCCATTTGCTGCATCAAGGCCACAACCAACTGTTCAACCTGTTTTCTTGAGGAGGACTCTCTTTTCCTTTCCCTTAAGATCTTGTGTTAGTAGTTTTGAAGGATGCCTCGAACATGCCCTGATGCAGTTCTTGGGAACGAATTCCCTTGAAATTATCCACAAAGTCCATAGCATTCCTGCAGCATTGCTCAAAGGAGTTGTGGCTAAAGAGTATAAGGAGTTTTGCAGGGGTACATCTTCAAGGCCTTCGAGGAACCTATCGGTCAACTTTTCATCTAAGAACTTGTCTCTGTTGCTTCTACATCGGGATTGGAGATATCTCACCCGATTGATGTAGTCTCGGATGGATTCCCCATCCTTCTGCTTCACATTGTGCAGTTGTTTGATTGGTCTCTATTGGGTTCCTTCACGTGAGTATATCCAACTTTGAAGCCTCTTTCAAGGCTTCAAAGGTGACCTTATCCTCTACCTTTAGTGATCTAAACCACTTCCCGGATTTGCCAAGACACTCACCTTAACTTTGTCATCCATGTGGCCAAATGCTTCAGAGATCTGATTGAACATTTCTAAATGTGGTATGGGATCTCCAGTTCCATCGAACTTGGTGATCAATTTAGAAATGTGGGCTGATTTTTTTTGTTCTTGTCTCGGCCCTTGAGCTGGCTCAGCTAGTGCTGGTAGTGTTATTCTGGTACCCCCTCCCTATTTCCATGGCTATCCTCAACATTTCAGGAGTCAGTCTTGCCATGGCTAGAGCTGGTGTGGGTTGGGGTAAGATTGGCGGTGGAGCCGGGCTAGGTGGATAGTATACCACGGGGAGTCCTTATCTTAAAGGAGGATCAGTTTGGGCTTCATAGGGTACAACAGAACCCGTGAGGCGGGTACTGTTGGTACATTGGTGTAACGGGTTGATAGGATTGTGCAGGGTAGACTCTCTCTCTTCAATCTCACGATTCCGGGCCCTGTAGAGCGGGTTTGTGACCTCGGGTTGGTAGATACCTATGGTCTTGGTATGGGTCTTCCATTCCAATGGTTGGCATGGACCCCCAGAATGGTGTGGATTAGTTTGGGATGGATTATTTTAATTTTTCGGTATGTCTAGTCTATGGTCTAGAGGAGGCATGGGCTCTCTTTCAAGCTGGCATCCCATGCATCGATCCCTAGGATGTGGATTGTTTGATTACGTGTTTCCCATGATAAAGTCTGAGTCTTGAAGAAAGACTTCTTTGTGAATGCATGGGGGACTCTGGGTCTTGCTCTAAAGTAGGTGGTCTATCCATGCACTAGGCCACCAATCCGCCTGCCTCTAAGTTAGGGGTAGTGTGTCCCATGCTAGGATGCTCCTCGCTTTCACTGGCGTTGTCAAAGATTAACATCGTTTGTCTCCAAGCTGTGTTGATTGAAGGGTTCGATCTTACAAAATGAGGGAGCATCATAAGGGTCGACATTGTCAAACAGAGGGTTATTTTGCACCAATTTCCTCGAGCGTAGGTGCATGAATGTGGAAACTGGTAGTGCTAGATCCTACTCCTATGAACAGTTTCTCATTTTTGGATTTTTTGGGGTGAAGGTGCGGTCATGCGTTGGTTAAGGAACATGCCTTTTCTTGACAAGGTACGAACGTATGTTTGTGGAAGGTATGGTCGTATGCTTATCAGATGACACGGGCATGGCTAGAAAGAAGGTACGAACGTTCTTTTGGAAGGACATAGACGTTGTGTGGTGGTTGGGTGCGGGCCTCTACTATACCACCAACAGACACACAATAAGAAAATGTATAAGGATCAGAACTTCGAAACACTAGGATCCCAGCTCAAAAGGAACCAATCAATTTTGACTCTAACCTCCGTCTCCTGACACAAATGGACACCTCTACCCCCTCAATTTGACTAGGCTATTATCTCCAACTATCCTCCCCAATCAGATATAACCTATAAGACTTTAGATCTTTAGCCTAAAAGCCTTGGCTGATCTCAACTGCCAAGCAGCCGACCTCAATCTCTCCAAACTATCATAGACTGATCAGACTAATCAGATATAGTCTTTCTTCCAAATCAAACACTAACTGATGACCCCAGGTAAATAATTGTTCGTCAACATCAGCGTAATTCAAAAACTTACTTCAAAACTCCATGACACCTTTCAACACGCCTTTGCTCACCTGAATTGACCTCAGCTGACATATACAAAAATGACAAAAAACTATCTCCAAAATTCTCCTTTTATTTTCGGTCCAAAATGAGTCCTCTAGGATCCTCTACAATCCTCCAGCACCAGCTAACCTTATTGCCACAACCTGAGAGGCTTACCAGACTCTTGGCTGATCCTCTTCTAACCTCCTTCTCTGACAAAAAAGCTGTGATTGAAACTTGTCCCAGAAGTATGGCTTAAAAATGATGAAATTCTAATTGTAGTTTAGAATAGTTGCCTGCAATAGATTCTAGACAGAAACACGTCCTCTTGACCTCCAAAGTGTCCTCCCGTGGTGACAACCAACTACAAAAACTTGAAGTTGAACTTCTTAGAACCTATCGACTCTGAGGCTCCTCTACTAATGCCCTATCGACACTAGTCTACCCTGGCTGCCTATAAATTGGCTTGGACGACTAACACAAAATCCAACCCCAATATGCATCCTCCTTGCTCATTTATTGTCCTTGTGGTTCAGCTAGCCCAGAACCGTGCTAAACATCCACTTACACTCAGCGAACCTTCTACCTTGACATTAATCCAAATAATCTTGACTGTTATCAATTTTGTTTTCGAAGAAAGAACCACCGGCTTAGAAGCCCTACTTGGATCAGTAACTTTCTCTTTTATCTCAGCAGAATCCTCCTAGCCCTTAGGTTACCCTAATTTCATGAAGATATGACTCCAAAGACTCTTTGCTACCCACAAATAACTTACTATTGATCTGACACTTATTTTGATGATTACCGATGGTGGCTGACTCAATTGGAGTAGTAGACTTTCTTAGCTCTCAATCCTCTAAGACATCTAAACCCTCTAAACACTCAAACCACACAAAGATATAACTGTAAAGACATCTAGGTGATCACAATGAACTCATAGGCTGATCCATAACTACCAATTTCCCCTAAGCCCGTTTGACTTCTGTTTGGCTTGTGACCATCAGACTCAACTTAAGACAACTTCCTTTAAATCCCAAAAGATCAAAATGACCCTTTTACCTCATCAACTGACCCCCTAGACACACAACTGCCTGTAGTTGCTGACACTCTTCTAACCCTATCTAACTGTATTAGAAGAGATGACTACTTCAATTATGAGAGAGTTTGTGACTCTAAGAACGTGAGACATATCAACACAATGGCTAGTCTATCTCAACAAAGACAATAAAAAAAACTCAAATCAAACTCCATATCACAAATTCTTATCAACCACGACATAGATACAAGCTTTGAGCACTAGGATTTCTTTATGAAAACTACGACAGACTATCTCAACATCCCTGAGATAATGGGTCCAAAACATATTTAAAAAAACACTCAAAACTTGAGGATTATTCATAGGTAAGCTTCAGCTACTATCACTCCCCCAATCATCATATTAACTCACGAACTCGAACTACAGTGAATTTGCAACTACAAACCATAGGTAAAAAAAATTAGCACACAATTGATAGACAAGAGTAGGAATGGAATGTGAATTGAACTAAACCATGTCTCTAATAGAGTCGTCTCTTAGAAATCACCAGGGACACATCTTGTGTCTGATTCACTAGACCTTTGCACCTTCTCTGGTCTAATTTCCCTAATTCCACCTCAACTGTATTGCTCTCCAATTTTGCATCTTTCAAAAACTAGATTAACCTCCATAGTGTCTCCACTTTATATCCTTCATGAAATTCACTGACTCTTGCTCCCCTTCACCCCTTTGTCTACTTTTCTATCCCTGAAAATTATCTCAATTTTCCCTTTTTTCCCATCGGCATCTTGTCACCTTCTGGAACAATTGCACCGGCTCCCTCAATCACCCATACACTTTCTATTCTTGTTTTTTGGCACCTATGCTTATCCTCCTCACTGCCATGCTCTCCCTGCCACTTAGGATTCACTGCTCACCCTTGTATGTACATTGGATATTTCAACATTCCATGTTTATTTTGAGCTATAGGCTCCCCTCACATATTTCCCCAATCCTGCAGTGAAACACTTTCAAGTGTTTCACACTCTATTATCTCCTTTCACATAACTCTGATATGATCTGGCCTCAATCTCAACAGATTCACCCTGCTAACATGCATCTAGCTGCATTAGATTCCAGACAGAAACAAGTCTTCTTGACCTCGAGAGTGTCCTCCAGTGATAGCCAACTACAAACACTTGAAGCTGAAACCTATCCACTCTCCTCTACTAATGCCTTGTCAACACTAGTCTACCCTAGCTGCCTATAAACTGGCTTGGATGACACATGCAAAATCTGACCCCAATATGCGTCCTCCTTGCTCTCTTTTGGTCCTTGTGTTCAACTAGCCTCAATATCACAACCCTAGAACCATGCTAAACATCCACTTACACAACTCACTGGACCTTCTACCTTGACATTAATCCAAATGATCTTGACTATTATTGATTCTACTTTCGGAGAAAGAACCATCCGACTTAGAAGCCCTACCTGGATCAGTAACTTTCTCTTTTATGTTAGCGGAATCCTCCTAGCCCTTAGGCTACCCTAATTTCGAGGAGATATGACTCCAAAGACTCTCTACTTCCCACTATTGATTGATCTGATGCTGATTTTGATTATTGCTGATAGTTGACTCAACTAGAGCAGACTTTCTTAGCTATGAGTCCTCTAACACCTCTAAACCCCCTCTAAACACTAAAACCACATAAAGATATAACTATAAAGACATCCAGGTGATCACAATGAACTCATAGCTGATCCATAACTACCAATTTTCCCCAAACCTGTTTGACTTCTGTCTAGCTTGTGACCATCAGACTCAACTTAAGGCAACTTCCTTGGAATCCAAAAAGATCAAAATGACCCTTTTACCTCATCAACTTACTCCCTAGACACATAACTGCCTATAGCAGACACTCTTCTGACCCTATCTAGCTGTATTAGGAGAGATGACTGCCTACAGCAGACACTCTTTTGACCCTATCTAGCTGTATTAGGAGAGATGACTCCTTGAATTATGAGACAGTTCTGACTCTAAGAACGTGAGACATATCATCACAATGGCTCTATCTCAACAAAGACAATTAAATAAACTTAAATCAAACTCCATATCGCAAATTCTAATCAACCACGACATAGATACAAGCTTTGAGCACTAGGCTTTCTTTATGAAAACTAAGACAGAGTGTCTCAACATCCCTGAGACAATGGGTCCAAAACATATCAAAAAAACACTCACAAACCTTGGGGATTCTTTATAGGTAAGCTCTAGCTATCACTCCCCCAGTGATTAGATTAACTCACAAACTCGAACTACAGTGAATTTACAACTACAAACCATAAGTCCTTCCCAAATAGATACAAATTAGCACACAATTGATTTGATAGTAGTAGGAATGGAACAAGAATTAAATGTCTCTAATGGACTTGTGTCTTAGAAATCACCAGGGAAACATCTTGTGTCTGATTCTCTAGACCTTTGTGCCTTCTCTGCTCTGATTTCCCCAATTTCACCTAAACTATACTGCGCTCCAATTTTGAAGCTTTCAAAAGCTAGAATAACCTCCATAGTCTCTCCACTTTATATCCTTCACACAATTCACTCACTCTTTCTCCCCTTGCTTCACCCCTGTGTCTACTTGTCTATCCCCATAAATTATCTCAATTTCCCCTTTTTTCCCATTGGCGCCTCGTCACCTTCTGGAACAATTGCACCGGCTCCCTCAATCACCCATACACTTTCTATTCTTGTTTTTTGGCACCTATGCTTATCCTCCTTGCCATGCTGTCCCTGCCACCTAGGATTCACTGCTCACCCTTGTATGTACATTAGATATTTCAACATTCCATTTCTGTTTTGAGCTCTAGGCTCCCCTCACATATTTCCCCAATTCTGCAGTGAAACACTTTCAAGTTCACACTTTGTTCTCTGCTTTCACATAACTTTGATGTGATATGGCCTCAATCTCAAGAGATTCACCCTGCTAGCATGCATCTGGCCTCCCAAGTCTTGCAATTGATAAGATCCATTGGAATAAACTTCGTGTATAATAAGATGTCCTTCCCACCTAACTCTGAACTTAGTTTGAAATGTAGTATCTAGAGCATTATTATACCGAGGACCAACATTCCCTTCTTCAAGTCTTTGCTCTATCGAGCTTGTCATTAAATGTTTCAATTCTCTTCTGAGACTGACCATTTCATACCATTTAATAGGCTCTTCTCTGTCTAACAGTAAAAAATAAAAAGTGGTTAACCTCTTTTTATCTTTCTCTTCTTGGGTGATGTTATATTGTAACAAAAAATCAAGTGATGGTAGTATCACATTCGCTAGCAACACACAATCTTCTCCATACACCAAGTGATATGGGGTATACCTAGTTGCATTCTTCTTAGACACCCTAAATGCCAATACTACTCTATCTAAATACATGTCCCAATCACCCGGATGATCTTCCACATGTCTGAACAACAATATCTGCAACACTCGATTAATTCTTTCTACCCCATTGCCTTGGGGGTGGTATGGTGTGGTAAACCTGTGCCTAATTCCCAATTTTTTGGTCATATCCTTGGCTAAATCAGCTCTAAACTCCCTCCCTTGATCACTGATCAGTTTCAAAGTAACACCAAACCTACAGTAAATCATTTCATACACTAACTTGCAAACCTGCTGTGTGCAGTAGGATTGCAAGTTGCCCTAGCCTCTAGCCACCTTGTCAAATAGTCTACTAGAGTGATGATGTAAAATTTTCTACTTTTAGTTCTTGGAAGAGACCCTATTACATCTATTCCCACTTCTCAAAACCCCCAAAGCTCATAATGTGATGCATGGGCTTAGGAACTAGAATCTTCTTCTAAAACGCTTGGTGTTCATGACAGCTCCTACATCATATTCTTTTTGATACAATGTGTCTCCAATTAATACATATTTCAAAGCTCTTTGGACAACTTCTTTCCTCTTTGAAGGATACAACTTTCTTCTAGAAAAACTTATTAAAAGGACCTGCTCTTCTTCATAAAGGGTTTCTGTACGTTGATATAGTGGTTCTTGGACTGTCATGGCATGCAAATCCTTGGAGAAAACTTGCTTTGCTAACTCATGGGCTCTCATGTTATCTTCCCTGGTACATGCCATATCTAAAAGGCTTGGAAATAATTTAAGAGCTTCCTCACCTTGAAACACCAAGTCTTTATCTCGTCTTTGTTATCTCGTCTTTGTTAAATTTTCAAGTTCCTTGTACCTTATTATTTTCTCACGAAGACAAACCCATCACCGCCTTTACCCAGAGTTCTTTTAAAAGCCCTATCAAAGTATAGATTCCCATCTACATCCTACAATTCTTCATGCAACCTATGATCTTGAACCACCTACTTGTCACAATATCCTTAATAGGTTTGGGGTAATGCTCTAAATCTCTTCATGATGCAAACACTATCTGCATGCTTACCCTTAAAAATATTTTCACTTTAAATGGTCACAACAATACAGGCCAAACTTATCATTCAATGCACATGACTTATCTAGCCTTGCCTCAAATTTTTCTAACACTGCCTTTGCCCGTGCATAGGTGGAAACTTTTAGAGCATCGGGAATGTAGAGTACCTCCTCCTCAAATACACTCGGACAATAACTATCCTCATGGCCAACTTTCTTGCACTCCTTGTAAAACCCGAAAGGACAATCTTTTTTGTGATGGCCATGTTGCTGACATCTGGAGCAAGTCGGAATCGGACAATGCTTGGATTTGTGTTTAAATCCGCCACATGCGGAACATTCGCGGGATAGTCTCGGGAGCGATGCTTTGTACTCCTGCAATGTCGACACTCTGACATATCAGCTATATACTGCTGAAAAGCACTTTTATGGGCATTTTTCTTTTATCTATTTACCCTTTTCTTCCTTTGGCTCACGGCCTATTAATTTTTCTTATAATTGATGCATGATAGCTTACTTTCTTTCTTTTTTTGGGTTTTATCTCTAGCCGACCAGTCCAACCAATGTTGACATCATCCGGACCTGGACTACAATCTGACTTTGACTGGCCGAAGCCGTAGCGCCAACTTGAAGCTACAGTGGAAATCAAGCATCGTCATGGCTGCTCTGTCGATGAGCTGTGGCATCTGCCACGCTCAGCTGCGTAGCATGTAGGAAGCTCAGGAGCATGCTGAGCTCACCGGCCATACTGATTTTGCAGAATCAAGTACAGAGGCGGTACTCAATCTCGTCTGGAGGGCCTGTGGGAAGCCTTGCCGCACAAAGACAGACTGCGACCTTCACACAAAAAGAACAAGACATGAAGAGTTTGATGACAAAACCAGCGAAGCCGGAAAGCATCTGGCTGGGGAAGGAAACCAAAGCAGAGGAGGGTACTAGTGCCATGGGGGGCACCTCTGTGAGCGTAGAGATGGTGATTCCTGCAACATCTTGTCTAACTACCCAGGACCATGCCGCTGCTGCCATTGCTTTTGACAGTGCCTCTATCTTTTCTTGGAAGGGAGAAACCCTACAGGAATATTGGTGGTGCACTGAGAGAGGCCTTGTTGACTGGGGTGATGGCCCAGACTTGATTGTTGATGATGGTGGTGATGCATCCATGAGGATGCATCTTTGTTAAGCTCTGCGAATGAAGAGAAACCACATCTCGCCCGGTACAGGTTCTGAGGATTACCACTCTCTTAACCAGAGCTCCTGGCTTTTTGCAGTTCAAGGACTTCTATACAGTTGGGGGCGCAACGCTTCCGAGGATGATCTCAAGAAAGCCTACCAAAGGCTAGCTATGAAATGGCATCCTAAAATAAGAATCCAGGCAACCAAAAAAGGACAATTTCAAGAAAATCTCAAAGGCCTATCATGAGGTTTTGAGTAGTATCAACGCCCAAACAAGCGATCAGTTTATGATCGCTATGGAGAAGAACGGTTAAAAGAGATGCAGATTTAAATGGCAATGCCCAAAGCAAGCCCATTCAACTACAATCTAAAGAATGCAGAAGATCTGTTTTTTTATGAGGTTTTCGGAGGTTTGAATATTGCCTTCTCAGGCATGAAGAACAGTTCTTAGGCCAGCCAAAGCAAGAGTGGGGGCGTTCACCATTCGCAGATTGGTCTTATGGCACCGACACTGTGTTTAGAAACTTCAATGAACGTAGCTCATGTGGGCTGAGGAAAGCATCCATGATCACATGTTGAAAAAAAATAGAATAAAAATACAGCACCACGTCCATCATTGAGAAAAGGTGCCGGTAAATGAGTCAAGGACTCTTAGATCGTGATCACCAAGGTGTTAGGGCGTGTGGGTGTTCCCCACTTTTGGGCTACCCCACTAGCCCACTCTTGGGTTAGCTCATGGAGTTGTTATTCAACACGTCTTGTGTTCGAATCTCACTCCTGTCGGATAGATCTTGTTTGGTCTCTTGGGATTGATCCTACGACATTAAAAACAGCGTTCTCTAGTGTAACCCCCAAGCATGTGGATGTTTCCCACTCTCTTATGTAACCTCCAACCATTCCTCATGCTTGTAACCCCCCTTTTTGTGAATAGACAATTACCCCTAATAAAGTTATCCCACTCTATCTTAGTGCTAATGTAAGTGGATGCTACCCTCCTACTAAGGGTGTGTGCACATGGAGTGCATGTACACATGGGCTAACAGTACCCGACTTAAGAATTGCGGTACAGGAGAAACTAACAGGAAATCTCATGGGTTGTCGCCTTTTTGAAGTTGAAAAGCTTCATGAAACACACCTCCTTACTGAATATAATATGATTGTAGAAAAGTTGAAGCGTAAAAAGTGGTTTGACGACCAACGCATAGACAAAGAAATGAGTGAGGGCAATATGGTCCTCCTCTACAGCATGAAAAACCACAAAAAAAAAACTTATATTCAGAGGCTTAGGACCTTTCCTAGTCACTCTAAGATAACCCCGCAAGGTGTGGTGCACATAGAAACACACAACGATGTTCGAGATGGTGGGATACTTCAGTGGTAGCAAAGTAAAGCGGTACTATGGCCCACCCAATGAAACCACACTAAAGGCCATTCATGCCAAAAAAACAACAAAAGAAACAGCACAAAGAGATGAAAGAAACGGCCCAATGTCAAGCAAAAGAGTGGCAAGAAAAACTTCGAGGCAAAAACATCATGGTGGTCAACATGGCCCAACTAGTGGACCTCGAAGAAGAGGACTGGGAAGTGAAACCCGCTCAGTTCCAACGTGTTTCACCCAAAAATTGGCTCTTGTTGATGTAAGAGCAAATCAGATTCTAATGTCCTTGGACACATGGCTCTCCCCAGGAAGGCCACCATTAATGAACACCCCATTGTATAATATGATTGTAGAAAAGTTGAAGCGTAAAAAGTGGTTTGACAAACCAACGCATAGACAAAGAAATGAGTGAGGGCAATATGGTCCTCCTCTACAGCATGAAAAACCCCAAAAAAAAAATCAGAGGCTTAGGACCTTTCCTAGTCACTCTAAGATAACCCCGCAAGGTGTGGTGCACATAGAAACACACAATGATGTTCGAGATGGTGGGATACTTTAGTGGTAGCAAAGTAAAGCGGTACTATGGCCCACTCAATGAAACCAAACTAAAGGCCATTCATGCCAAAAAAAAATAACAAAAGAAACAGCACAAAGAGATGAAAGAAACGGCCCAATGTCAAGCAAAAGAGTGGCAAGGAAAACTTCGAGGCAAAAACATCATGGTGGTCAACATGGCCCAACTAGTGGACCTCGAAGAAGAGGACTGGGAAGTGAAACCCGCTCAATTCCAACGAATTTCACCCAAAAATTGACTCTTGTTGATGTAGGAGCAAATGAGATTCTAATGTCCTTGGACACATGGCTCTCCCTAACTAGGAAGGCCACCATTAATGAACACCCCAGCCACGGTCACTACAAATGCCTCACAATCGGTTCAATGTCTAGGCACAATCACAACTTTGTTATACATTGGCAATAACCCTTTGGAAGGGAAATTTTATGTGATGCCTATAGGAACCATAAGTGAAGAAATTCTTCTAGCGCATGGATAGATGGGAAAGAAGTGGTGTCAAATTGATTGGGATGCATGAAAAGATGCAGGGGAGAAGAGAGCTTGAGCTCTTGCAAGCACTCACGCACACACAAAACCCTAAAAGAGAACACACCAGGTGAGAGGCTGAAAATCTTCTTCTTCTTCACTCAACACTCAACACACCATATACAAAGATAGGAGTACACAATATGAAAAGGTACTCAACCAAATACATACTAGGGTTCTCTATAGTGTGTGAACCCAACTAAATGAACTGGAGCTATAACTATGCCAATCTCTAGAATGGCTATCACACAGCCTATCATCCCACTGGCCGCATATCACCCATGATCTCACCAACCATGCCAGTGGTGTAAGTGTGGGGCCTATCCCCCAGGCTCACTAGATGAGCTCGATATCTCAACACTCCCCCTCGAGCTCAACTCCATCTCATGTACACCAAGCGAAGCCCTGAATCTGCAGAGCTTCTCTGTACCCAATGCTTTGGTGAAGATGTCAGTGACCTAATCCTGTGTGCTGACATAAACAAGGTCAACGTCTCCTGCCAAAACCTTCTCTCTGACAAAATGGAAGTGGACCTCTATATGCTTCTTCGTGCAAGCATGAAAAACTGGGTTCCTGCCCAACTATATACTGCTAATGTTGTCACAGAAAATGACAACTTGTCTATCACTAATAGACCCAAATTTGCAAGTAGCTTTCTCAACCAAGCTACCTCACATGCTGCCATAGTAGCACCTCTGTACTCCGCCTCTGTAGTATTGGATAGAGCAACCGTAGGCTACCTCTTGCTGCTCCAAGTCACAGCAGCACTCCCCAAAGAAAACATGAAGCCACTAGTAGATCTTCTATCTGAGATACTACCAGTCCAATCAGCATCTGTGTACCCATGTACATATATCTCTGTCCAAGTTTCATAAAATAGTCCATGATGCAAAGTAGACCTCACATACCTCAGTATGCATCTCAATGCATCCAAATGCGGCTTCCGAGGAACCTGCATAAACTGACTCACCAACCCAACAACATAGCTCAAATCTGGCTTGGTGATCGTCATGTAGATCAAGCTCCCTACTATGCGCGTATACATAATAGGATCCTCCAAAATCTCTCATGAATATGCACTCAACTTGCCATTTTGATCCAATGGCACTGAGATAGGCTTACAGCCTGTCATACCATACTTGGACAACATGTCCAAGCCATACTGTCTCTGCATAGTAATCCAATACCATGTGGTGACCTAATCACCTCAATGCCCAAGAAATATTTGAGCTCCCCCAGATCCTTCATCTCAAACTTCTGTCTAAGCAAGATCTTTATATCAAAGATCTCTGCATCATGGTCCCCCGTAATGATCAGGTCATCTACATAGATGACAACAAGCACAACCCCTCTATCACTGTGTCTCACATACAGCGAGAAATCTGCATTGGCTACATGAAAGCCAATAGTGAGAAGATATTCAAAAATCTTGTCAGACCATGCTTTGGTGCTTGTTTTAAGCCATACAAGGCTTTCTTCAACCTGCATACATGCTCGGGGTGACTCACATCCTCATAACCAGGTGGTTGCAATATATACACCTCTTCCTGCCAATCCCCATGCAAGAATGCATTCCTTACATCCATTTGATGTAAAGACCATTGCTTTGATGCAGCCATTGCTATCACAACTCTCACTGTTACCATCTTGGTAACTGGGCTGAAAGTTTCCTCATAATCAATGCTATATGTCTGCGCATTTCCTTTGGCTACCAATCTAGCCTTGTACCTTCTTATGCTTCCATCACTGTTATGTTTTACTTTGTACACCCACTTGCATCCGATGGCTTTCTTGCCTTTAGGCAATTGCACTAAATCCCAAGTCTCATTTCCATATAGTGCATCCATCTCCTCATCCATAGCTTTCTCCCAACACACATTTCCAACAGCCTCATCAATGCATGTGGGCTCTACAACTTGTACAACTTTTGCCATGTATGCATAGTGATGTGCAACATAACCATCATAGGTAAACCTCTGCACACAAGATTCTTCACTCTCCCAGATCTTCATAGCTTTACATTCATGGCTTCCATAGCCTTCTTTACACCAAGTGTTCTCATAGCTTGTATCCCAAGATCCTCATCAAGGCTCATCTCTGATCCACTAGACTCTCCATCAACATGAGAATGCCCTGTAGAAATGTCAGGCATACTAAGGGGCTCAACCACTTTCTCTTTGCCTTTATGTGATGTACTAATCACATTTGCAGGACTGGTATTATGACGCAGCTTGCCACTCCATGGTCTATCAACTGAACCACTAGATGAGGACTCTCTTGGTCCACTCAAAGACTGTGATTGCTTACTTGGATTGTGTGCAACGACATTTCCACTCACATCAGTCCCAACAGCTTCTTTTTCAGCAGCATACCAACTGCTCATCGCATCAAAAACAACATCCCTGCTTACTCTCAACTCATGTGTAGCAGGGTTATAACACCTGTATCCCTTTTGCTCAAGGGAATACCCAATAAACACACATTTTTCAGCTTTTGGATCCATCTTAGTTCTCAGCTCATCTTGCACATGCACATATGCGATGCATCCAAAGACTTTCAGATGAGACAAATCAGGTTTTCTGCCAGTAAACCTCTCCTCTGGAGTTACATCATGTATGGATGCAGTTGGAGTCCTGTTCAGATGTAAACTATTGTAGAGATAGCCTCAGCCCAATAGTTATGCGGCATATTCTTCTCTCCCATCAATGCTCGCGTAATCTCAGCAATGTGCCTGTTTTTTCGCTCATCACCAACTCCATTTTGCTACGGAGTGTATCTGCATGTAAACTGTCTCCGAATACCATTCTTCTTTAAAAATTCAGAGAACTCATTGGAGAAGTACTCTCCCCCTCCATCTGACCTTAGGCACTTTACATATTTCCCTTTTTGCTTTTCAACCATAACTCTAAAATTCTAAAAATTAGTGAACACCTAACTCTTCTCCTTCATGAAGTATACCCACACTTTCCTTGTGTGGTCAATAAATGTCACATAATACCTGCAGCCTTCCATAGACATGGTCTTCATAGGACCCCATACATCTGAATGCACAACATCTAGTGCATTTCTGCTCACATATCTGTTAGGTGGAAATACTGCTTTGTTTGCTTTCCAAATTGGCATGCTTCACATATTTTCTGCATACCTTCAACTTTAAACTTTGGCAGTCCTGTCACAATTCCTTTAGTCTACATAGACTTCATTCTCTACACATTCACATGTGAATGTGCATAGACTTCATTCTCTGCACATTCACATGTCCAATTCTTTTATGCCAGATGTTTGTGTCTGCAACAATTCCTAAACCATTTGCAAACATCGCAACACTCACTTCAGGCATGTTTATATTCAATGTAAACATTCTACCCACTCTGTTGCAACCAACCTACACTTGTCTTTAAAGTCTTCAACATAACAACCATCAGGGTTAAACCGAACCTGCAAGCCCTACTCAATTATTTGGCCAACTAAAACTAGATTCTTTGTTATGTTTGGAATATGAAGTACATCTACAAGGTACTTCACTTTGCCATCCTGCATAGAAAATTGCACATCTCCAACATGGGCAATTGGATGAGCAGTGTCATCCCCCCTGTTTCCACAAAACCTGGTGTTTCAAGGTTTTTCATCTCCTTGAACCACTCCCCACGTGGTTCAAAGCACCTGAATCAACATACCATACATTATCTTTATGTGCTGCTTCAACATATTCAAACATGGCATTTACAACATGCTGCATAACAAACAACCTTTCATTATCCTCATTGTTTCTGCTCGAGGATGCATAGTTGTTTTGCTAGAATTTTCCATTTTGCATGTCATCCTGATTCTTATAACAATCTACCTACACATGTCCAGGCTTACCACCCACAATAAATCATCCACGTGTATCATTAGGCTACCTTTGCTAATTTCTACGACCTCTTTGACTCCCCTTGCCTCTGAATTGGCCTCTTCCACCTGCGTGTTATTATTGTTGTGAATTCTGGGACTGTTGTTGCTGCTGCTATTGGCCATAATTCTGATTACCTGTTCGGCCACCTCCTTGGCCGTGTCCACGGCCTCCTCTACCTCGTCCTCTTCCTGAACTTGTGTAGAAGGCCTGTTGCTCTGAACTGTTTTTGTTTTGTGAAGACTGTTGGTCTTCACCCAAGCTCTTCTCCTCTATAATCAACATAGACACCAAATGTGTGAAATTGGAAATGCTTTCTCGAGTCTAAATAGACGTCTTGAATGCCTTGTATTGTGGCCTGAGACCACGTAGATAGACTTCCACCTTATCATCATCATCTATTGAAACGCTAATAGATGCAAGGGATTCCACAATACCCTTGATCTTCAATGCATAGTCATTCACAGACATACTCTTTTTCTCCACAGTATGAAGTTAATTCTTCAACTGTATCTTTCGTGCCTTGGTATTTGTTTCATAGAGTTTTACCAAGGTGTCTGACGCCTCCTTGGGGGACTTGGCATCCTATATGTGCCCAATCATGGTGTCTTGTATACTGATAGAGAGCCAATACATAACTTTTCTGGTTCTTGGTTCCAATCCTTGAACTTTTTCACATCTGCAGCAGTCGAATTGATCTCTAGTATCTCCAGTGCCTCTTCATGCTCACCTTCTATGTAGTCCCACAGTAACCCTTTCCCATCAGGAAATTTGTCAACCTAAACCTCCAAGCATGGAAGTTTTTCTTATCAAGCTTCTCAGCAACAATCTAGTTTATGCCATCATTTGACATCTTACCAGACACACCACTCTGGTTTGTCTTGCACAAATTGCTGTATTTTCTACAGCGATACTATATTATACTCAAATGTCACAACCAGTGACCTCAATGTGCATACATACACCCAATGGCAAATGTTGACCTCCTTGTAGCACAACCAATCTATCTTTCCTGCAGTTCTTAAAACAGAGTTCTGCACACAGAATCAATGACTTAGCCGCAGTGCTCGAAATTGCCTGCTTTCTAAAAAACGGAGGGCGTAATGCACCAAAAACATGTTTTTGGCCCGAAAAATCCTCTCCAATAGGACACTGTCTGATAGAACAGTATAGTTGCCCTATAACTTTACTCCCGCAAAGAAAGCTATAGCTTTACTCCCGCAAAGAAAGCTCCTCAATCAGAGATCGTTTGGTGGTGCCTCCCGTAGAGCTCCCGACAAGGGTGTAGTCGCCAACACAAATAGGAAAGAGAGATGAAGCTCTTACCCTTGTACCGCTTCCTGTGCTTCTCTTGCTTGCAGCTCAGCCCTTAGCATGAACCAGGCTCTGATACCGTGAAAAGATGCAAGGGAGAAGAGAGCTTGAGCTCTTGCAAGCACTCACACACACACAAAACCCTAAAAGAGAACACACAACGTGAGAGGCTGAAAATCTTCTTCTTCTTCACTCAACACTCAGCACACCATATACAAAGATAGGAGTACACAATATGAAAAGGTACTCAACCAAATACATACTAGGGTTCTCTATAGTGTGAACCCAACTAAATGAGCTGGTGCTATAACTATGCCAGTCTCTAGAATGGTTGTCACACACAAGGTGAGAGACTTGAGCTCTTGCAAGCACACACACACTCACAAAACCCTAAAAGAGAACACACAAGGTGAGAGGCTGAAAATCTTCTTCTTCTTCACTCAACACTCAACACACCATATACAAAGATAGGAGTACACAATATGAAAAGGTACTCAACCAAATACATACTAGAGTTCTCTATAGTGTGAACCCAACTAAATGAGCTGGCGCTATAACTATGCCAGTCTCTAGAATGGCTGTCACACAGCCTGTCATCCCACTGGCCGCATATCACCCATGATCTCACCAGCCATGCTAGTTGTGTAAGTGTGGGGCCTATCATCAGTGTCCACCGCCTCACTAGATGAGCTCGATATCTTAACAATGCAAGGACGGCCACCCTGCAACAACAACTAGCCTCCGGCCAAGTTACAGTCTTAATGACAGATGAAGAACCCTTGTCCTCCAATCACCCACCCCAAGTTGATCACTCCCCTCCACTAACCACCATCACTTTGCTCTCTGACTGACATGAACCATGCCACCCAAAAGAGGCCTCTCCCCCTCACGAATAGCCGATTGCCTCACAAACCCTCATCAACACCAAACTCTGCATCTACCCAAACCAACATCAAAGAATCCACCACCGTGTGCCTACTACCCCCACTAACAATACTAACCCACTAACCCAGGTACAACTTTGGCCCCGAGGCACACAATGCAAGAACATTCACACCTGGCTGGTTGCCCAAGGACATTATGAAGGTGCTACAACTCTATTGAAGCTCCTTGCAGCCCAAGGACATTATGAAGGTGCTAGAACTCTATTGATTTCTAGAAGATCCACTTCCCAACCTCACACACCCCAGCAAAACCAGCTCCTCGTACCTCGCGATGGCCCAAATACAACACCCACAAGCCCACAAGGTATAGGAGAACCTCCTACAAAAACCTTCCCCAAGGCCAAATCATCATCACCAAAAATCTCAACCTCACCCCTCACCACAAGTGGATCCCTACGCCTCTCCTCCAAGCTCAACACTTCTATGAAAGCAATCAGCAAATTTGGGTCCCACGACAACCGAGGTACACCATCCCTACTACTCTCGTGATTCTAGAATTGCAAAAATTTCAATGGAACCCAAGATAGCCTCCATTGCTACCGCCACTACTCCTGTGCAGGACAAGGGGGAAGCAAAACTTTAGGAGGCGCCTTGACCATCCAACCCAAATCCATTATCCTGGCTGATAGTGATGTACCTTCGACTTCGGCTACTCCACCACCCCTTATAATCTGACTCCCTCGGCGCACCCCCACTCAACCCCTTCCTTCTCCAATCCCAGTACTCCCTCCATGGAAGCCTCCACACTTCCAATGGAGCTAGAAACCTCGCCAAAACCTACTTGAAGCCACCTTCTCACTCTAGCAAATTGGGCAAGGAGTCAGTACTATTACAAAGCCCTCCAATGGGGTGTTGGCCACATAGCCTTAGGGTACAAAACCTATTTACAAGGTGCCCAAAAATAAATGAATGATGAAGACATGGCCGTACCCTCACGAAGACATGATCGTACCCTCACGAAGCCATGGTCGTACCTTCTTTCTCTGTTTAAGACATGGCAGGTCCCTTGCCAAAAATCTAAGACATGCCCGTATGCTCACCAAGCCATGGCAAGTCCCTTGCCAGAAATCTAAGACATGCCCGTATGCTCACAAAGCCATGGCCATTACCTGGTCAATGTCTTAGCACAACCGTATGCTCTCAAGTCATGCCCGTTCACTCCCTCAACCCATGGCTTCACCTTCATGAAGCCACGATTGTACCTTTCCTAGAAATCTGTAAAAGGGCCCACCACTCCCATTTCACTCACATTTCTCTCTCTTCCCTAGCCAAACTATTGCAGTTTTTCTACCAAGCTTTCACCCTTGCCTGTACCAACATTCTACGTTCAGTAGCATGGCCAGCCCTGCACACTCGAACAGAAGAAGAAGTGCCCTCCAGGGGCGGGTGGCCATTTTGAGTAGACCCCACCTAGCTATCCTACCTAGGCAAGAGCCTCATATGCCAGAATCGTGGTCATACTGTACGTAGCCTCATGAGCAACAACCACAACGTGGAGCACAAGCTCATGTAGGACCTTACTATACAGGACAATCATAAATCCCACTATAGTGGCCCAGTTAGAGTAGATAGGGTGGTTTTCCCACTTTGGAACCCTGGGGCTCTCGGACCTCCTCAATTGCCTATACTTCACAAAAACCTATGATGCCAGTGAGACTACTGGGTAGGTACTTGTTGACAAAAATGAGGGCCACCGCCAAATGATCCACCTTATTCTAGACCTTGTTCAGGAGGCGCTTCAACTCCCATGCATGGAGCAATCCTATGTTCGATTGGCCAACGTAATGTGCCATGTCTGCAGTACCTACCACCACGGGTCCAGCACCAAGGATGGGGTGGAGTGGTAGAATATTTCTCAGCAAGAGCTCATCATGCCATCTCGTGCCCTCTCCTTCCTCCTCATCACCTGCTAGACCAATCACTTGAATCGGTGCCACTTGTCCACCCTCGCCCGTGTCCATCAAAGGGTGAACTAGGCAGAACATCTACATAAACAACTCCATGCGGTCTGCACAGACCCACACAGGGCAAACTCGTTAGGCAGCGTCGCTCCTCACAAAAGTCTTATACCACGCTATCGGTGCGGCTGGCCAAAACTCCTCTGCCCAGTTTAACTCGAGGGTGCCACCCCTATTCCCACATAGCTGCTAGCACCCCGCCTCTCCCACCCCCCAAAGCCATCACCCCAACCCCATCCAGGAGCCTACACACACCACCAAGCCACTGACAGGGTAGACAAGGAAGCCGAGGAGGCTGAAGCGAGAAGAGCCCATGATGAGGAGGAGTTATGGTGCAGAGCCTAGTATTTTGAGCAGAACCCCCCTCCTCATGTCTCCTCTCCACCCCCTCCCTTCCCCGAAGCAGGAAGCTCCTCGCTTGCCTCCTCTCAGTGGAATACCATGGATACCATGTGGTGGGTGCATGTAAGTCACTTTTTCTCCCAAGAAGCCTTCTCCGAAGGCATTCAATCCACCCATGGTGCGGTCCTATATTTTGTGCAAGGGTTCTCCAACCTCGCCCAGGAGCTAGTCGGCTCAATGACAGATTATATACCCTGCAACAAGAGTAAGTCATGGTCACCCAGCAGAGCAACAGATGCTGATTGCCAAAGCCAACCAACAACGCAGTATAGCAGCAAAACCAGGAGACACTCTGCGAGGTCACCCTGGCCAATCAACACCTCTAGGCGACCTTGGAAGACCGCGAGGCAACCCTCGCCATGCTCACTGAGCCTCAACACCAACTCTAGGCTGCCCAAGAAGCTGAACAATGCTCCCATCAAGCCCTCACCCTTTCCCAAACCGAAGGCCACCAACTCTAACACCGAGCGGCACGCACAAAAGAGGAAGGCAACCATATCTGTGCCTCTCCTTCAGTCAATACAAGGATGTAGAGCTGAGAGTGCCCTATGCCAAAAGGACTTACAACTCCAAGCCATGGAGGCACAGGCCCTTCTTCTGCGACCCACCCCTGTAGCCGAGTATGCACCGTCGAACGCAAAGTCAACACGCTAGTGTGGATATGCCAATGAGCATCTCTACCTTGCCATCTTTCCACAAAACCCCACCCAAATTCTTGACCTCAACTATCGCAAACCTCCTTTAGCACAACATCTTCATTGTGAGGATGAATCCATTTTCCCCGCCACCCTTTGCTACATTCTCACCAAGCATCCGCCTCCAACTTCTTCCTTTGTTACCCACTTCTTCAAGGCCTAGATCTCTTTCTCCAAACCCACCGCCCTCTTCGATCTCCCTGTCAACCCACTTCAAACCAACCTCCTCAACTAGGCTCACCTTCTGAGGTACGAGCACCCTACCAAACAACGACATCATTGACCTCGTAGTCCTCGAGGGTCTTTACCCCTACCCATACTCTCCCTATCAAACTACCAAAGCCCTCCATTTCCTCCATCACCTAGGGTGAGAGATTGTTTACTCAACTTACAAAACTTGACGCCACTACAAGCTCCCACCCTACACCCCCCAAGGCCTCCTCATCCTCTACCCTCCAACGCCAAATCATCCTCTACCCTCCAACGCCAAATCATCCATGCCACTGGGATCATCCAACTCCTTGATTCCCATGTGGCCTTTCCTCTTGACTTCTCCCCCCAAGAGTCTGATGAAGCCTGCAACTTCTTCTACTCAAAGTGCCCAGACAACATGTCACGTAGGCTGTAATGCCTGTGACCGACGGCGGCAGACCAGATGGCCATGTCCGGGGTTCAGTGGGAGAGGACGCCCATGCGGAGTCATGGGCGGCCAGGCTAGTGTGGACGGCAGGCCACACACTATATAGCCTGGGGGATGAGGGACAATCCTCATTCTTCCTCTATGGCTGGGTGGTGAGTCAGAGGCCGTCCCCTCTCGTGGTAACGCCCGTAGCGTCGTTACGGATATCTAACACTGGTATCAGAGCATGGTTCGAAGGGATCATGAGAGTCCGTGCGCGAACGGGGGACCGGAGCCCACTCGATGGTTTTCATCCACAATCTCCTCACCCTTATCTCCACAAGGGAGTGTGTGGAGGAAGGAGGGCCAAGACTTTTGAAGGGAAGAACTCTTTCTCTCTCTCTCTCACTCTCTCTCCCTGACACACACAGCATCGCAGGTAAGAAAATTTTTGGTTGTTTTTCTTTTGTTTTCTGCGTTGAATGGCTGCGAAGTACTCGCCGTTGAATGGATGCGAAAAAAATTTGAAACGTGTGTTAAAGTGGGGGGGCGCAGACCAGCCCCACGAAAACATTGGAAACACACGCTGTGTGTGGGGGGTGGGGCAGCAAAAACAGGTTGAAGCTCGTGTGTGTGGGGCGAAGACCAGCCAGCCCACGACCTCACTGTATACGGTGTGGTGGTGTTGTGCGAAGGGGGGGGATTGCCTTGCAAAAAACGAAGGGATTGCCTTGCAAAAAAAAACGAAGAGGCGCAGGAGACCACAGTGACGAGTGAGGCGCAGGAGACCATAGCACCACATTTTGTGTGGACGCAGGGGATACAAGGTCGGGGTAGCGGGCCTTAAGTTGTCCGGTGGGTCGTCGCTGTTGCTCATGTGTGTTAGCCTCATCTGTTGGCCTTGATTTCCTGTCATGCCCAATATGGGAGCGTTACTGGTGGCGCTGTTAGCCATTGTGCTCCCCTAGAAAATGGGCTGCAGTTGTGCGTTGGCGGCGGCCAGCCAGCCAGGCCGGCCAGCGGCGGCGGCGGGGCGGCCAGCCAGCCATGGGCGGCGCGGCCAGCCAGCCAGGCCAGCCATGGGCGGCCAGCGGCGGCGGCACGTCGGCCAGCCAACGACGGCAGCCACCAAACCGGCGAGACAGACGGCCAGCAACCAGCAGAGGCGGCCACCAACGGCCTGAGGAAAAAATAAAAATAAAAATAAATAAAATAAAATAAGAATCATTTATTTTTTTATTTTATTTTTTTTTCATTATTCATTTCTAGGAAATTAAAAATCAGAAAATTCAAGGAAACCCTCTCTCTCGGCTGGGGAGGAGAATAATTCCCGCAAGAAATAATCCCGACAAGGCACCTCTCGATCATTTAAATTCTTGTTATGAGTCGCAGGCATTTTTCTCGTGGATCGGAGCATCCCGGAAGCATCCTGGTAGAGGCCCGCAACGCACAACAATTCGACAGGCGACCGTAAAGGGGGGTGACTATTATTCTCTCTCCACCATTGCTCATTTTTATTAGCGTTTTTTTTAGTAATTTTCGAGTTCTCGCATTATTTTTTGCAAGGATTAAAAATGTCTGCTAGGCGTAGTGTGTCTCCACCGCCTTCTACTTCTCTAGGTTTTTCCACTCTCTTGTCCTCGGTCGCGGGTTTGACCCTGACCGAATTGTCAGGCCGTACACGCCCGACCGTTGTTCGGTCCGGAGCACGCTTATCGATCACTCGTGATCCGCCAGCGCCCTCCTCGTCTATTGGCCCCGTCTTAGGACCCAGCGAGCCCGCAGCGGCCGCATTGGCTGATGATCCCTTTCTGGCCGATGAGTCAGAGGACATGAACACTGACGTCGCCGAGGGGACCGAGGAGGACCTCTTGGATTATGAGGATGATGACTATGACCTACTGGACCCTGCTGATGTCCTGACAGAGACGGAGCTCTCTAGTGGATTGTTTAAATATCTTAATGCCAAATTGAACACTATGGGTAAAGTCCAGGCTGATTTAGTCACGATGCTACAGAGCATCTCCACACGGTTAGATGCACTGACAGCCGCCTCGGCTAATACTCCGACTCCTCGTGGTAGCCGAGCTCCTGCGGCACGGGTGAGCGTAGCCTCGCCAGTGGTTGCAGGAGTACAGGCCGATGCGCCTGCGGGGCCGTCCGTAGCGACAACTTCGTCGTTGTTAAAAGACTTAAAGCCGCCTAGTTTTGGTGGCGAGGAAAAGGAGAGAAACAAAGACTCAGTCAATATGTTTCTAGCGAAGTGGTCAGATTTGCACGCGCTCCGACAGCAGCCTAGCCGTATACAGCCCATAGAGGCTAGCCTCTCTTTAACCGGCAAAGCATACAAGTGGTGGATGAGTCTGACAACTCGCCCTGCCACTTGGACGGAATTTGAAACAATGTTTCGAAAAGAATTTTTGCCTGTTAATGAGGCAGAGAGAAGCTGGGAGTTATGGGACAAGTGCTCGATGGAGAAAAAATCCATAACTCAGTACATCTCAAACTACAGGGAGATAGTACTCAAGCTAAAGGGAATCGATGCATTCCAGACATTGCGAGGCTTTAGGAGAGGCCTCAAAGATGATTACCTTGAGTACGTAGAACCCCTACAGCCTAAGGACTTAGCAGAGGCAATTCAATATGCACAGATATTCGATGACATCAAGCGCCGTAGTGCGCGTGGTGGTTCTAGCAGGGCCGAGGGTAGTGAAAAGAGGAGGTCAGGCCTCAAAAGAAAAGGGTTCCGCAGTGAGAAACAAGGGAATAGGACGGACCAGGAAGGACAGGGTGGTCATTGGTCTAAAAAACTGCGACCATCCAGGAAAAAAAGAGACACCGAAATCCAAAAGAAAGAGCAATATATTAAAGCGCGAAAGGAAAATCGCTGCTTTAATTGCAATGAAGTAGGACACACGAAGGCTGAGTGTCCAAAGCCTAAAGCCAGCACGAGTGGCAATGAGCCCAAAAAAGATGGTAAATCTTCTAGGCAGTTGCATACAGTGCAGAGACTCTCTCTCAGTTCCGCAGAGTTCAGAGAGGTGACAGTGTGTCATTGTGATGAGCATCACGCTTGTTCAGTGACACCAGCGATGTGGCAGCCTACTGTAGGTCCGCATGACATGGTGCGCATGTATGGCACCATAGGTGGCCGTAGAGTCACAGTTTTTATTAATGATGGAGCTAGCCACAACTTCTTGAACTACTCGTTAGTCAAGAAGTTGGGATTGACTGAGACCCGGAGTGATCATGAGTATACTGTTGGCCTAGCCAACGGATATGACAAAACGGTATGGAATACTGTAGTATTGGGGGTCCCATTATCTATGCAGGACTATGAGGCTCCGCTTGACTTTCAGGTCATGCACTTAGCCAGAGCAGACGTATATCTAGGCAGGGGGTGGCTGTATGGCTTGGGCCCTAGTCTAGCTCGGAATTACTTACATAATACGCTATGTTTTGAGCATGGAGGTAGAGTCATCACCTTGCAGGGCGACCGTACTGTCCCTGCCACACCACTTATTTCCTCCATGGAGTTGTGTACAGCGGTCCGGAGAGACTAGATAGCAGAGGTATATGCTTGTTACCCTCTTTTGAATTCTGTTTCCGTAGATGAAACGATAAATGATGTTTGCGTAGACAAACAAGAAAAACAAAATAACCTTAGACGAGACCCACTGTTTGAAAACCCTGTTTGGCATGCATGTGATTCAAACAAGAAAAAATCCAAGGTGAATGAGACATTAAAGAAAAAGTACGTAGATACTTTAACGAATTTATTAGAGGAATTTCAAGATGTTTTTCCTGATGATTTACCAGATGGTTTACCACCATCTAGGGAAGTAGACCATGGCATCGAAGTTATGCCAGGATCAAAACCTATAAGCAAACCTGCTTATAGATTAAGCCACTCTGAGGCACAGGAGGTGGAAAAACAATTAACGGAATATTTGAACAAAGGCTTTATTCGGCCTAGTTCAAGTCCGTGGGCATCGCCTATTCTTTTGGTAAAGAAGAAAGACGGATCTATACGGATGTGCATAGACTATAGGGCTCTTAATCAGATAACGATTAAGAACAAGTATCCGATGCCACGCACGGATGAGTTGTTTGATCAACTCTATGGATCGAGATACTTCACAAAAATAGACCTGAGATCTGGGTATCATCAGGTTAGAATAAAAGCAGAAGATGTTGCGAAGACAGCATTTAGGACCCGTTTCGGGCATTTTGAGTTTTTGGTTATGCCATTTGGGCTAACCAATGCTCCAGCGACGTTTATGAGGCTGATGGACAGTATTTTACGTCCATATCTGGGAAAATTCGTAGTAGTTTTCGTAGATGATATTCTTGTATATAGTAAGACACAGAAAGAACACATAGAGCATTTGCGTCTAGTGTTCAAGTTGTTGCGAGAGCACAAATTATTTGCAAAGAAAAGCAAATGTGAATTTTTTGAAACAGAAATTCACTATCTTGGCCATATTATATCCGCCGATGGTACGCGGATGGAGCCAGAAAAAGTAGAGGCTATTCTTAAATGGCCAGCGCCGAAGAATCTCGAGGAACTGCAGATTTTTCTTGGCATGTCGGGGTTCTACCGACAGTATGTGAAGGACTACGCAAAGATCGCAGTCCCGTTGACTGACCAGTTACGGTCAAAAACAAAAAACATTAGTTGGGGGGACGCCCAACAGAAGAGCTTTGACAAGCTCAAGGTGACCGTAGCAGCTGCACCTGTTTTGACAATTGTCGATCCAAATGAGCCGTTTGTTTTGGAAACAGACGCTAGTAATGAGGCCATTGGGGCCGTACTTATGCAAAAGGGATGCCCAATTGCATTTGAGAGTAAAAAGTTAGATCGTGCGCAGCGTAACTACTCGGCTTACGAGCGAGAGTTACTAGCGATAGTTCACGCACTGAAAAAGTGGAGACACTATTTATATGGTGCTACTTTTGAGGTCCGGACGGACCATGAAAGTCTGAAATGGCTTTCAAGTCAAAATGAACTGAAGGGTAGAAAAGCTCGGTGGGCGGAGATTCTACAGGAGTTTGACCTTCAAATACGTTACCAGAAAGGTAAGTATAACGTGGTGGCAGATGCACTTAGTCGCATGCCACAGATTAATGAACTTAGTTTCACAGTCTTCAAGAATGATTTCTTGGAGTCCCTACGTGGTTTATGTGAGCACGATCCATCTTTTACAGAGGTCTGGCGCGCTGTACGCGTACGCACTTCTTCACAGACGCGACCACCTCCCTCGTTGGCACGTATTGCTAGTCCGGAGAGACTGGCCGAAGGTGCAACGGGAAGGGAAGCGAGAGTTAGTCCGGAGAGACTAGCCGTGTCTTCTGGGTATAGTTTGGAACCGGAGAGTTCTGACGTAGGCCCTTCATCACCTTTGACTGCCACCACGGCTTCAAAGGGGAGTGATAAACTTCGTCGGGGGGAGAAATATGCTAATTACTCCATTGACGACGACGGGTACTTACTCTACAAGGGTAGAATATGTGTACCAACTATTGGTGACTTTCGGGCCCAAATTCTTAAAGAAAGTCATGATAGTCCAAGTGTGGGTCATCCCGAGATTCAGAAGACCTATGCACTAGTAAAAAGACAGTTTTATTGGCCTAGTTTGTTTAAGGACGTCCAGACCTATGTGCTAAAATGCAATAAGTGCCAGGTCAATAAACATGAATGTCTTAAGGTTGGTTGGAGGACTACTCCATCCGCTGGAGATTCCTCAAGGGAAATGGGAAAGCATTTCCATGGATTTCATTACTGGTTTACCCAAGACGAGTCGAGGGAATGACTCGGTGTGGGTGGTAGTGGACAGGTTAACTAAAATGGCAAAGTTTATTGCCACGAAGAAAACTGTTAAAACGCCAGAGTTGGCAAAACTCTTTATTGAACATCTCTACAAGCTATATGGCCTGCCCGCAGATATAGTGTCGGATAGAGATAGAAAGTTCAACAGTCATTTTGGAGGGAAGTCTTCAAAAAGCTGGATACTACTCTGAGTATGATTACGGCAGATCATCCAGAGTCTGATGGTCAAACTGAAAGAGTTAACCAAATTCTAGAGGATATGTTGCGTTCTTATGTTATTAAGAAGCAATCTAATTGGGAAGAGTACTTACCCTTACTGGAGTTTGCCTATAATAGCTCCAAACACTCAGCAACTGGATTTACACCATTCATGTTAATGTATGGATTCCAGCCGAGATCTCCAATGGCTGTAGGCCTAGAAAAGGAGAAGATTCAATCTGTCAAGGATTTCCTTGAAGATATGAATGATATGCTCAGAGCCACACGTGAGAGCATTCGTAGCGCTCAGGATCGCGCTAAAACTTATGCGGATAAAGGATGAAGAAAGGTGACCTTTGCAGAAGGTGACTTTGTATTCCTCAAGGTTCCTGCGCAGTCAGAAACCATGAAAACGGGAAAGTGTGATAAACTTTCTCCGAGATATTATGGTCCTTTTAAAATCCTTAAGAAGATTGGGGACGTAGCATATAAACTTGAGTTACCGGAGAGTTCTCAAGTCCATCCTGTCTTCCATGTCAGTAAACTGAAGAAATCAGTTCACGGGTTAGAGAACGCAGTTTCTCCAGAGATTTTGGTGGACTTGATAGAGCCACCAAAGATACCACATGAACCTGAAAAGATTCTACAGTATCGTGATAGACAAACCCGACATAAAGTGTACCAAGAAGTACTTGTTAAATGGACAGATAGGGATGAGGAGATATCAACCTGGGAATGCCGTAGTGCAATTTCCAAAAGGTTTCCCCAGTTTAAGTAGACTTTTCCTTTGTAGTAGAGGAGACCATTTTTCAGCTCATAATGGGGTAACTCTTCACATACACCTTGCTGTAATTTCTGCACTATTTGTGAGGTTTCTTCATCAAACAAGTACTCTTCTTGTATCTCCATGATCCAATCTTTATGCACCTCAGAAATAGCATACAATGAGCAGGCCCACATACGAGACAAGGAATCGGCAACCACATTTTCTTTTCCCTTTGTGTATGTGATTTCAAAATCATAGTTTTGTAGTGTTGCTACCCACCTTCTTTGCTTAGGAGACAAATTGGGTTGTGTGAGGAAATACTTCAGCACCCTATGATCACTTCTCACATAAAAATGACTCCCATATAAGTAATGGTGCCATTTCTTGATAGCATGGAGTATAGCAATCATCTCTTGCTCATACACATGGAGTTCTCTTTCTTTGTCATTCAGCTTTCTACTTTCATAAGCAATGACTCCATGGTCTTGGTAAAGTACCGCACCAATCCCTCTTCCACTTGCATCCGCCCTTATTGTGAAAGGTTTGGTGAAGTCTGGACATACCAAAATAGGTGCTTAACCATCTTCATAATCCTTGAGTAGCTTAACCATGTCCACATTTTCGATGCAATCCTTTTTGCTATTATCTTCCTCTTTGCAAAGCTGTAGTACATAAACATAGCCCTCTTTCTTGAACTCTTTCTTCATTTAAGTAGCATTGATCATGAAGAGCTTGGACCCTTGCATTCCATTCAATGTAATAACCCCTCCATGATGCACAAAACTCATGAAACTTTTCTGTAAGTTCATGGTAAAAGAGTTCAAAGTGGACAGCCAATCACATCCAAGTACTATGTCAATTGGTCTCAACTCAATCACCAAAAGATCAACTTTGCAAGAGTAGTTCTTGGACAACTCCAATTCTGTACTTTGACACTTCATATTGCAACCCATTGAATCACCATTGGCCACTTGCACCATGTGCTTGTTTGGTAAAGAAGTTGGTTGCATTTTGAGAGTGTTTAAAGACCTTTTATTGACAAAACTATGCGTGCTTCCAGTATCAATGAGTGCATATGCTGTTCTTCCATTCACCTTGATCTTCAATCTCAATGTGTTGGCACCCTTACTTCCCACATAAGCATCATGAGAGATTGTACACAAGGTAGCATGTGCACTATTGTTTTCATTCCACACGCATAGAGGCATCCCATCATCCATTTTGTCATGAGCAAACTTTAGTTTCCCACCCGGATCAAAAGGAAACTCGGGATTTTCTTCATCAAAACCATCATCATGAGAACCTCCACCCTCATGAGGATCTCCCCATCCTAAGGCATCATTGCATTCAAGGAATTCCTCCTCCTCATGATTAGCATTGTCCTCAGTGATAATGTAGCTTATGGAAATATCCTTGGATTTGCATACTTTGAAGTGATCCTTGTTCCATTTTTCTCCACATTTGAAACATAGACCTTTGAGCCTCATTTCATGCAAACGATCCTCCTTGATAACCTTGCTTTTTGAACCCCCATTTGCTGGCTTGTACTCATTGTATGTAGCTTTGTTGGACAGAAATGGTGGTTTAAATGGAAATCTATTAGACCCTCTACCATACACGGTAGGAAATCTTGGAAGATTAGGTCTTGTGTTTGCATGAGAACCCATTTCAGTCCTTGTGATCACTTCCCCTTTGATATTCCCTTTGCTAGCCCACTTTGTCAAGTACTTCTCTTCATGGATTTCTGCAAGCATCATTGCCTTCTTCAAAGTGGCAGGTTCATGAGACTTGACATCACCACCAATAGGAGCTTTCAAGCCCCTTATATACTTGACAACAAGATAATGCTCATCAAAGTCGTCCAAGTATAATAGAAGCTTTAGAAACTTGTGAGAATATTCCTTCACGGTAGTGATTTGCTCTAGCTTGTCCCATTCCACAATGTGATTGTCCCTTTGCATGCGAGAAGTAAACTCTTCTGCCATGTCATTCTTGAATTCTTCCCAAGTAGTGATGACATAACCATGAGATTGCTTCCTCCTCCACCAAGTGTGAGCAAAACCTTCAAGATGAAGTGAGGCGAAGTAGACTTTGGCAATCTCGCTCCTTGGGCTGATTTCGAAGTAGAGATCCATCTTGTTTGCCCACTCTTTAAAGTCTTCGATAGAATTTGATTCTCCTTTGAACTTATTAAATATGATTTTGTCCTTCACAGCATTGTCAAAATCACCATGCATTCTTGAACCCCTCTGCCGTGCTCTTGGATCATCAAATCCTCTTCCTTCACCCAAGTGTCTATGCATTTGCTCATCTTCCAATTGCCAATCACCTGCATCTTTAAATCCCTTCTGTTCATACCCTCTTCTTGCATCTTGCATAAAGGATGAAGTTCTTGGAATACTGGCATTTGATCTCTCATAAGAAGCATCACCCATAGGTCTCTTGCCCTTGTCCATGTAAGAAGAATGTGGCATCATTTGAGGTGGTATCATTTGTCTTACTTTGTTCTCTTCTGGCATAGAAGGCTTTCCATCATGTTTGGCATCATAATGTACACCATCCATTGCATTCATATCGGCTTCTTGGTTGAGCTTGAGAGGAGCCAATTCACTAATGGCTTTCTCCAAGTCTTTTAACCCTCTTTGCATCACGTCATCCAGGTAGTGGTGTCGCTTGTTGAACCGTTCCATGAGGTGTTCACCAAATTGTTGTTGCCGATTTGTTTGGTTATTTTCAATCCTTTGAAACATACTCTCCATAGCCATTAACATCATGTCCACTATTAGCGGAGTAGTTCCCAAAGATTGAGGCATTTCCACTGGCTGAGATTCATTTGGAGATGGTGCTTTTATGGTTGAACTTTCTTCATTCCTCGTTGATGAACTCGTTGCCATCATTGCTTCTGGTTGTCTTTGATCATTTTCATTCCGGGCTCCCTTGTTTTGACCTCCTCTAGTCATTTCCATGCGCGTAATTGATCCCTGCTTGCAAAGACCACTTACTTGATTTTTTTTTCTCTATTCAAACGGTATCCGATTTGGGTGATCTTTATATCGACGCGAAGCTCTCGACGAGACGAATAAGAATCCCCAAAAACAGATCTGAAAAAGTCAACAGCCTTTGACCAATCAACTGTACCGGCGGCTAAAAGTCAACTCTTGATGTTAACCGCTCAATTCTTATCCGATTTGGGTGATCTTTATATCGATGCGAAGCTCTTGATGAGACAAGTAAGGATCCCCAAAAATAGATTTAAAAAAGTCAACAGCCTTTGACCAATCAACTGTTCTAACTGAAAGTCAACTCTTGACTTTGACCGCTCAATACTACTCCGATTTGAGTGATCTTTAGCTTGTTTGAAAGAGGTTTTTGGGTAGATTGAAGGGCTTTCAGGACAGATTTGAAAAGCTTTTGAAAAACCCTAGAAATTCAAGGATTTGTCCTGGCTGCAAGTAGGCAAATTTTGTAAAAATTTTGCCATAGTCTCCCCTCTTTTTGCACCAAATCTCAATCAAATCAAAGCATCTCAATCAAGTATTAAAATCCTTATGCATTTGACCACTGTAATCAAATCAATCCTCAATCATTTTTCCATCTGAGCATGTGACCTTATGGCATCAATTTTGTCCTTTTGCATAAGAAGTCGATGTAGAGGATTTGCTTGTTTGCTCAAGTCGAATGAAGTGGTCGATGAAGCGCATCGATGCTTGCCGATCTCCCGGCCAAGAACTTCTCACCCCTTCACCAAGTTTATATCCAAGGTGAAGGTTGAGGCCATTTATTTACCACCAAGTACCTAATCCTCTTCCTTACCGCGTTACCCGGCACTAACGGCAAGGAAGATTCAAGACATTCTCCCCTTGGCCTCTCCTCCAAATGCCAAGGTACCCTTACTTCATTCTAGATTCTAGGAATAAAGTAAGGTACAATCGTGAGTGGAATGTGGTTACAAGCTCAAATGAATGAGTAGAGTTGACTTACAATTGATTTATAGCATGACTCATGCTCATTCATATCATAATACATGGTTCATAGTGCTTCCTTCATCACATCCACTCATGGCAATGTCAATACATTTCCACATACATCAACAACATCCAAATCATGTGAAGTATGTATTCAATCCCCCAAATGTGCCAAAAGCTATGCTCACTTATGCCAATATGCAAGACATAGCATTGAATGGCTATGTGTAGCATTCAAGCATTCATAATGCATAAAGAAGAGCATGAATGGCCATGATTAAAGTCCAATTTTTGAAAATTAGGGTTTTATGTGTAATAAAATCCTAATTCACTCCATAGCTTGAAAGAATGCTTCAAAATTGTAAGGAAGTGATGGAGCAACTCACCAATGTCACCCGGGAAGCCTTAATGCTTGAATTTGTTGAAGGAGATGAAGATTAGGGTCACTTTGGTGGGGAGCTTGGCTTAGTAAGCCAAGCTCTTTGTGAGCTTGAAAAATGGCGTTTTCTGAGGCGGCATGCTGCAGTTAGCCGCCCCTCTTCTGGTACTCTTTGGTGTGCTTGAAAAGTTGCTTTCACTCCCAATTGACTTGGAGACTCAATGCCCTTTGCTCATGTTGAGATTCCATGGCTAGGGTTTGCAAGAAAGCTCCCAAACAGCAAAACATTTTTTATTAACAACTACTAATCAAGATTAGTGAATTTTCCCCAATTTGGTCCACTCATTCAAAAAAATTAGGTCCATGTGCTCAGATTTGAACCACAAACTCTACCTTAGCCATATCCCCTTCCCCCATGAATCAAATGAAGCAGAAATTTCACGAAATGTGAAGAAGAAAAGAAAAATTAAAAATCATGGATCAAAAGCCATGCTCTGATACCAATGAAAGAAAGTAACAGGGGTGGGTTAGTCCCTCACCAACAAGGGAGTGGCTCATGAAGGAGTCACCACTTAGCATCTCACGGGAGAAGCTCACCATTGATTCTTGGAATAGATAACATTATCATGAATGAGCCATAATCCCATTTACATTGGTATTTATACTCCACCCAAGAGTTCACACATACTTACTAGTTGTCCATGGCGTTGGGCCCATAATGCTTTCTTACATAATTTAAATAGCATAAAAGTATTAAAAAGCCACTTATTTGGCCTCTAAATTGACAAGCATAGAAATTACTTTTAGATTAAAGAATTGCTTCATGAGAAGCTTCATTTGAATATAGAATAGGCCATAGGAATGGTCATAGGAATGACCATTCTTTGGGGGAGAGAGATAAATGCTTAAAAATATTATAATTTAAGCATAAATAAAAATTTATGTGTTTTATCATTACAATTTCATTAAAGAACTTCAATTGTATTCAAAAGCCATTCAATTGAATGCTTCAAAAGCTTGAGAGGGGTGGAGAAGAGAGAAACATTTGGAGATTAAAGAAAAAGACCATAAACCACATTTTACCTTCTAGATTGCTTGATTCTTTGATCAAAGTAGAGGCCCCCAACCAATCAATTGGTTTGGTATGTTGATGAAGTCTCCAAGGAAGATTGAAGAGAGAGAGAAGCTCCAATCTCTTCAATTTGTAGAGGGTTTTTACAGGATAATAGAAAATAAGCTTATCTTAGAGTAATACCAGCATAGTTTAGTTCACAGATGAGAGTACAAAAGAATGAGGGTCTATTTATAGGTGAGGGAGGCCACTAACTGAGTTCTAGAATTTTCCAACTTCAGTTTGGCTGAATTTGGACAAGTTTTGGACTAGTCTGGCTCCCTTTTTGACTTGGTTTGATCTAGGAGAGAGGAGAGATAAGAATACTCTATTTTTTTTAGTTTAAAACTCAACCACACATGTGAAATAGGTGCCTCCTTGAAGGGCCCCCTTCTCCTTACCAATGTGTCAAAAATGAAAAATTTCTCCAAAATATCTCATTTTTTTTATTAATACTTCATAGTTTTTAACTAATAAATCAAATACTTAGTCAACTCTTCATCTTATGTGGGCATTTACTCATTTTTGGGTTTTTTTTTATTCTTTGGATTTATCTTATCCCAACACTTGGATTAATCTTATTGCTCCATAGGAACCTTAATCTAAAATTTTCAGAAAATCTTGACCCTTAGGCTAAGGTCTTCTAAATCATTTTTAATTAATTCCAATTGCACCTTGGAAAATCTATTTGGATTTTTTGTTTCAGGAAAATATTTTTTTGATATTTATAGAATTTATTTATCCAAAAATATCCTAATATTGATATACCACTCTCTAGAAATTTTTGTCTCACAAGGCCAAACAAGGAAAAATAATATTTGCTTGTATTCAAAAACATAGAATGATTACAAGGGATTGAAGTAGAGGCTTATTGTTATTCAGGCTGAGAAGGAATCTTACATTTGCAAAGCGACTTGGTAGTCTCAAAGGGTAAAATGAATATTATCTGGTATGGATGTTGGGATGTTGTTGCCCCGCTTTGGCACATAACCATAGATCTATGATGGAGTTTTTTTTCATATGTTCAAAGGTTAGACATGTTTATGGGGTATAAATATATTTTTGGGGCACATAAGATTTTTGGGTTAGCATGGTAAAATTGCTTCTTAGGTGTGCAAACAAAGGTTAGATGATAGTATGCTTGGGGGATTATTATTTTTTTAAAGAAAGACTAAAGTAGCTCATAGGAAAGGTGGAGTGTGTGATGGCAAACTGACGTGGAAAATTAGTAGATGCTATTGGTTTTGTTCCAAAGAGATGAGTGTTAGTGTAGTATTAGTGTAGTTCAACATTGTTTCATGCTGCTCACACCGAAGATAGTATTAAAGTGAAGCAAAGAAACCATGATGATGTCATGCGAAGGTGGTGGCTTTTAAGAGTACTGTGCTGATGATCAGTGGGGTGAAGGCTAGGATGTTGTTTGGAGAGAGGGCAAAAGTCTAAGATGAAGTCCTCATTGTGAGGAAAGTTTTATCTCACTAGGCCAAACAAGGAAAAATAATATTTTCTTGTATTCAGAAACATAGAATGATTACAAGGGATTGAAGTAGAGGCTTATTGTTATTCAGGCTGAGGAGGAATCTTACATCCTCTCCCACTTGAAAAACGCGAGATGTCCTCATCTCGCAAAGTGGGGGTAATCCTTCGCCAACTCTTCTTCTTTCTCCCAGGTGGCGTCTTCTCTAGAAGGAAGAACTTCCACTTTACTACAAATTCTCTGAGGACTCTACTCCTGAGAATCTTCTCCCGAACGTCAAGGATTTCCTCAGGTTGGAGTACCATCTGGCCTTGAGTCGGAGAGATCAATTGTTCATCATCAAGCGTGTAGCTCGGGCTAGGTACATATTTCTTAAGCAAACTGACATGGAATACATCATGTGACTTGAGATGGGGAGGCAGAAGAAGTTTGTAGGCTAGATCTCCCACTTTCTTTATGACAACATACCGCCCACAGTATCTGGGCGAGAGCTTCTTGTACTTAACTAAGGATAAGGAACTTCTTTTTGGTTGTACTCGAATAAAGACCATATTTGACTCTTCAAACTCTCTCTCTCACCTCTTTTTATCTGCATAATGCTTTTGTTTATCTTGGGCTGCCTTTATATCTTTACGGATTGATTGCATCTGGCTCCTGCTGGTCCATGTCATTAAGCATTTGTCTAGACATTTCAACTCTGAATCATGGGTCAAACCAAGTCAACGGTGTAAGGCAATCTTGTCCATACAAAGCTTTGAAAGGACTCATCCCAATGCTCCAATGATAGGAAGCATTGTAAGCAAATTCGACCAGATGATGCAGATGACTTAACCACTTCTTGGGTTCCCTGCCGCAACATGACTGAAGGATATCTTCTATTACCTGATTCACCCTTTCCGTCTAGCCATCAGTTTCGGGGTGCTAGGCTGTGCTGAGATCCAAGAAAGTTTCTACTACTGTTTCTTTCACTCGAATCAGGTGGGCAACTTTGGTTAGCTTGTCAACTACCACAAAAATGGAGTTGTAACCTGATTGCACTGAAGGTAATCCACTGACAAAGTCTATAATGATGCATTCCCACTTCATCTGTGGAATGTCTAGAGGCTGCAGTTTCCCTGGCATCTTGACTCTCTGTGCCTTGACTCTTTGGCACGCACATGATCAAGTACATCCTTTTTGAGTCCTGGTGTCAAAAGAAGCTTTTCTTCACAGACATATAGGTTTTTATAAACCCTGGATGTCTAACTATCAGGCTATCATGGGCTTCTCTCAGAATTCTTCCCTTTATTCCCTCATCATTGGGGATACATAGCCGATTATTATAATACATGCATCCTTCATACATGTATCCAAGAACTCGACTCATTTCCTGAGGAGTCTTGCTTTCCTGCATCAGAAGGGTAGCAATAGGGGCAAAGAATTTGTCCTGCAAGATTTTCTCCTTTGCTTCATTGATGAATGGATTTGACACCACTTTTATTGCAAGCAAGGGTGCTTTTCTATTGAGCGCATCTGCAACCACATTTTCTTTCCCTGGCTGATACTTTATTTCAAAATCAAATTCCTGCAAGGTTTGCATCCATCTCCTTTGACACATGTTGAGATCCCTTTGGGTGAAGATACACTTCAAACTTTGATGATCTATCACATCAAGGTGAACCTTTGTCCCAAAAGATAATGTCTCCACAACTTTGGAGAATACACTACTGAGAGTAACTCCAAGTCATGGACGGCCGATACTTTATTTCAAAATCAAATTCCTGCAAGGTTTGCATCCATCTCTTTGACGCATGTTGAGATCCCTTTGGGTGAAGATCCACTTCAGACTTTGATGATCTGCCACATCAAGGTGAAACTTTGTCCCAAAAGATAATGTCTCCACAACTTCGGAGCATACACTACTGAGAGTAACTCCAAGTCATGGACGGCATAATTCCTCTCATGTGTTCTGAGTTTTCTGGATTCATAGGCCACTGCATGACCTTCTTGCATCAAAGCATCGCCTAAGGCAAACCCACTGGCATCAGTATGTTGAGAAAACGTGGTGCTCATGCTAGATCAAGTGTGTGGAGAGGAGAGACTCACAAAGTACAAGAACAATATCTTGCTTTATTAAGTTGTTTATGAATACAACTAGGCCTTGCTCCATACAAAATGCCTCATAGCTCCACCTTGAAATAGGTGAGCTAGTGGATCTTAAGTCCATTCACACTCACACCCTTCTCTTCCCCTTCTACATAACCTTAGTCCCTTAATACCCCCCCTCAATACCAACTATGAAAGGATAGAATAGGTGGTATTGGACATAGGCTGCCTTTATAACATTAGGCGTACAAGGTTTGGAATATAGGTGTGATTACATTGAGAATTAAAACAATTTCTCAGCAGAGGTAGAGGCTGATACAAATTTACCTCTAACTTTTTGTTAGAACATTTAGAATTGATATGCCCCGTTTGTTTACATTTGTTACATTTCATTTTGTTGGGATATTTGATCCAACAATTATTTGCCAAATGGCCCACCTTTTTACAATGGGCACATCTTACTTTGACCACTTGATGTGACAATGCTTGTTCGATAGTCGATGAAGTGGTTGCATTTGAAGATTCAGCTACTCCCTTTGGCCTCTTTTCTTCATCAAGACATGATTGAATGACTCCTTCGAGGGTGGTATTAGGTATGTTCTTCAAGGTGGTGACTAAGGTGGGGTACACCTTCTTGAGACTGCTTTTAGCAAAATAGCCACTGCATCATCTTCATCCATTCTCGCATTCACTGATGCAAGTTGAGCCATAAGGCTCTTCAAGTGAGAGATGAAGGCTCCAATGCCATCTCCCTCTTTGAGTTCCAAGCTGAAAAATTCAATTTTAAGTGATATCTTGGAATTCTTACCAACGAGAGCTTATCAAGCTCATCCCATTTCTCCTTTGCAGTCGGAAGCTGGTCCACATGGTGAATGAGTGCCTCATCAAGATGAAGCATGATGATGGCTTGTGCCCTCTCATCATCTTCAACATCTTCAGCCTTTGTTCGATCAATAACCTTGGTGCCGGAGATGAATGGCCAAAAGCCTTTGGACATCATCTTGTACTTGACAAGGACTTGCCAAGTGTGGAAGCCCTCTCCCGAGAACTTCTTGATTTGAGTGTTGTCCTTTGACATTGGATATTGAAAGAGATTATGAGAGAGTAATGGGCTGATTATAAAGAAGAAAAAACCAAAAATTTATGATATTTAGGCTTAATTAGAAAGAGAGAGGCTTATGAGAGTGCAAAAACCCTAATCAAGTTGAGAATGTTGCATAAATAGGAGATTAAAATAGTAATTTTTATGGTTTAGCACTTAGGGTTTGTGCTTAATTACTAATTTTGATGGGGATTAGCTTCATTATTAGTGTTAAAGAACACTTTGGTTGGTGATTAAGATCACCATTAGTGTGTAGAAAATATAATTAGTGCTTCAGATCACATTTTTAGTGTCTAATGACACTTATTTTGGTGATTAGTTTACCATTAGTGTTTAATAACACTATTAGTGTTTAAGAACACTTTATAATAACCTCCCTTTGCTGGATTAGAAGCTTAATTTGTGTTAATCAATACTTATTAGTGTTAAACAACACTATTAGTGCTCATAAGCACATTTTGAAAGCTTTGAAAGCTTGAAAGTTGATGTTGATGATGAAGCTTGATGGGAATGAGGTTTATGGATACCTCATGTGGTTGGCCACTCTTCAAAATCAAGATGAAGGATCAGCAACACTCATTCACAACATCACTTGAGTGATTAGAGCAAAAGGAGAAGGTGATTAGAGCAAGAAAAAATAAACCTTGAAGCTTTAATGGAAAGCTTCATGGAGAAAGAAAGGTTTTTCTACTCAGGCCGGCGCATCAGTCCTCCATTGGGCGTAAAATTCGAGCTGTAGAGTCCCTATTGAGTGGGCTACCAAAGCCCTCAAGCCCCTTGGCAAATGGTGGCCTACAGCCAGCGTATGGCTGTACGGCCTCCGCTGCAGCAGCAAAATCGATGCTTGCAGAGGAAATGCCGTTGCGTGGAAGTCAGCAAATTAGTTGTACGAATTGATGCGCCCGGTCCTGCTCTTCATCTCCCAAGTTGGAATCTCCTCAAAATATTGCCTCTACAAGCTGGTAGAACTCCTCCATTGCCAGGGGGTTGAGCTCCACAAGTGAAGAGATAAGGAAAATGAGGTAAAAAGTGACCTAATCTACACCACAAGGGGCCTAATCAACCTAGGCTCTGATACCATGTTGAGAAAACGTGGTGCTCATGCTAGATCAAGTGTGTGGAGAGGAAAGACTCACAAAGTATAATAACAATATCTTGCTTATTAAGTTGTTTATGAATACAACTAGGCCTTGCTCCATACAAAATGCCTCATAGCTCCACCTTTAAATAGGTGAGCTAGTGGACCTTAAGTCCATTCACACTCACACCCTTCTCTTCCCCTTCTACATAACCTTATTCCATTAATACAGTAACTAACTCAAAGGTTTGGTAAAATCTGGTAATTTAAGGAGAGGGTTGGTTACTAAGGCTATCTATAGCTTGTCAAAGGTACTCTGACACATTGCAGCCCACTGAAAAAGTGTACTCTTCTTGAGAAGGTTAGTTAAGGGGGATGCTATCTGAGCATACCTAGGTATAAAGATCGTATACCATCCGGTTAACCCTAGGAATCCTCTGACTTCCTTTACTGACTTGGGTTCTAGCCATTCTACGACTGCTTGGATCTTTGCGGGTTCAGGAGAAATCCCATCCGACACTATGAATCCCAATTATTCCACCTGGTCAACAGAGAAAGAACATTTTCTCTTCTTTGCAAAGAGTTGGTGTTTCCTTAGGATTTCCAGGACCTTGCGCACATGATCTTCATGATCTCTGCAGCATTCTTTGAGCATACCAAGATATCATCAAAGAAGACAAGGACCAAATCATCCAAGTATTCTCTGAGAATATTTTTTCATAAGATGATTGAATGTCACCGGGGCATTAGTCAATCCAAACGGCATGACTACGGGTGCATTAGTCAATCCAAACGGCATGACTACGGGTGCACACCAAGGTGAGACACTGGGTCTGACAAATCCTTGTTCTAACAGTTGTCTTAACTGTTCCTTGAGTTCTATGGATTCAGGGATTGGCATTTTGTATGCACGTTGAGCTACTGGCTGAGCTCCGAGGGTTAATTCGATCTCATGATCTACTTTATGAGATGGAGGCATCTCAATCAGCTCTTCAGGAAACACATCTGCATACTCACTTAACCTACTCATTTAACCACTCTGGTTCTTTAGCCTTGCATTTTATGTCTACTGG
This sequence comes from Cibotium barometz, assembly GCF_041138505.1. Classification (NCBI taxonomy): domain Eukaryota; kingdom Viridiplantae; phylum Streptophyta; class Polypodiopsida; order Cyatheales; family Cibotiaceae; genus Cibotium; species Cibotium barometz. The sequence continues at coordinate 7,581,757 of NC_141110.1, forward strand.
ATTCATTTTAACGACATACACAGCTTGCCTCTTTCTGAGCCCTTTTAATAATTTGGAAGCCTTAAATAATTGTAGCACTGGGGATCCGGAAATTCCAATTCCTTGAACTTTATTCCCGTGAAGGTCAAGGAAAGAGATGGTTCCTTTGTGACAATGAATGTCATCAATGATTCTTTTGGAGCCAATCCATTCCAAGGATTCCATCATATATTCCCAGGGGTAGTACTATGAACTCGCACACTGTTACGTTCCCATCTAGGCTAAACTGAATAAGGTCAGTCTCAAGGTGAGTGAAAAGAATCTTCCCACTGGCTAATTCCACTTGCATAGGTTTCCCTGATTTTTGATTTAGGACTAATTTACGCAGACATCCTGGGAAAATAAAAGAATGAGTACTACCTGAATAAATCAAAAGCTTGAATTTCTTATCGTGGTACTCTGTTGGAGTCTGGAGGACTGAGAACTGGCGGTTATTCCCCTAATGCTGTATTGCTTGCATAGATCTATCCTTTCTCTTCCTCTACTTCCTCAGCTATGGTGACTACTCTCGCTGTTGCAGTCTAAGGTGGAACTCTCTCTCTTTGGTTATTCCAATTCTGGGAGGGAGTTCGGAAGCTACTTTGCATGGAGGCTGCAGGGAGGCTGAGCTGGCACTCTTCTTGGGTTACCCTGATTTTGGCGCAGGGGACCCTGATTGGACTGAAATGAAGGAGTTGATCTCAGAACTCTAGGACCCTGGCTTCCTTCGCCCACCAAAGGAGATGGGCAATCCTTGAGCTGGCGCCCAAATCCCTGACATCCGAAGCATTTGTTCTCGCTTCCAAGCTCTTCCCTTTGCATTCTGGAGAGAGCCGGAGTTCCTGAGAAGGTACTTCGAGGGAAAGGTCTTCCTTCATTTCTGAAGCTTCCCGTCTCCACATTTTGGTTAGGACCTTGGTGTCTCTTTGGAGGCAAAAAGTTGGAAGAACTTCCCGGTGTCTAAAAACTTTTAAAGGATGAGGGAGCTGGCTTTGGCGGGACTTTCACGATGAAGGCTTTGGCAAAGTCCTTCGCCATTCTGACAGCTTTAGCCATGGACACTAGCTTGGAATTCCTGACCAGTGTGTCCAAGGGTTTGTTCATTCCCCAAATGAACCTAGCCCATGAGTTGCTCTTCATTTAGAGGTGGTGAATATTTGAGTAGAAGAGCGAAGGCCTGGTGATATTCCTCGATGGTTTTGCCCCCCTGCTTTAGCTCTAAGAATTCGTTCATTTTGATTTCCAAAAACCCAGGGGGACAAAAACTCTGTCTCAAATAGGTTTTAAGGTCATTCCAGGACTGAGTATTCATGTCCAGATGGTTGGTGTCACAATGGTTCCTCCATGCCACCCTAGCTATTTCCACTATTTTGAGCCTGGCAAGAGCCATTTTGCTTCGCTCATTGTAGCCTATAACGTCAAAATATTCTTCCATAGCTTCCACCCATTTCTCCATAGCTTCGCCCAGGTTCTCCCCTTCTCCTTGGAAGGGTCCTGGCTGAGGTCTATGAAGACCATTGCGAACGTCGGGGGGTCAAGCTCATCATCTCTTCAGAGAGAGGGTTTGGCTAACGGCCACGGTTTCCTCGTCTCATGATTCTGCCAAAAATGATATATTATTAAATTTTCATTTTGATATCATCCACAAGATCTAAGACTTAGGGGATTTGAAAAATAATTTCTTAAACAAGATAAATGATCTTATTGGAGATCTATGACATGTTTGGTAACAGATTTTTCTTTATCAGTTCGTCTATAAACAATCACTTATACAATAGGGAATTTTTCTCCAGAAAACATTTCTTTATTTATATAAAAGTTACAATATGTACATAGAGCAGCTCGGCTCTAGGAATCAAAATCTCCTTCGGGAGATGCATAAGACGACGGAACTCATGCCCTGATACAAATGTTCACTTACTCCCAAGGGAGCTATTACCTTCTCCATGGCGTTGAATGATATAGAATGACACCGTGTACCACTTTTAGCTTTATCAGAATCATGGCCAATGAGCGGTTCTACCTCATCATTGCATGCCGGTCGCAAGAGGCATGGACATACTGCCCTACAAACCACTTATGCTGTCGTCTCTCCCCTGGGTCAGGAAAATATAAATCCTCGAAATGGTGTGCAAGTCTAACTCGGCTTGTTCGAGTTGCAACGGAAGAGATGAAATGTTCGAAGGCAAACGCAGTCATGTCTTGTGACTCAGTGAGGTCGGGAACACCAAATAAGTATGAAACTTCCATTTTAAAAAAAACAATTTCTTTAATGAGACCTACAGAATGAAAATACATTATGAAAAATGATTTTTCTGAGTTTTTTTTACTATCAATTTTTGATAAGAAATCGTTTATCCTTATTAGCTTTCAACAAAGTTTTGATACCATCTATTAGGTCCCAGCCCCCTCTGCGGTGCCTATGCTGGGCGATGACGGAAGCGGCACCGGCCTCTCGCGTGGGGCGGGGATCCACACTCGGGGCCTCGCCCGCGGATGTCCTGGAGGAGAGGCTAGCCCGGGTGGTCCCTTGGAGACTGGGCCGGAAAGACTCCCCTCGCCCGGAAGGCACCGGCGATTCCTCCATGAGAAAATCTTCTAACGGGGAATTACTCTGACGAGTCAAAGTCTTAACTAAAACTGATTTGACCAAACCTCAAGTCACATAGTCAAATCAAGAAGAGACTTGCACTTGGTACATGGAATCACTGCTTTTTTCCTCATTTACGAGGCACAGCCGATCATCCCCTCCCAGAGAACAAGGTCTTCTAGGATTTAAACTAATTAACGTAACTAATCGTATCTAGTTGTTTCTCACGAATCCTCGAATCCAACCTAACCCCATCCGGCTCATGGGTTACCCAACCACCCACGACCACTGTATTGGTGGGATTCCTTTATAAAGATTTGGTTGTGTTTCTGCCCGAGTACCGAGGAAAAGAGTTCCCAGGCCCCCTAGCCACCAGGGATTCATGCAAAAATTAAGGTAGGCATACCACGTACACACCTAATATGAAATTACCATTTATAACAGATTCGACTGGCTTTAAAACAATCCTTCATCAATAGAAATCATAATATTTGTGATCATTATTTTCCAAAATTCCGAGTCCATTGAATTGCAATAATATCCTCTGGACTCTCCGATGATGAAGACCAACTGGCCAACCAATGAGATCCAGTATCAAAATTTGGTTCCCAAAAATCTTTCCTTTTAGTCCATCCAAAATCTTCCTCGACGTACACATGGGTGTCCTAGCAACCGCAAGCCCGGGCATCGCCTCGTCAGAAGCCTCTAGGATCCTCCTTAGGTGTCCTAGCACTTCACTAAGGGACCGCTTCGTCGGTCCTCGCCCATCATACCACCGAAAGCGCACCATTTTAACCGTACACCGAGGGAGGCTGGTCAAGACCTCGGCAGGCTTTGTCGCAACAAGCAACGTCCCTTGACGACTCCCTGCGAGCTGTTCCAACGAACCTTCTCTTAGAAAAACATAAGCCAAATGCTTCCTCCAGCATTCTGGCGGAAAACAGTCCTTTGAATTAAAAAAAACAGAGATTCCAATGCAAGTAAAATTCCAATTTGAGATTGGTTCCAAAAACCCTTTTTCCATAATTCCCGGTTTCATAATGAGGATCCTTGATTCAAATCCATCTTTTCTTAATTATCATAAAAATTTTGCTTTTAACTAAATACCAATACCTTTTTTAAAATAAACTTAAAATCCCTCTTTTTCTTATTTAATGAGTGCAATCCAATTATCATTGGGATTCTTATTTTACCATAAATTAAATCTATTTAAAATTCTTCCTAAAAATTACATAAAAATATTAATTCCATTAAACTAAAAATTCCAATTTTCTTATTTAAATATTTGAATTCCAATATGGTGGGAATTCCTCTTTCATCATTTGAACTTATCTATGCAAAAAGGTAAATTTAACTAAATTTTCTCTTAAAATTTAAAAAAAAACTCCATTAATTCATTTACACTAGGAATTACACTTTCCTCATTTAAATATTTGAATTCTAATATGGTGGGAATTCCTTTTTCATAATTTAAACTTATCTGTGCAAAAAGATAAATTTAACTAAAATCCTTCTTTAATTTTTAAATAAAATATAAATTATTTTAGCATCATAATTTTTCTCTTACTTCATTGGAATACATGGATTTCCATTGTCATGGGGTTTACTCTTTTAATATAAAAATGGATTACTAGAAATTCCTCTTTTTTCTAATTAACTATTTATGCATAAACATAAAAATCAAATTTTCCTTGATTATAATGAGAATCATTCAATTAATCTAGGATGATTAATCCTAGACTATGGTAGGAAGTTCTCTTTTCATATTATGAATGAAAATGATTTATGTGTTAATTTTTTAAAAATTTTACCATAGCTCCGCTTGCTATTACTGATAAATCTCAATATTTGAAACCATAAAGTTTAGTAATATTTCTATGATTAGAATAACCATTAATTGGATTAATATCCAATTATGGACTTGATTCTTAATTTTTTCATAATTTAAATAGCATAAAAGCATTAAAAAGCCACTTATTTGGCCTCTAAGTTGACAAGCTTAGAAATTACTTTTAGATTAGAGAATTGCTTCATGAGAAGCTTCATTTGAATATAGAATAGGTCATAGGAATGACCATTCTTTGGGGGAGAGAGATAAATGCTTAAAAACATTATAATTTAAGCATAAATAAAAATTTATGTGTTTTATCATTACAATTTCATTAAAGAACTTCAATTGTATTCAAAAGCCATTCAATTGAATGCTTCTCAAGCTTGACAGGGGTTGAGAAGAGAGAAACATTAGGAGATTAAAGAAAAAGACCATAAACCACATTTTACCTTCTAGATTGCTTGATTCTTTGATCAAAGTAGAGGCCCCCAACCAATCAATTGGTTTGGTATGTTGATGAAGTCTTCAAGAAGGAAGATTGAAGAGAGAGAGAAGCTCCAATCTCTTCAATTTGTAGAGGGTTTTTAGAGGATAATAGAAAATAAGCTTATCGTAGAGTAATACCGCCATAGTTTAGTTCACAAATGAGAATACAAAAGAATGAAGGTTTATTTATAGGTGAGGAAGGCTACTAACTCAGTCCAACTGAGTTCTAGAATTTTCTAGCTTCAGTTTGGCTGAATTTGGACAAGTTTTGGACTAGTTTGGCTCCCTTTTTTATTTGGTTTGATCTAGGAGAGAGGAGAGATAAAAATATCCTATTATTTTGAGTTTAAACATCTAGGTGCCCCCTTCTCCTTACCAATGTGTCAAAAATAAATTATTTCTCCAAAATATCTCATTTTTTATTAATACTTCATAGTTTTTAACTAATAAATCTAGTACTTAGTAAACTCTTCATCTTATATGGGCATTTACTCATTTTTGGGTATTTTTTTCTATTCTTTGGATTTATCTTATCCCAACACTTGGATTAATCTTATTGGTCCATAGGAACCTTAATCCAAAATTGTAAAAAAATCTTGACCCTTAGGCAAGGTCTTCTAAATCATTTTTAATTAATTCCAATTGCACCTCGAAAAATCTATTTAGATTTTTTCTTTCAGGAAAATATTTTTTTGATATTTGTAGAATTTATTTATCCAAAAATATCCTAATATTGATTTACCACTCTCTAGAAATTTTTATCTCACTAGGCCAAACAAGGAAAAATAATATTTTCTTGTATTCAGAAACATAGAATGATTACAAGGGATTGAAGTAGAGGCTTATTGTTATTCAGGCTGCTGAGGAGGAAAACGCGAGATGTCCTCATCTTGCAAAGTGGGGGTAATCCTTCGCCAACTCTTCTTCTTTCTCCCAGCTGGCATCTTCTAGAGGAAAGAACTTCCACTTTACTATGAATTCTCTGAGGACTCTACTCCTGAGAATCTTCTCCCGAATGTCAAGGATTTCCTCAAGTTGGAGTACCATCTGGCCTTGAGTCAGAGAGATCAATTGTTCATCATCAAGCGTGTGGCTCGGGCTAGGTACATACTTCTTAAGCAAACTGACATGGAATACATCATGTACCTTGAGATGGGGAGGCAGAAGAAGTTTGTAGGCTAGATCGCCCACTTTCTTTATGATAGCATACGGCCCACAGTATCTGGGAGAGAGCTTCTTGTACTTCCCTAAGGATAAGGAACTTCTTTTTGGTCGTACTTGAATGACCATATCTGACTCTTCAAACTCTCTCTCTCTGACCTCTTTTATCTGCATAATGCTTTTGTCTATCTTCGGCTGCCTTTATATCTTTACGGACTGATTGCATCTGCTGGTCCATGTCATCAAACATTTATCTAGACATTTCGACTCTGATCAATGGGTCAGACCAAGTCAACGGTGTAAGGAAATCTTGTCCATATAAAGATTTGAAAGGCCTCATCCCAATGCTCCAATGATAAGAAGCATTGTAAGCAAATTCAACCAGATGCAGATGAATTAACCACTTCTTGGGTTCCCTACCGTAGCATGACCAAAGGATATCTTCTATAACCTGATTCACCCTTTCCGTCTGGCCATCAGTTTCGAGGTGATAGGCTGTGCTAAGATCCAAGAAAGTTTCTACTGCTTCAAAGAACACAATCCAGGATTTCGATGTGAATTTGGGATCTCTGTCACTTACTATCCTCCTAGGTAAACCATGCACTCTGAAGAAGAAAAACTCTGGCAACATCCACTGCACAAAATGTTTCTTTCACTGGAATCAGGTGGGCAACTTTGGTAGCCTGTTAACTACCACAAAAATGGAGTTGTAACCTGATTGCACTGAAGGTAATCCACTGACAAAGTCCATACTGATGCATTCCCACTTCATCTGTGGAATGTCTAGAGGCTGCAGTTTCCTTGGCATCTTGACTCTTTCTGCCTTGACTCTTTGGCACATCAAGCATTTCCGCACATGATCAAGTACATCCTTTTTGAATCCTGACCAGAAGAAGCTTTTCTTCACAGACATATAGGTTTTTATAAACCATAAATGTCCAACTATCAGGCTATCATGGGCTTCTCTCAGAATTCTTCCCTTTATTCCCTCATCATTGGGGATACATAGCCGATTATTATAATACATGCATCCTTCATCCAATTTGTATCCAAGAACCCGACTCATTTCCTGAGGATTCTTGCTTTCCTACATCAGAAGGGTAGCAATAGAAGCAAAGAATTTGTCCTGCAAGACTTTCTCCTTTGCTTCATTGATCAATGGATTTGACACCATGTTTATTGCTAGCAAGGATGCTTTTCTATTGAGTGCATCTGGAACCACATTTTCTTTCCCCGACCGATACTTTATTTCAAAATCAAATTCCTACAGGGTTTGCATCCATCTCCTTTGACGCATGTTGAGATCCCTTTAGGTGAAGATCCACTTCAGACTTTGATGATCTGTCATCAAGGTGAACCTTTGTCCCAAAAGATAATGTCTCCACAACTTCAGAGCATACACTCTGAGAGTAACTCCAAGTCATGGACGGCATAATTCCTCTCATGTGTTCTGAGTTTTCTGGATTCATAGGCCACTGCATGACCTTCTTGCATCAGAGCACCGCCTAAGGCAACCCAATGGCATCAGTAACTACTCAAAGGGTTTGGTAAAATCTAGCAATTTAAGGACAGGGTTGGTTATACTAAGGCTGTCTTTAGCTTGTCAAAGGCACTCTGACACATTGCAGTCCACTGAAAAAGTGTCCTCTTCTTGAGAAGGCTAGTTAAGGGGATGCTATCTGAGCATACCTAGGTATAAAGATCCTATACCATCCGATTAACCCTAGGAATCCTCTGACTCCCTTTACTGACTTGAGTTCTAGCCATTCTACGACTGCTTGGATCTTTGCGGGGTAAGGAGAAATCTCATCCTTTGACACTATGAATCCCAAATATTCCACCTAGTCAACAGAGACAGAACATTTTCTCTTCTTTGCAAAGAGTTAGTGTTTCCTTAGGATTTTCAGCAGCTTGCACACATGATCTTCATGGTCTGCAGCATTCTTTGAGTATACCAAGATATCATCAAATAAGACAAGAACAAAATCATCCAAGTATTCTTTGAGAATATCTTGTATAAGATGATTGAATGTCGTCGGGGCATTAGTCAATCCAAACGGCATGACTGTGAACTCATAATGCCCATAGCGAGCATTCAATGCTATCTCTTTGGGATGTCTTGCTCCTTGATTCTGATCTGGTAGTACCCAGGTTTGAGATCTATCTTTGTGAACATTTGGGTCCCACTTAACCGATTTAGAAGTTCATCAATCCTAGGAATAGGATACTTATTCTTAATTGTTAATTGATTCAATCCTCTGTAGTCAATACAATCTTAACATTCCATCTTTCTTCTTTTGAAAGATAATGGGTGCACCCCAAGGTGAGACACTGGGTCTGACGAATCACTCTTCTAACAATTGTCTTAACTGTTCCTCCTTAAGTTCTATGGCTTCAGGGAGTGGCATTTTGTATGCACGCTGGGCTACTGGTGGCTAACCTCTAGGGGTTAATTCGATCTCATGATCTCATGATCTACTTCACGAGATGGAGTCATCTCAGTCATCTCTTCAAGAAACACATCTGCATACTCACTTAACCACTCTGGTTCTTTAGCCTTGCATTTTATGTCTACTAGATTCATTTTAATGACATACACAGCTTGCCTCTTTCTGAGCCCTTTTAATAATTTGGAAGCCTTGACTAATTGTAGCACTGGGGATCCGAAATTTCCAATTCCTTGAACTTTATTCCTGTGTGGAAAGAGATGGTTCCTTTGTGACAATGAATGTCAGCCTGATTCTTTTTTGGAACCAATCCATTCCAAGGATCCATCATATATTCCCAGGGGTGGTACTCTGAACTGGCACTCTGTTATGTTCCCATCTAGGCTAAACTGAATAAGGTCAGAGTCTCAAGGTGAGTGAAAAGAATCTTCCCACTGGCTAACTCCACTTGCATAGGTTTCCTTGATTTTTGATTTAGGACTAATTAGAAGTCTATAGATTTGGCATGAAAGTCTAAAATTTCGAGGCGTTGAATGATATAGAATGACACCGTGTACGACTTTCAATTTTATCAGAATCATGGCCAATGAGAGGTTCTACCTCAGCTTTGCTGCTGCACGCCGGTTGCAACAAGAGGCGTGGACATACCGGCTGTCTGCAAACCACTTATGCTGACGTCTCTCCGCTGGGTCAGGAAAATATAAATCCTCAAAATGGCATGCGAGTCTGACTCGGCTGCGGAAGAGATGAGATGTTCCACAATCATGTCTTGTGACTGGGTGAAGTCGGGAACACCAGATAGGTATGGAACTTCCATTTTAAAAAAAATTCTTTGATTAAAAATTCTTTATTAATGAGACTTGCAGAATGAAAATACATTATGAAAAATACTTTTTGTGAGTTTTTTTTACTATCAATTTCTGATAAGAAATCGTTTATCCTTATTGGCTTTCAACAAAGCTCTGATACCAGCTGTGAGGTCCCAGTCCCCTCTGCGGTGCCTATGCTGGCGGTGGAAGCGGCGCTGGCCTCCCGCCACGCGGGGTGGGGATCCACACTTGGGGCCTCACCTACGGATTTCCGGGATGAGAGGCTACCCGGGCGGTCCCTTCGAGACCAGGCCGGGAAGACTCCCCTCGCCCGGAAGGCACGGGCGATTCCTCCATGGGAAAATCTTCTAACGGGGAATTACTCTAACGAGTCAAAGTCTTAACTCGTTAAACTGATTTGACCGAACTTGAACTCACATAGTCAGATCAAGAAGAGACTTGCACTTGGTCCATGGAATCATCGCTTTTTTTCTCATTTACGAGGCACAGTCGCCACCGCCGCTGATCCCCTCCCACAGAATAAGATCTTCTCATGATTTAAACTAATTAACGTAACTAATCGTATCTAGTTGTTTCTCAAGAATCCTCGGATCTAGCCTATAACCCAATCCGCATTTGGTTGTGTTTTTGCCCGGGTACCAAGGAAAAGAGTTCCCAAGCCCCCAAGCCGGCGATTCATGCAAAAATTAAGGTAGGCATACCACGTACACACCCAATATAAAATTACCATTTATAACAGATTCGACTGGCTTTAAAACAATCCTTCACAATAGAAATCATAATATTTGTGATCATTATTTTCTAAAATTCTAAGTCCATTGAATTGCAATAATATCCTCTGGACTCTCCATTGTTGAAGACCAGCTGGCCAACCAACGAGATCTAGTATCAAAATTTTGGTTCCCAAAAATCTTTCCTTTTAGTCCATCCGAAATCTTCCTAGAGCCCGTGCATCGTCTGGTCAGAACCCTCTAGGATCCTCCTTAAGTGTCCTAGCACTTCACTTAGGGACCGCTTCGTCGGTCCTCGCCCATCGTACTGGAAGCGCACCATTTTAACTGTGGTCAAGACCTCGTCCCTTGATGACTCCCTGCTAGCTGTTCCAACAACGAACCTCCTCTTAGAAAAACATCAACCAAATGCATCCTCTAGCATTTTGCGTAAAACAAACCTTTGAATTAAAAAAAACAGAGGTTCCAATGCAAGTAAAATTCCAATATGAGATTAGTTCCAAAAACCCTTTTTTCATAATTTCCAGTTTCATAATGAGGATCCTTGATCTCTCATCAGGGTAATCTACCCATCATTCAGTCTGATTGTCCAACTAGATTCTTGGTGAGTTTGGTCAGGAAAAACTAGTTTAGTTCTGGCAGTCTATTCTTTGTGATTAGAAACTGGAATTGGTCACAAAGTTTTTACTTGATTCAGATCGAGAGATGTACAAGTAGGTTTACTGTCCATCCTTCTCGTAGTCTAACCAAATTCATTCGGTTTAGCTCTACAAGGATTCCCTTCAAATAAACATCTAGTTTTGGGTAAATATCCATTTAGTGATTTTACCAATTAAAATATCCAAAGATATTCCTTCTATCACATAATTTTCCATTAGGTAGAATTATGGTGGAAATTCATCTTTTGACACTAAAATTTAATTCAAATCCATCTTTTCTTAATTATCATAAAAATTCTTCTTTTAACTAAATACTAATCCCTAATTTTTTTAACAAACTTAAAATCCCTCTTTTTCTCATTTAATGAGTGCAATCCAATTATCATGGGAATTTCTCTTTTATTGTAAAATAAATCTATTTAAAATTCTTCTTAAAAATTACATAAAAATATCCATTAATTCCATTGAACTAAAAATTTCACTTTTCTCATTTAAATATTTGAATTTCAATATGGTGGGAATTCCTCTTTCATCATTTAAACTTATCTATGCAAAAAGATAAATTTAACTAAATTTTCTCTTAAAATTTAAACAAAAATCTCCATTAATTCATTTACACTAGGAATTACACTTTCCTCATTTAAATATTTGAATTCCAATATGGTGGGAATTCCTCTTTCATCATTTAAACTTATCTATGCAAAAAGATAAATTTAACTAAAATTCTTCTTTAATTTTTAAATAAAATATACATTATTTTAGCATCATAATTTTTCTCTTACTTCATTGGAATACATGGATTTCCATTGTCATGGTGGGGATTACTCTTTTAACCTAAAAATCGATTACTAGAAATTTCTCTTTTTCTTATTTATGCATAAACGTAAAAATTAAATTTTCCAAGATTATAATGAGAATCATTCAATTAATCTAGGATGATTGATCCTAGAATATTAACTATTTATGCATAAACATAAAAATCAAATTTTCCAAGATTATAATGAGAATCATTCAATTAATTGAGGATGATTGATTCTAGAATATGATAGGAAGTCCTCTTTTCATATTATGAATGAAAATGAGTTATGTGTTAATTTTTCAAAAATTTTACCATAGCTTCGCTTATAAATCTTAATAATTTGAAAGCATAAAGTTTAGTAATATCCCTATGATTAGAATAACCATTAATTATATCAATATCTAATTATGGACTTGATTCTTAATTTTTCCATAATTTAGATAGCATAAAAGCATTAAAAAGCCACTTATTTGGCCTCTAATTTGACAAGCATAGAAATTACTTTTTAGATTAGAGAATTACTTCATGAGAAGCTTCATTTGAATATAGAATAGGTCATAGGAATGAGCATTCTTTGGGGGAGAGAGATAAATGCTTAAAAACATAATAGTTTAAGCATAAATGAAAATTTATGTGTTTTATCATTACAATTTCATTAAAGAACTTCAATTGTATTCAAAAGCCATTCAATTGAATGCTTCTCAAGCTTGATAGGGATTGAGAAGAGAGAAACATTTGGAGATTAAAGAAAAAAGACCATAAACCACATTTTACCTTCTAGATTGCTTGATTCTTTGATCAAAGTAGAGGCCCCCAACCAATCAATTGGTTTGGTATGTTGATGAAGTCTCCAAGGAAGATTGAAGAGAGAGATAAGCTCCAATCTCTTCAATTTGTAGAGGGTTTTTAGAGGATAATAGAAAATAAGCTTATCTTAGAATAATACCGGCATAGTCTAGTTCACGGATGAGAATAAAAAGAATGAGGGTCTATTTATAGGTGAGAGAGGCCACTAATTGAGTCCAACTGAGTTCTAAAATTTTCCAGCTTCAGTTTGGCTGAATTTGGACAAGTTTTGGACCAGTTTGGCTCCCTTTTTTATTTGGTTTGATCTAGGAGAGAGGAGAGATAAAAATATCCTATTTTTTTTAGTTTAAAACTCATCCACACATGTGAAATAGGCGCCTCCTTGAAGGGCCCCTTCTCCTTACCAATGTGTCAAAAATGAATGTTTACTCCAAAATATCTCTTTTTTTTAATTAATACTTCATACTTTTTAACTAATAAATCTAATACTTAGTCAACTTTTCATCTTATGTGGGTATTTACTCATTTTTGGGTATTTTCTTTTATTCTTTGGATTTATCTTATCCCAACACTTGGATTAATCTTATTGCTCCATAGGAACCTTAATCCAAAATTTTCAGAAAATCTTGACCCTTAGGCTAAGGTCTTCTAAATCATTTTTATTTAATTCCAATTGCACCTTGGAAAATCTATTTTGATTTTTTGTTTTAGAAAAATATTTTTTTGATATTTGTAGAATTTATTTATCAAAAAATATCCTAATATTGATTTACCACTCTCTAGAAATTTTTATCTCACTAGGCCAAACAAGGAAAAATAATATTTTCTTGTATTCAAAAACATAGAATGATTACAAGGGATTGAAGTAGAGGCTTATTGTTATTCAGGCTGAGAAGGAATCTTACATTTGCAAAGCACCTTGGTAGTCTCAAAGGGTGACATGAATATTATCTGGTATAGATGTTGGGATGTTGTTGCCCCGCTTTGGCACATGACCATAGATCTATGATGGAGTTTTTTTTCATATGTTCAAAGGTTAGACATGTTTATGGGGTATAAATATGTTTTTGGGGCGCACATAAGATTTTTGGGTTAGCATGGTAAAATTGCTTCTTAGGTGTGCAAACAAAGGTTAGATGATAGTATGCTTGGGGGATTATTATTTTTTTAAAGAAAGACTAAAGTAGCTCATAGGAAAGGTGGAGTGTGTGACGGCAACTGACGTGGAAAATTAGTAGATGCTATTGGTTTTGTTCCTCCAAAGAGATGAGTGTTAGTGTAGTATTAGTGTAGTTCAACATTGTTTCATGCTGCTCACACCGAAGATAGTATTAAAGTGAAGTAAAGAAGCCATGATGATGTCATGCGAAGGTGGTGGCTTTTAAGAGTACTGTGCTGATGATCAGTGGGGTGAAGGCTAGGATGTTGTTTGGAGAGAGGGCAAAAGTCTAAGATGAAGTCCTCCTTGTGAGGAAATTTTTATCTCACTAGGCCAAACAAGGAAAAATAATATTTTCTTGTATTCATAAACATAGAATGATTTTACAAGGGATTGAAGTAAAGGCTTATTGTTATTCAGGCTGAGGAGGAATCTTACATCCTCTCCCACTTGAAAAACATGAGATGTCCTCATCTCGCAAAGTGGGGGTAATCCTTCGCCAACTCTTCTTCTTTCTCCCAGGTGGCGTCTTCTAGAGGGAAGCACTTCCACTTTACTACCAATTCTCTGAGGACTCTACTTCTGAGGATCTTCTCCCAAACGTCAAGGAATTCCTCAGGTTGGAGTACCATCTGGCCTTGGGTCGGAGAGATCAATTGTTCATCATCAAGCGTGTGGCTCGGGCTAGGTACATATTTCTTAAGCAAACTAACATGGAATACATCATGTACCTTGAGATGGGGAGGCAAAACAAGTTTGTAGGCTAGATCGCCCACTTTCTTTATGACAGCATACCGCCCACAGTATCTGGGAGAGAGCTTCTTGTACTTCCCTAAGGATAAGGAACTTCTTTTTGGTCGTACTCGAATAAAGACCATATTTGACTCTTTAAACTCTCTCTCTGACGTCTTTTTATCTGCATAATGCTTTTGTTTATCTTGGGTTGCCTTTATATCTTTATGGATTGATTGCGTCTGGCTCCTCCTGGTCCATGTCATCAAGCATTTGTCTAGACATTTCAACTCTGAATCATAGGTCAGACCAAGTCAATGGTGTAAGGCAATCTTGTCCATACAAAGCTTTAAAAGGACTCATCCCAATGCTCCGATGATAAGAAGCATTGTAAGCAAATTCGACCAGATGCAGATGACTTAACCACTTCCTGGGTTCCCTGCCCCCACAACATCACTGAAGGATATCTTCTATTACCTGATTCACCCTTTCTGTCTAGCTATCAGTTTCGGGGTGATAGGCTGTGCTGAGATCCAAGAAAGTTTCTACTACTGTTTCTTTCACTCGAATCCGGTGGGCAACTTTGGTTAGCTTGTCAACTACCACAAAAATGGAGTTGTAACCTGATGCACTGAAGGTAATCCACTGACAAAGTCCATACTGATGCATTCCCACTTCATCTGTGGAATGTCTAGAGGCTGCAGTTTCCCTGGCATCTTCACTCTCTGTGCCTTGACTCTTTGGCACATCAAGCATTTTCGCACATGATCAAGTACATCCTTTTTGAGTCCTGGTCAGAAGAAGCTTTTCTTCACAGACATATAGGTTTTTATAAACCCTGGATGTCTAACTATCAGGCTATCATGGGCTTCTCTCAGAATTCTTCCCTTTATTCCCTCATCATTGGGGATACATAGCCGATTATTATAATACATGCATCCTTCATCCAGTTTGTATCCAAGAACTCGACTCATTTCTTGAGGAGTCTTGCTTTCCTGCATCTGAAGGGTAGCAATAGGGGTAAAGAATTTGTCCTGCAAGATTTTCTCCTTTGCTTCATTGATGAATGGATTTGACACCACTTTTATTGCAAGCAAGGATGCTTTTCTATTGAGCGCATCTGCAACCACATTTTCTTTCCCCAGCTGATACTTTATTTCAAAATCGAATTCCTGCAGGGTTTGCATCCATCTCCTTTGACGCATGTTGAGATCCCTTTGGGTGAAGATACACTTCAAACTTTGATGATCTGTCATCAAGGTGAACCTTTGTCCCAAAAGATAATGTCTCCACAACTTTGGAGAATACACTACTGAGAGTAACTCCAAGTCATGGATGGCCGATACTTTATTTCAAAATCAAATTCCTGCAAGGTTTGCATCCATCTCTTTTTACGCATGTTGAGATCCCTTTGGGTGAAGATCCACTTCAAACTTTGATGATCTGTCACATCAAGGTGAACCTTTGTCCCAAAAGATAATGTCTCCACAACTTCGGAGCATACACTACTGAGAGTAACTCCAAGTCATGGATGGCATAAATCCTTTCATGTGTTTTGAGTTTTCTAGATTCATAGGCCACTGCATGACCTTCTTGTATCAGAGCATCGCCTAAGGCAAACCCACTGGCATTAGTATGTTGAGAAAACGTGGTGCTCATGCTAGATCAAGTGTGTGGAGAGGAGAGAGTCACAAAGTACAAGAACAATATCTTGATTTATTAAGTTCTTTATGAATACAACTAGGCCTTGCTCCATACAAAATGCCTCATAGCTCCACCTTTAAATAGGTGAGCTAGTGGACCTTAAGTCCATTCACACTCACACCCTTCTCTTCCCCTTCTACATAACCTTAGTCCCTTAATACCCCCCCTCAATACCAACTATGAAAGGATAGAATAGGTGGTATTGGACATAGGCTGCCTTTAAAACATTAGGCGTACAAGGTTTGGAATATAGGTGTGATTACATTGAGAATTAAAACAATTTCTCAGTAGAGGTAGAGGCTAATACAAAGTTTACCTCTAACTCTTTGTTAGGACATTTAGAAGTGATATACCCCGTTTGTTTACATTTGTTATATTTCATTTTGTTGGGATATTTGATCCAACAATTATATGCCAAATGACCCACCTTTTTACAATGGGCACATCTTACTTTGACCACTTGATGTGACAATGCTTGTTTGATAGTCGATGAAGTGGTTGCATTTGAAGATTCAGCTACTCCCTTTGGCCTCTTTTCTTCATCAAGACATGATTGGATGACTCCTTCGAGGGTGGTATTAGGTATGTTCTTCAGGGTGGTGACTAAGGTGGGGTACACCTTCTTAACTGCTTTTAGCAAAATAGCCACTGCATCATCTTCATCCATTCTCGCATTCACTGATGCAAGTTGAGCCATAAGGCCCTTCAAGTGAGAGATGAAGGCTCCAATGCCATCTCCCTCTTTGAGTTCCAAGCTAAAAAATTCAATTTTAAGTGATATCTTGGAATTCGAGAGCTTATCAAGCTCATCCCATTTCTCCTTTGCAGTCGGAAGCTGGTCCACATGGTGAATGAGTGCCTCATCAAGATGAATCATGATGATGGCTTGGGCCCTCTCATCATCTTCAACATCTTCAGCCTTTGTTCGATCAATAACCTTGGTGCCGGAGATGAATGGCCAAAAGCCTTTGGACATCATCTTGTACTTGACAAGGACTTGCCAAGTGTGGAAACCCTCTCCCGAGAACTTCTTGATTTGAGTGTTGTCCTTTGACATTGGATATTGAAAGAGATTATGAGAGAGTAATGGGCTGATTATGAAGAAGAAAAAACCAAAAATTTATGATATTTAGGCTTAATTAGAAAGAGAGAGGCTTTTGAGAGTGCAACAACCCTAATCAAGTTGAGAATGTTGCATAAATAGGAGATTAAAATAGTAATTTTTATGGTTTAGCACTTAGGGTTTATGCTTAATTACTAATTTTGATGGGGATTAGCTTCATTATTAGTGTTAAAGAACACTTTGGTTGGTGATTAAGATCACCATTAGTGTGTAGAAAACATAATTAGTGCTTAAGATCACATTTTTAGTGTCTAATGACACTTATTTTGGTGATTAGTTTACCATTAGTGTTTAATAACACTATTAGTGTTTATGAACACTTTATAATAACCTCCCTTTGCTGGATTAGAAGCTTAATTAGTGTTAAATAACACTATTAGTGCTCATAAGCACATTTTGAAAGCTTTGAAAGCTTGAAAGTTGATGTTGATGATGAAGCTTGATGGGAATGAGGTTTATGGATACCTCATGTGGTTGGCCACTCTTCAAAATCAAGATGAAGGATCAGCAACACTCATTCACAACATCACTTGAGTGATTAGAGCAAAAGGAGAAGGTGATTAGAGCAAGAAAAAATAAACCTTGAAGCTTTAATGGAAAGCTTCATGGAGAAAGAAAGAGGGGCCTCTGGTTTTTCTGCTCAGGCCGGCGCATCAGTCCTCCATTGGGCATAAAATTCGAGCTATAGATCCCTATTGAGTGGGCTACCAAAGCCCTCAAGCCCCTTGGCAAATGGTGGCCTACAGCTAGCGTATGGCTGTACGGCCTCCGCTACAGCAGCAAAATCGACGCTTGCAGAGGAAATGCCGTTGCGTGGAAGTGAGGAATCAGCAAATTAGTTGTACGAATTGATGCGCCCGGTCCTGCTCTTCATCTCCCAAGTTGGAATCTCCTCAAAATATTGCCTCTACAAGCTGGTAGAACTCCTCCATTGCCAGGGGGTTGAGCTCCACAAGTGAAGAGATAAGGAAAATGAGGCAAAAAGTGACCTAATCTACACCACAAGGGGCCTAATCAACCTAGGCTCTGATACCATGTTGAGAAAACGTGGTGCTCATGCTAGATCAAGTGTGTGGAGAGGAGAGAGTCACAAAGTACAAGAACAATATCTTGATTTATTAAGTTCTTTATGAATACAACTAGGCCTTGCTCCATACAAAATGCCTCATAGCTCCACCTTTAAATAGGTGAGCTAGTGGACCTTAAGTCCATTCACACTCACACCCTTCTCTTCCCCTTCTACATAACCTTAGTCCCTTAATACAGTAACTACCTCAAAGGTTTGGTAAAATCTGGTAACTTAAGGACAGGGTTGGTTATTAAGGCTATCTTAGCTTGTCAAAGGTACTCTGACACATTGCAGTCCACTGAAAAAGTGTACTCTTCTTGAGAAGGTTATTTAAGGGGGATGCTATCTGAGCATACCTAGGTATAAAGATCATATACCATCCGGTTAACCCTAGGAATCCTCTGACTTCCTTTGCTGACTTGGGTTCTAGCCATTCTACGACTGCTTGGATCTTTGCGGGGTCAGGAGAAATCCCATCCGACACTATGAATCCCAAGTATTCCACCTGGTCAACAGAGAAAGAACATTTTCTCTTCTTTGCAAAGAGTTGGTGTTTCCTTAGGATTTCCAGGACCTTGCGCACATGATCTTCATGATCTCTGCAACATTCTTTGAGTATACCAAGATATTATCAAAGAAGACAAGGACAAAATCATCCAAGTATTCTCTGAGAATATTTTTGCATAAGACGATTGAATGTCACCGGGGCATTAGTCAATCCAAACGCCATGACTACGGGTGCACACCAAGGTGAGACACTGGGTCTGACGAATCCTTGTTCTAACAGTTGTCTTAACTGTTTCTTGAGTTCTATGGCTTCAGGGATTGGCATTTTGTATGCACGTTAAGCTACTGGTTGGCTCCGAGGGTTAATTCGATCTCATGATCTACTTCACGAGATGGAGGCATCTCAATCAGCTCTTCAAGAAACACATCTGCATACTCACTTAACCTACTCACTTAACCACTCTGGTTCTTTAGCCTTGCATTTTATGTCTACTGGATTCATTTTAACGACATACACAACTTGCCTCTTTTTGAGCCCTTTTAATAATTTGGAAACCTTGACTAATTGTAGCACTGGGGATCCGGAAATTTCAATTCCTTGAACTTTATTCCCGTGAAGGTCAAGGAAAGAGATGGTTCCTTTGTGACAATGAATGTCATCATGATTCTTTTGGAGCCAATCCATTCCAAGGATTCCATCATATATTCCTAGGGGTAGTACTATGAACTGGCACACTGTTACGTTCCCATCTAGGCTAAACTAAATAAGGTCAGTCTCAAGGTGAGTGAAAAGAATCTTTCCACTGGCTAATTCCACTTGCATAGGTTTCCCTGATTTTTGATTTAGGACTAGTTTATGCAGACATCCTGGGGAAATAAAAGAATGAGTAATACCTGAATAAATCAAAAGCTTGAATTTCTTACCGTGGTACTCTGTTGGAGTCTGGAGGACTGAGAACTGGCGGTTATTCCCCTGATGCTCTATTGCTTGCATAGATCTATCCTTTCTCTTCCTCTACTTCCTTAGCTATGGTGACTACTCTTGCTGTTGCAGTCTGAGGGGGAACTCTCTCTCTTTGGTTATTCCAATTCTGGGAGGGAGTTTGGAAGCTTCTTTGCATGGAGGCTTCTGCAGGCTGAGCTGGCACTCTTCTTGGGTTACCCTGATTTTGGCGCAGGGGACCCTGATTGGACTGAAATGAAGGAGTTGATCTCAAAACTCTAGGACCCTGGCTTCCTTGGCCCACCAAAGGAGATGGGCAATCCTTGAGCTGGCGCCCAAATCCCTGACATCCGAAGCATTTGTTCTCGCTTCCAAGCTCTTCCCTTTGCATTCTGGAGAGAGCCGGAGTTCCTGAGAAGGTACTTTGAGGGAAAGATCTTCCTTCATTTTTGAAGCTTCCCGTCTCCACATTTTGGTTAGGACCTTGGTGTCTCTTTGGAGGCAGAAAGTTGGAAGAACTTCCCGATGTCTAAAATCTTTTAAAGGATGAGGGAGCTGGCTTTGGCGGGACTTTCATGATGAAGGCTTTGGCAAAGTCCTTCGCCATTCTGACAACTTTAGCCATGGACACTAGCTTGGTATTCCTGACCAGTGTGTCCAAGGGTTTGTTCATTCCCCAAATGAACCTAGCCCATGAGTTGCTCTTCATTTAGAGGTGTTGAATATTTGAGTAGAAGAGCGAAGGCCTGGTGATATTCCTCGATGGTTTTGCCCCCTTGCTTTAGCTCTAAGAATTCGTTCATTTTGGTTTCCAAAAACCCAGGGGGATAAAAACTCTTCCTCAAATAGGTTTTAAGGTCGTTCCAAGACTGAGTATTCATTTCCAGACGGTTGGTGTCACAATGATTCCTCCATGCCACCCTAGCTATTTCCACTATTTTGAGCCTGGCAAGAGCCTTTTGGCTTTGCTCATTGTAGCCTGTAACGTCAAAATATTCTTCCATAGCTTCCA
Organism: Cibotium barometz; assembly: GCF_041138505.1. Classification (NCBI taxonomy): domain Eukaryota; kingdom Viridiplantae; phylum Streptophyta; class Polypodiopsida; order Cyatheales; family Cibotiaceae; genus Cibotium; species Cibotium barometz. Next base: position 7,602,365 of record NC_141110.1, read on the forward strand.
CCCATTTCTCCATAGCTTCGCCCAGGTTCTCTCCTTCTCCTTGGAAGGGTCCTGGCTGAGTTCTATGAAGAGCCTTGCGAACGTCAAGGGGGTCAAGCTCATCATCTCTTCAGAGAGAGGGTCTGGCTAACAGCCACGGTTTCCTCGTCTCATGATTCTGCCAAAAATGATATATTATTAAATTTTCATTTTGATATCATCCACGAGATCCTAAGACTTAAGGGATTCGAAAAATAATTTCTTAAACAAGATAAATGATCTTATTGGAGATCTATGACATATGTTCGGTAACAGATGTTTCTTTATCAGTTCGTCTATAAACAATCACTTATACAACAAGGAATTTTTCTCTAGAAAACATTTCTTTATTTATATAAAAGTTGCAATGTGTACATAGAGCAGCTCGGCTCCAGGAATCAAAATCTCCTTCGATAGATGCATAAGACGGCGAAACTCATGCCCTGATACAAATGTTCACTTACTCCTCCCAAGGGAGCTATTATCTTCTCCATGGCGTTGAATGATATAGAATGACACCGTGTACCACTTTTAGCTTTATCAGAATCATGGCCAATGAGCGGTTCTACCTCATCATTGCATGCCGGTCGCAAGAGGCGTGGACATACTGCCCTACAAACCACTTACGCTGCCGTCTCTCCGCCGCTAGGTCAGGAAAATATAAATCCTCGAAATGGCGTGCAAGTCTGACTCGGCATGTTCGAGTTGCACCGGAAGAGATGAAATGTTCGAAGGCGAACGCAGTCATGTCTTATGACTCGGTGAGGTCCGGAACACCAAATAAGTATGGAACTTCCATTAAAAAAATAATTTCTTTGATTAAAAATTCTTTATTAATGAGACCTACAGAATGAAAATACATTATGAAAAATGATTTTTCTGAGTTTTTTTTACTATCAATTTCTGATAAGAAATCGTTTATCCTTATTAGCTTTCAACAAAGTTTTGATACCAGCTGTGAGGTCCCAGCCCCCTCTGCGGTGCCTATGCTGGGCGATGACGGAAGCGGCACCGGCCTCTCGCGTGGGGCGGGGATCCACACTCGGAGCCTCGCCCGCGGATGTCCTGGAGGAGAGGCTAGCCCGGGTGGTCCCTCCGAGACTGGGCCGGAAAGACTCCCCTCGCCCAGAAGGCACTAGCGATTCCTCCATGAGAAAATCTTCTAACGGGGAATTACTCTGACGAATCAAAGTCTTAACTAAAACTGATCTGACCAAACCTCACTTGGTACATGGAATCACTGCTTTTTTCCTCATTTACGAGGCACAGCCGATCATCCCCTCCCAGAGAACAAGGTCTTCTAGGATTTAAAAATTAACGTAACTAATCGTATCTAGTTGTTTCTCACGAATCCTCGAATCCAACTAACCCCATCCGGCTCATGGGTTACCCAACCACCCGCGACCACTGTATTGGTGGGATTCCTTTATAAAGATTTGGTTGTGTTTTTGCCTGGGTACCGAAGAAAAGAGTTCCCAGGTCCCCTAGCCGCCAGCGATTCATGCAAAAATTAAGGTAGGCATACCATGTACACACCTAATATGAAATTACCATTTATAACAGATTCGACTGGTTTTAAAACAATCCTTCAATAGAAATCATAATATTTGTGATCATTATTTTTCAAAATTCCGAGTCCATTGACTTGCAATAATATCCTCTGGACTCTCCGATGATGAAGACCAGCTAGCCAACCAACGAGATCCAGTATCAAAATTTGGTTCCCAAAAATCTTTCCTTTTAGTCCATCTGAAATCTTCCTCGACGTATGCATAGGTGTCCTAGCAACCGCAAGCCCGTGCGAAAATACTTTTTGTAAGTTTTTTTAATCATCAATTTCTGATAAGAAATCGCATATCCTTATTGGCTTTCAACAAAGCTCTGATACCAGCTGTGAGGTCCCAGCCCCCTCTGCGGTCCCTATGTTGGCGGCGGCGGAAGCGGCGCTGGCCTCCCGCCGTGTGGGGTGGGGATCTACACTTGGGGCCTCGCTTACGAATGTCCGAGATGAGAGGCTAGCCCGGGCGGTCCCTTCGAGACCAGGCCGGGAAGTCTCACCTCGCCCGGAAGGCACGGGCGATTCCTCCATGGGACAATCTTCTAACGGGGAATTACTCTGATCTAGTCAAAGTCTTAACTCGTTAAACTGATCTGACCGAACCTGAAGTCACATAGTCAGATCAAGAAGAGACTTGCACTTGGTCCATGGAGTCATCGCTTTTTTCCTCATTTACGAGGCACAGCCGCCCGCTGATCCCCTCCCACAGAATAAGATCTTCTCATGATTTAAACTAATTAACGTAACTAATCGTATCTAGTTGTTTCTCAAGAATCCTCGGATCTAGCCTATAACCCCATCCGTTAGCCAACCACCCGACCACTGTATTGGTGGGATTCCTTTATAAAGATTTGGTTGTGTTTTTGCCCGGGTACCGAGGAAAAGAGTTTCCAAGCCCCCAAGCCGACGATTCATGCAAAAATTAAGGTAGGCATACCACGTACACACCCAATATGAAATTACCATTTATAACAGATTCGAGTGGCTTTAAAACAATCCTTCAATAGAAATCATAATATTTGTGATCATTATTTTCCAAAATTTTGAGTCCATTGAATTACAATAATATCCTCTGGACTCTCCGTTGTTGAAGACCAGCTGGCCAACCAACAAGATCTAGTATCAAAATTTTGGTTCCCAAAAATCTTTCCTTTTAGTCCATCCGAAATCTTCCTAGAGCCCGTGCATCGTCTGGTCAGAACCCTCTATAAACTTAACTAAATTTTCTCTTAAAATTTAAACAAAAATCTCCATTAATTCATTTACACTAGGAATTACACTTTCCTCATTTAAATATTTGAATTCCAATATGGTGGAAATTCCTCTTTCATCATTTAAACTTATCTATGCAAAAAGATAAATTTAACTAAAATCCTTCTTTAATTTTTAAATAAAATATACATTATTTTAGCATCACAATTTTTCTCTTACTTCATTAGAATACATGGATTTCCATTATCATGGTGAGGATTACTCTTTTAACATAAAAATGGATTACTAGAAATTCCTCTTTTTCCTATTTATGTATAAACGTAAAAATCAAATTTTCCAAGATTATAATGAGAATCATTCAATTAATCTAGGATGATTGATCCTATAATATTAACTATTTATGCATAAACGTAAAAATTAAATTTTTTAAGATTATAATGAGAATCATTCAATTAATCTAGGATGATTGATCCTAGAATATGGTAGGAAGTCCTCTTTTCATATTATGAATGAAAATGAGTTATGTGTTAATTTTTCAAAAATTTTGCCATAGCTTCGCTGATAAATCTTAATAATTTGAAAGCATAAAGTTTAGTAATATCCCTATGATTAGAATAACCATTAATTGGATCAATATCCAATTATGGACTTGATTCCTAATTTTTCCATAATTTAAATAGCATAAAAGCATTAAAAAGCCACTTATTTCGCCTCTAATTTGACAAGCATAGAAATTACTTTTAGATTAGAGAATTACTTCATGAGAAGCTTCATTTGAATATAGAATAGGTCATAGGAATAACCATTCTTTGGGGGAGAGAGATAAATGCTTAAAAACATAATAGTTTAAGCATAAATGGAAATTTATGTATTTTATCATTACAATTTCATTGAAGAACTTATGTTGTATTCAAAAGCCATTCAATTGAATGCTTCTCAAACTTGACAGGGATTGAACATTTGGAGATTAAAGAAAAAAGACCATAAACCACATTTTACCTTCTAGATTACTTGATTCTTTGATCAAAGTAGAGGCCCCCAACCAATCAATTGGTTTGGTATGTTGATGAAGTCTCCAAGGAAGATTGAAGAGAGAGAGAAGCTCCAATCTCTTCAATTTGTAGAGGGTTTTTAGAGGATAATAGAAAATAAGCTTATCTTAGAATAATACCGGCATAGTTTAGTTCACGGATGAGAATAAAAAGAATGAGGGTCTATTTATAGGTGAGGGAGGCCACTAATTGAGTCCAACTGAGTTCTAAAATTTTCCAGCTTCAATTTGGCTGAATTTGGACAAGTTTTGGACCAGTTTGGCTCCCTTTTTTATTTGGTTTGATCTAGGAGAGAGGAGAGATAAAAATATGCTATTTTTTTTAGTTCAAAACTCATCCACACATGTGAAATAGGTGCCTCCTTGAAGGGCCCCTTCTCCTTACCAATGTGTCAAAAATGAATGTTTACTCCAAAATATCTCTTTTTTTTAATTAATACTTCATAGTTTTTAACTAATAAATCTAATACTTAGTCAACTTTTCATCTTATGTGGGCATTTACTCATTTTTGGGTATTTTCTTTTATTCTTTGGATTTATCTTATCCCAACACTTGGATTAATCTTATTGCTCCATATAGGAACCTTAGAAAATCTTGACCCTTAGGCTAAGGTCTTCTAAATCATTTTTAATTAATTCCAATTGCACCTTGGGAAATCTATTTTGATTTTTTGTTTCAGGGAACCATTTTTTTGATATTTGTAGAATTTATTTATCAAAAAATATCCTAATATTGATTTACCACTCTCTAGAAATTTCTATCTCACTAGGCCAAACAAGGAAAAATAATATTTTCTTGTATTCAAAAACATAGAATGATTACAAGGGATTGAAGTAGAGGCTTATTGTTATTCAGGCTGAGAAGGAATCTTACATTTGCAAAGTAACTTGGTAGTCTCAAAGGGTGACATGAATATTATCTGGTATGGATGTTGGGATGTTGTTGCCCCGCTTTGGCACATGACCATAGATCTATGATGGAGTTTTTTTTCATATGTTCAAAGGTTAGACATGTTGATGGGGTATAAATATGTTTTTGGGGCACATAAGATTTTTGGGTTAGCATGGTAAAATTGCTTCTTAGGTGTGCAAACAAAGGTTAGATGATAGTATGCTTGGGGGATTATTATTTTTTAAAGAAAGACTAAAGTAGCTCATAGGGAAGGTGGAGTGTGTGACGGCAACTGACATGGAAAATCAGTAGATGCTGTTGGTTTTGTTCCAAAGAGATGAGTGTTAGTGTAGTATTAGTGTAGTTCAACATTGTTTCATGCTACTCACACCGAAGATAGTATTAAAGTGAAGCAAAGAAGCCGTGATGATGTCATGCGAAGGTGGTGGCTTTTAAGAGTACTTTTAAGAGTACTGTGTTGATGATCAGTGGGGTGAAGGCTAGGATGTTGTTTGAAGAGAGGGCAAAAGTCCAAGATGAAGTCCTCCTTGTGAGGATAATGAAGATGATGGACACCATGAAGACCCCAAGGAGTTTGTGAAGCAGAAACTTAAGAAAGGTCGAGAAAATTAAGGAATTCAAGAACTTCTCAATTTTTCTTAAAATAAAGATGAAGATGGATCAAAACTAAGCTCTAATACTGATGAAAGAAAGCAACATCTAGATTATCTTAGAATTAGTTTAGAGATTAGCCTAGATTAGAGAGATAAGCCTAGGTTTTGAGAGAGAAAATCTCATAAACAAGTGATTAGTTCCACTTATGGCTTAATTTAGTATATATACATGACCACCCTTTTCACACTAACATTAATGTTGTCCATGGGCATGGTCTATTGGCCTTGGGCCCATTATTCATACGAGACCACACTTTGTTACATACGGTGATTACAATAACGATAGGTTACATTCCCATTATAGGAAGGTGTTGGGTGAGGTGGTCCGGTGTAATTGACTTTATCTTGAGGAGGGATCCTTAAAATTGTGGGCATTTGGTATTTTTTAAATTGATATTCATGGCAATGGGTTTTGTGTGTGTAGTGATAGAGGTGTGAAGTAAATCTAAACCTTGCCAATAAGGTTCTGTAGTTAACAGCACAAGATTTTGTTGTGATGAATGCATGATGCCAAGAACATGGCAAGGTAGCTAAAAGTAACATAGCTTGGAGGATATCTGGAATTATAAGACATGAGATGGTGGTTTCATCTAACAGAGATTTCCACTCATCTATTATCTAAGAAATTGACTGCTGCCCTCCTTCAGAACAGATTTATAATTTTATAGCTTAAGCAGAGCACACATGTCTGAAGCTAATTTGAGACCTACTTTAAGAAGCACTAGAGAACGTTTCACTAGAATAAAACCCTTGATGCAAACTCGATATGGACTAATTATTAGAAACGATAATATGCTCAACTAGAGTTCATCAAACCACACTTCCTCAAACCCATCCAGCCTTCAATCCTAGCAAATGACCAGCACTCAAAAAATCACTTCCCCGTTAAGAAGGCAAAACTCCTTCAGATCATCCAATGAGGAGATTTGGGATGAAATGAGCCAAATAAACACAAACATGAATGAAGGAATAGGATGATGACCAAACTAGATAAAATTTGAGATCGCATTAAGTATCTAGAGAAGTTTGTTCAAATTTATGAGGCCATGGGAAGGGTTGATGATTCCTCCAAGATCTGCTCATTTGGACTTTGCCTTGAAGGCAAAGTAGGCGAGTGCTTTAGGTCTATAAACCCATAATGAAAAGGCCAACTACTATGAGGTCTTCAAGACACACATTTATTATGGGATCCCTACCCAATGTAGTCATAGATCCATAATCTCAAGCAAGAGGGGGGTTGAGCAAGAGGAGGATGAAACAATGTGGGACTATATCGCTAAAACCAAGTATCTCCACATGAGATGCAACCCTAGATGACTTTCAGAGCAAAAGTCTTCATGACTATCTCTACAAGTCTAGACACTATATCTGATGCCGATTATAGACCTAGTAGACAATCTACAAGACAAGGATATAAGGGTTATCCACTTAAACTAAGAGATAGGGGATGCATCATCATTCAAAGCCTCCGACTAAGGTGCCCAACCAACACTAGCTAGAGTGCTAGTCAAGGACAATCAAGGACATGGTCCTAAAAACAAGTTGGCAAAAAATATGCTTAATCATTATGCCAGGAGTCCCAAGGGAAACTTCAAAGCCAACCCCAGCATGTTCCTCAAGCTAGATACCCACACTTATTTCCCATAGAGAGAGATGGTTTAGTGTGTAATTTACCACCACCAGAATTATACAAGCATGAAGTGTTTGATGTTAAGGCCTAGACAATGATAGTATTTGTCTCATTGCTGGCACCATGGGAACCATGACACAACCCATTGTTGGTACCAAACAAACCTGACACCACAACTTATGCTCTCGATAACAAAGTAGCCAAACTGCCCAGCCAATGCTTCTCAATCGGCACATAATCCAATGTCTATTTATAAAAACCCTTTACCAAGAGGTATGTACAGACTGCCACAAATGCCATACCCACCACCTCTAGTATTACCACCCCAGCTCATTCCTCCTAGAACTGCACTGGTATAATAACAGTACATGGTGACTAGTGACTAAGAGAGTCTAGAACAAGAGAGATAGGAGTCATATGGGCATTTTGATTTATAAAGATATCCAGAAGAGACCCCAACCATTTACTACGCCTCTTTATTCAAAGCTATAATGTAACAAGAGCGAGAGACTTTAATAGCATGTCACACAAGCCCCCCACCTCTCCGATGTTTCCATTGTAAGCGCTTGCATCGTGTTGCTCAGTGTCCTCAAAGAGCCGTCACACCAAGTACCCAAACTCCATTCTTAAATCGAGTGCAAAATCCCAATGTCATTTCACTCATACGTCTACACATGTTATAATTGTGGATTTGAACATGTTTTCAAGGATTGTCTCAATAGAGTGACAGTCACCACCCAAGGTCGTAGCATCAACCATTTTGACAAGCCTTAACTTGTTAAGCGAACAAGGTAGACATATGCATACAATCCCCCTTATGATATCACAAGCCTCCAAATCAATTCAAGGGTAGTTAGTTTCTAAGTAAACGTACAAGGCAATTAAGAAAGAGAGAGAGAGAGAGAGAGAGAGAGAGAGAGAGAGAGAGAGAGAGAGAGAGAAAAGAAGAGAGAGAATGATTGAGAGAGATAGAAAGACACACATACACACAGAGAAAAGAGGAGAAGAAGAGATAACGAGTGAGAGAAGGAAAAATAAAGAGAGAGAAAGAGAAAGAGAAAATAGCAAGAAAGAGAGAGAAAGAGGGCACAAGAAGAGGGATCATGAAAACCTCCCCTATGAAGAGAACCTAAATGGGGAAAAGAGACAACAATGTAACTAAAGCCAATAAAAGCCTGAGAATCAATCGGGCTCCACCTCCCCCATCACAACCATGCTAATCAGGTAGATATTCCCAAGTCACGGTGTGAGGTGAAAAAAAGAAAAAAGAACCACGCCTCTATAGCCCTTCACCTCCCAAACTTGGAAAACACTAATACAACGGAGGCACCACCAGCCAACACTTCTCACCGTTCTCACCACACCACCCATGCCAGAAAGACAGCACAAAACAGGGGCACCATAGACAAAGCAAACACCCAGCAATATATTCCCAATCAACACTGTATACAAGCTTCTCCCGACACAGAAGCCTTACTCACACAACTTACAAACACTCAAAGCCTAGATTTACTGCCAAGGGAATTCCACCACGGCCACACCACCTCAGGAATCACGACCTTGCGTCTGACGACCAAGCCTTCCAGCACACGAACACATCAACACTCTGCCCTGTCCTCACTGTCGAGGATACACCACATCCTCAATCACCGCGAACCTCTCGCCTGCCTGCTCTGCCAACCACACCAGAAAGAACCCGGCCACTCTCACTTCAGAGGGTGCCCCACTAGCTAACCCTCAACTCTCTCTGCAGCCCATCACTTTTGTGTGTGTCGCCAGCAGCAACTACCCAACATCTCTCTCTCTCTCTCTCTCTCTCTCTCTCTCTCTCTCTCTCTCTCTCTCTCTCTCTCTCTCTCTCTCTCTCTCTCTGTGTGTTGATCCTCTGCCACATGCAGCTTATCTGCAGTGCTACCGGCCCCACCAGCTTATCTGCAGTGCTACCGGCCCCACCAGCCTCTACACTTCACTTGTCCACACGTGCCCTCTTCACTGCTCCCTCTTTGCCACCCTATCTTCAGCACCTACCTGTGCTTCCACTTCTGGCTTCACCTGCAACTGCACATCCAGCTCTTCCTCTGTTGTGCCAACACCTCAAAGGCGGCCTCCTAGCAGCTCTGCGCTAACCACCTCCTCTTGCGCTACCAACTGCCCTCGCTTCTCTTGCGGCTACAGTTGCGCCTAGCCACATACAAACAAAAGGCCATCTTCCCTACAGGCAGTCCTCTCCTGCACGCTCCACCCCCTGTATCACCAGCCCATAATCAGTGTCCACTCTGACTGACCAAACCCTCTACAGTCCGTCCACACTCTAGTCTTCGCTGCTCTTCACAAGGGAGGCTCCTATCAACACCAGCACGTCTCCCTTCGATGTCTCCTGCCCGTCACCTTTGACGCCAGCAGCTGCAGCAGCTTCCACGTCCTTACACTTCACAAGGGAGGCCCTCGTGTCCAGCCTCTAGGCAGCCACACCACTTCTGTCGGCTCTGTCTGCCTGGCTGCAGCTCACCGAAGAAGCCTCCTCACTGTGTGCCTGCGGCGGTGGCTGCACACGCCCGAGAGCCCTTGACACCAGCCTGTCACCTGTCGAGCGCACACAGAGGTGGCCTTCCAGCCCCCCTCACTTCGCTGTGATCCTCTATGGCCGCCCTTTTTCTCTCTCCGCGCGGCTGCTTTTTCCAGGGAAGCCCCCCAGTCTTCTGCGACCACCTTCCTAAATGTCTGTGCTGGCAGCACGGTTATCCTCTACGTGGCTATTGCTTTAGTTGGCCACATCAATATTTTTTTTTTTAGAGCTTCAATGATGGCCGCCAAGACCTTCCATTTCACACCAATTTAAAGGCAACATTGGCCCCTTCAACCTTAAATGCTCCCATGCTTTCCACACACTTGAATACAACCTTCTAGTGCCCACTTTATTTTGGACGCGCACACATATTTCAAGCTACCAACAAGTAGCTGATACCACCTCCAGCGGACCTCGTTCCGGACAGGCCTGCAAAAACAAGCTCAAAACCAAACCATCCACCCTTAACACCTGCCAATGCATTCAAAAGCCAAGTCTTCACACATGCCATGCATTCATATGTACACAAGCCCAAAACATCTCTCAGAAAAACACCTGACATACTTTGCCAACCCCCCCACCTACTAGAGCATTCATGCTCAGCAGAGCAAAAAGATAAAGTTCAATAGCTATCCACTAGGATCAAAAGGAAATAGCAACTCACCATCCCATTCCCCAATATCTGTGAAACACAATGTCTGCATCACTGCATACCAAAGATCAACCATATGCATCACAAAATACCAAAGATCAACCATATGCATCACAAAATCATTTTCGAACACTTCACCCACAACAAACCTCCTCGTCTTCAAAACCTGTGGCATTACAGCATTTAGCATCCCATTCATCAACACCAGTGAAGGCCAGGTTCCAACATCTTGACCTTTATCCACACAAAAATCCAGATCCTTTCCATCAGCAGTGTCTACAAGCACTTCCAGCTCTTGTAAAATAGGCATCTCTTCACAACCATACAGCTCAACTGGTTCAGAACCCTTGTCATCCACGCACTTAGCCTTTAGAATTTTAGCAACACGCAAAGAAGCCTTAGTTACACTCTCAACACGCAAAGAAGCCTTAGTTACACTCTCAACCATATCTGCATCCATATCCATCTCTGGCTCCTGCTCATCAAGGCTAGCAACTACCCACATATCATCCTCAAGCACAATACTCACGTCACAATGCTCTTCATCAGCCAAATCTTCATGCATACCTTCCTGAGTGTTGCCAACCCCCCTGGTATCATCGTCCCCATAGACTCCCCAGCATGTAATGCATCAAATGGAATAACATCCATACCATTCATCGCAGGTACCATACCACCATCAAGCTGTCCAAAAGAATCCATAATGATAGGATCTCCCTCCACACTCTCCACATCTGCATTGCAAACCATCTTCACTTCACCACAAGTCTCTACCCCATCCTCCTCCCTTGTAGAATCTGACAAACAATCATCCTCAAAGCATCCTGTATCCAGCTCCTCTTCCTTCTTATCATCAGTCAATCCCAAGGCATCATCCTCTTTGCTTCCATGTGCATGCATGTCATCCAGATCTGAATGATCTCCAATAGAACCTTCCAAATCACTGTCCTGCATAGCTATGACCTCCCTATCCAAAGAAGAATCCACTGGCAACTCCTTATCTTCACTTTGCTCCTTCACCTGCTTTTCATCCACCTTCACCTGCTTTAAAGACTTTGGAAAAAAATCAGAAGGTACATCAAACATTCCCCTTTGCACTTGTATAGGCCTTTGAGGTTCCTGTCTAATCAAACTTTGCATAGGACTCTTATCCACCTCAACCAAATTTACCTGCATATCCCTTGCAGACACAACACCTTCATACGGATAAATACCCATCTCCATCTGCTTCAAAATCTTTCCTTCCTTTTCCCTAGCAACCCTAACTGCATCATCAAATGACTTGGGATTCTTTGACTCAACCCTGACCCTCAAATGAGGTAACAGACCATCAATAAACAAACGCTTCTTCAGAAACATAGGAGGAACTTCCTGCTTTAATGTCATACACCACTTACTCCACAAACATGTAAATACCTGCACAAAAGCATCTAGTGATTGCCCATGAACCTACTTCAAGATGCTCAACTCCTGCCAAAGCACACTCGAATCCTCCACTTGCTGAAAACGCTCCAAAAGGCCTTCTTTCAACCTGTCTAAGGTCAAAACACCATGTAGCTCACATACCGCATCCTGTGCTTCAAAATCCTTGAGCCAGCTTTGGGCATCTCCCTTCAAGAAAATCTTTACCAACCTCAAAACCTCCTCTTCATCTGTCACATGATTGCTAATGCATGCCAACTCCATTTGCTCCAAAAAGTCACACACATCTTCACCCTTCCTTCCATGAAATTCAAGATAAGACCACATCCTGAAAACCTGTAACAATCCTTGAGCTCTCCTCAGTGGAACATACGCCCTTCTAGGCAAAGAACATCACCAGAGTTATCCTCAGTGGGGGCACCAGAAGATTGTGAGGTGAAAAAAAGAAAAAAGAACCACGCCTCTATAGCCCTTCACCTCCCAAACTTGGAAAACACTAATACAACGGAGGCACCACCAGCCCACCGGCTGGAACACTTCTCACCGTTCACCACACCACCCACGCCAGAAAGATAGCACAAAACAGGGGCACCATAGACAAAGCAAACACCCAGCAATATATTCCCAATCAACACTGTATACAAGCTTCTCCCGACACAGAAGCCTTACTCACACAACTTACAAACACTCAGGCCTGGATTTACTGCCAAGGGAATTCCACCACGGCCACACCACCTCAGGAATTACGACCTTGCGTCTGACGAGACCAAGCCTTCCAGCGACGAACACATCAACACTCTGACCTGTCACTGTCGAGGATACACCACATCCTCAATCACCGCGAACCTCTCGCTTGCCTGCTCTGCCAACCACACCAGAAAGAACCTGGCCACTCTCACTTCAGAGGGTGCCCCACCAGCTAACCCTCAACTCTCTCTGCAGCCCATCACTTCTGTGTGTGTCGCCAGCAGCAACTACCCAACATCTCTCTCTCTCTCTCTCTCTCTCTCTCTCTCTCTCTCTCTCTCTCTCTCTCTCTCTCTCTCTCTCTCTCTCTCTCTCTCTCTCTCTCTCTCTCTCTCTCTCTCTCTCTCTCTCTCTCTGCTGATCCTCTACCACATGCAGCTTATCTGCAGTGCTAGCGGCCCCACCAGCCTCTGCACTTTGCTTGTCCACACGTGCCCTCTTCATTGCTCCCTCTTTGCCACCCTGTCTTCAGCACCTACCTGTGCTTCCACTTCTAGCTTCACCTGCAAAAACTGCACATCCAGCTCTTCCTCTGTTGTGCCAACACCTCAAAGGCGGCCTCCTAGAAGCTCTGCACTGACCACCTCCTCTTGCGCTACCAGCCGCCCTCGCTTCTCTTGCAGCTACAGTTGCACCTAGCCACATACAAACAAAAGGCCACCTTCCCTACAGGCGGTCCTCTCCTGCACGCTCCACCCCCTGTATCACCAGCCCATAATCAGCGTCCACTTTGACTGACCGAACCAAACCAAGGCCACCCTCTACAGTCCGTCCATGCTCCAGTCTTTGCTGCTCTTCACAAGGGAGGCTCCCGTCAACACCAGCATGTCTCCCTTCACTGTCTCCTGCCCGTCACCTTTGATGCCAATAGCCAGCAGCTTCCACGTCCTTACACTTCACAAGGGAGGCCCCCGTGTCCAGCCTCTAGGCAGCCACACCACTTCTGTCGGCTCTGTCCGCCTGGTTGTAGCTCATCGAAGAAGCCTCCTCACTGTGTGCCTGTGGGCTGCACACGCCCGAGAGCCCTTGACACCAGCCTATCACCTGTCGAGCGCACACAGAGGTGGCCTTCCAGCCCCCTCACTTCGCTTTGATCCTTTGTGGCCGCACTTTTTCTCTCTTTGTGGCTGCTTTTTCCAGGGAAGCCCCCCAGTCTTCTGCGACCACCTTCCCGAACGTTTGCGTTGGCAGCATGGTTATCCTCTACGTGGCTATTGCTTTAGTTAGCCACATCAATTTTTTTTTTTAGAGCTTCAATGATGGCCACCAAGACCTTCCATTTCACACCAATTTAAAGGCAACATTGGCCCCTTCAACCTTAAATGCTCCCATGCTTTCCACACACTTGAATACAACCTTCCAGTGCCCAATTTATTTTGGACACGCACACATATTTCAAGATACCAAGCAACTGATACCACCTCCAGCGGACCTCGTTCCGGACAAGCTCAAAACCAAACCGTCCACCCTGAACACCTGCCAATGCATTCAAAAGCCAAGTCTTCACACATGCCATGCATCCTTAATGTCCTTAACAATTGAGGATCATGTTGTTAATCCAAATGGGATTAACATTCCCCCTTCCTGATGTAGGTTTTGTCCTCAGAACCTGTTACCGAGGTCGAGAGACCTGGTCACCGAATTCATGTCGATAAAAGTTGCGTCGTCTCGGGAGGACTGGAGTTTTCAGAGTATTCGACAGAATGCTAAGTGGGACTTCCAGGATCTAGTGTGTGTCGATCATGTCTTTAAATGTAAGATGCATATAGGCTGGAAGAAATCATAAGCGGTGGTAATACAGCATCATTCCTCTGTCTCTGAAGGCCCTTGGTTCATGTCGAACTGTAGATATTGTGCTTCAAAGCCATCATAAGTTTCCTTAGGTTGATCTATGAGTACCACTAATAATTTCAGGAACCTAACACTAGACACAATGGCACGATCAGGTATTCTACACGCCAAGCTCTGATCCAGGTCAGCAGTTGCTGTCTTTGTTCTTGAATATGGCCAAATGTTGCTGGTGTGAAGATAGGGAAGTTATAGCAAACATGAGAGTCCCTATTTTGGCCTCTTGGAACTCCAGCGGCGTCCACCTTCTCTTGATAGGCATGTATAATGGATCCACTCGCAGTGTTGGTGGCGTGTGCATGTAAACTCTGATGTATTCTGGAACTGTTAGAAACTCTTGCCTCCATGTAGGTTGGACTCCAAAATCTTGCAGTTGTGGCACTTCCTCATTTGTGTGGATGGTGGTGTATCCATCTCTTGTATGCACAGGATGTCACTCTCCATCTTCTATAACAATAGCTGATCTGAACGTGACAAGTCGAGTTTCCAGCAAGTCAGCTAGATGAGGGTTGGCGAGCCTTGCATGTTTTGCAACATTTGCCCACAATGTTCCTTCTCCTGTGCCAACGGGAGTAATTCCTCTAGTTTGGGACATGGGGCACGGAGAGGGTATGGTACATAATGTTGATGTGTGGGTGTGATTGTAGAGTATGAAAAGATGCAGGGAGGAAGAGAGCTTGAGCTCTTGCAAGCACACACACACTCACAAAACCCTAATAGAGAACACACAAGGTGAGAGGCTGAAATCTTCTTCTTCTTCACTCAACACTCAACACACCATATACAAAGATAAGAGTACACATAATATGAAAGGTACTCAACCAATACATACACGGGTTCTCTATAGTGTGAACCCAACTAAATGAGCTGGCACTATAACTATGCCAGTCTCTAGAATGGCTGTCACACAGCCTGTCATCCCACTGGCCGCATATCACCTAAGATCTCACCAACCATGCCAGTGGTGTAAGTGTGGGGCCTATCCCCCAGGCGGCGGGTCATCAGTGTCCACCGCCTCACTAGACGAGCTCGATATCTCAACACTCCCCCTCGAGCTCAACTCCATCTCATGTACACCACAAGTGAAGCCCTGAATCTGAGGAGCTTCTCTGTACCCAATGCTTTGGTGAAGATGTTAGCTACCTGATCCTCTGTGCTGACATAAACAAGGTCAAGATCTCCTGCCAAGACCTTCTCTTTGACGAAGTGGTAGTGGACCTCTATGTGCTTTGTACGAGCATGAAAGACTGGGTTCCTGGCCAACTGTATACTGCTAATGTTGTCACAAAAAATGACAACTTATCTATCCCCACTGATAGACCCAAATCTGCGAGTAGCTTTCTTAACCAAGCTACCTCACATGCTGCCATAGCAGCTCCTCTGTACTCGCCCTCTGTACTGGATAGAGCAACCGTAGGCTGCTTCTTGCTGCTCCAAGTCACAGCAGCACTCCACAAAGAAAACATGAATCCACTGGTAGATCTTCTATCTGAGATACTACCAGCCCAATCAGCATCTGTGTACCCATGTACACATATCTCTGTCCCAGTCTCATAGAATAATCCACAATGCAAAGTAGACCTCACATACCTCAGTATGCGTCTCACTGCATCCAAATGCGGTTTCCGTGGAACCTGCATAAACTGACTCACCAACCCAAGAGCATAGCTCAAATCTGGTCTGGTGATCGTCATATAGATCAAGCTTCCTACTATGCGCCTATACATAGTAGGATCCTCCAAGATCTCTCCTAAATCTGCACTCAACTTGCCATTCTGATCCAATGGCACAGAAACAGGCTTACAGCCTGTCATACCATACTTGGACAACATGTCCAAGCCATACTGTCTCTGCAGTAATCCAATACCATGTGGTGACCTAATTACCTCAATGCCCAAGAAATATCTGAGCCCCCCCAGATCCTTCATCTCAAACTTCTGTCTAAGCAAGATCTTTACATCAAAGATCTCTACATCATGGTCCCCCGTAATGATCAAGTCATCTACATAGATGACAACAAGCACAACCCCTCTATCACCATGTCTCACATACAGCGAGAAATCTGCATTGGCTACATGAAAGCCAATAGTGACAAGATATTCAAAAATCTTGTCAGACCATGCTCTTGGTGCTTGTTTTAAGCCATACAAGGCTTTCTTCAACTTGCAAACATGCTCGGGGTGACCCACATCCTCATAACCAGGTGGCTGCAACATATACACCTCTTCTTGCAAATCCCCATGCAAGAATGCATTCTTTACATCTATCTGATGTAAAGACCATTGCTTTGACGTAGCCACTGCTATCACAACTCTCACTGTTGCCATCTTGGCAACTGGGCTGAAAGTTTCCTCATAATCAATGCCATATGTCTGCGCATATCCTTTGGCTACCAATCTAGCCTTGTACCTGTTTATGCTTCCATCACTGTTATGTTTTACTTTGTACACCCACTTGCATCCAATGGCTTTCTTGCCTTCAGGCAATTGCACTAAATCCCAAGTCTCATTTCCATATAGTGCATCCATCTCCTCATCCATAGCTTTCTCCCAACACACATTTCCAATAGCCTCATCAATGCATGTGGGCTCAACAACCTGCACAACCTTTGCCATATATGCATAGTGATGTGCCACATAACCATCATAGGTAAATCTCTGCACAGGATTTTTCACTCTCCCAGATCTTCGCAGCTTTGCATTCATGGCTTCCATAGCCTTCTTTACACCAGATGTTCTCATAGCTGGGATCCCAAGCTCCTCATCAAGGCTCATATCTGAGCCACTAGACTCTCCATCAACATGAGAATGCCCTGCAGAAATGTCAGGCATACCAAGGGGCTCAACCACTTTCTCTTTTCCTTTACGTGATGTACTAATCACATTTGCAGGACTGGTATTATGATGCAGCCTGCCACTCCATGGTCTATCAACAGACCCACTAGATGAGGACTCTCCTGGTCCACTCAAAGACTGTGATTGCTGACCTGCATTCTGTGCAACCACACTTCCACTCACATCAGCCCCAACAGCTTCTTTTTCAACAGCATACCAGCTGCTCATCTCATCAAAGACAACATCCCTGCTTATCCTCAACTCACCTGTAGAGCAGGGTTATAACACCTATATCCCTTGCTCAAGGGAGTATCCAATAAACACACATTTTTCAACTTTTGGATCCAGCTTAGTTCTCAGCTCATTTGGCACATGCACATATGCAATGCATCCCAAAGACTTTCAGATGAGACAAATCTGGTTTTCTGCCAGTAAACCTCTCCTTTGGAGTTACATCATGTATGGCTGCAGTTGGAGTCCTGTTCATGATGTATACTACTGTAGAAACAGCCTCAGCCCAATAGCTATGCGGCATATTCTTCTCTTCCATCAATGCTCGCGCAATCTCAGCAATGTGCCTGTTTTTTCGCTCAGTAACTCCATTTTGCTGCGGAGTGTATCTGCATGTAAACTGTCTCCGAATACCATTCTTCTTCAAAAATTCAGAGAACTCATTGGAGAAGTACTCTCCCCCTCAGAAGGGAGATGGCTTCCCTCTATGGTTAGGGTTTGTAATATACATTAGGGTTTGCTCCTGTGTGTGTGTCTCCTCCCCCTCTATCGTTCTTTCAACATGGTATCAGAGCCTTGTGCTGTTTATTAGGGTTTATGAGTGAGTGAGTGAAGAGGGAGAAGAAGCTGTGATGAGAAGCTGTGAAGCTTGCCATTGGAGCTGTGAAGCTTGCCATTGGGAGCTGTGAAGCTTGGAGCACACCAAATACTATCAGATCTAAGAGCTTGGCCTATCGGGTAAGGTCTTCTAAACATCCTTGAGCGGATTGCAGGTGATACAGGCAAAAACAAAGCAAGTTAGAGCAAATCAAAGCAAAGAAAATTTTTGGTTTTTGGAAGCTTTCCATTAAAGCTTGGAAGCATTGATGTATGGTGGAAATACATGTAAATCTGGCAAAGCAAACATGTATCTGACAATGAGGGATGTATTGGCAACTCCTATGCAAGCCTTAAACAAATTTTGGAGCAATTTGAATGCATTTGAATGAGTGGAATTTACTGGTTTTTTGAGCTCTCACAAAACAGAGAAAGAGGAGTCAAAAATTGATGCATTTGGAGTGTGTTTTTGGCAAAAATCCAACCATTGACTGGTTGCACACATACCCAAGTGTGTTGGGGACTCAAACCCATCATCAAATAGTACTTCAAGCCTTCCCAAATCACTGTAGAGCAGGCGGTGCAGCCAGCACAGAGAAAACAGAGCAGAATTTGATATTTTTAAAGCGAGGAGGTCGATTATTACTCGGTTGCTTGTTATATTTCACAATTGCTTTAGCAATTGGTTGCTAAACACATTGGAGAAGAGGGCTATGTGATTGGATTGATCAATTATGCCTAATTGGGCCGGGAATGAGCTGATTAAACAGGCTGTCCCATTGGTTGCAGAGAAACAGAGCAATTTTAATTGAGCAATTAATCTTTGGTCTTATACAATTGGACAAATTCCTCTTACATGGAGTTGATGGACACTATTTCTAAGCTAATGAATGCCTAGTTGCTCAATTTGGACAAGTATTGAAGAAATTAGAGCCAAATTACTACTGGTTTTTCTGGTTTTTCCCAAAACAGAGAAAGGGGTTTTCAAAAATTGATATGTACACATGTCAGATGGTGTTGATACTCTACATTGAGGTTGTTTAGGTGTCAATGCAAGTTTTCCATACTTGATTGCACCACTACATTGTGATTTGGAGCCTTGGAAAGCGCATCAAAGCAGGGTATCTCAGACTGCGTGAGACAGTTCGTCTTGGATGCATACAGGTTGATTTTCTACATCAAATTTGGAGTTTGTTGACTACTTTGGAGTATCTGGAACACTCATTGGAGTGTGGTTGAGCTGAGGAAGGCTCAGTTATAGATTTGGACGAGTGCGGAAGGTACACATTGAGCAAACATGTCGGATAATCCAGTACAGATTGTTGGTGAAAAGCTGGATAGGAAGAACTTCCAAGCATGGAAGTACAGGGATAAAAAAGTTTCTTGAAAGGGAAAGGATTTTCAAATCTCATTACAAGTGCTGAGCCAGAGCCAGAGCTACCTCGACAACCTACACAGCAGCAGCTTATTGCTCATAATAAGCAATGGTCAGAGAGAGCATTCAAAGTGCTGCATTATCTATCTATATGTATTTCTGATGCTATGCTCATACACATACAGGATGCTGAGAATCCCAAAGATGCATGGGATACTTTGGTAAAGATGTTTGATACAGATACGAGTGCTCGCAAGTCTCAGTTGTTTTGCGATAGCCAATACATAATGTGAAAAGGAATAAAAGGAGCATACATGATTATGTGCAAGAAATCAAGAAGTTTGTAGATGCATTGGCCATAATAAATGCCCCCATGCCTGATGATGATTTGGTGGATATTACCTTGCGTGGTCTTGGCAAGGAATATAAATCTTTTGATACATCCATCTCAGTTCGGAGTACAGGTTTACCAGACTTTGATGAGTTGGTTTCACTCTTGCTGGTTGAGGAAATCAAACTCAGTGATTCATTTCTGGATGCATCTACTAGCCATGATGATAATGGCAGAAATCAGTCTTTCTACTCACTCGCAGAGAGGCTTTCTACTCTCTCGCAGAGAGGCTTTAGAGGCAGGGGGAGATTTGCATCACGTGGACGTGGTGGTAATGGTCGTGGATGGCAGGATAGGTCACCACAGCAGAATTTTCAGCCTTCATATGGTGCTCGAGGTGGTCGTGGATTTACACCTCAGAGAGGCAGAGGTAACCCCCGTGGTAGAGGACGTTGGCAAGGCCAACAAAATTCTATGCAAGATGTGGAATGCCATTACTGTGGCAAATATGGTCATATGGCGAGAGATTGTTTCCGCAAACAGAATGATTTGAGAGGGGGTAGAGCACAACGTGGTGGTCATTATGGTGGAAATTATGCACAACATGGTGGAAACTATGCATCAAGCAGTAATGATGGCACTGCAAATCATTTGTTTGCCATGAAACATGTTGTGGGTTCTATGACGACAAATGCTGAGAATGATGACACATGGTATATGGACTCAGGAGCATCAAACCATATGACATGTCATGGTGAATGGTTTGAGCATATGAAGCCTATGGATGTAAAAGGCTATGTGGAGACAGGTGATGATACCCAACATGTCATTACACATGTTGGAAGTGTACCATTGGTTATGCACAATGGTCAGACAAAGTCTATGTCAGATGTGTTGTATGTGCCTTCTATCACAAAGAGCTTGGTCAAATGGTGGAACAGGGATTACAGGTTCGTTTCAACGAGCATGGTTGCTTCGTTGAGGATTTTAAACATAGATGTAGAGTCATTGCTAAAGGCAAGAAAGAAGGCAGATTGTTTAAGCTGGATGCTGGAATTCCTGAGCTAAAGTCAGCCATGTTCTCCAAAAGTAGGAATGTGGTACAGGACATTGATATGTGGCATAAGAGGATTGGACATGTCAATATACAGAGATTAAAGAACATGCAAACAAGAGGCATTGTCAGTGGATTGCCTAGATTCAAATATGATGGAAATATGCATGTTTGTGAAGCCTATCAGTTTGGAAAGCAGGCAAGGTTAAGGTTTCCTAGAGAAGGAAATATGAGTAGCAGGCCACTTGAGATCGTACATAGTGATGTATGGGGTCCTGCACAAAACCCATCTATCAAGGCAGTTTATACTATGTGACATTCATAGATGATTTTAGCAGGATGACATGGATATACTTTCTCAGGGAGAAGAGTGAAGTATTGGAAAATTTCATGGATTTCAAAGCTTTTGCAGAAAAGCAATATGGCTGTTGGATTAAATGTTTGAGGACAGATGGAGGTGGTGAATACACCTCAAAAGCTTTTGAGCATTTCTTGAGGAAGCATGGAATAAGAAGACAACTGACCTGCAGGTATACACCTCAGCAGAATGGTGTGGCTGAGAGAAAGAATAAAGTCATATGTGAAGTGGCTAGGGCGATGCTCAATGAAAAGAGCATGCCAAATTACTATTGAGCAAAAGCATGTGCTACTGCAGTATATATATTGAACAAAACACCTACAGCACCATTCATGGAAGCATGCCAGAGATGCGGCTTACAGGTTATAGGCCAGACATTGGACACCTCAAAGTTTTTGGATGCATAGCTTATGTACATGTGCCTGATGAAAGAGGGAGGAAGTTGGATCCTAAGGCAAAGAAATGTGTATTTGTTGGATATGCACAGGATCGAAAGGCATACAAATGTTATAATCCACAAACTAGACAAGTGGTCATCTCACGAGATGTGGTGTTGCTAGTTGGTACAAAGCAAAAGATGAGAGTGTCATTGAGTCACTTGAGGCTGATGTGCATGTGAACTTGCCACAAGCAAGTTCTAGTTCTACTTCTATGTCTGGGCCAGCAGCAGAGCAGAGGCTGAGAGTAGTACTGTACGTCCATGGTTAGGACTTTTGAGACATGAGAGTGTGAGCACTGGGAGTAGTGCTATGGATAAAGGCAAGAAGAAAGTCGAAGGAATTGGAATCACAGGTTATGAGTCATCTAGTTCAGAGAGTTTGGATGAGGAGCTTGGCATACTTGTTTTACGCACACCTGGTGCTAGGCACGACAGATATGTGCCACCACATGCTAGAGTTACAGGTGTACAGAGTGACCCGCATGCATTGCGGAGATCCCAGAGAGTCAGATATCTAGTTTACAGATTGACATATCGAGATTTTGCTATGCACTATGCATATATGACATCTATGGTGAAGCATGTGGAACCTACATGAGGCTATTGGAGAGCATGTATGGGAGAAAGCAATGGATGTAGAGATGGATGCATTGGTCCATAATGATACATGGGACTTGGTTGCATTACCAAAGGACAAGAATGTTATTGGATGTAAATGGGTTTACAAAGTGAAGTGCAAATCTGATGGTTCTATTGAGAGACATAAAGCAAGATTGGTAGCAAAGGGTTATGCACAGACCCAAGGTTTGGACTATGATGAAACCTTTAGTCCAGTGGCTAAGATGGGCACAGTGAGAGCAGTCATTGCTATGGCTGTAGTAGCTAATGGTTGGGAAATGCATCAAATGGATGTCAAGAATGCATTTCTAAATGGAGATCTACAAGAGGAAGTGTATATGGCACAGCCAGAAGGGTATGTACACCCAAGATATCCCACTCATGTATGCAAATTGAAAAAGGCATTATATGGTTTGAAGCAAGCACCTCGTGCTTGGAGTGATAAGATGAGCAGATATCTTATCTCACTTGGTTTTCAGATTTCTACAGCAGATTCTTCACTCTATGTGAAAAAGACAGAGCATTGGATTGTTTTACTCGTCATCTATGTGGATGACTTAATTATCACAGGTGATCATAGTGCAGATGTGATGCATGTCAAGAAAGCTTTGAGTGGGAAATTTGATATGAAAGACCTTGGTGAGTTGAGATACTTGCTTGGAATCGAAGTGGTCAAAGATCATGCAGGTACTTGGTTAGTACTGTTGAAATATACAAGTGAATAGGGTGTGTGTGGGAACAAGCTCTTGGTTAGAGGCTGTAAAAGAGAAGATGTAATTGTGAAAGAACCTGTGAAAAGGTGAGAAGAATCTACTGGGAGAGAATAAAGGGTAGCATGAGAGAATTTAGGAGTGTGGAGATATTCTGGGAGATATTCAAGGAAAAGAGAAGAGGTGGAGAGAATCAGGCAAGAGGTGGAGATATTCTGGGAGTGAATCATGGAGAAATCAATGGGATTTGATGCTTGATGTAAATTCTATAAATTGAGGCATAGCCCTAATGAGAATTTGTTGGTTTTTGAGTATCCATGCCTACATTAATCTATTTGTTATTCAATAATTACGTCTTAATCATTTGCTAATCACTTTGTTAATGATGTTGATTCTAGTGTTTGATCCACCATAGCTCATCATTATGCTCAAATTTCAACATGGTATCAGAGCCATGCCTAGAATCAATTAGGTTTATGAGCCCATTAGTTAATTAATTAGGATTAGTAGATAATTAACAAAAAATCAATTTTTTAGTGAGTTTTTCACTTTCCCCTTCACCCCCAGTGGTTGGGGGAGGATCTCTAGCACCTTGCACACATAAAATTAGGGCACAGGCTTCTAACACAAGCTATAGGTATCTGATACAGATCCCTAAAGCTTCAGATTGCAAATCGGAGTTGGGTTGATACTCCAACCATCCCGTACAAATTGGTTACCCTTAATTTAGTGTGATTTTTAGTGATTAAAAGAAAGGGCTCGACTCAACAGCAGGAGAGGAAAAAGCATTCTTCACCTGAGGAGGATTCTCTCGAGGACGAGGACGAGGAAAAGGCAGAGTAGGAGGGAGGACCTTCACTTGCCACAAATGTGGAAAGCCACGACACATGGCGAGAGACTGCTACAGCAAACCCAGTGTGAAGAAGGAACGACATCGGCAAACTTCATGGAGGCTCCAAGGGAAGTGGAGTCGGATCATCTTTTCTGAGAGAGAGAGAGAGAGAGAGAGACCCCACAACCCAATGTAACCTGCCCCAACAAAGTAAAACCACCTCTAAGCCATGATGTAGGCCACGTGGTAGATGTATGTGTGAGCACTTTAGTCAAGGTCGCGGGCACTTATAGTAGCCTTGGACACATAGAGAGAGAGTGTCGAGAACTATGGAGTTTAGGGACTTGAGGCACTGGTCGCGGGCTATCAAGTAAGAGGGAAACTTGATACAGGGTCCAGGTTTGCTAGGATTATTCACTTGAGGGGAGGTGTTGAAATATACAAGTGAATAGGGTGTGTGTGGGAACAAGCTCTTGGTTAGAGGCTATAAAAGAGAAGATGTAATTGTGAAAGAACCTGTGAAAAGGTGAGAAGAATCTACTGGGAGAGAATAAAGGGTAGCATGAGAGAATTTAGGAGTGTGGAGATATTCTGGGAGAGAATAAAGGGTAGCATGAGAGAATTTAGGAGTGTGGAGATATTCTGGGAGATATTCAGGGAAAAGAGAAGAGATGGAGAGAATCAAGCAAGAGGTGGAGATATTCTGGGAGTGAATCATGGAGAAATCAATGGGATTTGATGCTTGATGTAAACTCTATAAATTGAGGCATAACCCTAATGAGAATTTGCTGGTTTTTGAGTATCCATGCCTACATTAATCTATTTGCTAATTATTCACTAATTACATCTTAATCATTTGCTAATCACTTTGTTAATGATGTTGATTCTAGTGTTTGATCCACCATAGCTCATCATTATGCTCAAATTTCAACAAGTACAGCGCCAATATGCATTGGATATGTTGGCAAAATATGGCATGACAGGGTGTAAGCCTATGAGTACACCTTTGGAGCAAAATGTGAAGTTGCGGGCTGATTATGGTGATGAGCTTGATGATCCATCTATGTACAGAAAGATGGTTGGTAGTCTCATATACATGACTATCACACGCCCGGATTTGAGTTATGTTGTGGGGCTAGTAAGCCAGTTTATGCAAAGCCCCAGAAAACCACATTTGGATGCAGTGAGACGCATCATGAGATATGTGAAGACCACTGCACATTATGGTCTACTTTATGAGAGTGGTAAAAGCTTGGACATACATGGCTACACAGATGCTGATTGGGCAGGTAGCGCATATGACAGGAGGTCTACTAGTGGATATGCTTTTACACTTGGAAGTGCCGTGGTGAGTTGGAGTAGCAAAAAGCAACCTACAGTTGCTTTATCCAGTACAGA
This sequence comes from Cibotium barometz, assembly GCF_041138505.1. Lineage (NCBI taxonomy): Eukaryota > Viridiplantae > Streptophyta > Polypodiopsida > Cyatheales > Cibotiaceae > Cibotium > Cibotium barometz. The sequence continues at coordinate 7,627,412 of NC_141110.1, forward strand.
GGCAAAATATAGAGGTGCAGCCATTGCTACTTGTGAGGCAGTATGGTTAAAGGGTCTCTTGGCAGATTTATGTGAGCCTATTGAATGGCAAAGTTGTCATTCATTGTGACCAAATGAGCAGTATACAGTTGGCCAAGAATCCAGTGTTTCATGCGAGGACCAAACACATAGAGGTCCATTATCACTTTGTCAGAGAAAAGGTGCTGAATGGTATAGTTAATCTTCAGTATGTGAAGACTGATGAGCAGGTGTCTGATATCTTCACAAAGCCACTTAGCAGGGAGAAGTTTGAGTACCTCCGGACTATGTTGGGAGTACATGGGATGAGCTTGAGGGGGAGTGTTGAGAGTCTTGATATCCCAAGCTCATCTACATCTTCATCGGCAGTACATCATGAGCTTGAGAGGGGCTGTTGAGATTCAAGCTCGATGTCAGTGTGAGCCAGCTATGCTATGTGCTGGCATGTTAGGTAGGAACATGTGTGAGACATAAATGACCGCGTGTCCAGCTGGTCATAGTGTGTGGACATTAGCTAGGGTTAGATGTGTGTGGACACAACTCATAGTGTTGTGTGTATTATGGATTATGGTATTATGCTTTGTGTGAGAAGGGAGATGGCTTCCCTCTATGGTTAGGGTTTGCAATATACATTAGGGTTTGCTCATATGTGTGTGTCTCCTCCCCCTCTACCATTCTTTCAACAACTCCGAGGGGGGCCGACACCTCTGTGACTAGACGGGATTCGTATACCTCAGGATCGCTGGGTGTATGACCAAATGATGCAGATCTTACCTACTCTACTGACAGAGTAGCTATGTTGGGACCTACCCCAATCCAGAGTCTACCACCCTTACCATCAGTTTTTAGATCTTAATAGACTCCGAGGTAGAGCCTCCAGTTCTTGTGTTGTGATTGGTACTTCCTCGACTACTTGCCCCTCCACAGCTTGGTCCTTTTGTGCTTGTTCTTCAGTTGCCTTAGTTGGTGTATCTGTTAGGTGTGAATCCTTGAGAGGAGAGAGGTCTTTAAAGATGAGTTGTGCGGGCTTGTTGGAGGGGTGAGCTGATGTTGTTGTTCCTGTACAATGGGGCTTAGTAGCTTTTCTTGCAGGGGCTCTTGGTATGTTCTGATTTCAGATGCCACTGCCGCTTCCAGTTTTTGTGACTCTGTTGTGACATCTACAATTATCCCTCTCATCTTTTTGTCTATCCTCTTCTGTCGGTTCTTTTTTATTGTCTTTATGATATGAGCTCATGTGTTTCCATTAACACTGCCTGACCCTCTTCTATCCTTCCAATAGCCTTTTTAGGTTGGTCGGGGATGATAGCTAGCTACAGGCTCTCCTCTGGTTTTGACTCTTTTAAAGGCCTCTTTGCCACATGGTTAAGTACCTGAGTTAGGAGGTAAGGATTACTTATCTTTGATTGATGGGCTTTTACGTAATTCTCCATCTCCTTATGCATATAAAAGGCCTAGTCCTCCTCCTTCTCCTCATAAGCTTTAGCTATCCTGTTCAAGCCCACCTTGTTGTACCTATCAATCGGCTTTATTTGCATCATTAATGACAGTGCTCTGCATGCTTTTTTGGTGGCTTCATCTCTGATGTTTTCGTATTCTGCTCCATTTGAGTTGTAAGAATCCCTCTTTAGAATTTCTTTGATTGGCATTGTATCAAGGGTGTGCCTGTGTGCCTTCACTCTACAACTGGGAGTTGTAAAGATTCTCTGATTAAATCTTTTGTGATGAGTAGCTCTTTCGTAGTGCCATCCGCCGTTGAAATCTTTCCTCTTTTTGTTTTCGTGTCATATGTCCTTAGGTACTCGGCCGCCGCCGTAGAGGTCGATGATGTCAACTCCTCATGGTAGTACCTCTACCATTCTGTCGAGGCGGACTTTGTCAAGCTTAGCTTTGACTTCAGCATCCTCTAATAGATGGAGGCACTCTTTGTTATGGCGTTGGAGAGTTACCTTTCCATGTGGTGTGTGACGTCCTTCCTGATGAGGGTTCCCTCGAATGACTGGGCATAAGGGCCCAAGAAGTTGGTATTTAATTTGTTGGTGCTCTATAGTCGTTGACTGGTTGGTGACCCTATAGCACTACTTGCTTGTGTTGTTGATGGTTGCTCTCGTGCCTTGGATTCTGAAAAACCGACATCTGTATCATCATATACAGTCAATCGAATGACAGGTGGGAGGTTACCTTTTCTTTTTTCTTTTTTTCTTTTTTTTTTAAGAAATAATGTGAGTGTTAGTATGTTAATCATCATGACGTGAATGGGTGGGTTGTGAAGCGTCAAGTCGTGAATGGTCGTCGGAACGTGAAAGAGCAGACATGAAAGTCATGACGTGAAGATCCAAGAGGTGAATGATGAAGACGTGAAGGTCCAAGACGTGAAAGTCCAAGACATGAATGATGAAGACGTGAAGGTCCAGGACGTGAAAGTCCAAGACTTGAATTAGCAGACATGAAACATATGACGTGAATGTCTTGACGTGAGACATAAAGTCGTGAAACTGTAGACGTGAGAGTCATGTGAGGCATAAAGTCGTGAATCTGCAGTCAAAGATTTTATTCATTGTGTGCACATGTTCAGAGGGTTTTTCATTTTTCATTTATTGAAATGCATTCAATGGATTCATTAATTTGGCAGGCATTCAAGCATTCAATCAATAGGCTCGAAAAAGATATTTTACACAATCCATTGACCTTATCATGAACAAAAGATAGAGATAAGAAAAGCAAACAAAAAGAAAATGCAAAAAGTTAAGCTCGCACCTTGATGAGCTTGGGTAGGTGGTTGAAGGAAGTCGGAAGCAAGCACGCGATGCACGAAGGGCGATCGAAGAAGAAGACACAAAATCACACAAAGCAAAGTGGCAAAGACGACAAAAATCTGATTTTATAGCATAGCCGTCGGGCAGGGCAACTACGTTTAATGAAGAAGCCACATGTCATTTTATAATTGGCTGGCGTAGTTCTGACCATTTCATGGCATGAACTTCTTCGCACTCTTTCACGACGTGAAACACCAAAGAATGGTTCACGGTGTGAACGACTGTACAGTGGTTCATGGCGTGAACCATTTTCCTGCAATTTCACGTGAGTTTATAAGATCGAATTTTTATCTTTCGTGCTCAAACACTCACACATGCATATGATGATGCATTGCTTACCTTGTCCCTTTTATTTTTACCATGAAAACCAAGGGTTTACCTTGGCACTTTTGGGCATTTACTGACTAGTCTTTTTAATTCTATTTGGGAGTTTCTTATTGTTCCTTCCACCCACCCAACTAAATATTTTTGTTGTTGTGTCTGGTTGTGTATGGCTTCCATTTGGAACACCTTTGCCTCTACCTTCACTTGTCTTGTTCCATTCTGTATTCAGAGTAGGTATGGTTGTTGCCTTGGTCATTTTCAACTTAGTTGGCTGAATTTTCTTTATCCTTCACACAACAGCAGGTGTGGTGTTGGCTCTATCGGGGAGTTGTTTGGGCCTACCGCACATCATATAAGGTAGCGACAGGATCTACTCCTTTTCTTCTATCTCAAACACTCACACATGCATATGATGATGCATTGCTTACGTTGTCCCTTTTATTTTTACCATGAAAACCAAGGGTTCACCTTGGCACTTTTGGGCATTTGCTGACTAGTCTTTTTAATTCTATTTGGGAGCTTCTTATTGTTCCTTCCACCCACCCAACTAAATATTTTTGTTGCTGTGTCTGGTTATGTATGGCTTCCATTTGGAACACCTTTGCCTCTACCTTCACTTGTCTTGTTCCATTATGTATTCAAAGTAGGTATGGTTGTTGCCTTGGTCATTTTCAACTTAGTGGGCTGAATTTTCTTTATCCTCAACACAATAGCAGGTGTGGTGTTGGCTCTATCAGGGAGTTGTTTGGGCCTACCGCACATCACATAAGGTAGACAGGATATACTCCTTTTCGTCTAGCTTGGCATTGAAGCGGTTATGCCCATGGAATACCTAGTCCCAAGCTTAGGGTTTGCTGTATAGGAGCATCTAACTAAGAATGCAGAGTGTTCCAGCCCGGTGGCTGGTGGTGCCTCCGTTCATGTGTGTATTCCAAGTTTGGGAGGTGGAAGGGCTATAGAGGTAGGTTCTTTTTTCTTTTTTTCACCTCACTTCCTTCTAGTGCCCCCACTGAGGATAGCTCTGGTGTTGTTCTTTGCCTAGAAGGGCGTATGTTCCACTGAGGAGAGCTCAGGGATTGGTACAGGTTGTCATGATGTGGTCTTATCCAGAGTTTCATGGCAGGAAGGGAGAGGATGTGTGTGACTTCTTGGAGCAGATGGAGTTGGCATGCATTAGCAATCATGTGACACATGAAGAACAGGTTTTGAAGCTGAAAAGATTTTCTTGAAGGGAGATGCCCGAAGCTGGCTTAAGGATTTTGAAGTACAGGATGCTGGTGTTTTGACCTTAGATAGGTTGAAAGAAGGCCTTTTGGAGCATTTTCAGCAACCCATTGTTGGTACCAAACAAACCTGACACCACAACTTATGCTCTCGATAACAAAGTAGCCAAACTGCCCAGCCAATGCTTCTCAATTGGCACATAATCCAATGTCTATTTATAAAAACCCTTTACCAAGAGGTATGTACAAACTGCCACAAATGCCATACCCACCACCTCTAGTATTACCACCCCAGCTCATTCCTCCTAGAACTGCACTGGTATAATAACAGTACATGGTGACTAGTGACTAAGAGAGTCTAGAACAAGAGAGATAGGAGTCATATGGGCATTTTGATTTATAAAGATATCCAGAAGAGACCCCAACCATTTACTACGCCTCTTTATTCAAAGCTATAATGTAACAAGAGCGAGAGACTTTAATAGCATGTCACACAAGCCCCCCACCTCTCCGATGTTTCCATTGTAAGCGCTTGCATCGTGTTGCTCAGTGTCCTCAAAGAGCCGTCACACCAAGTACCCAAACTCCATTCTTAAATCGAGTGCAAAATCCCAATGTCATTTCACTCATATGTCTACACATGTTATAATTGTGGATTTGAACATGTTTTCAAGGATTGTCTCAATAGAGTGACAGTCACCACCCAAGGTCGTAGCATCAACCATTTTGACAAGCCTTAACTTGTTAAGCGAACAAGGTAGACATATGCATACAATCCCCCTTATGATATCACAAGCCTCCAAATCAATTCAAGGGTAGTTAGTTTCTAAGTAAACGTACAAGGCAATTAAGAAAGAGAGAGAGAGAGAGAGAGAGAGAGAGAGAGAGAGAGAGAGAGAGAGAGAGAAAAGAAGAGAGAGAATGATTGAGAGAGATAGAAAGACACACATACACACAGAGAAAAAGAGGAGAAGAAGAGATAACGAGTGAGAGAAGGAAAAGGAAAGAGAGAGAAAGAGAAAGAGAAAATAGCAAGAAAGAGAGAGAAAGAGGGCACAAGAAGAGGGATCATGAAAACCTCCCCTATGAAGAGAACCTAAATGGGGAAAAGAGACAACAATGTAACTAAAGCCAATAAAAGCCTGAGAATCAATGGGGCTCCACCTCCCCCATCACAACCATGCTAATCAGGTAGATATTCCCAAGTCACGGTGTGAGGTGAAAAAAAGAAAAAAGAACCACGCCTCTATAGCCCTTCACCTCCCAAACTTGGAAAACACTAATACAACGGAGGCACCACCAGCCACCACTGGCTAGAACACTTCTCACCGTTCTCACCACACCACCCATGCCAGAAAGACAGCACAAAACAGGGGCACCATAGACAAAGCAAACACCCAGCAATATATTCCTAATCAACACTGTATACAAGCTTCTCCCGACACAGAAGCCTTACTCACACAACTTACAAACACTCAAGCCTGGATTTACTGCCAAGGGAATTCCACCACGGCCACACCACCTCAGGAATCACGACCTTGCGTCTGACGACCAAGCCTTCCAGCACACGAACACATTAACACTCTGCCCTGTCCTCACTGTCGAGGATACACCACATCCTCAATCACCGCGAACCTCTCGCCTGCCTGCTCTGCCAACCACACCAGAAAGAACCCGGCCACTCTCACTTCAGAGGGTGCCCCACTAGCTAACCCTTAACTCTCTCTACAGCCCATCACTTTTGTGTGTGTCGCCAGCAGCAACTACCCAACATCTCTCTCTCTCTCTCTCTCTCTCTCTCTCTCTCTCTCTCTCTCTCTCTCTCTCTCTCTCTCTCTCTCTCTCTCTCTCTCTCTCTCTCTCTCTCTCTCTCTCTCTCTCTCTCTCTCTCTGTGTGTGTGTTGATCCTCTGCCACATGCAGCTTATCTGTAGTGCTACCGGCCCCACCAGCTTATCTGCAGTGCTACCGGCCCCACCAGCCTCTACACTTCACTTGTCCACACGTGCCCTCTTCACTACTCCCTCTTTGCCACCCTATCTTCAGCACCTACCTGTGCTTCCACTTCTGGCTTCACCTGCAACTGCACATCCAGCTCTTCCTCTGTTGTGCCAACACCTCAAAGGCGGCCTCCTAGCAGCTCTGCGCTAACCACCTCCTCTTGCGCTACCAACCGCCCTCGCTTCTCTTGCGGCTACAGTTGCGCCTAGCCACATACAAAAAAAAGGCCATCTTCCCTACAGGCGGTCCTCTCCTGCACGCTCCACCCCCTGTATCACCAGCCCATAATCAGTGTCCACTCTGACTGACCAAACCCTCTACAGTCCGTCCACACTCTAGTCTTCGCTGCTCTTCACAAGGGAGGCTCCTATCAACACCAACACGTCTCCCTTCGCTGTCTCCTGCCCGTCACCTTTGACGCCAGCAGCTGCAGCAGCTTCCACGTCCTTACACTTCACAAGGGAGGCCCTCGTGTCCAGCCTCTAGGCAGCCACACCACTTCTGTCGGCTCTGTCTGCCTGGCTGCAGCTCACCGAAGAAGCCTCCTCACTGTGTGCCTGCGGCGGTGGCTGCACACGCCCGAGAGCCCTTGACACCAGCCTGTCACCTGTCGAGCGCACACAGAGGTGGCCTTCCAGCCCCCCTCACTTCGCTGTGATCCTCTGTGGCCGCCCTTTTTCTCTCTCCGCGCGGCTGCTTTTTCCAGGGAAGCCCCCCAGTCTTCTGCGACGACCACCTTCCCGAATGTCTGTGCTGGCAGCACGGTTATCCTCTACGTGGCTATTGCTTTAGTTGGCCACATCAATTTTTTTTTTTAGAGCTTCAATGATGGCCACCAAGACCTTCCATTTCACACCAATTTAAAGGCAACATTGGCCCCTTCAACCTTAAATGCTCCCATGCTTTCCACACACTTGAATACAACCTTCTAGTGCCCACTTTATTTTGGACACGCACACATATTTCAAGCTACCAACAAGTAGCTGATACCACCTCCAGCGGACCTCGTTCCGGACAGGCCTGCAAAAACAAGCTCAAAACCAAACCATCCACCCTGAACACCTGCCAATGCATTCAAAAGCCAAGTCTTCACACATGCCATGCATTCATATGTACACAAGCCCAAAACATCTCTCAGAAAAACACCTGACATACTTTGCCAACCCCCCCACCTGCTAGAGCATTCATGCTCAGCAGAGCAAAAAGATAAAGTTCAATAGCTATCCACTAGGATCAAAAGGAAATAGCAACTCACCATCCCATTCCCCAATATCTGTGAAACACAATGTCTGCATCACTGCATACCAAAGATCAACCATATGCATCACAAAATACCAAAGATCAACCATATGCATCACAAAATCATTTTCGAACACTTCACCCATAACAAACCTCCTCGTCTTCAAAACCTGTGGCATTACAGCATTTAGCATCCCATTCATCAACACCAGTGAAGGCCAGGTTCCAACATCTTGACCTTTATCCACACAAAAATCCAGATCCTTTCCATCAGCAGTGTCTACAAGCACTTCCAGCTCTTGTAAAATAGGCATCTCTTCACAACCATACAGCTCAACTGGTTCAGAACCCTTGTCATCCACGCACTTATCCTTTAGCATTTTAGCAACACGCAAAGAAGCCTTAGTTACACTCTCAACACGCAAAGAAGCCTTAGTTACACTCTCAACCATATCTGCATCCATATCCATCTCTGGCTCCTGCTCATCAAGGCTAGCAACTACCCACATATCATCCTCAAGCACAATACTCACGTCACAATGCTCTTCATCAGCCAAATCTTCATGCATACCTTCTCGAGTGTTGCCAACCCCCCTGGTATCATCGTCCCCACAGACTCCCCAGCATGTAATGCATCAAATGGAATAACATCCATACCATTCATCGCAGGTACCATACCACCATCAAGCTGTCCAAAAGAATCCATAATGATAGGATCTCCCTCCACACTCTCCACATCTGCATTGCAAACCATCTTCACTTCACCACAAGTCTCTACCCCATCCTCCTCCCTTGTAGAATCTGACAAACAATCATCCTCAAAGCATCCTGTATCCAGCTCCTCTTCCTTCTTATCATCAGTCAATCCCAAGGCATCATCCTCTTTGCTTCCATGTGCATGCATGTCATCCAGATCTGAATGATCTCCAATAGAACCTTCCAAATCACTGTCCTGCATAGCTATGACCTCCCTATCCAAAGAAGAATCCACTGGCAACTCCTTATCTTCACTTTGCTCCTTCACCTGCTTTTCATCCACCTTCACCTGCTTTAAAGACTTTGGAAAAAAATCAGAAGGTACATAAAACATTCCCCTTTGCACTTGTATAGGCCTTTGAGGTTCCTGTCTAATCCAACTTTGCATAGGACTCTTATCCACCTCAACCAAATTTACCTGCATATCCCTTGCAGACACAACACCTTCATACAGATAAATACCCATCTCCATCTGCTTCAAAATCTTTCCTTCCTTTTCCCTAGCAACCCTAACTGCATCATCAAATGACTTGGGATTCTTTCGATATCTCAACACTCCCCCTCGAGCTCAACTCCATCTCATGTACACCACAAGTGAAGCCCTGAATCTGAGGAGCTTCTCTGTACCCAATGCTTTGGTGAAGATGTTAGCTACTTGATCCTCTGTGCTGACATAAACAAGGTCAAGATCTCCTGCCAAGACCTTCTCTCTGACGAAGTGGTAGTGGACCTCTATGTGCTTTGTACGAGCATGAAAGACTGGGTTCCTGGCCAACTGTATACTGCTAATGTTGTCACAAAAAATGACAACTTATCTATCCCCACTGATAGACCCAAATCTGCGAGTAGCTTTCTTAACCAAGCTACCTCACATGCTGCCATAGCAGCTCCTCTGTACTCGGCCTCTGTACTGGATAGAGCAACCGTAGGCTGCTTCTTGCTGCTCCAAGTCATAGCAGCACTCCACAAAGAAAACATGAATCCACTGGTAGATCTTCTATATGAGATACTACCAGCCCAATCAGCATCTGTGTACCCATGTACACATATCTCTGTCCCAGTCTCATAGAATAATCCACAATGCAAAGTAGACCTCACATACCTCAGTATGCGTCTCACTGCATCCAAATGTGGTTTCCGTGGAACCTGCATAAACTGACTCACCAACCCAACAGCATAGCTCAAATCTGGTCTGGTGATTGTCGTATAGATCAAGCTTCCTACTATGCGCCTATACATAGTAGGATCCTCCAAGATCTCTCCTAAATCTGCACTCAACTTGCCATTCTGATCCAATGGCATAGAAACAGGCTTACAGCCTGTCATACCATACTTGGACAACATGTCCAAGCCATACTGTCTCTGCAGTAATCCAATACCATGTGGTGACCTAATTACCTCAATGCCCAAGAAATATCTGAGCCCCCCCAGATCCTTCATCTCAAACTTCTGTCTAAGCAAGATCTTTACATCAAAGATCTCTGCATCATGGTCCCCCGTAATGATCATCTACATAGATGACAACAAGCACAACCCCTCTATCACCATGTCTCACATACAGCGAGAAATCTGCATTGGCTACATGAAAGCCAATAGTGACAAGATATTCAAAAATCTTGTCAGACCATGCTCTTGGTGCTTGTTTTAAGCCATACAAGGCTTTCTTCAACTTGCAAACATGCTCGGGGTGACCCACATCCTCATAACCAGGTGGCTGCAACATATACACCTCTTCTTGCAAATCCCCATGCAAGAATGCATTCTTTACATCTATCTGATGTAAAGACCATTGCTTTGACGTAGCCACTGCTATCACAACTCTCACTGTTGCCATCTTGGCAACTGGGCTGAAAGTTTCCTCATAATCAATGCCATATGTCTGCGCATATCCTTTGGCTACCAATCTAGCCTTGTACCTGTTTATGCTTCCATCACTGTTATGTTTTACTTTGTACACCCACTTGCATCCAATGGCTTTCTTGCCTTCAGGCAATTGCACTAAATCCCAAGTCTCATTTCCATATAGTGCATCCATCTCCTCATCCATAGCTTTCTCCCAACACACATTTCCAACAGCCTCATCAATGCATGTGGGCTCAACAACCTGCACAACCTTTGCCATATATGCATAGTGATGTGCCACATAACCATCATAGGTAAATCTCTGCACAGGATTTTTCACTCTCCCAGATCTTCGCAGCTTTGCATTCATGGCTTCCATAGCCTTCTTTACACCAGGTGTTCTCATAGCTGGGATCCCAAGCTCCTCATCAAGGCTCATATCTGAGCCACTAGACTCTCCATCAACATGAGAATGCCCTGCAGAAATGTCAGGCATACCAAGGGGCTCAACCACTTTCTCTTTTCCTTTACGTGATGTACTAATCACATTTGCAGGACTGGTATTATGATGCAGCCTGCCACTCCATGGTCTATCAACAGACCCACTAGATGAGGACTCTCCTGGTCCACTCAAAGACTGTGATTGCTGACCTGCATTCTATGCAACCACACTTACTCACATCAGCCCCAACAGCTTCTTTTTCAACAGCATACCAGCTGCTCATCTCATCAAAGACAACATCCTTGCTTATCCTCAACTCACCTGTAGAGCAGGGTTATAACACCTATATCCCTTGCTCAAGGGAGTATCCAATAAACACACATTTTTCAGCTTTTGGATCCAGCTTAGTTCTCAGCTCATTTGGCACATGCACATATGCAATGCATCCCAAAGACTTTCAGATGAGACAAATCTGGTTTTCTGCCAGTAAACCTCTCCTTTGGAGTTACATCATGTATGGCTGCAGTTGGAGTCCTGTTCATGATGTATACTACTGTAGAAACAGCCTCAGCCCAATAGCTATGCGGCATATTCTTCTCTTCCATCAATGCTCGCGCAATCTCAGCAATGTGCCTGTTTTTTCGCTCAGTAACTCCATTTTGCTGCGGAGTGTATCTGCATGTAAACTGTCTCCGAATACCATTCTTCTTCAAAAATTCAGAGAACTCATTGGAGAAGTACGCTCCCCCTCCATCTGACCTTAGACACTTTACATATTTCCCTGTTTGCTTTTCAACCAAAACTCTAAAATTCTGAAAGTGAGTGAATACCTCACTCTTCTCCTTCATGAAATATACCCACACTTTCCTTGTGTGGTCATTAATGAAAGTCACATAATACCTGCAGCCTCCCATAGATATGGTCTTTGTAGGACCCCATACATGTGAATGCACAACATCTAGTGCATTTCTGCTCACATATCTGTTACGTGGAAACACATGCTTTGTTTGCTTCCCAAATTGGCATGCTTCACATATTTTCTGCATACCTTCCACTTTAAATTTTGGCAGCCCTCTCACAATTCTTTTAGTCTGCATAGACTTCAATCTCTGCACATTCACATGTCCAATCCTTTTATGCCAAATGTCTGTGTGTCTGCAACAATTCCTGAACCGTTTGCAAACATCGCAGTACTCATTTCAGGCATGTCTACATTCAATGTAAACATTTTGCCCACTCTGTTTTGCCTTTTGCAACCAACCTGCACTTGTCTTTAAAATCTTCAACATAACAACCATCAGGGTTAAACCAAACCTGCAAACCTTGCTCAATCATCTGGCCAACTGAATCCAGATTCTTTGTTATATTTGAAATGTGAAGTACATCTGCAAGGTACTTCACTTTGCCATCCTGCATAGACAATGGCACATCTCCAACATGGGCAATTGGATGAGCAGTGTCATCCCCTGTTTCTACAAAACCTGGTCTTTTCGGGTTTTTCATCTCCGTGAACCACTCCCTATGACTTGTCATGTGGTTCGAAGCACCTGAATCCACATACCATACATCATCTTTTTGTGCTGCGTCAACATTTTCAGACATGGCATTCACGACATGCTGCATAACAAACAACCTTTCATTATCCTCATTATTTCTGCTTGAGGATGCATAGTTATTTTGCTGCACTTTCCCATTTTGCATGTCAGCCTGCTTCTTATAGCATTTGTTGCATGACGAATGAAGATCAATACAAGGATGCAACAAAAAAGACACTTAGGGCTCTTGAAAAGAGTTCCAAGTTGTGGATGAGTGTGGGAGTGGGTTTGACAATAATCCCACATGGGAACTTTTGGGAGTTTTAGAGTTTTTGTATAAAAAGTGGCTCATTTGAGAGCTTATGGACACATTGGGCAAACTCATGTTTGAGCTCTCTTGAGACTAGCTCTCCCTCTTCTTCCATAGAGGTGCAAGCTCTTCTCTCTCCCCATCTACATTGTTGTAAGTTCTATTCTTTTGTTAATTCAATGCAATGAGTTGATATTTGTCTCTCTTCTCATGTCAATTCTCTAGTGTGCATGTTTCTTATTGATAGCGTCAAGGGTTGTGTGCATGCTAGGGAAATAAGTATTTGAGAATGAAGAATGCTTTGATCTTGTGTAAGCAATAGCTAAGCTTTCTTCTTGTTTGGATGTATGGATGAGTAGAATGTGGAGTTGAGTGAGCAATAGCAAGATTGAGCTTGAGTGTGTGTTGAGTCTATGTCATTAGTAGTAGTTTTCTTAGCATTCTCTCCATCAAATGGATAAGCTTTTGTGCACCGGTACGGGTTGAATCCCTAGCTCCGAAAGGGATGCAAATCCCATTGGATTGAGCTAAGTGTGGATCATACTACTCTTGCTACAAGTGAGAGAGTTTTTCCGTCTCTCCATTGGCGCCGCTGCCGGGGAGAAGACTCAAATCCGGTTGAGAGTGTGTGGAAACCACCACTATTTCCTCTTTTGGTTGCAAAACCATTGAGTGATTAGGTTAAGTTCGGGTGTGCGATCCCGGTGTGAGTAGATTGAGGTTGAGGTTAGGATAAGAAAAAAACCATTGAGCGGTTGAGGTTTCTCCCGCATTGTTTTTTATGTTGTATTGCTTTTATGCTTTTTCAAGTACCGTTCATTATGCTTACCTTCATTGTTTTTTGTCATTTCATTCTTTCATGCTTTTCGTTAACATGTAATTAGTATAAATAAATAAAAAGAAAAGAGGTGCGTTGCTAAGCTCTTCCATAGCTTATGCAAGCCCCATAGACTCCCAAGCATGAAGTCCGCTTAAGGATGAGAGGAGAGAGGGAAAGAGAAGGGTGAAAGGAAGAGAGGTAGGTTGAAAGCGTAGAAGGCGACTTTTCCTTTATGGTTTTGTTGTTTTGTTGGGAGACATCTCCATCATTAGAAGCAAAGACAAATAGATATACATATATATATATATATATATATATATATATATATATATATATATATGTATGTATGTATGTATGTATGTATGTATATATATATGTGCAGGGAGGCGGCCAGCTGAAAAAAAGAAAATTATAAATCTATATATATATATATATATATATATACATTTTTGCAGTGATGTGAGGGCTGCATCGTGGAAAGGCGGCTGAAAAAAAGCGTGCAGCAGACGGCTTTTTTTTTTAAAAAACAATTATACATATATATATATAATCGTTTTTCTACGTTGGTGTAGCCGGACTGAAGCGTAGGCGGACTGAGGCGCAGCCGGCTGAAAGGAGAGCAGAGGCGGTTTTAAAATAAAAGAATATATATATATATATATATTCTTTTATACGTCGACATGAAAGAACCTGCATCGAGCACTGCAGTTGGGGGGCGTCGTTTGCAACTAACGCGGCAGTGCAGTGTAAGGCGCGGCAGTTGGAGTGGAAGGCATCTGCATCGAGCGCAGTGGGAAGCTGGCTGCAGCTGACGTGCCAGTTGAAGTTGAGCAAGGCAGCTGGCAGCGAAGTAGAAGGCAGCTCGCGAAGGAAGTGGAGCTGAGGAGGCGCAGCAGAAGAGGCTTATACGAAGGCTGCTGGAGGAGGTGGAAGGCGTCAAGCAGAGGCAGCGAAGTAGAAGGCAACTCACGAAGGAAGTGGAAGCGGGCAAGCAAAGGTGTGAAGGCACAGGCTGTAAACAGCTGTAGCAGGCGACCAGAAGCACGGGGAGGCATTGAAGAATCCGGAAGTGGGTGCGGCAACGAATCCGGGAGTCGGCGGATAAGGTAGGTGGTATTTTTCATTTTCTTTTTTATTAATTTTTTAATGTTTTTTTATATTTTTAAATAAAAAACAAAAAAATAATATTTTTTTAATTAAAAAAAAAGAAAAAACAATTAAATTTAGAAAAAGAAATTAAAAAAAAGAAGAAAAAAATAAGGGAATTAAAAAAAAGAGAAAAAACAATTAAATTTAAAAAAAGAAAAAAAACAATTTTTATTTTTTTGAATCCATTGTTCTTTATTTAAATTTTTGCATAAGTAAAGTAGCGTGCATTTTTTATTTTTATTTTTTTGTAATTAAGTGCATAATTAGTAGATTTATATTTTTTTGTAATTAGGCATGAAATTTATTAGTTTAAAAAAAACCAACAAAAGGAGAAAAAAAACAAAAGAAATTTTTTTAAAAAAAATTCTATAAATTAAGTGTTTTTAGGAGTTTATTTTTTTGCATATTTTGTAATTCTTCATTTTTAATTTTTTGCATAATTAGTGTAACCTGCATCTTTTAAATTTTTGTAACTCTGTGCATAATTAGTATTTTTTTTAGTGTGATTCATAATTTTTGTGTTTTTTTTTAAAAAAGAGTAAAAATCATCAAATCATCAAATCATTTAAAAAAATAATAATAAAAAACATAGGATAGATAGTTACGCCACACATACTCCTTTTAGTTACATTTAGTGATTAGGTAGGTTAAAAATATATATATATATACATATATATATATATATTATTTAAAAAAACAAAAAAACAAAACAAAACAAAACAAAAACACATAAAAAAAACCAAAAAAATTTGACCTTATGCACTTGAGGTCGGGACGTCTTGTAGATACTGCCATAGGGCCTAGGGCACCTTCTAGAGTACCTACGCAAGAAAGTGGGACCCAATCGGTAGGAAATTTGGCAGATATTGCTGAAACTCTTTCTGAATCCCAATCCAATACCCTTTCCTCCAGAACAACTAGCTCATTGTCCATGGACAATCTAGGGCCGACAAATAGTCATCCCGTAGCCCCAAATAGGACACCCTCAAGATCCTTTAATCCATTTGAAGCCGACACCATGGGGTTAACACTCAATGTGAGACTCCAATATGTCTACACAAATGCTCAAGGAGCTGAGATCTTTAGGGATCCACAACAACGGTATCTTGTTAAGATCGCAGACATTTTCTCAGAACTTGATAGAGCACCTCTAGTCAATGACCAGGGTAACATGTACATGGGTGGAGATGGTGTTCGCTACGAAGTCACCTACCATCCAGAAAAGGTAGACAAATTAGGGGAGCTCTCTAAAACCGAGTTCTTAGACTTATCAGAACTTTCCAGAGCAAGGGAGTCTAGAGATGACTGGCTCATTGAGCCGGACATGCCTAGACCATCCAATGCCCAGTCCTCAAAGCCATCCATAGATGATTTACTTCTTGTAGATCTAAAAAACAAATTCCTGTGACAAAGGTCTTACAGGATGACCCACTTCAAGAGGTCTATAAGGACTCGTTAGAGGGATATTATGCCACAACTAGATTGCCACAGCTGGATCTTCCTCTAGCTCATGTGGTGGTAGTTGAGAAGCTCGCAGGACACGTGAACAGAATAATTGATAAATGGGCCAATGAATACCGAACCTTAGATTGGAAAGAGATTCGGGAACTCACGTGGAAAGGACAACCATTATTCATGGAAGTGTTCTCAACAAATACAGCCAAACCGAGAGAGACGGCCTTTCTTGGAGAAACTGTTGCTCCTCCCCTACGAGAGTTCACTAGAGAGGGACCCTCAACATCTAAGTGGACCACTGCTAGTAGCCCAACTCTAGCACCAAGATATCGTCCTACACCAAATGTGCGACCACAGGACACACCACACCAACATCTTTCTCACTATAACAATCGGAGGATAGGGGAGCCAACTCGGCCTCCCATTAATGCACCTCCTGAAATGCGGGTGACAAAATCTTTGGAGGGGTTTGGTGAGGCTGGTAATAGGGTAATTTTGGAAACATGTGGACCATCTTTCCAAAGAGAGGAACAATTTCCACTGAGAGTGAGAGGCCGTAGGCCCTATGACGAGTATTCAAGACAAGTAAGACCATCAACTCTTCAGAAACTGGTAAAGAAGTATGAAGGGTCGGGAGATCCATACGATCATGTAGCAGCATTTAGGCAAGCAGTTCGAGCTGAGCAAGTGGCTGATAAGCATACTCAAATTGAAGGATTTGGACTCACTCTTGAGGGAAAAGCCCTGGCTTGGTTTCAGGCATTAGAGGCTTCAGACAAATCTTCTTTACGAGTTTTGGAAGAGAGATTCATTGCTGCTTTTTCCTTGATGGGAATTCAACATGACACGGTAGCACACATCTACTCTTTCAAGCAAGGCGAGAATGAGAGTGTTAGAGACTGTGTAAATAGAATGAAGCAGTACATTAATCGTTGCCCAGAGGATGAGAAGCCCGCCCAAAGTCGATTAATTTCTCTCTTCTTAAAAGGACTCAAAAATTCGACACTGCATACACATCTCTATGCGAAGAAGCATACAAATTTCAATGAGTGTTGCCATGATGCTATGGATTTCACCGATAACTTCAAGTTCCAAGATGGTTCTGGCCGAGAGGTGAAACCTAGAGATCAGTGGGGTGATGACCAAAGTTCAGGGTCTAGCGCGCTAGTAAATCCAGACCAGATAGCTAACCTAGTACTACGGAGATTGGGACAGACCTATCGTCCACCCATGCAGCCACAACAACAGCAGCAGAGAATGAGGAGTGTACTTCCTACAGGTCCTCATCTTTGTGGAGCATGTGGCGGTAACCATAAAACAGAGGATTGTAATACCTTTTCTCCTCTAGTCACAAACCAACCCACAAAAAAGTGGTGCCAAGCCTGTGCTTGGAACTTTACCCACACCACATAGGAATGTACTCGCATTGCGAGAATGAGATAGGAACGGGAGCAGCCAAGGGGTGGAGTGGCTCCACAAATATATCAACAATATACTAATTTTGAACGTAAGCCACCGATGGCACAAGAGCAAGCACGACCTGTTCTTGGTGCTCAACCTCCTGCTCCAAGGACTGCTCCTGTGAGGGTTGTCGACTACGACAATTCAAACATGTGTAGAGACTTGGTAAACCCAGGCTATGTGGAGGAGGAATATGTATCATATTCATCCAAAGAAAGTATCTTTGAAAGTCCCGCATACCCAAGCCTAGCACTGGATGTTCCAGGGGAACAAAACTCTTTAATGTTGCTAGGCAGCTACCAACCTAGGACTCCAGGCCCCTCAGGTCAATGGCAGCCAAGGAAAGTAGAGGCCAAACCAATGGGCCCCTGTTATGAGTGCGGAGAACCCCATTGGGCTCGTGATTGTCCACATTGCTCAAGGCAAGCATCTCGGTCAAATACAACAGTACAACAGTTTCCACCAATTGAAAGATATTGTCTAGGGTGTTGTGTAGAACACTTCCCAAAAGACTGTCTGCTGAAACCACATGAGGAAGGCACCTCTCAACCAAAGGTCTCACTCAACCTTGTAGGGGTAGTCCCATCGCCACCTTCATCTGAGAATGATGATGTCGTGCCACTTAGAGTCATGACTAGATCACAGACACGAAATGCCGAAATACAGACTGATGAGACACCTCGAACTAGGGCTGCAAAAACAAATCTAGTGGACAAGACCCTACAGTCCAGTAGAAAAAAGACCACTCGGAGGAAGAAGAACCGAAACAAACAAACTAAAAGTGCATCCACTAGTTCTCAAGAAACCTCTAAACAAAACAAGAGGGATAAAACTTTTACATCCCAAGAAGTGCATGAGGAACATCAACCTCAACCTGGGCCTAGTGTTAAACAAGATGAGGCTAGTACGACTAAGGATAGTTCTGGGGGTTCTGTTTTTGTGGATAAAGTGAATGAGACTCTAGAGGCCATCATTGATGCTCATAGAAGTTGCATTGCAGCTTTATCTGAGCTACCCAAGAAGCTTCAAGAGTACCCAAACCCTCGTGAGGAGAAGATCGATCTAGCTGTACATCAGCAACTCATTAGGGAAGCTCAGTCAACACTTGAGGGACCACCACCACCTATTCCTCGGGGCCCAACCTCTCTTAAGCCAACATTAGAAACCATACCAGAAGTGTCATCAAGTCGGGAAATGAAAAGTGAGCTCATTTCACAAGCTCATAGCAAAAGGTCTGCACCAATGGACACCCAATTGAAAGGGGGTAATCTGCCACCACCTAGCCTTGTCTTCCCATGCAATGATGAAGTTATTGATGCTAATGAGGACATGGCAAATGAGATGTGGGCCGCAGTTCATGAGAAAGTTAATGAGAACATGTTTTCTATTAGTTCGCCTCCATTCTCTGAGGTGGATTTTACCAGGGGCACGGAAAATAAATTTAGGCACCCAAGCATCCAGGAGGAAGTTCAAACAATTGTTTCTCCTAGAAGTAAGCATACAATGAAAACCTTACCATCATATCTGGGAGAATATGAGAACTGTTCTCAAACCTTGAGGATACCCTCCATGCATAAAAGGTTGACAAAGGAGAAAGATATGAGTATGGTGCAAGCTATTTTGTCAGCACCAGTGGCTTGTACCTTACCTTTGCTTGATTTGATAAAAATTCAACCTGAGTTGTGGAATGATATTGCCACATGTTTGTCAGAGCAGGTATTGCTACAAAAGGGTCACCATGAGTGTACTATACACCCTGAGACAAAACATGTTATGCCAGTTCCTATCAACAAAGTAGGAAAATTTTGTGAAGACGATCAGGGAAATGCTACCCTCCCATTAGAAGTGCGAAAAGTATCTTCAACTGCAATACTTGATAGTGGCGCATGAGTGGGCATTGTGACAAGGTCCATTTGGGAAAAGTGGGGCAAACCAGCTATTAGGAGTACCAGGATGCGCTTGCAGCTAGCAGATGGAAGCTTAGAACATCCCCTTGGGCTGCTTGAGAACATATTGGTCACCACATGTGGAATTGAATATGAGCACACCTTTGCTGTAGTGGATTTTGGAAAACATCCAAACTATGAAGTGATATTGGGTAGACCATTCATGCGACAATTTCAAATGATTCAAGATTAGGGATACAATTATTTGTACCTCCGACATGATTCTGTCATCACAAGGGTCAACCTAAGGAATCACTCATATCGTGATGTAACAAGGTCTCCAATAGATGAGTTTGATTCTGCTTCATCTGAGGTCTCAAAAGTTACATTGTCAGATGGGCGAGAAGATCTGTGGATGTGTGGAGCCTCATGTAGGGATTTCAACACTGAGAGACTTAAGGGTAATCGAAGTGTATCAGATGAGGCATACATTCCACAACCCTTCCCTGAACATTTAATTGATCCATTAGAATGGAGTCATGTCCTTGCAACATTATCGACATGTGCTTTACCGAAGCCAATTCAATTTTGTGACTCAGATGGATATGATATTATTCCTATACGAATGGTACAACCACGTGCCCTTCTAGATGATTTGTACTATAGGGATACATCCACAACAGCACTGCAAGTAGAGGAAGTCTCTGCTACTCCACGAGCTTTATCGTGTCAAAGGGGTAATGTTTCTACCTTACCCAACCCACAATCAAAATCTGCTCTTGAAGCTCCAAAACAAATGATGTGGATAATTGATGAGCACTCAAGTGAGGGCCATGGCTGGCATGTTCCAACTACTCTAGTTGTTGCTCAAAGAAGGCCAGGCAAGAAGGAATTATCAATGTGGCTACCCAAAGATGCGTACAAACTTGTACCATCTAGTCCAGTTGCTAAGCCTCCTAAGAAGCACATCATTTCCAAGCCTAAACCTCGGATTGTTAATCGATGGGTCCCAAAACATGTTCTTAAAGCACAAGGCTATTATGAGGATGCAACAGCAATTTGGCTTCCAAAATGCCATGCTTTGACAGGGGTAAAAGAGTGTTTCAGAAAACAAAAGCC
This sequence comes from Cibotium barometz, assembly GCF_041138505.1. Classification (NCBI taxonomy): domain Eukaryota; kingdom Viridiplantae; phylum Streptophyta; class Polypodiopsida; order Cyatheales; family Cibotiaceae; genus Cibotium; species Cibotium barometz. The sequence goes on from NC_141110.1 coordinate 7,647,807, forward strand.
ATAATTGATTGTCCATATCAGTGGGTGCAAAAGAAATCAACACAAACTCTTCAAGATAGGATAGGTGGCTGTGATAGCACCTACAAATCTACTTGTGTTGATCTTCCTAAAACATGTAATGAATCACCGGTTGTCCCAAATTCTCCATGTTACACAATTCCACCCTCAACTGGTGTACCTAAGACACGTCCAACTTCACATGAGTCTCATTTGAGCATAGATTCTAGCGTTTCAATGCCTAAATCCTCTTATCTTGCTCAAATTCCGAGACAATTGCTCAAATTCCCACCCAAGAAGGACATACCTAAAACCAAAGATAAGGCATTGAAGCTCTTTGGTAAATCAATGTTTGCATAGTGTGGTTCCTTATGCCTTTAGAGGATTATGTTCTTTTTGAGATGATCTCCACTACCAGGGCAAGGGTAAGCTCAACGACTCCATAATAAGATCGACAAGCCAGGGCACTTTTCTCCCATTGGGTTTTTTCCCCTCGGCTATATTCGGTGTTTGGCACCAATGGCAAATTTTATTTTTTTTCTTTTCTTTTCGTGTTTGTTAATAAAAATTTTACAGAAATCTCCGTAAAAAACAAGAGCATCAAACACGCCCCAATAGTCCACCTATCGTGCACACAAATTAGGAAGGGGGGAGACATGCTACGCCTACAAAGATCAAGGAGGAGCAATCTGCACAAAATCAGCAATGCATCAATGCAAACGAACAACATCAACAGGGCACTACAACAGGTGTATTCAAATCTTAAATCTTTATTTCTTTATGTGCTCTTATCTTTCGAATATATGGTTTGCATGTTCACACAATGTTGACTGGTTTAAGTTTTTGATTAGTTGTTAAAATATGGTGAGTGAATTCTAGAGTCTTAGAAGACTTAGTAAAAGATATTTCTATCTAAAGACAGTGTAGGATATATACCAAGGGAATATGCCAAGTTCTTATGCTTTCAAGGTATATTAGTTATCCCTAGTGGTAGCTACCTCTTAGTATGAGCTAGGTGCTAGGAGTAATAAAAATTTATTTAAAAAAAATTATTATATCCTAAAATATATATATATATATATATATATATATATATATATATATATATGTACAAAGTAAATTGAGACATGACGTGTCTACAGCCATGAGAAATGCTTGGTAGGACCTAGGGTTGTCTTAGCACCTTGGGGCCGATGCGTTGGTTTCCATGGGGTGAACACTGGTGTCTAAAAGCTTCAGAAAAAGACCTTTGAGGAATCTATCGCCTTGATAGATGTTGGTAGGACTCTGGGGTACACTATGGGCCCTCGAGACCGATGCCCTCATCTTCATGGGGTACTCCTTAGGTCATAAAAGAAAGAAAAAGGGTCTGTCGCCCTTGAGATACTTAGCGGTCTTTAGATTCTCTTGGCGGAGGTCTCTTGGCCATTGCTTGGGTCTCTTTGGGATGGAACCTTAATCTTTATCACCTTCTACACACACATCCAAAAAAAAAAATGAGTTCCAATCACCTTTGCTCATATTTAGGAGTAGGTTTGCCACTTAGGAATAACTTACATACTTGTAGGACATTGAGACTGCGGTCATAACTGGCGGTGTACAAAGCACACTTGCCTTTGCATAGCACTATCTACCACTTAAGTCTCACTTTGACTAGTCTTTACTCACCTATTTTAGTACTCATTAAAACTTTAATCAGCCTTGCACTTGTATGCTCACGTGTGAAATTATCATTGCTGGTTTTTCTTTTCTTTTCTTTTTTTCAATAAGAGACTTTACTTGTATCCATTGTTTTTTTGTTGCAGCTCTTGCTACTACCGCGCTCGAGGACGTGCGCAAAATAGGAAGGGGGGAGTGTTGCATGACGAATGAAGATCAATACAAGGATGCAACAAAAAAGACACTTAGGGCTCTTGAAAAGAGTTCCAAGTTGTGGATGAGTGTGGGAGTGGGTTTGACAATAATCCCACATGGGAACTTTTGGAAGTTTTAGAGTTTTTGTATAAAAAGTGGCTCATTTGAGAGCTTATGGACACATTGGGCAAACTCATGTTTGAGCTCTCTTGAGACTAGCTCTCCCTCTTCTTCCATAGAGGTGCAAGCTCTTCTCTCTCCCCATCTACATTGTTGTAAGTTCTATTCTTTTGTTAATTCAATGTAATGAGTTGATATTTGTCTCTCTTCTCATGTCAATTCTCTTGTGTGCATGTTTCTTATTGAGAGCTTCAAGGATTGTGTGCATGCTAGGGAAATGAGTATTTGAGAATGAAGAATGCTTTGATCTTGTGTGAGCAATAGCTAAGCTTTCTTCTTGTTTGGATGTATGGATGAGTGGAATGTGGAGTTGAGTGAGCAATAGCAAGATTGAGCTTGTGTGTGTGTTAAGTCTATGTCAATAGTAGTAGTATTCCTAGCATTCTCTCCATCAAATGGATAAGCTTTTGTGCACCGGTACGGGTTGAATCCCTAGCTCCGAAAGGGATGCAAATCCCATTGGATTGAGCTAAGTGTGGATCATACTACTCTTGCTACAAGTGAGAGAGTTTTTCCGTCTCTCCAGCATTCTGCCTACACATGTCCAAGCTTACCACAATAATAGCATTCACGTGTATCATTATATTGCCTTTGCCAATTTCCACAGCCTCTTTGACTCCCCCTGCCTCTAAATTTGCCTCTTCCACCTGCGTGTTGTTGTTGTTGTTGTTGATTCTGGGACTGTTGTTGTTGCTGCTGCTGCTGCTGGCCATAATTCTGATTACCTATTCGGCCACCCCCTTGACCGCGTCCACGGCCTCCTCTACCTCGTCCTCTTCCTGAACTCGTGTAGGCCTGTTACTCTGAACTGTTTTTGCTTTGTGAAGACTGTTGGTCTTCACCCAAGCTCTTCTCTTCGATAATCAGCATAGACACCAAATCTGTAAAGTTGGGAATGTTTTCCCGAGTCTGAATAGACGTCTTGAACGCCTTGTATTGTGGCCCGAGACCACGTAGACAGACCTCCACCTTATCATCATCATCTACGGACACACCAATAGATGCAAGGGATTCCACAATACCCTTTATCTTCAACGCATAGTCATTCACAGACATGCTCTTTTTCTCCACAGTATGAAGTTCATTCTTCAACTGTATCTTATGTGCCTTGGTATTTGTTTCATAAAGCTTTACCAAGGTGTCCCACGCCTCCTTGGGGGACTTAGCATCCTGAATGTGCCCAATTATGGTGTCCTGTATACTAATGGAGAGCCAATACATGACTTTCCTGGCTCCTTGGTTCCAGTCTTTAAACTCTTTCACATCTGCAGCAGTAGGATTTATGTCCAGTATCTCTGGTGCCTCTTCATGCTCACCTTCTATGTAGTCCCAATAGCCCTTTCCCATCAGGAAATTCGTCAACCTGAACCTCCAAGCATGGAAGTTATTCTTAACTAGCTTCTCAGCCACAATCTGGGTTATCCCATCATTTGACATCTTGCCAGACACACAATTTTACCAGAAACAGCACTCTAGTTGGTCCTACACAAACTGCTGTATTTCCTATAGCCAGCGGTACTGTAGTACTCTCAAATGTCACAACCAGTGACTTCAATGTGCATACATACACCCAATGGCAACTGTTGACCTCTTTGCAGCACCCACAGTGTCTGCACAGTCAATCTGTCTTCTTGCAATTCTTAAAGCAGAGTTCTACAGAGAATCGATGACTTACCCGCAGTGCTCGAAATCGCCTGCTTTCTGAAAAACGGAGGTCCAAATGTGCCCAAAACGCTTTTTCGGCCCAGAAATTTTGGTCCGATAGGACAATATAGTTGCCCTATAGCTTTACTCCTGGGAAGAAAGCTCCTCAATCAGAGATCGTTTGCCAGTGCCTCCCGTAGAGCTCCCGACAAGGGGTGTAGTCACCAACACAAATAGGGAAGAGTAGTTGAAGCTCTTGCCCTCGTACCGCTTCCTGTGGTTCTCTTGCTTGCAGCTCAGTCCTTAGCGCACGAACCAGGCTCTGATACCATGAAAAGATGCAGGGAGGAAGAGAGCTTGAGCTCTTGCAAGCACACACACACACTCACAAAACCCTAATAGAGAACACACAAGGTGAGAGGCTGAAATCTTCTTCTTCTTCACTCAACACTCCATATACAAAGATAAGAGTACACATAATATGAAAGGTACTCAACCAATACATACACGGGTTCTCTATAGTGTGAACCCAACTAAATGAGCTGGCGCTATAACTATGCTAGTCTTTAGAATGGTTGTCACATAGCCTGTCATCCCACTGGCCGCATATCACCCAAGATCTCACCAACCATGCCAGTGGTGTAAGTGTGGGGCCTATCCCCCAGGCGGGTCATCAGTGTCCACCGCCTCACTAGACGAGCTCGATATCTCAACAGAGTATGCTTTTGGTGGCAGGGTCTAGGATGTAGGATCGAATGGAGTAATCTACATCAGTACTTTGAACATGAGCTTCGGCTTTAAAAGTGGATTGCCTGCTTGAATGAACTCCTCATACTTTGTAGCTATCAAAGAATCCAAAACATTTCTTTCAGTGAAAGGCACAATATTTTTATGTGGAGGCAAATCACATACCTTCTGCTGAGGTTGCCATGGTGTGGAGATGGGATAGGTGCCAATACCTCCTCAGGGGCGAGAGTGTTAGTGGGAAAATCTAATTCTGGGGCAGGGAGAAAGAAGAGTAGATACAGTCAACTTGGGAAGATATAGTAAAAACGGCACGCTAGGATAAGGATTGAGAAGCCTACTAGCGATATTAGAATAGACAGGGTAAGTGTTTTTGGAAACTAAAGATGGACCTTCTTCTTCTCCTTGACTTGTGCTAGGGGGTGGGTGGCTAGGCTTATGAGCTTTAAAAAAAGTTTTGAATTTCAAGAATTTCTTTGTTATCAATATCCGAGTAATTTATGTGAGTGGCATCAAAATTATATCTTACATTGGTGAGCATAGTCTCCAAATGCTTGTGGAAATTAGTATAGAGTTTGAGGATTCCGACAGGGTGATATAAGGTGGACTCACAAAGATTTAAATGTTGTTTAGTATTGTATACTTCTAGCCACCCATGACTGATTACCCATTGATAAGTATTTGCTACCACCTCGTAGTTGGCTGGCATCTCTAGTATGCCATCTAGAACAAACAGGTCGAGTTTATCGACATTGTCCCAGGATGTCGGAATTTTGTAGCACGCGACACCTACGGAGGTTTAGCACTATAGGATGCAAGGATAGAAGAAGATTTCTTGAAGGTTAGTTAATATAAGGTCCCTCCCTAAAAATGCCCATAATGATTGTTGGGTCCGCATCCCTTTCAGTATTTTGTTTAATTAGGGTTAATCCTCCTAAGCCTATATCTTCAAATAAGTTGATATCATACTCAAGTAATGAGAGTATTAGTGTAGATAAAAACAAAGTAAGAGTGTGAGGAGGGACCCGAGGAGTTACTGACAGTTGCCCCAACTCCGAGGCGCGATCGTCGAGGAGGGTATGCAGATCATCTGTGGGCTCCGAGCGTAGACTCCTTTCTTGTGCGGCTAGTTGGCGAGCCAGATCCTGCATGCGGACGTCGACATTGCTGAGTTGGTTGGAGATGGCGGTTTCCTAGATCATTCATTCAGCATCCATTTCCTCAAATCTTCTTGTTGTAGTTTCTTGTGCTCTCCTAGTAGTGGCTTCCCTTTGTTGTGCCTCAGTAATCTGATTAAGCCATTGTTATATAGCCAATCTTTGTGTGTCCTCTAATTGTACTGTCAGTTTGTGATATGGTCTCTTGACTCCTTTGCACCTCTGCTTGGTTGGTGTGCTGATGGTTTTTTTGAGGGCCTTGATCTTTTCTACATGCGCTTTGTTTGCATGTTCTCTTTCCTATTGCATACCTTGCACTCTTTCTTTTTCTGCCTTGAGTTTGACTGTTAGTAGATCTATTTGTTGTTGAAGCATATCTTTATTATTCTTTGCGCTATCTTGGTACTCCCCTTGATTTGCCTGGCATGCATAGTTGTGAGGCTCTGTGTTTGGGCGATCTCTTTTTGAAGCTGTTCTTTTGCCTACTCCAGCCTTGCATTTAAGTGAGCATTTTCGTTGATCTTCTGTACAATTGTCTTACTTAGCACGATATTATTACCTTCCAAGGCACTGTATGTGCTTTCCTATTGTTCTGTAGCCTTTAAGCTCTTAATGATCACTTCTTTGTTTCTTTTGCTGCCACCAGAGTTGCTTTTACGCTTTGTACTTGTTCATTGGCATCTTTTGAGCCAATCTTACCTCCTAGGACTGGCCATTTAAGGATTGTTTTGCAATGTATGTTTTACCTAACATAATGCTAATTAATAAAAACATCCTACTAAAAAACAAGTTGAATTGATGTTTGAATGATTGTAGGAAGAGGAAGATGCCTACTCGAAGTTTCTAGTTTTCCAATGCATCTTCGAGACTCCTAGTCACTCCTCAAATTTCGAGTTCCGTGACACCATGGTGCAGATACTAGAGAAGATGTCCCTCCCCCGTTTCTCTCGTATTGAAAGAGGATGGGGTAGAGATTTCTGGAGTCACAAGTCGAGATATTTCTTCATCCGAGCGGATCAAATTGGGAACCTTACCACCGACCTAAAGCGGATTTGTTGGATTGAAAAGTTGAAGATGATCCGTTTATTTTGGTTTGTCGGTACTCCTGTTGAGATTCAAGCTCGATGTCAGTGTGAGCCAGCTATGCTATGTGCTGGCATGTTAGGTGGGAACATGTGTGAGACATAAATGACCGCGTGTCCAGTTGGTCATAGTGTGTGGACATTAGCTAGGGTTAGATGTGTGTGGACACAACTCATAGTGTTGTGTGTATTATGGATTATGGTATTATGCTTTGTGTGAGAAGGGAGATGGCTTCCCTCTATGGTTAGGGTTTGCAATATACATTAGGGTTTGCTCCTGTGTGTGTGTCTCCTCCCCCTCTATCGTTCTTTCAACATGGTATCAGAGCCTTGTGCTGTTTATTAGGGTTTATGAGTGAGTGAGTGAAGAGGGAGAAGAAGCTGTGAAGAGAAGCTGTGAAGCTTGCCATTGGAGCTGTGAAGCTTGCCATTGGGAGCTGTGAAGCTTGGAGCACACCAAATACTATCAGATCTAAGACCTTGGCCTATCGGGTAAGGTCTTCTAAACATCCTTGAGCGGATTGCAGGTGATACAGGCAAAAACAAAGCAAGTTAGAGCAAATCAAAGCAAAGAAAATTTTTGGTTTTTGGAAGCTTTCCATTAAAGCTTGGAAGCATTGATGTATGGTGGAAATACATGTAAATCTGGCAAAGCAAACATGTATCTGACAATGAGGGATGTATTGGCAACTCCTATGCTGTAAGGTTCCCCCCTTCCACAAATAGGGGAAACGCTTAAGATAGTCCACTAAGTCTTATCTTGGGAAAAATTTCCTATTCATCAACACCTTGACCCTGCAGAGATTCAAGGATACGATTCATAGGTAAGACCTAGTTCTATCCCGCAGGGGGAGCGTGGTCTTCTAAAATCAAATCACCCATAGGGTAATTGATCACATAAATTGGGCAACAACGCTTTTTTTCTCATCCATGCAAGGCACAGCCGTTGGCCTAGTCTTCTAGAATAGAATTGCTCGAGAACCTATTTATCTAACGTAGGGCTTTCACTTAATATGTTGGAAAGCTACCCGACTAATCGGGTCCACCCGTCCGTAGGATGGTGCCGTCGGGGCATTCCATCCTCCCACTTTCCACCCTACTCACGCGTCAATTTGTTTTCTAATTAATCCTACCACACTGTTTGACATAAACAAACATGTTCCTTAATTAAGGCCCTTTCACAAGGTTTATTAAAACAGCCTTTGCCTTTTTCCACAATACAATAATGCCAAAGATAAGATTTATAAAAACAAAGTTTAAACATGAATCAATTTCATACAAGCCAAACTGGCTCTCTTATTCTTTTCCTTTATACCGCCGATGATCTAGAATTCGGCCTTCCAGCCTCCACATGCTGGGCAAAACCCTACGGGACCATACACCTCATCGTCGGCCGCTGGCGAGGACTCAAGCCGGCCTGTCGCCCTCTCAGGCTCCATCGCTCGATCCTCCCGCCCCTCAGAGGGATATCTGCGCACTAGGGTGGGCTAATTCACCGCACTAGCCTGGGCCCTCAGAACTAGGCAGCATCATAATCAATCGCCTCAATCGGCAAACCTCATTATCCCAATGGTATGAGGGATACCATGGGCCAACTCCGGGCCTTACTAACGTCTCCGCCGTCCGGCTATACAAGCACAAGAACGGGGCAGCGTCAAGGCAGGGAGAAGTTGTACATGTACCTTAATTTAACAAAGATAACAATCCATTTACTCACTAAACCATCTGACTAGGATCCATGTCACCTTCTTTAAGAAAACAATCTTTTTCACAAAGATTTTAGCATTTCAACTTGAGATTGTGATAAGTCATTCTTTATTAAGGCATATTTTATTGCTTAAAAGAATACAAACTTTAAATGGTAAATCAATCAAATAGATCACTTGTAACAATCAATAGAGAAGCCGGGGCCATACCTCAACCCCTAAGAATGATATATAATTGAAAAACAAAATATGTATATACCTTATAGAAATTTGTCGTTTATCTCGTTGTCCTTGCTTGTTAACAAGAGCTTTAGAACTTGACATATGAGAATAGAGTCTTCTAATACCTTGTCCTTTGATTGAAATCATCCAATAATCTCCAAGCTTTATCTCCTCTTACTCATATTGTGATTCTTCTCTCTTTCTAAGATCTATGGCAAAATAGCCTTCTCCTACAGGTCTACAGCATAGTATTCTTTCTCTAAAAGAAAAGCTATGGAGTTTAGGTCTCTTCCTCCGAAAGACTATAGCAATCTAAGCTTCTTTTCTGAGATATTAGATAAGAATGAAGGGATATATACATCTCAAACTCTAGGATTACCTTGAGGCTACTTGTTGCCTTCTCACAGTTTTCTCTATGTAGAGACCCTGAGAGAAACAGCAAACTGTTTCGGCCATAACTCTCTGATAAAAACTCAGAATATGGTCATGTAACCAGTCAAAAGAACGGGAAGGCATCTGGTCTACAAGCTAGCATAGGCAGAATAGGCAAAAACGTCTGTATATAGCCGCAAACGCACCATCTTTAGAAACGCATTGTTTTTCCACATTTTTAGTATGCATGGACTCTAAAGGTGTAAAAGTACTCTAAATATGACCTCTTATCACCTAAAATCGAAATTCTATTTTTGGGGATACTTATCTCTTAATAGAACTATTCTTATGTTCTTATTTTTTTTAGGATTTTTGGAGCTAATATTTTTATTCTAACACTTTTCTAATGTTTCTAGCCTTATTGTCTCACTCTTTCTAATTACACTCTCTTTTCTTATTGAAATCTATATTCAAAGAGACACATACATACGTGGCTTGGGAGGGACGTTACAATCTCCCCCACTTAAAAGATTCGAGATGTCCTCATCTCGCGAGCTAGGGTAGTATCTAAGTAAATCCTCCTATCTCTTTCAAATTGGTGTCCCCACCACTAGGTAGAAATCCTCTTTTATCTAAACATTGTTCTTAAAGATTCGTTTATTTCATGTGCTTGGCTCATTTTGTTGTGCCTCCAAAAGATCTTTATTATTCTAATTTCATGTATCCATATACCTCTCATATGGTATGAACCTTCGAATTCCTTATTCTATACCCCCATATAATATAGTACTTAACAAATTTTCATGGAAAAATGTAAGGGAATCAATCCTTTACGCAATCTAACCTATGATAGCAATTTCATAATCTTAGTATCATCTTGTAGAATACCTCTATTCATCATGCACATTACTTCACATAAATCTTGCACCAATCCTCTTCTATTTACTCATAGAAATACTTGTTAAATTCGGTTATCTTTAACCCAGCTATCCCTATTTCTTGACCTAATTTTTGCTCTAGCTCATGATTCCTTGTAGCCAAGGGTGGACTTGACGTTCCTCTTGAATTAGGGGACCTCTTCTTGATTAACATGACTCATGTCCTTCTCGACACTTTCTATATAAAAACTTTATCATAGTCTCTGGCTATACTTATGGCTTTTGAAATAGAGGATGGTTTCACATTCTTGATGAGGTTATTCAATAGATAGATTAAGCTTCCAAATGAATCGATGGAGAAGAGTTACCTCATCCATCTAGAGCAAATCGGAGAAGTTTATTGGTGGTATTCTTTTAGGGTCTTTCCTTCTTGGGTTAGCTCCAAAAATTCGTTCATTTTATCCTCTCGAAATCCTAGAGGACAAAACCTTTCACGAAGGTGTACTTTCATGGCATCTCATAACTGATTCTAGCTCCAGTGGTTAGATTGACAACAATGCTTGTAACTTTCTAGCTCCAATGGTTAGATTGACAACAATGCTTCCAACTAATTTGGCATTTCTTATGATTTTCAGACACGAGCAAGGGTGAGCTTGCTTCTTTCATTGTATCCATTAAAAGTTCAAGACTATCAAATACTTATCATAGCACCACATTTGAAGGTAGTCAAGATTAACACATCTGAGATCTTCATTTTTTTGAGAATTACACGTCTGGTATCTTGGGACTAACACATCTAAGAGCATGATCCTCTGGGAATTACACATCCAAGACGACCCATGTTTGTCTGAGATGGTTTAAAGATCTTGGATGATCGTCCTAGTGTACAGTATCGAATGGATGGCATTCACACGTCAACTATTCAAATCTTAATGGAGTTACAATCTTAATAATTTATAATATGCAAGTTAATGAGATATATCCTGAAAATTTCTCTAAACAAGGTTTCGGTCTATCCTTCTAGTCATTCAGTCTCTCACTAGTTTCGGTCTATCCTTCTAGTCATTCAGTCTCTCACTAGTTTCTTTATTTGATCACCCTATGTTTACAAAAGGTTTTCTCCCCAATCTAATTTCTCAAATTTATTGTACAAATATCTTGCGTGTGCACCCCCAAGATACAAGCACAATTTCATAAGATGATTGTCTCAACATGTGAGGATATTCAAATCACTTCTATGGCCAGTAGAGATGATCGATTCGTCCTCATATGATAAACAATCACTTGTTTTAATCCCTTGACAGTTAACCTTTGAAAAACAAATCCTAGGAACTAAGATCGGCTCTGATACCACTTGTAAGGTTCCCCCCTTCCACAAATAGGGGAAACGCTTAAGATAGTCCACTAAGTCTTATCTTGGGAAAAATTTCCTATTCATCAACACCTTGACCCTGCAGAGATTCAAGGATACGATTCATAGGTAAGACCTAGTTCTATCCCGCAGGGGGAGCGTGGTCTTCTAAAATCAAATCACCCATAGGGTAATTGATCACATAAATTGGGCAACAACGCTTTTTTCCTCATCCATGCAAGGCACAGCCGTTGGCCTAGTCTTCTAGAATAGAATTGCTCGAGAACCTATTTATCTAACGTAGGGCTTTCACTTAATATGTTGGAAAGCTACCCGACTAATCGGGTCCACCCGTCCGTAGGATGGTGCCGTCGGGGCATTCCATCCTCCCACTTTCCACCCTACTCACGCGTCAATTTGTTTTCTAATTAATCCTACCACACTGTTTGACATAAACAAACATGTTCCTTAATTAAGGCCCTTTCACAAGGTTTATTAAAACAGCCTTTGCCTTTTTCTACAATACAATAATGCCAAAGATAAGATTTATAAAAACAAAGTTTAAACATGAATCAATTTCATACAAGCCAAACTGGCTCTCTTATTCTTTTCCTTTATACCGTCGATGATCTAGAATTCGGCCTTCCAGCCTCCACATGCTGGGCAAAACCCTACGGGACCATACACCTCATCGTCGGCCGCTGGCGAGGACTCAAGCCGGCCTATCGCCCTCTCAGGCTCCATCGCTCGATCCTCCCGCCCCTCAGAGGGATGTCTGCGCACTAGGGTGGGCTAATTCACCGCACTAGCCTGGGCCCTCAGAACTAGGCAGCATCATAATCAATCGCCTCAATCGGCAAACCTCATTATCCCAATGGTATGAGGGATACCATGGGCCAACTCCGGGCCTTACTAACGTCTCCGCCGTCCGGCTATACAAGCACAAGAACGAGGCAACGTCAAGGCAGGGAGAAGTTGTACATGTACCTTAATTTAACAAAGATAACAATCCATTTACTCACTAAACCATCTAACTAGGATCCATGTCACCTTCTTTAAGAAAACAATCTTTTTCACAAAGATTTTAGCATTTCAACTTGAGATTGTGATAAGTCATTCTTTATTAAGGCATATGTTATTGCTTAAAAGAATACAAACTTTAAATGGTAAATCAATCAAATAGATCACTTGTAACAATCAATAGAGAAGCCGGGGCCATACCTCAACCCCTAAGAATGATATATAATTGAAAAACAAAATATGTATATACCTTATAGAAATTTGTCGTTTATCTCGTTGTCCTTGCTTGTTAACAAGAGCTTTAGAACTTGACATATGAGAATAGAGTCTTCTAATACCTTGTCCTTTGATTGAAATCATCCAATAATCTCCAAGCTTTATCTCCTCTTACTCATACTGTGATTCTTCTCTCTTTCTAAGATCTATGGCAAAATAGCCTTCTCCTACAGGTCTACAGCATAGTATTCTTTCTCTAAAAGAAAAGCTATGGAGTTTAGGTCTCTTCCTCCGAAAGACTATAGCAATCTAAGCTTCTTTTCTGAGATATTAGATAAGAATGAAGGGATATATACATCTCAAACTCTAGGATTACCTTGAGGCTACTTGTTGCCTTCTCACAGTTTTCTCTATGTAGAGACCCTGAGAGAAACAGCAAACTGTTTCGGCCATAACTCTCTGATAAAAACTCAGAATATGGTCATGTAACCAGTCAAAAGAACGGGAAGGCATCTGGTCTACAAGCTAGCGTGGGCAGAATAGGCAAAAACGTCTGTATATAGCCGCAAACGCACCATCTTTAGAAACGCGTTGTTTTTCCACATTTTTAGTATGCATGGACTCTAAAGGTGTAAAAGTACTCTAAATATGACCTCTTATCACCTAAAATCGAAATTCTATTTTTGGGGATACTTATCTCTTAATAGAACTATTCTTATGTTCTTATTTTTTTTAGGATTTTTGGAGCTAATATTTTTATTCTAACACTTTTCTAATGTTTCTAGCCTTATTGTCTCACTCTTTCTAATTACACTCTCTTTTCTTATTGAAATCTATATTCAAAGAGACACATACATACGTGGCTTGGGAGGGACGTTACATATGCAAGCCTTAAACAAATTTTGGAGCAATTTGAATGCATTTGAATGAGTGGAATTTACTGGTTTTTTGAGCTCTCACAAAACAGAGAAAGAGGAGTCAAAAATTGATGCATTTGGAGTGTGTTTTTGGCAAAAATCCAACCATTGACTGGTTGCACACATACCCAAGTGTGTTGGGGACTCAAACCCATCATCAAATAGTACTTCAAGCCTTCCCAAATCACTGTAGAGCAGGCAGTGCAGCCAGCACAGAGAAAACAGAGCAGAATTTGATATTTTTAAAGCGAGGAGGTCGATTATTACTCGGTTGCTTGTTATATTTCACAATTGCTTTAGCAATTGGTTGCTACACACATTGGAGAAGAGGGCTATGTGATTGGATTGATCAATTATTCCTAATTGGGCTGGGAATGAGCTGATTAAACAGGCTGTCCCATTGGTTGCAGAGAAACAGAGCAATTTTAATTGAGCAATTAATCTTTGGTCTTATACAATTGGACAAATTCCTCTTACATGGAGTTGATGGACACTATTGCTAAGCTAATGAATGCCTAGTTGCTCAATTTGGACAAGTATTGAAGAAATTAGAGCCAAATTACTACTGGTTTTTCTGGTTTTTCCCAAAACAGAGAAAGGGGTTTTCAAAAATTGATATGTACACATGTCAGATGGTGTTGATACTCTACATTGAGGTTGTTTAGGTGTCAATGCAAGTTGTCCATACTTGATTGCACCACTACATTGTGATTTGGAGCCTTGGAAAGCGCATCAAAGCAGGGTATCTCAGACTGCGTGAGACAGTTCATCTTGGATGCATACAGGTTGATTTTCTACATCAAATTTGGAGTTTGTTGACTACTTTGGAGTATCTGGAACACTCATTGGAGTGTGGTTGAGCTGAGGAAGGCTCAGTTATAGATTTGGACGAGTGCGGAAGGTACACATTGAGCAAACATGTCGGATAATCCAGTACAGATTGTTGGTGAAAAGCTGGATAGGAAGAACTTCCAAGCATGGAAGTACAGGGATAAAAAAGTTTCTTGAAAGGGAAAGGATTTTCAAATCTCATTACAAGTGCTGAGCCAGAGCCAGAGCTACCTCGACAACCTACACAGCAGCAGCTTATTGCTCATAATAAGCAATGGTCAGAGAGAGCATTCAAAGTGCTGCATTATCTGTCTATATGTATTTCTGATGCTATGCTCATACACATACAGGATGCTGAGAATCCCAAAGATGCATGGGATACTTTGGTAAAGATGTTTGATACAGATACGAGTGCTCGCAAGTCTCAGTTGTTTTACGACAGCCAATACATAATGTGAAAAGGAATAAAAGGAGCATACATGATTATGTGCAAGAAATCAAGAAGTTTGTAGATGCATTGGCCATAACAAATGCCCCCATGCCTGATGATGATTTGGTGGATATTACCTTGCGTGGTCTTGGCAAGGAATATAAATCTTTTGATACATCCATCTCGATTCGGAGTACAGGTTTACCAGACTTTGATGAGTTGGTTTCACTCTTGCTGGTTGAGGAAATCAAACTCAGTGATTCATTTCTGGATGCATCTACTAGCCATGATGATAATGGCAGAAATCGGGCTTTCTACTCGCTCGCAGAGAGGCTTTCTACTCTCTCGCAGAGAGGGTTTAGAGGCAGGGGGAGATTTGCATCACGTGGACGTGGTGGTAATGGTCGTGGATGGCAGGATAGGTCACCACAGCAGAATTTTCAGCCTTCATATGGTGCTCGAGGTGGTCGTGGATTTACACCTCAGAGAGGCAGAGGTAACCCCCGTGGTAGAGGACGTTGGCAAGGCCAACAAAATTCTATGCAAGATGTGGAATGCCATTACTGTGGCAAATATGGTCATATGGCGAGAGATTGTTTCCGCAAACAGAATGATTTGAGAGGGGGTAGAGCACAACGTGGTGGTCATTATGGTGGAAATTATGCACAACATGGTGGAAACTATGCATCAAGCAGTAATGATGGCACTGCAAATCATTTGTTTGCCATGAAACATGTTGTGGGTTCTATGACGACAAATGCTGAGAATGATGACACATGGTATATGGACTCAGGAGCATCAAACCATATGACATGTCATGGTGAATGGTTTGAGCATATGAAGCCTATGGATGTAAAAGGCTATGTGGAGACAGGTGATGATACCCAACATGTCATTACACATGTTGTGGAAGTGTACCATTGGTTATGCACAATGGTCAAACAAAGTCTATGTCAGATGTGTTGTATGTGCCTTCTATCACAAAGAGCTTGGTCAAATGGTGGAACAGGGATTACAGGTTCGTTTCAATGAGCATGGTTACTTCGTTGAGGATTTTAAACATAGATGTAGAGTCATTGCTAAAGGCAAGAAAGAAGGCAGATTGTTTAAGCTGGATGCTGGAATTCCTGAGCTAAAGTCAGCCATGTTCTCCAAAAGTAGGAATGTGGTACAGGACATTGATATGTGGCATAAGAGGATTGGACATGTCAATATACAGAGATTAAAGAACATGCAAACAAGAGGCATTGCCAGTGGATTGCCTAGATTCAAATATGATGGAAATATGCATGTTTGTGAAGCCTGTCAGTTTGGAAAGCAGGCAAGGTTAAGGTTTCCTAGAGAAGGAAATATGAGTAGCAGGCCACTTGAGATCGTACATAGTGATGTATGGGGTCCTGCACAAAACCCATCTATCAAAGGCAGTTTATACTATGTGACATTCATAGATGATTTTAGCAGGATGACATGGATATACTTTCTCAGGGAGAAGAGTGAAGTATTGGAAAAGTTCATGGATTTCAAAGCTTTTGCAGAAAAGCAATATGGTTGTTGGATTAAATGTTTGAGGACAGATGGAGGTGGTGAATACACCTCAAAAGTTTTTGAGCATTTCTTGAGGAAGCATGGAATAAGAAGACAACTGACCTGCAGGTATACACCTCAGCAGAATGGTGTGGCTGAGAGAAAGAATAAAGTCATATGTGAAGTGGCTAGGGCGATGCTCAATGAAAAGAGCATGCCAAATTACTATTGAGCAAAAGCATGTGCTACTGCAGTATATATATTGAACAAAACACCTACAGCACCATTCATGGAAGCATGCCAGAGATGCGGCTTACAGGTTATAGGCCAAACATTGGACACCTCAAAGTTTTTGGATGCATAGCTTATGTACATGTGCCTGATGAAAGAGGGAGGAAGTTGGATCCTAAGGCAAAGAAATGTGTATTTGTTGGATATGCACAGGATCGAAAGGCATACAAATGTTATAATCCACAAACTAGACAAGTGGTCATCTCACGAGATGTGGTGTTGCTAGTTGGTACAAAGCAAAAGATGAGAGTGTCATTGAGTCACTTGAAGCTGATGTGCATGTGAACTTGCCACAAGCAAGTTCTAGTTCTACTTCTATGTCTGGGCCAGCAGCACAGCAGAGGCTGAGAGTAGTACTGTACGTCCATGGTCAGGACGTTTGAGACATGAGAGTGTGAGCACTGGGAGTAGTGCTATGGATAAAGGCAAGAAGAAAGTCGAAGGAATTGGAATCACAGGTTATGAGTCATCTAGTTCAGAGAGTTTGGATGAGGAGCTTGGCATACTTGTTTTACGCACACCTGGTGCTAGGCAAGACAGATATGTGCCACCACATGCTAGAGTTACAGGTGTACAGAGTGACCCGCATGCATTGCGGAGATCCCAGAGAGTCAGATATCTAGTTTACAGATTGGCATATCGAGATTTTGCTATGCACTATGCATATATGACATCTATGGTGAAGCATGTGGAACCTACATGAGGCTATTGGAGAGCATGTATGGGAGAAAGCAATGGATGTAGAGATGGATGCATTGGTCCATAATGATACATGGGACTTGGTTGCATTACCAAAGGACAAGAATGTTATTGGATGTAAATGGGTTTACAAAGTGAAGTGCAAATCTGATGGTTCTATTGAGAGACATAAAGCAAGATTGGTAGCAAAGGGTTATGCACAGACCCAAGGTTTGGACTATGATGAAACCTTTAGTCCAGTGGCTAAGATGGGCACAGTGAGAGCAGTCATTGCTATGGCTGTAGTAGCTAATGGTTGGGAAATGCATCAAATGGATGTCAAGAATGCATTTCTAAATGGAGATCTACAAGAGGAAGTGTATATGGCACAGCCAGAAGGGTATGTATACCCAAGATATCCCACTCATGTATGCAAATTGAAAAAGGCATTATATGGTTTGAAGCAAGCACCTCGTGCTTGGAGTGATAAGATGAGCAGATATCTTATCTCACTTGGTTTTCAGATTTCTACAGCAGATTCTTCACTCTATGTGAAAAAGACAGAGCATGGGATTGTTTTACTCGTCATCTATGTGGATGACTTAATTATCACAGGTGATCATAGTGCAGATGTGATGCATGTCAAGAAAGCTTTGAGTGGAAAATTTGATATGAAAGACCTTGGTGAGTTGAGATACTTGCTTGGAATCGAAGTGGTCAAAGATCATGCAGGTACTTGGTTAGTACTGTTGAAATATACAAGTGAATAGGGTGTGTGTGGGAACAAGCTCTTGGTTAGAGGCTGTAAAAGAGAAGATGTAATTGTGAAAGAACCTGTGAAAAGGTGAGAAGAATCTACTGGGAGAGAATAAAGGGTAGCATGAGAGAATTTAGGAGTGTGGAGATATTCTGGGAGATATTCAAGGAAAAGAGAAGAGGTGGAGAGAATCAGGCAAGAGGTGGAGATATTCTGGGAGTGAATCATGGAGAAATCAATGGGATTTGATGCTTGATGTAAACTCTATAAATTGAGGCATAGCCCTAATGAGAATTTGCTGGTTTTTGAGTATCCATGCCTACATTAATCTATTTGTTATTCAGTAATTACGTCTTAATCATTTGCTAATCACTTTGTTAATGATGTTGATTCTAGTGTTTGATCCACCATAGCTCATCATTATGCTCAAATTTCAACATGGTATCAGAGCCATGCCTAGAATCAATTAGGTTTATGAGCCCATTAGTTAATTAATTAGGATTAGTAGATAATTAGCAAAAAATCAATTTTTTAGTGAGTTTTTCACTTTCCCCTTCACCCCCAGTGGTTGGGGGAGGATCTCTAGCACCTTGCACACATAAAATTAGGGCACAGGCTTCTAACACAAGCTATAGGTATCTGATACAGATCCCTAAAGCTTCAGATTGCAAATCGGAGTTGGGTTGATACTCCAACCATCCCGTACAAATTGGTTACCCTTAATTTAGTGTAATTTTTAGTGATTAAAAGAAAGGGCTCGACTCAACAGCAGGAGAGGAAAAAGCATTCTTCACCTGAGGAGGATTCTCTCGAGGACGAGGATGAGGAAAAGGCAGAGTAGGAGGGAGGACCTTCACTTGCCACAAATGTGGAAAGCCACGACACATGGCGAGAGACTGCTACAGCAAACCCAGTGTGAAGAAGGAACGACATCGGCAAACTTCATGGAGGCTCCAAGGGAAGTGGAGTCGGATCATCTTTTCTGAGAGAGAGAGAGAGAGAGAGAGACCCCACAACCCAATGTAACCTGCCCCAACAAAGTAAAACCACCTCTAAGCCATGATGTAGGCCACGTGGTAGATGTATGTGTGAGCACTTTAGTCAAGGTCGCGGGCACTTATAGTAGCCTTGGACACATAGAGAGAGAGTGTCGAGGACTATGGAGTTTAGGGACTTGAGGCACTGGTTGCGGGCTATCAAGTAAGAGGGAAACTTGATACAGGGTCCAGGTTTGCTAGGATTATTCACTTGAGGGGAGGTGTTGAAATATACAAGTGAATAGGGTGTGTGTGGGAACAAGCTCTTAGTTAGAGGCTGTAAAAGAGAAGATGTAATTGTGAAAGAACCTGTGAAAAGGTGAGAAGAATCTACTGGGAGAGAATAAAGGGTAGCATGAGAGAATTTAGGAGTGTGGAGATATTCTGGGAGATATTCAGGGAAAAGAGAAGAGATGGAGAGAATCAAGCAAGAGGTGGAGATATTCTGGGAGTGAATCATGGAGAAATCAATGGGATTTGATGCTTGATGTAAACTCTATAAATTGAGGCATAACCCTAATGAGAATTTGCTGGTTTTTGAGTATCCATGCCTACATTAATCTATTTGCTAATTATTCACTAATTACATCTTAATCATTTGCTAATCACTTTGTTAATGATGTTGATTCTAGTGTTTGATCCACCATAGCTCATCATTATGCTCAAATTTCAACAAGTACAGCGCCAATATGCATTGGATATGTTGGCAAAATATGGCATGACAAGGTGTAAGCCTATGAGTACACCTTTGGAGCAAAATGTGAAGTTGCGGGCTGATTATGGTGATGAGCTTGATGATCCATCTATGTACAGAAAGATGGTTGGTAGTCTCATATACATGACTATCACACGCCCGGATTTGAGTTATGTTGTGGGGCTAGTAAGCCAGTTTATGCAAAGCCCCAGAAAACCACATTTGGATGCAGTGAGACGCATCATGAGATATGTGAAGACCACTGCACATTATGGTCTACTTTATGAGAGTGGTAAAAGCTTGGACATACATGGCTACACAGATGCTGATTGGGCAGGTAGCGCATATGACAGGAGGTCTACTAGTGGATATGCTTTTACACTTGGAAGTGCCGTGGTGAGTTGGAGTAGCAAAAAGCAACCTACAGTTGCTTTATCCAGTACAGAGGCAAAATATAGAGGTGCAGCCATTGCTACTTGTGAGGCAGTATGGTTAAAGGGTCTCTTGGCAGATTTATGTGAGCCTATTGATGGCAAAGTTGTCATTCATTGTGACCAAATGAGCAGTATATAGTTGGCCAAGAATCTAGTGTTTCATGCGAGGACCAAACACATAGAGGTCCATTATCACTTTGTCAGAGAAAAGGTGCTGAATGGTATAGTTAATCTTCAGTATGTGAAGACTGATGAGCAGGTGTCTGATATCTTCACAAAGCCACTTAGCAGGGAGAAGTTTGAGTACTTCCGGACTATGTTGGGAGTACATGGGATGAGCTTGAGGGGGAGTGTTGAGAGTCTTGATATCCCAAGCTCATCTACATCTTCATCGGCAGTACATCATGAGCTTGAGAGGGGCTGTTGAGATTCAAGCTCGATGTCAGTATGAGCCAGCTATGCTATGTGCTGGCATGTTAGGTAGGAACATGTGTGAGACATAAATGACCGCGTGTCCAGCTGGTCATAGTGTGTGGACATTAGCTAGGGTTAGATGTGTGTGGACACAACTCATAGTGTTGTGTGTATTATGGATTATGGTATTATGCTTTGTGTGAGAAGGGAGATGGCTTCCCTCTATGGTTAGGGTTTGTAATATACATTAGGGTTTGCTCATATGTGTGTGTCTCCTCCCCCTCTACCATTCTTTCAACAACTCCGAGGGGGGCCGACACCTCTGTGACTAGACGGGATTCGTATACCTCAGGATCGCTGGGTGTATGACCAAATGATGCAGATCTTACCTACTCTACTGACAGAGTAGCTATGTTGGGACCTACCCCAATCCAGAGTCTACCACCCTTACCATCAGTTTTTAGATCTTAATAGACTCCGAGGTAGAGCCTCCAGTTCTTGTGTTGTGATTGGTACTTCCTCGACTACTTGCCCCTCCACAGCTTGGTCCTTTTGTGCTTGTTCTTCAGTTGCCTTAGTTGGTGTATCTGTTAGGTGTGAATCCTTGAGAGGAGAGAGGTCTTTAAAGATGAGTTGTGCGGGGCTTGTTGGAGGGGTGAGCTGATGTTGTTGTTCCTGCACAATGGGGCTTAGTAGCTTTTCTTGCAGGGGCTCTTGGTATGTTCTGATTTCAGATGCCACTGCCGCTTCCAGTTTTTGTGACTCTGTTGTGACATCTACAATTATCCCTCTCATCTTTTTGTCTATCCTCTTCTGTCGGTTCTTTTTTATTGTCTTTATGAGCTCATGTGTTTCCATTAACACTGCCTGACCCTCTTCTATCCTTCCAATAGCCTTTTTAGGTTGGTCGGGGATGATAGCTAGCTACAGGCTCTCCTCTGGTTTTGACTCTTTTAAAGGCCTCTTTGCCACATGGTTAAGTACCTGAGTTAGGAGGTAAGGATTACTTATCTTTGATTGATGGGCTTTTACGTAATTCTCCATCTCCTTATGCATATAAAAGGCCTAGTCCTCCTCCTTCTCCTCATAAGCTTTAGCTATCCTGTTCAAGCCCACCTTGTTGTACCTATCAATCGGCTTTATTTGCATCATTAATGACAGTGCTCTGCATGCTTTTTTGGTGGCTTCATCTCTGATGTTTTCGTATTCTGCTCCATTTGAGTTGTAAGAATCCCTCTTTAGAATTTCTTTGATTGGCATTGTATCAAGGGTGTGCCTGTGTGCCTTCACTCTACAACTGGGAGTTGTAAAGATTCTCTGATTAAATCTTTTGTGATGAGTAGCTCTTTCGTAGTGCCATCCGCCTTTGAAATCTTTCCTCTTTTTGTTTGCGTGTCATATGTCCTTAGGTACTCGGCCGCCGCCGTAGAGGTCGATGATGTCAACTCCTCATGGTAGTACCTCTACCATTCTGTCGAGGCGGACTTTGTCAAGCTTAGCTTTGACTTCAGCATCCTCTAATAGATGGAGGCACTCTTTGTTATGGCGTTGGAGAGTTACCTTTCCATGTGGTGTGTGACGTCCTTCCTGATGAGGGTTCCCTCGAATGACTGGGCATAAGGGCCCAAGAAGTTGGTATTTAATTTGTTGGTGCTCTATAGTCGTTGACTGGTTGGTGACCCTATAGCACTACTTGCTTGTGTTGTTGATGGTTGCTCTCGTGCCTTGGATTCTGAAAAACCGACATCTGTATCATCATATACAGTCAATCGAATGACAGGTGGGAGGTTACCTTTTCTTTTTTCTTTTTTTCTTTTTTTTTTTAAGAAATAATGTGAGTGTTAGTATGTTAATCATCATGACGTGAATGGGTGGGTTGTGAAGCGTCAAGTCGTGAATGGTCATCGGAACGTGAAAGAGCAGACATGAAAGTCATGACGTGAAGATCCAAGAGGTGAATGATGAAGACGTGAAGGTCCAAGACGTGAAAGTCCAAGACATGAATGATGAAGACGTGAAGGTCCAGGACTTGAAAGTCCAAGACTTGAATTAGCAGACATGAAACATATGACGTGAATGTCCTGACGTGAGACATAAAGTCGTGAAACTGTAGATGTGAGAGTCATGTGAGGCATAAAGTCGTGAATCTGCAGTCAAAGATTTTATTCATTGTGTGCACATGTTCAGAGGGTTTTTCATTTTTCATTTATTGAAATGCATTCAATGGATTCATTAATTTGGCAGGCATTCAAGCATTCAATCAATAGGCTCGAAAAAGATATTTTACACAATCCATTGACCTTATCATGAACAAAAGATAGAGATAAGAAAAGCAAACAAAAAGAAAATGCAAAAAGTTAAGCTCGCACCTTGATGAGCTTGGGTAGGTGGTTGAAGGAAGTCGGAAGCAAGCACGCGATGCACGAAGGGCGATCGAAGAAGAAGACACAAAATCACACAAAGCAAAGTGGCAAAGAAGACAAAAATCTGATTTTATAGCATAGCCGTCGGGCAGGGCAACTACGTTTAATGAAGAAGCCACATGTCATTTTATAATTGGCTGGCGTAGTTCTGACCATTTCATGGCATGAACTTCTTTGCACTCTTTCACGACGTGAAACACCAAAGAATGGTTCACGGTGTGAACGACTGTACAGTGGTTCATGGCGTGAACCATTTTCCTGCAATTTCACGTGGAGTTTATAAGATCGAATTTTTATCTTTCGTGCTCAAACACTCACACATGCATATGATGATGCATTGCTTACCTTGTCCCTTTTATTTTTACCATGAAAACCAAGGGTTTACCTTGGCACTTTTGGGCATTTACTGACTAGTCTTTTTAATTCTATTTGGGAGTTTCTTATTGTTCATTCCACCCACCCAACTAAATATTTTTGTTGTTGTGTCTGGTTTTGTATGGCTTCCATTTGGAACACCTTTGCCTCTACCTTCACTTGTCTTGTTCCATTCTGTATTCAGAGTAGGTATGGTTGTTGCCTTGGTCATTTTCAACTTAGTTGGCTGAATTTTCTTTATCCTCCACACAACAGCAGGTGTGGTGTTGGCTCTATCGGGGAGTTGTTTGGGCCTACCGCACATCATATAAGGTAGCGACAGGATCTACTCCTTTTCTTCTATCTCAAACACTCACACATGCATATGATGATGCATTGCTTACGTTGTCCCTTTTATTTTTACCATGAAAACCAAGGGTTCACCTTGGCACTTTTGGGCATTTGCTGACTAGTCTTTTTAATTCTATTTGGGAGCTTCTTATTGTTCCTTCCACCCACCCAACTAAATATTTTTGTTGCTGTGTCTGGTTGTGTATGGCTTCCATTTGGAACACCTTTGCCTCTACCTTCACTTGTCTTGTTCCATTATGTATTCAAAGTAGGTATGGTTGTTGCCTTGGTCATTTTCAACTTAGTGGGCTGAATTTTCTTTATCCTCAACACAATAGCAGGTGTGGTGTTGGCTCTATCGGGGAGTTGTTTGGGCCTACCGCACATCACATAAGGTAGACAGGATATACTCCTTTTCGTCTAGCTTGGCATTGAAGCGGTTATGCCCATGGAATACCTAGTCCCAAGCTTAGGGTTTGCTGTATAGGAGCATCTAACTAAGAATGCAGAGTGTTCCAGCCCGGTGGCTGGTGGTTCCTCCGTTCATGTGTGTATTCCAAGTTTGGGAGGTGGAAGGGCTATAGAGGTAGGTTCTTTTTTTCTTTTTTTCACCTCACTTCCTTCTGGTGCCCCCACTGAGGATAGCTCTGGTGTTGTTCTTTGCCTAGAAGGGCGTATGTTCCGCTGAGGAGAGCTCAGGGATTGGTACAGGTTGTCATGATGTGGTCTTATCCAGAGTTTCATGGCAGGAAGGGAGAGGATGTGTGTGACTTCTTGGAGCAGATGGAGTTGGCATGCATTAGCAATCATGTGACACATGAAGAACAGGTTTTGAAGCTGAAAAGATTTTCTTGAAGGGAGATGCCCGAAGCTGGCTTAAGGATTTTGAAGTACAGGATGCTGGTGTTTTGACCTTAGACAAGTTGAAAGAAGGCCTTTTGGAGCGTTTTCAGCAAGTGGAGGATTCTAGTGTGCTTTTGCAGGAGTTGAGCATCTTGAAGCAGGTACATGGGCAATCATTGGACGATTTTGTGAAGGTATTTACATGTTTGTGGGGTAAGTGGTGTATAACATTGAAGCAGGAAATTCCTCCTATGTTTCTGAAGAAGAGCTTGTTCATTGATGGTTTGCTACCCCATTTGAGGGTCAGGGTTGAGTTAAAGAATCCCAAGTCATTTGATGATGTAGTTAGGGTTGCTAGGGAAAAGGAAGGCAAGGTTTTGAAGCAGATGGAGATGGGTATTTATCCATATGAAGGTGTTGTGTTTGCAAGGGATATGCATGTGGATTTGGTTGAGGTGGGTAAGAGTTCTATGCAAAGTTTGAGTAGACAGGAGCCTCAAAGGCCGATACAAGTGCAAAGGGGGATGTTTTATATGCCTTCTGATTTTTTTCCAAAGTTTTTAAAGCAGGTGCAGGTGGATGAAAAGCAGGTGAAGGAGCAAAGTGCAGATGAGAAGTTACCAGTGGATTCTTCTTTGGATGGGAACGTCGTAGCTGTTCATGACAGTGATCTGGATGACATGCATGCACATGGGAGCAAAGAGGATGATGCCTTGGGATTGGCTGATGATAAGAAGGAAGAGGAGCTGGATACAGAATGTCTTGAGGATGATTCTTTGCCAGATTCTACAAGGGAGGAGGATGGGGTAGAGACTTGTGATGAAGTGAAGATGGCTTGTGATGCGGATGTGGAGAGTGTGGAGGAAGATCCTATTATTATGGATTTTCTTGGACAGCTTGATGGTGATATGGTACCTGCGATGGATGGTATGGATGTTCTTTCATTTGATGCATTAAGTGCAGGGGAGTCTTTGGACGATGATACCAGGGGGGTTGGCAGCACTCAAGAAGGTATGCATGTTGATTTGGCTGATGAAGAGCATTGTGAGGAGAGTATTGTGCTTGAGGATGATATATGGGAAGATGCTAGCCTTGATGAACAGGAGCCAGAGGTGGACATGGATGCTGATATGGTTGAGAGTGTAACAAAGGCTTCTATGCATATTGCTGAGATGCTAAAGGCAAAGTCCCTGGATAACAAGGGTTTTGAACCAGTTGAGTCGTGTGGTTGTGAAGAGATGCCTGAAGTACATGAGCTGGAAGTGCTTGTGGATACTGCTGTTGGAGAGAATCTGGATTCTTGTGTGGAGAAAGGTCAAAATGCTGAAACGTGGCCTTCACTAGTGTTGATGGATTGGATGCTAAATGTTGCAATGCCACAGGTTTTGAAGACAGGGAGGTTGGTTATGGGTGAAGTGGACATGAGTGATGTTGTGGCTATGGTTGATGTTTGGTATGCAATGATGCAGCCATGGTGTTTTATAGATGTTGGGAAATGGGATGGTGAGTTGCTGTTTCCTTTTGATCCTGGTGGATAGCTACTGGACTTTATTTTTTTGCTGCTGAGCATGAATGCTCTAGCAGGTGGGGGGGTTGGTAAAGTATGTCAGGCATTTTTCTGAGGAGTATTTCGGGCTTGTGTACATATGAATGCATGGTGTGAATAAAGGCCTTGCCCTAGAATGCATCATTAAATGTTCAACGTGGATGGATTTGGTTTTGAGCTTGTTGCAGGCCTGTCCGGTGAGAGGTTCGCTGGGGTTGATTTTAGCTATTCGGTCGTCTTGAAGTGTGTATGCGTCAAAAATAAAGTGGCATTGGAAAGTTGCATTCGAAAAAGGTGTGTGGAAAGCATGGGGGATAATTGATAAAGGGGCCAAGGTGGCAATTAGCATAGGTGTGAAAAGCATATGGTGACCATCTTGTAGACCTTACAAGAAATAATAAAAAAAGGAATCAACGTGGCCAGCTGGAAAAGGTTGGCGTGGAGGCTAGAATTGCTGCCAGCGTTGGCGATGCACGTGATGGAAGCAATCCAGAAGCTCGTGTGGAGAGTCGGCGCAGCCTGCAAAAGAAAAGGAGAGAGGTCGCCGTGTTATTCTGGGGGGCTCTGATTGAATTGCAGCGAAGGCAGGCGCCCTGGTGAACGCAGCTGGCGTAGAAGGGCTGACGGGCTGCAACTGGTAGCTGGGCCTCCCTGGTGAAGAGCAGCCGCCCGCGGAGAGAGAACAAGGCGGGTACAGAGGATGATAGCGAAGTGAGAGGGGCTGGAAGGCCACCTCTGTGTGCGGCTGCTGGCGCAGCGTTGTGGAGACATTGTGAAGATGCGCGAGTGGCTGGCGCAAGGTGAGTGCCTTTGAGGTGTGGACAGGTAGGTGCTGGCATGCTAGGCCGACGTGGAAGCCTTGGTCGACAAGCTGACGGGCTGGCGGCTCTGGTGCGAGTACAGTGGTTTGCAGAGGACTGGCGACAGTGAGCAGCAAGAGGCTGGCATCAAGACGTGTGGGCTGGTGTTTGTGTTGGGTTTTGGAGAGCTCACGACTGCAGAGGAGCTGCCTTGGGTACGTGAAACAGCAGCTGGTGTTAAAGCGTGGGCTGAAGTGTAAGGACCGCCAGAGCTGCAGGTTTTGGCTAGTGGACAGGCGAGTGGAAGCTGCTGGAGTGACTGGCGTCAAGGTGAGAGCTGGGCTGTCTATGAGACAGGTGGGCAGTGGCTTCGAGAGCAGAGGCGCTGACAAGCTTGGTGAAGCCGTGTGAAGGAGAGCTAGTGAGGAAGGTGAAGGCTGGTTGGCGCAGTGGTGGGTGGCGCAGAGATGAAGTAAAGGACGGGCTGGTGAGCATGGTCGGCACTCGTAAGAAGAAGCAGAGCAACTGGCAAGGAGCTGCAAAAGTGCAGAGGCAGAGAGGGCCGCTAGGTGAAGCTGGATGTGGAAGCCAAGGAGATGTTGGCGACCGGATGCTGAAGACGGGGCAGTCTAGAGGGCACGTGTGGCCGTAAAGAGGATCGTGCAGAAGCTGGTGGGGCTGATAGCATGTCACAGAAGAGACAGAGATAGGCGTTGCTGCTTGGTGGTGGGCCATTAGCACTGCAGATAAGCTGCAAGAGGAGGTGGGTTTGTTATGAGGCTGGCAGAGGATCAGCACTAAGGGAGTGAGAGAGAGGTGTGTTTGGGTAGCTGCTGCTGGTGGGCGACACATGCAGAAGTGATGGGCTACAGAGAGTTGAGGGTTAGCTGGTGGGGCGCTCTCTGAAGAGTGAGTGGCCGGGTTCTTTCTAGTGTGATTGGCACAGCACGCAGGCAAGAGATTCATGGTGATTGGGGATGTGGTGTATCCTCGGCAATAAGTCCAGGCCTAAGCGTTTGTGAGTTGTGTGAGTAAGGCTTCTGTGTCGGGAGAAGCTTGTATAAAGTGTTGTAACTGGAAATATATTGCTGGGTTTTTGCTTTGTCTATGGTGCCCCTATTTTGTGCTGTCTTTCTGGCATGGGTTGGGTGGTGAATTATGAGAGAGTGTTCTAGCCGGTGGCTGGTGGTGCCTCCGTTCGTGTGTGTATTCCAAGTTTGGGAGGTGGAAGGGCTATAGAGGCAGGTTCTTTTTTTCTTTTTTTCACCTCACAACGGCATCCAAATGGAGGGCTATGTTAATGGGAGTAAACTAAAAAAATATTTTGGACCACTAACCCAAGAGATGCTCTTGCAAGAACACCTTTTAAAACAACAGAAACAGCTGGCAAAAGAAAAAAACCAACAAGCGCAAGACGAAGCTAAGGCTAGGCAAGTCAAAGCTAAAATGCAGAAAGGCCTGATTCATGTCAGCATGGCATCCGTAACCCTTGGGGACGAAGGGGGTCTAAACATTGAGCCAACATGACTCAAGTTGGGACTCACAACAGCTAAGGGCATTGCAACAAGTGTTGCATTAATAGATACAGGGTCCAGCCACAACTTAATCTCATATGATACTTGGATAGCCTTGTGGGGGGAGACACACCTTGAACACACAGATACGCAAGTTCGTAGTGTGCACCTAACAACCACAAAGGCCGAAGGGTATTTAAATGTTAATATTTTTGTCAGTAATAATCCC
Source organism: Cibotium barometz (assembly GCF_041138505.1). NCBI lineage: Eukaryota > Viridiplantae > Streptophyta > Polypodiopsida > Cyatheales > Cibotiaceae > Cibotium > Cibotium barometz. The sequence goes on from NC_141110.1 coordinate 7,676,297, forward strand.
TTGGTCGAAAAGGTGTTTGTGATGCCTGCAGGTATAATGGAAGAAGAGATGATCCTAGGACAATCCTGGATCTATGCCCAACAAGTACAATATCCAATGGGAAGAAAGAACATCATCACTGAGCATCGGTGAGAAGGTCATGTCCATACCATTATGGAACTCGTCAAATTAAGGGAAACAAATCACTGCAGAGGAAATACCTTGGAAAACAGAATCTGCACCCATTGTGTTGAATTTGCCTACACAATACCCAACATACAAGGGCACACATAAATGGGTGCTCAAGAATAAACTCAAGGATCAACCAGAGAGGACGGAGATAATGAGTAATGAACGTATTCAGGGAAAAACACAATTCAAAAGTCGTCCATTGCCAGCACCTACTAAATGGCAGAACTTCAGCACTTGCAAGGCCTCATGACTGTCGTTCAGCAATGGGTCTGAAAGGACCTACTGCGAGCACAAGGCTACTATCAAGGCAATACAGCAATATGGGTACCCAAACCAAAGCCCATGGCCAAAACCACAACAGGTTCAAATCAATATACAAAGAAATGTGAGAGCTTGAGATGCTGTCAGCTTATGCTCCCAATCTGTTCAATCTTCTTCCAATGTTTTTGTCAAGATGATACACAAAATCTTGTTGGTGCTTTCTGCTTGACCATTGGCTTGTGGGTAGTAAGGTGATGATTTTGAATGGATTACTAAGAATCCTGCAAGCAAATGATTAATCACCTCATTGATGAAATGTGAGCCGCAATCACTCACTAATTCTAGTGGGTAGCTCAACCTTGATATGATTTTCTCATATACAAATTTTGTAGTTGTTCGCGCATCAGATTTCTTTGAAGCTCTCGCTTCCGCCCACTTCGTGAAATAGTCCATGGCCACAATTATGTAGCGGGCTTGGGATGGATGTACCGCTGGACTAATCGGCCCCACAAAATCTATCCCCCATTTCTCAAATGGTTGCCTTATGATGATGGGTGTTAGTGGCATCTTGTCTCTTTGTTGAGGAGAACAGCGAAACGTTGGCATTCCTCGCATCTTTTTACAAACTCTATGCCGTCCCCGAATAACGTGGGCCACCAGAGTCCCAGCTTGAAGCATTTTTTGAGCTGTAATTTCTCCAGCAAAATGCCCACCTGCTATCCCTGAATGAGATTCTTCCAGTATGGTCATGAATTCATCCTTTCTTATGCTATTGAAAGGTTGTCTTATGTTGGTCTTCTGGTGCTATGAACACCTGATTGTACTCAAAAAACCCATCCAAGAAGCTGTACGCTTCCCTCCCAAGAGATGTTTAGTATAAGGTAATGGGTAATGGTCCTTCCGACGACGAGTGGCCGCATTTCCAAGACATGTTCAGTATAAGGTAATGGGTAATGGGTAATGGTCCTTCCGACGACAAGTGGCCGCATTTCCAAGACATGTTCAGTATAAGGTAATGGGTAATGGTCCTTCCGAGTGGCTGCATTTACTTTTTTAAGATCGACACATACTCTCAGTTTTCCATTCTCTTTAGGCACTATCACAATAGGTGACGACCAATCCATATGCTCGATCTCATAGATAAAGTTTGCAGTAATGAGCTTATCAATTTCCTCCTTTATAATTGCTGCATACTTTGGATTCATCTGGTGTGGTTTCTGCCTGGTTGGTCTTGAGCCTTCCATGATTGGAATCGTATGTTGTACCACCTTCGGCGGTACCCCTTTCATTTCCTTGTAATTCCAGGCGAAACAATCCTTATATTCCTTGAGGAGAGCAATGAGTTCTTCTTCCTCTACAGAAGTCAAATCCTTAGCAATGTATACCAGCTATGCTTCTTCACCTGGTCCCACAATATCAACCTCTTTGACTTTTGCCGGACCATCGTATGATGTTAGCCCTTCCTCTTTTACCCTAGTGGGCTGTTAGCCCAGACCACTCTCCAATCATCTACTGTATAGTTCTTGAAATGTTCGGGTAATGAAAGCACATCTGTTTTGTCCTCATTGTCCTTTTTGGCTTTTGGCATGATCTTCTTGGCCTCATGCTCTGCCTCAGCTAGGGTTTTGTTGCATTTTCGGCATCCCGCTTTTGTAGGCTTGGATGTATCGGTTTCTTGAAGGGTGATTTTCTCTTGGTGCCTCCCTTCCAATGATATTTTGCTCAACTCCTCGCCCCAATCCTTTGAGAATTCATCATGTACCTTTGTAGCCTCCAGGTATCTCAACCATTGGGCATCCGTAGGTTTGCTCCGTGAGTAGGGCGTTTCGTCGGGCTAGGTACCGTTTCTGTCTCTGCCATCGCCTAAGGCGTTGGACACTGGTACAGCTTCATGCCACTGTACCTTCTATACTTGATGCTTCCCTCATGATTCCTCATCCATGGTTTGCCAATTAACCATGCAGATAGAAGTTGTGGGGATGGTTCCAGATTCCAAATACTGGGTTCCCTTGGGTTGCATTACATCAATGGTAGCCAACACATGCATCCAATTTTCATTGAGGGGGGGAGGTAGTGATGCATACATTCTCATTTCCTCCTCATCCTTGGTCTCCCCCTCTGTAGGTTAGCATATCTGTAGGGATGTGGTTCGCTCCGTGTTCCCCATCGAGAGGCACAGTCGTTGATTCTTTTTCCATAGAACAATTACCATCCAGGATTTACTTCATCTATCATACTATAACAGAATTGAGTCTCATTTTACGGATCCATCAGTCCAGCCTAACCCCATCCAATCCCATGGGTTAGCCAACCACTGTAGTGATGGGATCCAATTAGGAATTTGGTTAGGTTTTATCCCGGGTACCAGGGAAAAGAGTTTCGAGGCCCCCTAGCTACTTATTCATGCAAATTTAACGCCAGTCACACCACTTACACACCCAATATGAAATTGCCTTTTTCACAGATTCAGCTATCTTTAAAACAATCATTTAATGAAACCATAGTGTCACTCATCATAATCCTCCAAAATATTTGGTTGAATCCTAATTTCCAATCATTCCTTCATCGGTGTACCTATGTCATCATTGGCAACCAAAACGCTCACCACCCGTCCCTCAGGGGCCTTTTCGTCGATAGTCCCTAGCTCATAGTACCCGACAATATATTCACTTATAAAAATCAAGATGGAATCTCCGTTGAAGATCAGCAAGATCAACCAAATAGATCCATACAAAAGAGCCATGGACTCATCCGTTGAGGACCAGTAAGGTCAATCACCCAGATCCATGCCCGGTTTCAGAAAACAACTCTTACTCCTTCTTTCGATATCTTCCTCGACGCACGTGTGGGTATATTCGGCGACCCAGAGCTCGAGCACCGTATGGTCAGCACCCTCTAGGATCCTTCGCAGGTCACCTAGCGCTTCACTCATAGGCCGCTTCCTTGGTCCCTTATCCACAGTAGTAGCGGAAGCCTAACACGACTAGTCCATGATTGGCACACAGATTATGTCTACATTTGAGAAAGGGATCCAACGCTCAAAATCAACTTAATTATAGGGAAGGCACATCCCATGATACGAGGTCCCTTTGCCGAAGATTCTATGACCACAGATAGGACCGACGATCTCTTTGTTTGCAATGCTTGTCATCAAACCCTTGATGACATGTGGGAGCCATCCCCAATCGCTTCTATCAATGCTGATGAAGTCGACCATGCGTGGATGAACATCCTTGCTATAATTGATGCACTCCCCAATCGCACACTTGGAATGCAATTTGTGGTCCCCAACCGGCTAGTACCTTTATGAACCCTTTACGGCCTTTACCTCACTTAACACCCTAAGTGTAAGCATAGCTCGCCAATACAACACACTAACCCTTTAGCTATGGTTATATTTCCCCTTTGGTGGAAATATGTAAAGAAAATGTGTCTTGTCTCCCTAACCACAATCTTTTGCAATGGGATACATGGGTCTCCCTAGGCAAACCATCTCTTCACATTGCCCATGCCAAAATTCAACTTCCTATGGGACAATGTATACAAAGCCTTGGGTCTTTTACACAAAGCCTTGGGTCTTTCACACAAACTATACATATTGTCTCTAACCCATTAGCTTGTAAGTTTTATGTGGTACCCACACGTGAGATTCAAGAAGCAGTCATTCTCCAACACAACTACCCACACACTTCCTACGAGTAAGGTAATGTTGATTCTATTGGACAAGGAGTGCATCGAATCCGATCCTCTTCCCACACCAACTGCTTCCACAAAGGGTACTCTCTCACTCCTAAACAATAACTAGTAAGTCTTCCACTGCTCCTGAACTTCCACCAGAACTAAACCCGTGGCAAGCCCTCATATACCCTATGGTCCACACCAATCTCATATTCTTGGAGGCATGGAAAATTCTTAGAAAACCTACACTTACACAAGAAAACACTTACATTCAAATTTCACATGAAATGTGTCTAATGAGTGTTGGGTATTTTATTCCTAAAATTTCTATAAGAAATATCCAGTTGGAGAGTTGATTTCATGTCATAGATGCACGAGCACTCCAAGGACGAATCCCTAAGAGAAAAAGAGTGGATTGATGCCACTCACTGCCAAATCAATTAATAGTGCAAAGAAATAGCCACCATGGCAGATAACGGCGGCAAACAGGCCACCATGACAGTTAACGGTAAATAGGTCACCGTCCTCGTGTCCCCAAGAGGAAATCATCCACACACCCTCACCCCCGACTCCCTTCCCCCTCAAGTCCCATCCTCATCACACCGGCAATCTCCCCTGTTACCACACCCCATGCCTCACCACAGCTGGTTGAAAGGGCAATGAACACCATCCAACAATGACAATTAGGCCTCATTGTTGACATTCCCCCTCAACTCTACATTCTCAACCACCCACACTGAAGAACCCCCACCTCTTAGCTTTATCATGACAATCAATGGTGGGTGCCCAAGAATCTCCTTGTAGCTCAAGGATTCTACACATGACTCTAGATCCCAAAACGGCCATCAGAGTGAGAAGCGAACCAAGCCAACACAAAGTAACCCTAATTACTTAAAAGCTTCAACCACCTGCTTACGAGCACAAGGCTACTACTATGAAGGCAACACTCACCTTTGCTACCCAAGAACGCCGCATGTGCTCATCCACCACAACTCCCCAAGAAGCTTCCACAAAAGACCCCAAGGTCGAAGGTTAGGCAACTCCAAGCACAGCAAAGCCAAAAACAATGGTGGGTGCCTACCAATGTGCTCAAACCTCAAGGCTTCCATGAAGGCAACACACACCTGTGGCTCCCAAAGCCACAATCAAAAGCATGTCCTTAACGTCGACAACCTACTGATAGCTCAAAGCCTTATTGACCAAAAACCAAGAAGCCTCATCAACCATAGGCCTTCATCACTCAGCAATACTCTAGTATGTGTGTTAGTCACTTTATATCCTTTATAGACCTTTTTGGTTGAAGAAGAAGAAGATCAATTTTCAGCCTCTCATCTTGCGTGTTCTTCTCTAGGGTTGTGTAAGTGTGTGTATGCTTGCAAGAGCTCAAGCTCCCTTCTCCCCTACATCTTTTCATGGTATCAGGGCCTAGTTCATGCTAAGAGCTAAACGGTAAGCAAGAGAAGCACAGGAAGTGGTACGAGGGTAAAAGCTTTATCTACTCTTCCCCCTTTATATTGGTACTACACCATTGTCAGGAACTCTTTGGGAGGCACTAGCAAACGAACTCCAATTGAGGAGCTTTATTCGTAGGAAGGAGCTTAAGGACAACTATTTGGTCCTTTGGACACCAATTCTTTGGCCAAAAATGCATTTCTGGCATGTCTAGACCTCCATTTTTCAATTCGCAAGCATTCACGAACACTGCAAGTAAGTTTTAATTTTTTGCCGCATTCTATTTTTGGTACTACACGAAGGGCGATTGGTTATGCAGACATTGTGTGTACTACAAAGAGGTCTTATAGGTGCTATTGGGTGTATTCATACAAGTTGAGGTCACTGGTTGTGACCTCAACTTGTAGGTGCTATTGGGTGTATTCATACAAGTTGAGGTCACTGGTTGTGACAGTTTGGGTGTAGCATAGTAGCGCTGCAAAGATATAACAGTTTATGTAAGTCAAACAAGAGTGTTGTAGATAAGATGTTAAATGATGGAATTAACCAGATTTTGCAGAGAAGCATGAAAAGAACAACTTCCATGCTTGGAGGTTTAGATTTACAAAATTTCTGATCGAAAAAGGCTATTGGGACTACATTGAAGGTGAACATGAGGAGGCACCAAAGATACCAGAGATTAATCCAACTATTGCAGATGTAAAAGAATACAAGGATTGGAATCAAAGAGCAAGGAAAGTTATGTATTAGCTTTCTATTAGCATACAAGAAACCATGATTGGGCATATACAAGATGCCAAGTCACCCAAGGAGGCATGGGACACCTTGGTGAAAGTTGTATGAAACTAACACCAAGGCACAAAAGATTCAGTTAAAGAATGAGCTTCATACTATGGAGAAGAAAAACATGTATGTGAATTATTATGCCTTGACGATCAAGTTCATTGTGGAATCCCTTGCATCTATTGGTGTTTCTACATCTATTGGTGTTTCTGTTTGATAATGATGATAAGGTGAAAGTATGTCTACATGGTCTCAGGCCACAATACAAGGCATTCAAGATGTCTATTCAGACTCAGGAAAACATCCCCAACTTTACAGGTTTGGTGTCAATGTTGATCATTGAAAAGAAGAATTTGGGTGAAGATTAACAGTCTTCACAAAACAAAAACAGTTCAGAGCAGTAGGCCTTCTACACAAGTTCAGGTACAGGATCAGGTAGAGGTCGTGGACGTGACCAAGGTGGTAGCTAAATATGTAATCAGAATTATGGTTGCCAGCAGAGTAACAGTCCCATGAATCATAACAACAACACACAAGTGGAAGAGGCCAGTTTAGAGGCAGGGGGAGTCAATGTTGAGAGATGTAATCGCGGTGTTGTGTGTACATGGGAAAGCACCCTAGAGGTGCAAGATATTGTGGCAAGATAAGAATGCCACATGTAATATTGAATGGTATGTGAGTGTTGACCAAAAGAGTGGAAAAGGAGTTGCCACATGGATGATGACATGTAAAGTGGGATAAGGCTAGAAAGCCTATATCATTGTATGGTTCATTTGTAATATGCAATAGAGCTTGTGTCTTGAGTGTGCAATCTCTCTCTCGAATCCCTCGATACCTTGCAATTTGGCAAAGATGTGAGGTGCATGCTTGTTCGTGTGAAGACAAGTAATAGTGGGCTGATTGGATCCCAAATAAAGCTAATTTTGCTCACTCATTTGCTCATCAAAGATGAGATGGTTATGGATGCTATTGGAGCATTAATTTTGTTGGTTTATGCACCTATGGTTTCATTTGAGAGACCATGAAGAAGAAGGCACCCTTGAAGTTTGTATGCAAATGGACGAGCATGCAACACATGGAGCTCATTTGTGAGCTTTCAAAGGCCATGTTGATGGTTGTGGGTAACCTCACTAGGGAGGTTTACAAAGGCAAGTGTAGTAACAAAAGAAGCTACACATGGAGCTATTAGGTAGTTGAAGAGGCAAGAGAAGAAAGAGATGTAAGCCTATGGGAAGCTTGCAAGGCCATCTATGGTGGATAGCACAATTAAATCACAAAGAAGAAGGTAGCAACTGCAGCAGGGTTGAAGTAGGAGCAAAAGAGAGCCGCTAGTTTCCTTGAAAGAAGTGTCAAAGATGCAAGAAGAAACAAAAAGTGAGCACAAGAAGAGAGAGCTCGGTGACAACAAGCATGAAGCAAGAGCGCGCACACATGAGTGTGTCTACAGAGAGTTGACGAGGTCAGAGAGAGTATTTGGCATTGCCATAAAATTTCCACCTTAGTTAAGACAAGTTGACTATGAGCAAAGAAGCTGTGTTATAGTACAATCAAGAGCGTATGGAGCAGCAGAGCAGAGCAACAGTAAGAAAGCAAACAGTAGCAAACCTCCACTGTAGTAGTGAACAGCAGACTCAAGCTCCATGAAAGAGAACCCAGTAGAGAGACCTTTGAGGCTCTGGAGAAACTTGGCATCAGCTGGCATGCCCATCTGAGCAGCATCCTCAGTACGCCATAGATCTTCCTTGGATTTGAGGTAGTAGAATCGGCTGAGAAAATATACACATAAAGAGGAAGCAAGCACTCAGCATGACATAGTTGAAGCTTGTGTGCAGACAAGATATTAAAGAGAGAAGATGAGCCAAGTTTGGCTATGACAGAGGAGGTCATGCAGGTGAAGGCGAAGACTATAGAAGAGAGGCGATGGCCAGCATAGGAAGTAACGTCAAAAATTAACGCTGCAGAGAGAGAGCCATGGCGGGCTTGTGTGGAAATTAGGCAGCTATAGCCACCGCGACAGAGAGAAAGATAGCTCAGAAATAACTTTTGAAGTAGGGAACGAGGAAGAGCAGGTAGGTAGAATCCATCCAAGCCTTCTGGCATATTTGGCGCATAGTAGCACTTTAGGTGTGTTGGCGTGTAGCAAAACAGTGCTCAATTTGATATTCATTCTTTTGTAAACTATTTTGATAAAAAACCCTTAATGTTTGTATGGCACATTCACATGCTCATTTTAATAAGGCTCGATTCACATGTCGTATAAGTGGTTTGGGGAATAACTGTAAGAGCTCGGGCCAAGTCAATGTAGGTCCCTTCTGCTGAAGATCACTCATCATATCATAAACTGCCTCATGAGCACCTAAGGGGAAGTTCTACATGCCAATATGTTTCTTGGATATGGTCTTTTTCTTACCCTCCTTGGGATGCTCTTCCACCTGCTTCCCCTTCTTCCTTCTGGAAGTTCCTAGCTCATCCTCATCCTCTTTCCCTCTAGTCCTCTTATTGGTTAAGACATGCACCCCAATTAGGTTCACCTCTCCTAGGACCATTCACGGGCTATTGTTGAGCATGTGGTACCTGTTAGTTTGGCATCTCCTCCTCCCTCCTAACTTCCTATTTATCTTCTCTCGTAGATGGAAAAGGGTAGATGTCACCTCCCATCCTCCTAGGGTAAGGGCAATAAGGCAAAATATGGCCTCTCTCCATTCAATTGAAGCATTGTAAATTCATATTAGGTCCTCCTCTTCCCCTGCCTCTTAGACCATCCCTATCTCCTATCCTAGGAGCATTCCTACCCCCTTGCACATAAGATTCAAATTCAGGTTCTCCATCTGCTGAGTCAAATGGGTAATTACCTGCATGAGCTAGTTTGTGACTACTGGAACCACTGGATCAACTCTCCCTTCTTTTGCTCTTCTCTCCCCGGGCATTGATTGGTCTTCCTTCAGCTTGGACCTCCCTTTTCTTCTAAGCCATCCTCAACAACTTTCATTCTAAGTTACATGTATGCAAAGCATAGATGAAAGAAGAAGGGAAAATTAATCCCTCCCTTTCCTTAAGAGGTTGAAAGCCTAAAAATCAAACTACATGAAGGTCTTGAAAAAATGCAGGGGAGAAGAGAGCTTGAGCTCTTGCAAGCACACACACACACACTCACACAAACCCTAGAAGAGAACAAACAAGGTGAAAGTCTAAAAATTCTTCTTCTTCTTTATACAACAAAAGAGATCTACAAAGAAGATAAAGTGGCTAATACACATAATAGAGTATATACAAGTGGTCCATAATGTGAACACGCTTCCATTCTGAGTTACATGTCTGCAAAGCATAGATGAAAGAAGAAGGGGAAATTAATCCCTCCCTTTCCTTAAGAGGTTAAAAGCCTAAAAATCAAACTGCATGAAGGTCTTGAAAAGATGCACAGGAGAAGAGAGCTTGAGCTCTTGCTACAAGCACACACACACTCACCTAAATTCTAGAAGAGAACCACCCAATGTATCATGATGGATAACCGTTACCCAAGCATGCGTGCTCTAAACGAGAAATTTTTCAATTCACCCACATTGGTATGAGGATTTCCCTTTCCGAGCTCACCGAAAAGCTTAAAATGGTTGTTGTAATATGTGCATGAGCGATGCATATGCGAGGTGCATGCGCATGGGTTGGTTCCCACCCAAACTTCTATGTTCAATTTGGACTCAGTGGTTCCGCTGTGAGCGAGTCAATTCAAAATGGACTAGGTGTCTAAGATGGTAGACATTCGCACACATGTTCTTTTGATGGACACTCCAATGTATCATTGAGGGGGAGCGTTGAGAGGTTGCGATTACGATTGTGCAATGCTACATTGATATGGGTGATGGGTGATAGGTAAGTTGTGGAACACCTCGATTAAGAGGGGGTGTTGAGAGATGTAATCGCGGTGTTGTGTATATGTGGGAAAGCACCCTAGAGGTGCAAGATATTGTGGCAAGATAAAAATGCCACATGTAATATTGAATGGTGTGTGAGTGTTGACCAAAAGTTGACCAAAAGAGTGGAAAAGGAGTTGCCACATGGATGATGACATGTAAAGTGGGATAAGGCTAGAAAGCGTATATCATTATATGGTTCATTTGTAATATGCAATAGAGCTTGTGTCTTAAGTGTGCAATCTCTCTCTCTCTCTCTCTCTCTCTCTCTCTCTCTCTCTCTCTCTCTCTCTCTCTCTCTCTCTTATGGAGTTCTTAGTGTGCAATCTCTCTCTCTCTCTCTCTATTATGGAGTTCTTAGTGTGATTTAATCCACCTTAATTATGTTGCTTAATCTATGTCTATCACCATGATCAATCTCATTTTGGGATTATTTATTTAACAATCAAAGAGATCGTAGAAGTTGGCAAAGGCAGCATAATGATACATAAGGTTGTTTTTATTGTGGTAAGCCTAGATATGTGCAGGCAGATTGCTATAAGAATCAGAATGACATGCGAAATGAAAAAGTGCAGCAAAATAACTATGCATTCTCTAGCAGAAATAATGAGGATAATGAGAGGTTATTTGTTATGCAACATGTAGTTAATGCTATGTCTGGGAATGATATAGCAACATGTAAGGATGATATATGGTATGTTGATTCAAGTGCCTTGAACCACATGATAAGTCATGGTGAATGGTTCAAGGAAATGATGAGTCTTGAAAGACCAGGTTTTGTTGAAACAGGGGATGACACTATTCATCCGATTGCCCATGTTGGAGATGTGCCATTGTCTATGCAGGATGCTAAGGTGAAGTACTTTGTCGGATGACACTATTCATCCGATTGCCCATGTTGGAGATGTGCCATTGTCTATGCAGGATGCTAAGGTGAAGTACTTTGTCGATGTACATGTTTTGAACATTACAAAGAATCTGGTTTCTATTGGCTAGATGATCGACCAGGGTTTGTAGATGCGGTTTAACCCTGATAGTTGTTATGTAGAAGACTTTAAAGATAAGTGCAGGTTGGTTGCAAAAGGGAACAAAGTGGGAAAAATGTTTACATTGAATGTAAATATGCCTAAAGTGAGTGCTAAAATGTTTGCAAATAGTTTAGGAGTTGTTATAGATACATACATTTGGCATAAGAGAATTGGGCATGTAAATGTGTCTATGCAGACTAACGAAATTGTGATAAGGTTACCTAAGTTTAAGGTTGAAGGTATGTAGAAAGTATGTGAAGCATGTCAATTTGGAAAGCAAACAAAGCAGGTATTTTCATATGACAAAAACGTGAGCAAGAATGTACTAGCTACCAAAGCTGACCTTATCCTACCATATTTTTCATGCTTAGAACTTTAACTGATGGTTCCCATGTACTAAAAATGAGGAGCTGCAGACAACCCCCTCTCCCGCCCACAACCCCCTCTCCCGCCCACCCATAAGCCTCCTCTGGTTGGGAGAACATGGGGAGAAACTATCTATATAACTACATAAGAACACCATCCTAGTCCTCCCAAGCCAGAAGTGCCGTGGGAATCCTAGATGAGTCGCTAAAAGTATTTATGTCACTGTCATCTGATGTCGTGTCTTTGCCCTTCTTCTGGGATGAAGACTTGTTACTTGTAAAAATGATATAACGTACTAGGTAGTGTGTAGACCATAAATATAGACTAATTTAAGATAGAACAATGCATGGTCATATACTTACTAGGGCCAACATCTAAGTGGGCAAAACTTTAAGGATGCATTTTTGGATAGGACTAAGATGTTTTCACCCAGGGGTACCGGGACATAGTGACGAAGAGAAGATCCCAAGGAAGGGTGGTTATTGGGGTGGGCTTGGGCGGGTACGGAGAGCCCATAAAGAGGAGCGGGAGGGTGGACATCGTGAAGTATCTCATGGAGACGGAGCCCTGTCATTTCCAAATCTTTGCTTTTATGCCCCCTTCATTTCCCAAACCTCAGTACTATTAATAAGTAGCACGGATAGAGAAATGGAAAATCTATCAAATTGCTGGGTAGATTCGCTAATGAGTCTCTTGTTTTCATTTGAGTAATATGAAACGGGTCAAATATAGAGGAGATTGACGAGTTGGTATAGGCTGGTCAGATGGTTTAGACCAACCGGGGAAACAAGATCGAGATTGCAAAGCCACCCCCCTTCGTGGCCTAGCATTTAAGGATTGGGACAGATTGCACCTTCACCCCTCGGATTGGGTTGGAAGCGGGTTGCACCTCTCGGATTGGGTTGAAACGCTATTCCTTCTCTTGGCTTTTCGGGTTCTAACTATGCGTGTTTAAGGGTTTCAGACCTGTAGTGACTTTAAAAGCTGTACGGAATGACCATAGAGCAGAATCAAGCTTCACATCCCAGTCATCCCTATTCTCTGCTACTATCTTCTTCAAAATCTTCACCAAGATCTTGTTGGAGCTCTCTGCTTGACCATTGGCTTGAGGATGATAGGCAGTAGACTTCTTATGCATAATCATTATAGGCTAATCCAAGTCTAATTAGACTAAATCAAGGTTAATCTAGATGCTACTTTCTTTCATTGGTATCAAAGTCATGTCTTTGATCCATTTCCATCTTAATTTGAAGAAACTTTGAGGGTTTTTTTGCCCAAATTTCAAAACATCTCAATCATATCCAAAATGCACCTTAGAAGTCATATTACAACTCTTCAAGCTTAATTCAACACTGCCCAAAATTTCAAAATGTCTCAATCCTATACAAATTTATTCAAGCGTGTTGTTTAAATTTCATTTAGATGTATAGGGTCCTACAAAGACAATGTTTATGGGTGGCTGTAGATACTATGTAACATTCATTATTAATGACCACACGAGGAAAGTGTGGGTGTATTTCATGAAGGAGAAGAGTGAAGTTTTCACTCATTTTTAAAATTTCAGAGTGATGGCTGAAAACCAGACAGGAAAGCATGTAAAGTGCCTAAGGTCAGATGGAGGGGGGGAATAGTTCTCCAATGAGTTCTCTGATTTCTTGCGGAAGAATAACATTCAGAGATAGTTTACATATAGATACACTCTGTCCCGCAACAAAATGGTTGCTGAGTGGAAAAACAGGCACATTGCAGAGATAGCACAAGCATTGATAGCAGAGAAGAATATGCCGCATAGCTATTGGACAAAGGCTGTGTCTACAACAATTTTTATCATGAACATAACTCCTACTGTAGCCATACATGATATAATACCAGAGGAGAAGTTTACTATAACAAGAAACTTGATTTGTCTCACTTGAAAGTTTTTGGATGTATTGCATATGTGCATGTGCCAAATGAGTTACGTACTAAGTTAGATCCAAAGGCATAAAAATGTGTGTTTATTGGGTATTCCCTTGAGCAAAAATCCTGCTACACATGAATTGAGAGTAAGCAGGGATGTTGGTATTTGATGAGATGAGTAGCTGGTATGTTACTAAAAAATATGATGTTGGGGTTGATGTAAGTGGAAATGTGGTTGCACAAAATGCAAGTTAGCAATCACAATCATTAAGTGGACCAGGAGAGTCCTCATGTAGCGGTTCTCTTGATAGACCATGGAGTGGCAGGCTGCATCATAATACCAGTCCTGGAAATGTAGTTGGTACATCACATAAAGGCGTAAAGAAAGTGGCTGAGCCCCTTGGAATGCCTGATATTTCTGCAAGGCATTCTCTTATTGATGGAGAGTCTAGTGGCTCAAAGATGAGGAGCTTGGGATTCCAGCAATGAGAAAACCTTGTGTAAAGAAGGCTTTGAAAGCCATGAATTCAAAGTTACAAAGATTTGGAAGAGTTAAAAACCCTATGTAGAGGTTGACCTACGATGGTCATGTGGCACATCACTATGCTTACATGGCAAAAGTTGTGTAGATTATAGAGCCCACATGTTTTCATGAGGCTTTTGGAAATGTGTGTTTGGGAGAAAGCTATGGATGAGGAGATGGATGCATTGTATGAAACTGAGACCTGGGATTTGATTCGGTGCCATTGCCTGAAGACAAGAAAGCTATTGGATATAAGTGGGTGTATAAGGTGAAACATAACAGTGATGATAGCATAAGCAGATACAAGGCTAGATTGGTAGCCAAAGGATATGTGCAGACACATGGGATTGATTATGAGGAGACGTTTGCCCCGGTTGCAAAGATAGCAACTGTGAGAGCTGTGACTGCGGTGGCTGCAAACTAAAGGGTGATTTTTACATCAAATGGACGTAAAAATGTGTTCTTGCATGGTGACTTACAAGAAGAAGTGCATATGGATCAGCTACCTAGTTTTGAGGATACATGTCACCCAGAGTATGTATGTAAGCTTCATAAAGCCTTGTATGGGCTAAAGCAAGCTCCACGAGCATGGCATGATAAGATTGCTGAGTATCTTGTCACTATTGGTTTTCAAATGGCAGATGCAAATCACTCTTTGTATGTGCGCAAGAGTGATAAGGGTATTGTGATCATCACCCATTGATCTTATTGTTGGGAGCGACAACTTGGAAGAGATTGAGCCTGTGAAAAGTCTCCTCAAAAAGAATTTTGATATGAAGGATTTGGGAGATCTGCGCTACTTTTTGGGCATTGAGGTCATTCGCACACCTGATGGTATTTAGTTGCACAAAGACAGTATGTATTGGACATGTTGTCCAAGTATGGGATGCCTAGTTGTATGTATTGGACATGTTGTCCAAGTATGGGATGCCTAGTTGTAAGCCAATCTGGGTGCCATTAGATCAAAATGGCAAGCTCAGTGCAGATGCAAATTGTGTTGGAGGACCCCACTATGTACAGGAAGATTGTGGGGAGTCTGATCTATGTCACAATCAGCAAGCCAGATTTGAATTACACTGTTGGCTTCTTAGAGAGCCAATTTATGTAGGTTTCACGCAAACCACATCTTGATAGTGTGCGACGCACACTTCGATATTTGAGGGCCATTGTTGATTATGCATTGTTTTATGCATTAGGTATACCATTGGAGCTATATGGATACACCTATGCAGATTGGGCAAGTAGCACCTCAGACATGAGATCTTCCAGTGGATTTATGTTTTCATTGGGGAGTGCTGCTATGATATGGAGCAGCAAGAAGCAACCCATAGTTACCTTGTCAAGTACAGAGACATAGTACAGAGGAGCTGTGGTGGCATCGTGTGAGGTAGCTTGGTTATGTAAGCTACTTGTTGATTTGGGGTTGCATGTGGAGAGAAAGGTTGTCATATATTGTGATAATCTTAGCAGTATACAATTGGCCAAGAACCTAGTTGTCCATGCGCAGATGAAACACATTGAGGTACACTATCACTTTATTAGGGAGAGAGTCTTGGCAACAAGCGACATTAACTTGGCCTATGTCAGGACATAGGATCAAGTTGCTGACATCTTCACGAAGGCCTTGGGAGCTAAGAAGCTCCGTAGATTTTGAGATATGCTCGGAGTTCATGAGCTGGAGTTGAGCTTAAGGGGGAGTGTTGAGATTTCAAGCTTAACATGAGCTGACACTTAAGAAGCGCCTATGTGACTGTTTGACATGTACATCATTGACAAGTTTCGTAGCTGGCACCAATATATCTTCGCCAGAGATTCTACAGCTGGACTACACTAACTAGTCCACACCTACCCACTCCACTTTAGGATGTTCACATTATGGACTGCTTGTATATACTCTATAATGTGTGTTAGTCACTTTATCTCCTTTGTAGACCTCTTTTGTTGAAGAAGAAGAAGAAGAAGATCAATTTTCAGCCTCTTATCTTATATGTTCTCTTCTAGGGTTGTGAGAGTGTGTATGTGCTTGGAAGAGCTCAAGCTCCCTTCTCCCCCGCATCTTTTCACTTTCAACCAAAGGAGCCTCGTCCATGACGCTCCACCCCGCCCCTTGACGTCCTCTCACATCAATGCTACAAATGTCAGAGCTTATCCACCAACAACTCAAAGATAAACTCAAGGGTAAGCTCACAAATCTAGCCAAATGGGCTAATCAGTACAAAACCCTCTTTAGGGGTGATGATTAATAAGTACATGTCCATCCTCACCCACATGAGGACCCCAAAAAAAGATTCTCTAGGTGATTAGGAAAATCTAGGTGACTAGGATCATGGGCACACCTTTTGCCCTCGCCCATACACAACACCACCTATAATTCTCACTAAGCTTTGTCCTATATGCACACTGCACAAAGCCTCATTATCAATAGCCATCTAGGTACATCTTTGGATGGGGAGACCATGGTGGGTGCAAGCCTGGTCAATGGTATGACCCATCGCCGAGATCTTCTTAATCACCCCCGCTTTGCCCCAATAACTATGCCTAATCCATCCTACTCATACCTTCTTCTTATGCGCTCAACACCTATGGATTCTTGCCATCTTATACCACTCCTATCAACACAGAATCCCAATTCCACGAGCTAAAATGAAAGAAGAAGACAAATCACTAAAAGAAATAGAGAAAACACCACACCTCAATAAATTAACACCCATGGGAGCCAAGATACCCATCACGGTGTCTCGATGAAAATGTTAGACCTTCATGTACATCACCATCGACAACATCTTGAAGCGTAAGCAGTTTCCATGTGAGTTACCTCCTTGTCCCTCCAAAATTTCCCCCTTGCCACTTGCTTACTAACACCATGGTTGTACTAACCCCTCCTTAATCCCACCACCTACCACTTGGATAGTGGTTATTAAGTATTCCATGTAGCTAGTCTACTCATTCAAGTACTCTGACTCCTCTAAAGAGGATGTCCAACCCACAAAGGCGACAAAAAACAAAACTACCAAAAAAAAAATAAAGAGTACTACTGGGCCCATACAAGAAAGTGAATTCATAAGAGTCCATAAGACTAGCTGGATACTTAAGCGCCAGTACTCCACTAACTTCTTTCCATCTTACTAACTCCCCCACCCCTCTCATTTCTGGAGAGACAAGAGAACCACCCCAGTGCGACACTTCCCAGCATCCCTCGACAACCTCTTGCCAATCACAAGAACCCAATCGAGTTTAGGAAGGGGAGTATGTTAACCACATATTGGTTAACACATTCCTACGATAACTATGTCTGCACACTTATGTAATGGATGCCTGCACTATATTGTAAATCCCATTATTTGATGAGGGAAATGCCCTGAAGACACTCCCAAGTATTAAGCTTCAAAGGAAAGATGAGGGGATCTCGGTCAGTTGGGCAAACCATAGAGAAAAGCCTTGTAACTATGTTTTGGGCGCCTCAGGTCACTTACTCCCAAGCGGCCTAGTGGAAAAAGGCTTGGAACTATAAAGTCCAATTTCTCTTGTTTATAACTCATTCTCCCATTTGTGCAATAGAAGTGGAGTGTTCTCTCTTCCTCTCTCTTGCAACTCTAATCTAGCATGTGTGGTGTGCTTAGGGTTAGGGTTTGGGAGTGCTAATCACTTGTTCTCTCTTGCTTCTTCTCTTCCTCTTGCTTGAGTGATTAGGCTACCATCACAGAGATCCCACACAATCTTTGCAAGAGAGCTTGCACCACCCACATCGGATTAGCAACCATCTCGGTGTGACAACGTGTGCGAGAGGATGGTGGTGGACGAGTGGCTAGGGTGGAGCTCTTGAGCATAGCTCAAGCTTGGAAGATTGGTAACTTTCCATGACACGTTAGGGTTAGCTTAACACCTTCTTGGACATAAAGTATGCAACTCCTAGAATCTAGGAGAGTTGCTATTTTCGGGTGAGTTTGATAGAAATTTCATTCGCATCATCTCTTAAATTAAGACATGTGGCATCTAGAAAGAGACAAGTGTTATGGAAGAATCACCTCTTAAATTAAGACATGTGGCATCTAGAAAGAGAAAAGTGTGGAAGAATCGCCTCTTAAATTAAGACATGTGGTATCTAGAAAGAGACAAGTGTCCCTACACTTGTCATTTCACCTTACACTTGTCAATTTAACTTAACACTTGTCAAATTAAAGTAGCCACTGTGTCAAATCCAAGTAGCCACTTGTCATTTGGAGATTACTCTTTCCATCCTAGAGCATTGAAGCCTCAAACATATAAATTGGAGCACTCCATCTTCATTTGGATAACACACTTCTCATCCTATTGTAAAGATTCAGGCACTTTGTGCCCATGGTTTGATTTGATAAATTCCAACAAAGGGGAGGAACTTGTTCCCCTCTCAGTGAGGTTTCGTTTCTCTTTTCTCTGAATCCTACTTTCTTTAATTATTTGTGATTGTTAATTAAGTGGATTTGTTTTACAAGTAGTTGTCACTCAGGATTTTTTTGTCCATCCTTTTATGGTTAATTGGGGATGCCTAATTACCACTATGTTCAAAGCATGGCACTTGGGTGATTCCAAATATTCCATGTGTAGGACATATGAAATTAGGGATAGCTGGAACTAAGTATTGGATTTATTACTTATGTGCTGTCATGGACTTGTAGCATGTGTTGCTAACTTGTAGTGTGTTTGAATGGACAACCTTGTAGGTTGGTGAGATTGACGGGCCTTGTGCTCGTAAGTCGAATTGGCTGATGGCGGTGATATGGTGCGAGCTATTATCGGGATGGTTCTAATTTTGATATTTTTGCCGTAGTGTCTACTATGAGATTTTGTATTTGGCCACCCCATTTTGATGTATTCAGGTGTGGACCTATTGAACCGCCCGCCCACTTTTGTTATATTGGGTGTAGATTTATTTATTTGCACGTGAATTAGCCCTTGGGGTTCTTTTTGTAATTATCCTTTAGTGTTTAGATAGGAACACTTTAGCTAAGCTTGTGTTAAAAGCAACACCCATTTTTGTAAAGGGCAAGCCCATGCATAAGTGTGCATCTATTTTTGGCTTATGGGCTATTTTGATTAATAAAGCATATATACTCAAGAAGTGGAAGGAAGACGACACTTCTTGAGGGGGGATAGATTGCACCCAATGATTCTCTCTTGTGTTTTTATGCGATGTTATGCTTTTATGATTATTTATTAATTTTTCAATTATGGTAATTCGATTGAAGTGATGAACCAGTTGGTATTTGGTTGGACGGTGTGTCTCCCCATGATCCTAGTGGTTTCAATAGTTTATTAATTTTGTCACTTTCACGTGCCCCACGCTCAATGTTGAGCGTGGGGCACGTGAAAGTTGAGCATCCCAAAATCCTTCGGACCACCACTAGCTCACCTTCATTATCCAACCCAAGGATCTCCGCTTACATTAACTACGCCAATCAATTAATAAATTAATTGATTATTTTTTCAATACAAATAACCACATAAAATACAACTAATTGAGACAATGCAACCAATGTTGTTACGTATATATAGACTTATCCGCATATATTCAAAGTAGACTACATTCACCTAGATTTAGAAAGATGTTCCAATCTAAACTCGTCTAGGAAAGAAACATGGGAATACAAATTCCATGAATTACTCTTAACATGCCTACTCTCTAATTGTCACCTAAAAAACAAACAAACAACCCCTAGAGCTTCTACTATTCATTCATGCCAACCACTATGCCGATAAAGATAATTAGGCCATGGAGGTGTAATAAGACCCTACTAATACTTGCGTAAAGCACCTACACGAATTACTAATTTTTTGGAAGTAGGCCTTGGTGTATGTGTTATAGGCTAAAGAGCTCGATGAATATATAGCATTGAAAACGGCCAACCAAAAGCAGCTAGAGAGGATCCATGTTGAGGCAATTACGCAACACCATTTGGAAGAAAACGGCCAACCAAAAGCAGCTAGAGAGGATCCACATTGAGGCAATTACGCAACACCATTTGGATGAAGAGAAAATAAAGGTGCTTAAGCACAAATACAAGTCATCGGTAGAGCTTCATACCATAATGCTCAAGTCGAATAAATATAAACACATGTTAAATGAGTTATAGATTGAGTATAAATTTATGAATGGCGCCCTTTTTGATACTGTTTGGCGATGGATGCTGCCGTTTAGTAGAGGCGCTGTCATCCTTTTTTTTTCACTTCTTCAGTCACCTAACCTACTTGGCAAGGTTAGGGTAGCAGTCCTCGCCCCCCCTTGGGTGTATGGGCACCAAGTGGAGGGGTACCTCGACCCTGCTTAGGGATCAAGGCACCGGTTCGAGTGTTGGGGCAATATAGAGCCCCCAGGGCCCCAGAGCTGCACTCCTACCGTCACACCAGCAATTTCCCCCTTGGCCCCCAGCAATGGATCAGAACAAAGAGGCACTTATGAGGCAAGACAGGATGCTTGAAGATTTCATGGACACAAAGAAGCAGCTAGATGACTTAAGGGCAAGAATAGAGGAAATGAACCTTCTCTTGCTCCAGAAACAAATAGAAGAAAAAGATGAGCTCTCCAACCAGGTGCTCCCAAAGGTTCCCTTTGCTCCATCTTTAGGTAATCCTCCTACCAATACCCCTCAAGTTTGCTTGCCCCCAGACATGGTGCTTGCAATAGAAATGGATTACTCACCCAGGTGCCTAGTTGGTATCCTGTTTGGCCCTCGTCCCCCTGTTGAATTTTTAAGGAGCTGGGTAAGGAATAACTAGGTTAGAATTGGGATTGATGCTAAGATCATCCAAGCCCTCCCCAATGGCTACTACATTTTCCTCTTTAAGGACTCTAAAATGGCTCTCAAGGTCATGGGTTTTGGCCAGTGGATGTACAGGAACCTCCCCTTCTGCTTTTTTAGATGGTCCAAAGAATTTAAACTTAATGGCCCTAAGCCTTTTGCCTATTCGGTTTGGGTGGAACTGCCCAATCTCCCCTTTTACCTTTATCCATGGATTAAAAAGATTGTATCCCTGTAGGAAAAACCCTCGGCCTTAGACCCAAGAATCGCTACAATCCAACTTGGCATCCCCAAATTCTTGTTGGAGTTGACTTGGACAAACCTCTAATTGAAGAAATTAAAATTAACTGTGGGGAATACACCCTTCATCAAAAGGTCCTCTATAAGCACCTTCCCAATGCTTATTTCCACTATGGTGGGCAGGGCCATGTTATTATGAATTACCCTATCAGGAACCCAAATCTAGGAGCTCCTAGTCCCCCTTCCCCACAACCCTTTGACAGTAGAAGCCAACACGCTGGTGGCAATGCCCAACAAGGTCCCCCTCTCAATACCCCAGGCCCTATAAAAGAGAAAGAAGACATGTTTGTGCTTCCCAACAAGAGGAAAACAATAAGACAACACAGACCAGGCGAGCAGAGGACCTATGCTAATACATATGCCCTTCTAGATAACCCCTCTGACCTAGAAGATAGTGAGGATTCCCAACAGTCCAGTCATTCCACTCCTTTAAATATGAACATGGTCAATTCAGAAGTCAATCAGATGTATTAGCATAGGCTAACAAAGGGCCTATGCTAATACATATGCCCTTCTAGATAACCCCTCTGACCCAGAAGATAGTGAGGATTCCCAAGGGTCCAGTCATTCCACTCCTCTAGATATAGGAACAAGATCAATTCAGAAGTTAATCAGATGGACCATGACCTTATTAATCCATACCAACCATTAGAGGAGGTGAACCAGAATAAGGATTTTAAAAGGGTGAACCAAACCCAGCCAGACATAGATAATGGCATGCCCAATGAAATGGAGGTAGTGAAAGAGTTGAAAAGAGTCCACGCTCTGGTGGGCTCCACTACTCCGCAATCAGCAGCTAAAGGGGGAACTAAGAAGCCCAACTCCCAAAGAAAAAAGTAGATGAAGTGCTCTACCTTGAATGTCAAGGGGTTAATATACCCTTCCAAGACTCAGATGGTTAGACAATGGCTCAAAAACAAGGCAAGCTTGATTTTATAGCCCTCACTAAAGTGAAAGTCAGTGGTTTGGAGCTAGGAAAAAGGTTGCAAGCCATTTCCAAAGACCACATCTGGATATACACTCGCCACTCTCAAGGTTCTAGGGGAGTGGCAGTAGGAATACACCACAACCACCAAGAAGACCTAAAGGATGTTCAACTGGATGTATATGACCAGTGGGCAACCTTTGAGATGACTACCTTCTCCTTCATAGGCATTTATGTTGCACGCCCACCGTCTAATAGGGTCAGAACTTGGAGGACTCTAAGATTGGTTCCAGATCCTATCATCATAATGGGGGACTTTAATATGGTTGAGACTAGAAAGGACAAGTTTAGAGGTGCTGGACAAATTCTCAAAGGTGTTGAGCTGCAATCCTGGCATAGTACCTTAGATTTCTTTGAACTATGTGACCTTGGGAACTTGGGTGACTTCACCTGGCATAGTTATGCTGTGGGGGAACTAGCTAGAAAGGCCATACCGGACAGGGGTTATGTTAGAAAAAGTCTATGTAACACGTTTATGAGGATTGAATGTGTTAGAAGGAATGATCCAAAGTCATGTCAAATGAACTAAGGTTGAAGGGTACTTCATGGCCTAAGGTTAAAGGCAATGTAAAAGCTAGAGGATCAAGTAAATGAGGTAGATTCTGTCATGACATAACTGATGATGTATGTAGTACCTCTTGTGTGTGTGAAAGGACAATGACCTTTGGGGAGATGGAGAGATTTTAGGAGATGCCTTTTGGCTCTTTGTAAAGGTTGTATCATGCCTATTTAAGAGGCTATTCCTAATGAAGAAACACGAATTCTATTGCCCCATTCATGTTGTTATTATGCTGTGATTAAGTCTCCCTAATCATGCTTAACTAGTACTTAATTACTAGCTTTATGATATGGCTCATTTCCATCCACCATAGCTCATCCATTGAGTATGAGATCAAGCTCATTCATACATTTAGTATTCTAACATGGTATCAGAGCCACATTTCATTCCTAGGCCTAGTTATCATCATCATCTTCAAGGCATTAAACCATGGTCTTCATTTTCATCAAAATGAAGCTTTCCATTGAAGCTTCAACTACATAACCCTGGTCTTTTGCTGATTGCGGGCTGAATACTCAACCATTTCACAAACTTTTTGGTGCAAAAGAAAGCTAAGAGGCGGCGCTTTCAGCGTGTAGCTGCCCGAGAGTTCAATCGCCAGCATCGCGTCGCCATTACGCCTGCAAATCGGCGCCTTTTTTCTGCAAAAAATGGCTACAGCAGGAGACATGGTCCATGGTTTACTAATTCCTTTGGTGAGCACTTTAGCAATGATATGAAGCTTATACATATTGAATTTCATGAGCATTGATGCACTGTAGCTGCTGCTTCAAGTCATTCATCAGTTTTCAAAGTGTCTGGAGTGTTGAGGCTCATATCAGTGATTTACTCACTTGTTTTGGATGGTGTTGAGCTCAATAGCTTAGCAAATCACTGCTATTCATTGTGTTCAAAGCATTTTAAGTGAATCATTTGGGAAGACCTTCAATGAAACACTCAAAGTCAACTCTGTTTTAGGGACAGCCTTCATATGAATGGATAAGGTTTGAGCTAATCCAATATGATTTTGTACTTCACTATCATATGGTATTGTGATGATGTAATAATAAACATCACAATTTAAAATCCTCTTCAACATTATCATGACGGAAAGTGATGCAGAATCCTCAAATGAATCATATGTGAGAAAATCCCTCAAAAGCACAAGAAAAATCAGAAAGCCAAGGATGCGGGTAAAAACTAGAACCTACTACTATCATCATGCTAGAGCTTTAGGGTTTGGGGAATTTCTAAGTAACAACATGCACTTGTATGTTGATGGTGCCTTCTAGTTTTTGAACTCTCTTATTTCTCATGAGACTAGACACTGCCATTGTTTGGTAAGACCTTCTCATGGAGATGTCATCTCAAATCCTCATTAAAAAATTCAATGGCCATGACTTCCACACATGGCAAGTCAAAATGAAGTTTTTGTTGATGAAAGATGGTGTTTGGGGCATCGTCAATGGATCTATACCTAAGCCCAACACTAGAGAAGGGGAAATCTCATGGCAAACCAAGGATGAGAAAGCTCTTGCTCTCATTGCTCTTGGATTGGAAGATAGTTACATTCATTACATTGGTAATGGTAACTCGTCACAAATAGCTTGGAACACACTTGACAAATCTTTTGGAGCACAAGGTCTACACAGTAAAATCAGTTTAAAGGTTGACTTTTTGGAGCTAAAAATGGAAGAGACACTTGCGTCTCATATTAACAAAATGAAGAGCATAATGGCTCAACTAGAAGCCATAAATGAAACAGTCAAAGAAAGTGATGCCATTGCTATACTTCTCAAATCTATGCCTCCTGAATATGACACCATAATGCCCACTTTGAAGTATATGCATGATCCCACTTTAGAAGGCATTGAAAGTGTCCTTCTAGAAGAAGAAAAGAAACTTAAAGGAAGGGCCACCATAGAATTTATGACTCCTGCATATCTTGTTCAAAAACAAAATGGTAAAGCTCTTCAATGCTCACACTGTGGAAGAATGGGACACACCATAAAGAACTGCTACCACAAAGACAAACCAAAGCGTCAATGCACCATTTGTGGAAAGCCAGGACATCTAGCAGACAAATGCTACAACAAAGTGGAAGCAAACATTGCTAGCACTTCAACCAATGCAGCCAACACTACTACCACCGAACAATGTAATCATATATCCACCTCTTATAATGATGAAGAGGTACCTGATGATGAATGGGCTTTTTAAAGCCATGATGATGCTCTCCTTTACTCAAGATGTATGTTCACCTCTGACCACCAATGATGTAGGTCATGTGATATGATGTATGCTCACAGTTCTCCTACGTTGGCCATGTAGCCCACAAGGGGGGGATTAATGGGAGTTGGGTCTCCATGCTCAACACATGATGGTGCACATGAGGCACAATGTTCATGGATATGGAGTATTGGAGAGACATGTTTTCATGTTTATGTTTTTTCAGTTTTTAGAGCTATGCTCCCTATGAGCTATGCTATCTCTTTCATGCAATGTAGAGCTATGCTCCCTATGAGCCATGCTATTTTCTTTTATGCAATGTATTGGTCAAGGAAGGGTATTACACTATGACATGCCTTGATCAAGGAAGGGTGTTAGAAGGAATGATCCAAAGTCATGTCAAATGAACTAAGGTTGAAGGGTACTTCATGGCCTAAGGTTAAAGGCAATGTAAAAGCTAGAGGATCAAGTAAATGAGGTAGATTCTGTCATGACATAACTGATGATGTATGTAGTACCTCTTGTGTGTGTGAAAGGACAATGACCTTTGGGGAGATGGAGAGATTTTAGGAGATGCCTTTTGGCTCTTTGTAAAGGTTGTATCATGCCTATTTAAGAGGCTATTCCTAATGAAGAAACACGAATTCTATTGCCCCATTCATGTTGTTATTATGCTGTGATTAAGTCTCCCTAATCATGCTTAACTAGTACTTAATTACTAGCTTTATGATATGGCTCATTTCCATCCACCATAGCTCATCCATTGAGTATGAGATCAAGCTCATTCATACATTTAGTATTCTAACAGAATGTAGAACTGACTTTTCCACATGCCTATCTGATCACTACCCCATTACCTTACTCTACTGGACAACTACGACAAAAAGGTCCTCAATCAATGCTTTCACATTGACCCTGCTTTGTTCAAACTGCCCATAGTCCAAGAAGAGGTTTAAAAAATATGGGAAGACTTCTTTGGAAGGGTCACCCCAGTCCCAGGGCCTGGATCCTTGCCACCAAATCTACCCAATCCCTTCTGATTTGCATCAGGAAAGGAGATGACCAGAATCAGGAAGTTAAGGAAAGATTAGCTCTGTCGCCTGAAGTTAAAGAACATGGAGGAACTGGCTAATAAGACAAACCCCTCAGTGGAGGAGGTGTGGAGCTCAGATCAGAAAGGAGGAAGAGATCTCCCTAAAACATGCCAATCTCTTCTTTAGAGATTGGTGGACAGGTAAAATTGATCTCCCCACCCCTGAAATGTTCAAAATGTAGAAGGTAAAAGAAAGCAAGGATAAACTTCCCTTCCTCAAAGATAACAATGGAATTAGCTGTGGTTCTGAGGAAGACAATAGAAAGGTGGTCTTCCAACACTTCAACAATATATTCAATAAGGGGGGTGAGCTCACAAAGGATCAGATACAATGCATAGCAGTGATAGGAGAAGCCAGAAAACCCAGTATCCTGGAAGGCATCTAAAAAACTATGGAATATAATCTATCAAAGAAAGAAATTAGCAGGGCAATAGACAACCTAGGGGAAGAAAAGCCCAAGGGTGGATGGCTTACCCTCAAAATTCTTCAAAACCTTTAAAGAGACCTTGGTGGGCCTCCTTCTTGATGTTTGGCAAGAGGCTCTATCATATGGAGCTCCCCCCTCTCAATTGATGAAGGTTGGATCAAACTTATTGATAAGAAGGGAGAGAAAGATAACCTAGGCAATTGGAGACCCATCACTATGCTCACAAGTGCTTATAAAATCTATGCAAAAGCCCTTGCTATGAGGCTCTCCTGCCACATGAAAAGTTGATTAGGTAGGAACATAAGGGATTCATAAAGGGTCGTTACATCTTGGATGCTATTATTACTCTCTGGGAGGGCATGGAATTTGCTGAAGAAACCAAATTATCAAGATTATATCTTGTTCAAAATAGATTTTGGCAAAGCCTATGATAGACTAAGTTGGCACTATGTTTTGGAGTCTCTTAGACACATTGGGGTAGGCAAGCACTTTATCCAAATGGTGGGGACCCATTTTTGGTAATGCCACAGCAAGGGTTAATGTTAATGGGGTGCTTTTGGACGTGCCTAGACATATACTGCAGAGCATCAGGATCAGTGTGATAAACCATCAGAAAACTAGGATCAGGACAAGACTCTAGAGTGGTTGATTCATGCAGGATGCAAAACATTGGAAGATGGGGTGATTTTTAGACCGTTGGGTATCCCAATGGGCTGCAAAGTTGCTATGAAATAGAGGTGGCAATGGGTGTTTATTACAAGGCAAACTCACTAGGTGGCAAAGAAGACAACTCAACCTTGTAGCAGGTAGGAAAATGATCATCAACCACTTCATCGTTCCCTCTGTTATCTATTTTCTAAGCTGCTGGAGACCCCCAAATGATGACCTAAGCAAATTCATAAGGTTATGCAAGAACTTTCTATGGAGGGGGACCCATGGTTAAAGTCAATATCAAAGGTAAAATGGGACTGGTGCTGTTTGGAAACTAGGAAAGGGGGACTTGGTCTTCTAGATGTATCTAAACTGGTTGACAGAATGGCTGCTAAGTGGGTTCTGAGGAGCATCTTAAACCCTTTAGAAGATTAGGCCTGGTTGATTAATAGGAACACACATCAGTTCAAGCTCAAAAAATTCTCCAAGTGGAAGAACCTACTGCCTCTGACAATATTGGTGAGGTGAGTAAATATCATATTAAACCCTTTAGAAGATTAGGCCTGGTTGATTAATAGGAACACACATCAGTTCAAGCTCAAAAAAATCTCCAAGTGGAAGAACCTACTGCCTTTGACAATATTGGTGAGGTGAGTAAATATCATATTAAACCGGTGGGTAGCCCTCTAATCATTTCTCTTGATCAAGGCAATGCAGGACCTCATGATGTTGAGAGAGATAGTGGTTACCAAAAGGACACTGTTTTGGTGAACCCAACACAACACATCTATCCTTTTTGAACTTCATAAAAAGCCAAAATCTATGATAAATTTATCTATCTACTCTTTATTAAACACAACTTACTCCCACTCCACCTGGCCAAACTAGAGGGAGAAAAGAGAAAGGAAGAATTTTGGATTTTTGAAATTTAAAATGAAAGTAATGCCTGGCTGCAGCAACAAAGTGCATGTCACCTACTTGTTACCTTTTAACAGTCGCCCAATTGTGCTGACAAACCGAATAGGCCACCAAAATATTATTTTGCATTTTCATTTCGATTAAATAGAAGGTTAAACGCTTTTCTCTAATGTTTTTTGAAGAATCCAATTGAATGCCCACCTTCTTTATAGATAGAAGGTTTTCGATTAAATAGAAGGTTTTACGCTTTTCTCTAATGTTTTTTGAAGAATCCAATTGAATGCCCACCTTCTTTATAGAAGGTAGGTACGTGTCATTATTATGTCCCCCTTGGGCCTCTCTTGTCATGGCCCATCTCTCTTCCTCTCTCTCTCTCTGCCTCTCTCATAGATCTACGTTGCATTATATATTCTGTGTGTGTCATTGTTTGTCTGGCATAGGTGGGATCCCGCTTCCTAGTTTCTCTGTACTCTCTCTCTCTCTCTCTCTCTCTCTGAACCATGGCGGCATGTAGAGAGGGTCGCGATCACGACTCTCTCTCTCTCTATTGATGGCAAGCTGAGCCATGGCGGCATGCAGAGAGCCTCAGTACTATCTCCCACCACGGGGTCTTAAAGACCCTTGTCAGGTGGCATCAATGGATAGCATTGATCAAAATTGCGACGCCTTTTTTGGGGTGTCGGATAAAGTAAACTAGGGCAAGTAAACTACGCCGAGTAAACTATAAAAACTGGGAAAATTTCATCTTAGTTTACTTTGTAGTTTACTAAGCAATTATAGTTTACTTCTTAGTTTACTTTGTATTTACTAAGTGGGCATAGTTTACTTCCTAGTTTACTAAGCAAATCATAGTTTACATCATGGGATGAGGGTGAATTTGGATTTGGGACTTAGAAAAATTTGGAGCAAGATGTTATGTGCAAAAGAGTATTTGGACTCGAGACTTTGGGTCACCATTGGAAACCTCTTACCACTACGCTATACCTTCAATCAAAGAAACCATGTGGTTTCAAGCCATTATATTCTATGTTTTTTACCCCTAGTTTACTTGGCGTAGTTTACTCGGCCTAGTTTCCTTGTCGTAGTCTACTTTATTCCCAATGGCCCAAAAAGGTGTTGTGATTTTGATCAATGCCATCCATTGATACCACTTGACAAAGGGTCTTTAAGACCCCGTGGGAGATAGTGTTGAGGTGCATAGAGGGTTGCGATCAGGGCATTCTCTCTATTGTTTGATGGGTGAGCAAAAGAGGTGAAGGAGACTGAGCATTGCTTTGTCGAGGAGGGGCTGTGCTGTAGAGAGGAAGGGGGTGGTAATAGCTGGAGGAGGTGCCTGGCTGCCGTATGGGAGGGCGAGAGAAAGGGGGGGGGGGCATATACCGATGAGATGTGAGAAGCAAGATGCATATCACCTTCTTCTCATACGAGTCAGCCTAAAATTTGAAAGACGTCCTTATTTTTTCTTTTGAAGGGCTTTTTTTAACTTGTTTTTTTTAAAAAAAATCTTTTGTGCTCGTGTGCTTTCATGCCACCATCAACAGCCAGCAGGTTTTGAACCGAGCACCTCATGCTTAGGATTTCAACACCTTACTCTGCTCATATAACTAAATTTCCCAAAACCTTTCACTTCCTTTAAAAGGTAATTGTGTTTTCACCTGTCTTGTGACGCTCTTGGAAGGGTACTGCAACCTTCAATTTCTAGCTAACGACATAGTCGCTTCTCGGACCTGCTGCTGCTATGATTCGCGCGAGTTGCCCCACGAACCCCTGCTTCCTGTGCGCCTTAGCCGTCTGTTTTGCGCTCTACTCTGCAGCCATCGCCCTCTTCTTCCACTCCTGCTCGTCGCTGCCCTCCAAGCCCCGCGTCCTCCACTTCTTCCTCCCAACCCCCACGCCTCCCCCCTGCCCAACGGAACCTTCACCGCCATATCCATCCAGCTCTAAAGATCCTCAAACTCTCCTCAAGGTTTTCATGTACGATCTGCCGAGAAAGTTCACCTACGGGGTCATCGAGGAGTATCTGCGCGCCAGGTCCATCGAGAGTAAGGGCCCCTACCCTGGCAACCAGCACAGCGCAGAATGGTTTCTCTTCATGGATCTGGAGAAGCCGCAGAAGGAAAGGGTCGGATCGCCTGCTGTGAGAGTGGAAAGGGCAGAAGATGCAGACGTCTTCTATGTTCCCTTCTTCTCCTCTCTCAGCCTCAACGTAAATCCTAACCCTAATGGAACCCTATCTGTGTCTAGAATGAGCTACAGTGACGAGCAGATGCAGATGGAACTGGTCAAGTGGCTTGAAGGGCAGGAAACCTGGCACAGACACAGAGGCAGAGATCATGTGATTGTGTGCCAAGATCCAAATGCCCTGCATTCTGTAATCGACCATCTAAAGAACTCCATACTTTTGTTATCTGATTTTGGGAGGCTGGATGCAGATCAGGGATCCTGGTGGAAAGATGTAGTGCTTCCGTACACACACAGAATCGCTTCCTACGTCCGAGAGAACACAACCGTAGAGCGCAACACACTCCTCTTCTTCATGGGAAATCGCTTCAGAAAAGAGGTGTGTTACTCTGTTGTGTGTTGAACTTCTCTTAAAAGTTATGCCTTAACTGGCCTCAGCAACAATGTATGGTGGGCTGTGGATTCCCGTCTACTAGAGTGGAATCATCAAGGTGAGTGACTGCTTTATAGCTTTGATTACATATGATAAGACACCAATCTAAAATGCTGAATTGGCTTCAGCAGCATGACCATCTATCCTCCCCTAGGGCAAGGACTAGAACTTGAGAGAGGAAGGGGAGTCACATCCATTGCCCTTCGGTACAAGATCCAGCTTCAACCATGGTACCTACCAAGAACGTGACCCTAATATGCTATGCGAAAATGTGGAAGCATTTAGTTGACATTCCCAGCACAAAGACTTGGAGCATTGCATTACCTTTTTATTTCCATTCACTTCTTGTAAGACTAGGTAAATCATATATTAAGGTATCTCCACGGAGGGATTGGAAAGATCTTGAAGAGTATAAACTGTCTTCACACACCCCTCCCTCAAACTCCCCCCCCCAAAAAACAGAAGATCTGGAAGAGCTAACGGCCTTTACCCAGTGACTCTCTTGTTGTGAGCTTGGCTGAGCTCATGGACAGCCTTATGTAAGCTTAAGGCGATTGAAACTTTCAAGTCATTACTGTGAGAGGAGACGACTTCTTAAAATTTATGCTACTCTCCAAAACCAATGATAGTTGTCCTATCTATTCTAGTTTGGTAGGTCCCAACTTCCCAAGTTGGCGCAGGCAATGCCACTTGAGCAATGACTAAGACCACTTATATATCTCGACATCTTAGTTGTAGAGTTATGGGAGTTGAGCTCAATTCAAAGCTATTTTGCATGCTTAATTCACGCCTACTGGTTGATCTTGATCTTTGTAAGACTAGGCAAATACATGTGTACCTTGGATAAGGAGCTCTCAGATATGTGCCATGCTTAAGGGGCAGATGTAGAGTTAGGGTTCTCTAGGGAGACCTACCCCAAGTGAGACCTGTTCTATACACAGGATAGGTGTGTATGTATGGGATTCTCCCTAGGGTAAAATTTAAATAGGGAGTCTTGCTGCTCATCTCATTGGAGACTCCAGAATTTCTATTTGAGCATATCAGCCTTGGTGCGGGAAAGTGTTTTTGGGTTAGGCTTAACCCTAATGTGTAGGAAATGGGGGTAGAAAACGAGAGAGAGAGAGAGAGAGAGAGAGAGAGAGAGAGAGAGAGAGAGAGAGAGAGAGAGAGTGTCCGTTCACACCAAAAGTCCCAAGGGGAAAAACCCGTAGGATAAAAGTGCCCTTGGAGTTAGTGCCTGTTCACATGCAGCACTACATGCAAGAGCACTACATATAAGCTGAAACATGCAGAAGCTTATAGATGAGGATTATACTTTGATAAATAATTCCATCCCTTGGTTCTTGACAATGAATAGTGCAATGTAGAGAAGATAAGAGTGCAGAGGGAGAGAGAGAAGACAAATACACAGAATTGGGTCCCAAGTACCCTCTGAAGGGCCCCCATCACGTATGGTGTATTTGCTTTATTGAATGAGTACAATAATAGATCATTGGTTGTAAATAGCCCGGATCGACTTTGGATAGCTTTCCTTGGCTGAGACCTTCGAGCCTGAAATCACTTGACTTGTCTACAGCCCTAGAATATCAGCACTTGCAGGGTATGAGGTGGTTCATGCCTCTTGCTGCTCCATGCTTATATAGGCCTTAGACATGCTGGTTGGTTTGCTTCAGAGGTTGTTGGCTTGTTTCTATCAACCCACGACTTGAATAATCAGCATAAAAGGTGGCGCTTTTTCTACATGTGAGCAACATTGCTAGCCAATTGGGCCTCAGTTGGCTCTCAAGATATGTAGCTGGTTGACAATATATCTTGCTGCCCTGTTGTTATGCATTGTACATCTGTTTGCTGTTCGACTAAAGTACGCCATACTGTTGCTCTGCTTTGGTTGCCGTGCTGCCGTGGAACTATCTTGGTCCATACACCCTTGTACGGCCTTTTGGGGCTGCTTTGGTTTGGGCGACAAGTCTACAGCTGATCATTGTATACTTCATCATCTACACGAATCATTGGTGTACTTTGTTTACAAGCTTGGGGTATGGTGGATGTGGTACTAGCCCGGTGAGAGATCTTGTGGGCCATCCCTGCAGTGTGCTCGGCAGCGAGGAACAAGCCCCGCTCCCTTTCAGGAATTTATTCAGGAACAATCCACGGGCTCGCAAGCCAGGATCGATACATCAATGAATACAAAATGCCGATGTAGAAACCAGTGTCGAAGTCGATGTCGAGGCATGAGATCCCGTTTAGTGTGTGTTGTCTTGTGCAAAGTTCTCTAAACCCTACTCTCTCCCTCCCTCTCTCTCTTCTCTCTCTAGTTTTCTATCTCTTGGATTCATGGTGGAATCTGTCATAGCATGCTCCGCTGGGTTTACAGTGGTATCAGAGCACGATTTCTCTCGAGAAATCTTTCTTGGGGTGGGGTGACAGAGCCATGTCGAGAGTAGAGGGCAACCAAGGGCCTAATGAAGGGAACAATTATGAGGCCGATCCGAGACTTTCGGATCGGAACAATTATGATGGCAACCAAGGTCGTCGATCCATTACTCATGAGACCGTGGCGATGTCCATTACTCATGAGATTGTGGCCATGTCGTCAGGACTCAGCACGTTACAATGATTTTCAGCAATTCAGGCGTTTGCTCGAGGATGAAGAAATCCTTGCTTGGAGAGCCAAAAGGGAATAAGACAAAAGAAGGGCTTAAATGTTTGAAGACTTCATCAAGGATAGAGGCACCGAAGCCGAAGGAGTTGAAGTTGCCAAAACCTATCTTCATGCCAAAGGAATCACTATTGCGGAAGGATCTAGAGCCACCAGGTTTGCTTCTCGTGGAGGAGATAGGGAGGCTACTCCTAGGCTTGCTCCCTCGGATACAGTGCAAGTATTTGGCCCTCCAAGCTCTTTTCACATATAGAACTCATGCTCGGACACATGGACAGGTTGAGGGACACATGGGAACATGGTTCCTAAAGTTGGCACTGAAAAAAGCACCAATCTTGGTAAAAAAGTAAGAAAAAGCAAAAAGTCAAACTATGTTGACCAAAAAGCTGAGGGCACCATTGGAGAGAGGGCATCGAACTGGATTAAAAAGCTAAAAGCTGCTTTTCCAAAAAGCAGCTTCAAGGCCAAAAAGCAAGGCCCTGAAGCTACAAAAAGCAAAATCAAGAACTTTGGCTTTACTTAACTATTATTAAAATATTTAGAAAGGAAAGGACAAAAACAAAGCAAAAGGTAGAGCAAAAGGAAGGCAAAAAGCAGGGACCCTCCTTCAAGTATATAAAGAGGCTTGTACTCTTGGAGAATCATAAAAAAAACTTTTGGAGGAGAATTTGGGAGAGCCATCTTGGGAAAAGCAAGAGCATCATTATGCTCATCTTCCCTCTCTACCTCCTAACACCACCCAACTCCTCCACATCTGCCGACGGCAGCCATCTCTGTAGTGCCCTCCTTCGTCGTCGTATCGCCCTCAGTTGTGCAACACCGCTGTGCCGCCTCCTTGCGCCACCACTGTGCCGCCTTGTGAGCAGCACTGCCCAGTAATCAGCGCCAGCCGCCACTTGCAGCTCCCCTTTGCACGCTGTCGCCGCCTTTGTGTAGTAGCAGCACCGCCCTGCTTTGCTGCATCTCCCTGTGTGCTTGTGTCGTCTTGTGCTCCAGCACCGCCTTGCTCCTCTTGTAGCTGCTTGCGTTGCCCGACTCAGCCAGCAGTGCCAGTACTACAACTGCCTGTCGCCTTTGCAGCCGCCACCACAGCAGCGCCGCCATTGCCTGTTGTGCCACCCTTGCAAAGAAGAATCGCGAGTTGTTTTTGGTGCAACCTCTTCTTATCCTGCCAACACCACCACCCTGGGTGTGACTTTTCGGACTCTTCCATATTGAGTACAGAGCTCTTGTGGGTATTTGTGAACCTCAGAATTTGGTTCAGACATTGGATATTGGTACTAGCCCGGTGTAAGACTCTTGTGGGTCATCCTCGTGGTGAGCTCGGCAACAGAGATCTTGTGCCTCGACCTCGACTTCATCCTGACCTCGACATCGGCACTCTTGTTTGATATTGTATTGGTCTTGGCTTGGAAAAGCCGGTGGATTGTGTAAGCCCAGCGGGGCGGCGTGCCATGACAGACTCAACCACGTGTCCAAGAGATAAAAATATAAAGAGGGGGGGAGAGAAGGGAATGGGGATCTTGCAAAGTACACCACATTGAGCGAGGAACAGGCCTTGCCCCCTTTCAGGAATTTATTTAGGAATAATCCACGGGCACGCTGGCTAGAATCAATACAATCAATGAATACAAAACAAACAAATATGCCGATGTAGGATATCCAAGTCGATGTCGATGTCGACGTACAAGATCTCTGATGTCGAGCACACCACGGTGATGACCCACAAGTATCTCTCACCGGGCTAGTACCAAATCCAAATATCCAAATCCAAATCCAATGAATCCAAATCCAAATTCAAATCCAAGTTGAAGTCCAAGTCCAAGTCCAAGTCGAGATCCAAGTCCAAGTTCCATAACCAAGTTCCATGTTCATGTCCAAGCTTCATGCCCAACCTATATGTCCAAGTTCCATGTTTGTCCAAGCTTCATGTTCCATGTGCAAGCTCTATGCCCAAGTTCTCCATGTCCAAGTCCAAGAAACACTCGCTCATCCCATGAGTAATCTCCACAACTCCTATAGCCTTGTCCATGAAGAAAACCATGGAAAAGCTCTTTCTGGCAAGAAAACAGATATAAAACCTGTTTTAATGGTTTTTGGGTGATAAAAACATCAAAAAAGCAGTTTTTAGGGTTTTTGAAATTTCTGTTCGTATAGGTTCGTGCAGCTCTGCACATGTCCGTACATGCGTCCGTATCACCCATGCATATGCCCATACTGTCAGGATACGCAACGGAGATGATGACAAAATCTGGAAACACTAGAGCAAGAACAGTGCAGAAAATAAACAGCACAAGAGAAGTAGAGAGATAGGCGTGTAAGTCTGCTCTATATACACAAGAAGATCCCGAATACAACACACTACGAGACAAATGTGGCAAGGGGCTGTGGGGCCATTTTATATGGCCCCAAGAAGGCAGTCGGCCTGCCCTAGGACAGCCGACAGGAGCATGTCCACCACGACCAGCATAAATACCAGTCGGCCAGCATTGTGTATGTGTGGGAGAAGGAAGAATTAGGGTTAGGTTAGAGTATTCATGTGGGAGACATACACAGAGAAGAACAAGGGAGAGAGAGAGAGTTGTGGGGATAAGTCAACTCATGAAGATATGAGTGTGTGACTCCCCTATCACACATGTATATTGCTCTAGTACACATAGTGCACTTAGTACATTAAAAGTACTAAGTGTACTATGTACTATAACTTATGGGCTTGTACACACTATAAGGGTGGGCATAACGCCTTTACCCCAACAACCTCCCACTTAAAGGCAAAGTGCCCTTAAGTAAAGGAAAAGAAAAATCAGCATGTACATGATAATATACAAGGCCATATCAAGGCTGAAAATGGCCTCATCCAATGCCCATCAAGTGTCTGCAATGAGCAAAACGCTCCGGAGGCAAACTCTTTGTCAACAGATCAGCCGGGTTGTCATCCGTGTGAATCTTAACAAGCTGAATTTGCTTGTTCTCTATCACCTCTCTGATGAAGTGATACTTCACATCCACATGCTTCGTCTTTGCATGAAAAACAGGGTTCTTTGCCAACTGAATGGCACTCTGACTGTCACAATGCAACAATGGAATATCCCCTGTATAGCCCAAATCAACCACTAACCGAGATAGCCATAATGCCTCCTTGCAAGCCTCTGTGGTTGCAATATACTCGGCCTCTGTAGTAGATAAGGTAGTGCACTTCTGCATCCTGGATATCCATGACACAGCACCTCCTGTGAATGTAAATACATAACCGGTAGTAGACTTCCGGTTATCTGGATGACCGGCATAATCCGAATCCGTGTAACCATGCACTAATGCATCGTGTTTGCCAAAACAAATGCACATATCCTGTGTGCCCTTCAGGTATCTCATGACACCTTTCACTGCTTCCCAATGCTTCTTGCCAGGGTTGGCCATGTATCTAGAAACCACTCCCACTGCAAATGCAATGTCCGGCCTAGTAGCAACCATGGCATACATGAGACTGCCACTGTGATATGCAGCGGAAGTCTTTGTATTGGTTGATCCTGTTACACAAATGCTCACACCGTCTTCTGTATCCTGAGTTTCGTGAGTTTAGCAATCCATTTCATTACTTCAAACTTTAAAGAGATGAGAGAGAGATATGAACACTGTACACCAGATTGGGTCCCGAATTACCCACTGAAGGGCCCCCTATCCCGATAACGAGATAGTATTTGCTTTATTTCTTTAGAGAGAATGACTGTGGACTGTAG
The DNA here is from genome assembly GCF_041138505.1 of Cibotium barometz. NCBI lineage: Eukaryota > Viridiplantae > Streptophyta > Polypodiopsida > Cyatheales > Cibotiaceae > Cibotium > Cibotium barometz. The sequence goes on from NC_141110.1 coordinate 7,713,294, forward strand.
ATAAGCCAAACGCAAGATCTCGGAGGATCGGAGAGCGGCTGATCTGTACACTGCTGTAGAAACACCTCGATGACTTGATCTCGAGCCTATGCACTCCTCCCAAGGGCATGAGGAAGGGCTGCACACCTGAGGCTCAAAGAAGAAGAAGGTGGACTGTTCTACACACTGTTAGAATGCTGAAAACACATATGAATGCTGTGTTACCTTCACCAGATGACTGCTGAATGTGTGGATGATGCACAGTGTAACGTGCGGAAGCTCTGGGTAGTCTTCTTTCAGCCCTAAACACTCTTGAAGACCTTCTGATGCAAAAACGCACCATGATGCAAAAACGCAGGTAGAGAGAGAGTAGAGAGAGAGAGTGAGAAGTGCTGGAATTTCAGTATATACTATGTACAAAAAAGGTACAGATCTTTGCAGCCATGGGCTGCCTTCATAAAAAGGTTCCTAACCCTAAATTCTGTCCCCTATGGGACCTCTAAGTGACCCACACCCCTAGTGGGTGGAATGAGTAAAACATGGAGCACTTGGTGCCTTTTATAGCAGACAAGGTAGGAGCTGGCCGACCAGCAGTCGGCCAGTTCTGAATTTATTAAATGCTTATTTAATTAGCCGACTTCATGCGCCTTCATGTGCCTTGCTTCCTGGTTCAGCCGACAGCTTCTGTCCTCAGCCGACTGCTCCCTGGTGCTTCTCCAAGTCCAACCTGTCCACTACTGCATCTTGTGCTCCACAGTCTGACTCTATCTGGTTCATAGTCTTTTTCTGCTTGCCTCTTCTGGATCTAGCCCTAGAAATGTCCATGGCATCTGTGATGCACATGACATCCCCTCTGCTAAACTTGATGACGGGAATCCAACCTGCTCTTGGATGACTGTCATCATCCCAATCCTGTTCCGAAGTCCCCCTGTCATCATCCATCCCTGGCAAACCTTTTTCTCTGAAAATCCGGTCTGTTCTCCAAACCACTCTGTCTCTGATGAAGATCTATGCATCTGGTCTTCCTCTAGTCCACAATCCATTCCTGCCCTGACTCTAAACACCGTCTTGGTCTTCATTCCTGGAACTGAGTCTGGCACTCTCACATCACCCTTGGAGGATAAACCTCCCTTGGGACCGTTCCCTTAGAACCCATCTGGCTCACGGAACTGCCATCCCCATCTGGCACTGTGGAACACCACCAACAAGCCTCCTGGGAGTTCTTCCCGATCTGTGTTCTTGCCTTGGGCTTCGAATCCGTGTACTTTCCTGTACCTTGGACCTGTACACCATCATCTGGGACTGAATCAGTGTTTAGCTTTGCTGAGCGTGATGCTCTGATACCAATGTAACGTGCGGAAGCTCTGGGTAGTCTTCTTTCAGCCCTAAACACTCTTGAAGACCTTCTGATGCAAAAACGCACCATGATGCAAAAACGCAGGTAGAGAGAGAGTAGAGAGAGAGAGTGAGAAGTGCTGGAATTTCAGTATATACTATGTACAAAAAAGGTACAGATCTTTGCAGCCATGGGCTGCCTTCATAAAAAGGTTCCTAACCCTAAATTCTGTCCCCTATGGGACCTCTAAGTGACCCACACCCCTAGTGGGTGGAATGAGTAAAACATGGAGCACTTGGTGCCTTTTATAGCACTCTTGGACAAGGTAGGAGCTGGCCGACCAGCAGTCGGCCAGTTCTGAATTTATTAAATGCTTATTTAATTAGCTGACTTCATGCGCCTTCATGCGCCTTGCTTCCTGGTTCAGCCGACAGCTTCTGTCCTCAGCCGACTGCTCCGTGGTGCTTCTCGAAGTCCAACCTGTCCACTACTGCATCTTGTGCTCCACAGTCTGACTCTATCTGGTTCATAGTCTTTTTCTGCTTGCCTCTTCTGGATCTAGCCCTAGAAATGTCCATGGCATCTGTGATGCACATGACACACAGAATGCTGGACACTGATGCAAACAACAGTTTCAGGGCTGGAAACTGCTGTAGACTGTTGCTTCAAGGCTGGAATCTGCTGTGGACAGAAACGCAGGTGTCTGGAGTGCTGATGGACTGAAACGCAGGTGTCTTGGGGCTGCTGGACAGAAGCTGCAGGGTACTGAGGCTGCTGGACAGAAAACGCAGAGGTCTTCTGCTGCTGGACAGAAAAACGCTGGTGTCTGGAGGCTGCAAACTGGCGTTGAACTGAAGATGAACTGTGGACTGAATCAGGGCCTGAACTGAGTGCTGAATTCAGGGCTGAATGATGCTGAAGGCAGGCACCTAGGGCTGGATGAAGCTATGGTTCTCAAGGGGCTGGAGAAGAAAGCTTATGGGCACTAGGGCTGGATTAGTCTTGGGCTGAAAGCAAGAGAGAGGAGAGCTCTTAGCACAATGAAGACTGAATGACAAAAGAGGCTCTAGGCAAGCCTATTTATACTAACTGGAGGTTGGTCATTTAATAATGTTAATATTTATAAATGCCCAATAATGCAAATAATGATAAATAAATACTAATAAATATGGGAAAAATACCAGATAAATCCCAGTAAATTCCCTAAGGCTTTGGGGATGTTCTAAATGATGCACAGGCATATGTATGCATATTATGCAAGATGCAGAGTGCTTTCTGATGCAAACCCTAAGGCTTCTACCGACTCTACATGCATGAATGATTCTCTCCAAGTGGGTTAAGGGACTTGACTGACTGACTGACCCACTAAGGCTGAGGAATGACCTACGTAGCTCGTGCCTGACTTATCCTGGACTGAGGATGTACAATGGGGTCACGGCGTACGACAAATATCATCCTACTGGGTTCTAAAACTGTACAAATGCTGCACTTCTGATGATGAGCCATCTTGTCACCATGCACTGAGTGCAGAGTGCATGTGACAGCCACAAGCTGAAGCATACGGAACCTTGGCCATATCAGCCCTGTCTCTATCTGACTGTGGGCTGTCCATAGCACTGAGTTTCACGTATGGAGGCAAAGGAGTACTAGTGTAATATGCGGAAGCTTCGGAGAAGTATCGGCACTTCAAAACTCAAAAAAACAGCACTCTTTTCGCGACGGAATTAACGCACAAACTGAAAGACGATGTGCAGAAAATAGAGAGAGAAGGGGAAGATGGAGGACACAGTATTGGGTCCCAATTATCCTCTGTAGGGCCCCCACCACGGATGGTGTATTTGCTTTATTAGAATGATGTAAATCTGAAACAAATACAAAGTACTTGACCTTTTCTTGGCTGGAAAACCTGCCCTTGACCTTCAGTCCTTCACCCCTTAGCTTTAGCAAACCCTTGGCTGTCCTGGCCCTTGAATGCTTGATGCTCTTGGTGAATTATGAGATAAATGATGGGATTATGGGCTGAGGTATTTATACCCCCTCTTTCATCCAGTCGGCCAGCTACTAAAAGCTCCACGACTGAGTTTATTCCCATAAAATGCTTGCACACTAAAAATAAATGTATTCACACTAGGCCAGCCTGCTGTCCAGCCTGCGCATGCTTCTGGGACAGCCCCTGGCTGCTGGGCATGCTGCGCATAGGTGTGGGGACTGCCCCCACACCTGGCCGACTTGCATATTAGGGCTTTGGACCCAGTCGGCTGCCTGTCCAGTAGTAGTACAGCTGGCCGACAGTCCCTCCAGCCCTTGCCTTGGCTGGTGGGCAAGGCTTGGGCCCTCCTGGCCCCTTGGAGGTGGTTCTACACCTCCCCCATGCCCAGACTAAGTATGCAAGCTGCAAATCCTTGCACTGGGGTAGCCCTATGGGCTGTCCCCATCTCTACATGCAAACTACATGCCTACAGATGTCTGGCATCCAGTTGCAAACCAGATACGCAGCACATCTGACATCATTCCAGAGGGAGACTCACAGCGCGGACTGGCACTGCTTCATGTGCAGGACAGTGCACACCTGACCTTGGACTCATGTGCAGGACAATGCACACCTGACCTCGGACGACTGAGATGGATCCCTGGCTGACTCGTCCCGGACTGGGCTCACATGGGACCAATTCACCATCCCAGGTCCTGCACCTTCTGTACAGAAATGTCTACGTGGCATCCAAGTGCGGGATGCACGTGACATCCCCTTCTGCTTAACTCGACGGAAGCTGCATAGCCTCCAAATAATCCGTCAATAATGCCGGATAGTCTTCGAAAAATTCCTTGTCGAGCCATACCGCTTCATGAGTTCCTCGGTCCTGAAACTTCGTGAGGAACTGTCGTAGTCTTCGGCCTGAGCCATGCTTGAAACGGTGCAGAAGGATCTGTTCTGGAACCATTACCTCTGCTTCATCTATAATGTCTGGTTCCGCTTCGTCTTTGACCTCTGAAGGGGGTGGACCTGCATATGGCTTTAACCAACTGACATGAAATACATCGTGCATAGTCCAACTCGGAGGTAGCTTTAATTGCATAGACACCTCATTAATCTTTTTCCGGATGGGGAATGGTCCGAAGCTCCTGAAAGACAACTTTGGGCATCGCTTGTCCACCTGCTTTAATCTTTGCTTCATAATCCGAAGATATACCCAATCTCCTTCCGAAAACTTCATGTCCCTTATTGGCCTGTCGAGTGTAGGCCTCTTGCGCTTTAGCCAATCTGTCTTTAACGGACTCTAGGATCTCCTGGTAAGACTCCGTCACTCTGTTCGCCTCCGGTACTGAAGACGAAGTCCTGGTTAACAACGACTGGAAAGGTCTTCCAAACGCTGCCTCATATGGAGTCCTGCCAATAGCTGAAGAAAAAGAGTCATTCAAAACAGCTTGAACTAAAGGCAAAAACGATTCCCACTTACCTTGCTGATCGTGGACATAACACTTCAGCACATCAAAGGCCAACTGGTTGTATATCTCTGTCTGGCCATCTGTCTGTGGGTGGAATGCACTGGAAAAATTCAACTTAGTACCAAAATTATCAAACAATGCCCTCCAAAAATGACTGGTAAACTTGGCATCTCGGTCTGACACTATGGTCCTAGGAATCCCACCAATCGGGTACCAATGCCGAATGAATAGCTGGGCAACATCCTCGGCGGTCACATTGGCCCTGCAAGGAATAAGCATCACAAATTTGCTGAACCTGTCAACAATAGTCAAACACTGTGTATTACGCTTACTCGGACTGGGAGGCAGATTTGTGACAAAGTCCATCGAAATGTCTTGGAAAGGACCCTCAGGAATTGGCAAAGGCTGTAACAACCCTATCTTCTTTCCACGAGGAGCTTTCACCTTTTGACAAATGTCACAGCGTTGTACATAAGTAAACACATCACGCCTCATCTTTGGCCAATAGTATTGCCGTTCTAACTTCTCCAGAGTCGAATTCATGCCCCTATGACCACCTGTAATGGCGTCATGGGCATCATGGAGAAGAGCTGCCCGGAATGATTTCATGACACACAGTCGGCCTTTGTAGTAAAGCCAACCATCGCGTATCAGAAAATGGCATGGTCCTGTGGCATCCAATGCCTGTTCCCACTGTGTACCGAATTCCTCAGAATCCGCGTACGTGTGCTTCATGTCTTCTAGTCCTGTACCAACAAGGTCAAGTCTAGTGGTCTGAATCGCAGATACTTGTCCCTTCCTGCTCAAAGCATCGGCCACTGGATTGGCCTTTCCTGGAAGGTACTCAATCATTCCACCGAACTGCTGGAATATCTGACTCCAGCGGTGTTGTCGATCACTCCACTGTGCACTGGGCATCGTCTGAATCCAGCGCAATGCCTGATGGTCAGTGCGAACCTCGAAGTCACGGCCATACAAGAAATGTTTCCAATGTTTCAAGGCCTGTATAACTGCTAGGAGTTCACGATCATAGACTGAATAGTTCTTTTCGGCGGGCAGTAACTTACGAGACATGTAAGCTACTGGATGACCATTCTGTTGCAATACACCTCCAATTGCGATGTTACTCGCATCGGTGATCACCTGAAATGGTTCGTCCCACGAGGCAAGGGCTAAGCAAGGCGCTTCTGACAAAGCCACCTTGAGGTTCTGGAATGCCTCCAACGCTCGTGGAGTCATTCGTATCTTTTGCCTCCTTGTTTTCACTCCCTTTAGCAGATCGGTGAGGTCTGCCGAGAGATCAGAAAACTTGTCAATGTGGGTGGAATATGCCTGGCATATACCCACAAATGATCTAATGTCATAAGCAGTCTGAGGTACTTCCCAGTTAACAATCTCGGCCACTTTAGCCGGATCAAGTCGAATGCCTTCGGCACTGATTATATATCCCAAGTAATGTACATGGAACAGATAAAATTCTGACTTCTTTTCATTGATATAGAGTTCGTTGCTTTCCAGCAACTTAAGGACTTTCTCCACATCAATGTCATGCTGCTCAACTGTAGCTGAAAATATGAGTATATCGTCCAGAAATATGAACACACACACTCCAATCAACTCCCGGAAAATACGCATCATCATGCGGTTAAATGTAGCTGGGGCGTTCGTCAAACCAAATGGCATGACCACAAATTCATAGTGGGCCCGTTCTGTACGGAAAGCTGTCTTGGGGATGTCCCCCTCAACAATCCGAACCTGGTGGTACCCACTCTTTAAATCCAATTTAGAGAACACCTTAGCTCCATTCAGCCTCTCGAGAATATAGTCAATTCGAGGCATCGGGAATCTGCTCTTGATAGTCAGCTTGTTGAGTGCACGATAATCGACACAACCGAGAAGACCCATCTTTCTTCTTGACAAATAAGATCGGTGCTGCAAATGGCGACACGCTGGGGCGGATGAAGCCAGCTTGCAACAGTTCTTGGAGTTGGCGGTCCAACTCCGATTCCATTGCCTTAGAAAGGCGATACGGAAACTTGCTCGGGGGTTCCGAGCCTGGGAGGAGGTCAATCTTGTGATCCTCCGGTCTGGACGGGGGAAGCTGGGGAGGGAGACTGTCTCGAAGAAAAATCTTCTGGAACTTTTCATGGAGAACCGAGTACTTCTCGGAAGCACTGGCCACCGTCTGGGCTGTCTGGATGTAAATCATCGCACACTGTGCGCCTTTCCTGACTGCTCGCTTAGCCTGCAAGTGGCTTATGAGCGGAAAGTTTGGAATACCTGGCTCACACTTAATGGTCACCGGGGTGTTTGACACATTTCGATCAATCTGGAACGTGTGCTTGTCCCACTTGACATCTGGGAGAAACTTGTGAAACCACTGGATACCCAAAATTATGTCTGCTCCTACAAGAGGGGCAACCATAAAGTCACGCACAAACTCTATGCCCTGAATGACTAACTTAGCACCTAGAGCTTCATACTTGACGCTCGTTGTCATACCTGTGCTAAAACCCTCAACCTGTTTGTCCACCGGAGTGACGAGTCAGCTTGAAACGGGCACGCCTAGCGGCCTCTTCCGTGATCACATCCTCCGTGCTGCCGCTGTCAAACAAGACAACGACTCTCTGGCCACCTATGTAGCCAAAGGACTTGAGCAATTCGTTGCGCTCATACTCCTGGTCATGGGCGCCCTTCTGCTTATCTTCGAGCTCCCGGCTAATAATTGCTCCAACTGAAGCACCGGGGGTTGAAGAACTAGGGGTAGCCACTGGGGTCTGTGTGGGAGCTGTGCTCACCACGGAAGCTGTGGAGGCGGCGGCGGCCTTTGGAGGCTTCTTCGGACAATCCTGAGAAGTATGTCCTTTTGTGTGACAAAAGTAACATCTACCCTCCTTCCTGTACTGAGCAAGCTCCTCAGCACTCAACTTGCCACCTGTCTTGCCTGCCTCCGCTTTCTGGTCTGGAGTAAGCTTAGACGCATTGTTCGAGTTCTTGGAGCCAGAGGCTCCCGGGCTCTGTCCTGGGGAAGACCCCGTCTGGTTCTGGCTTTTGCCCCCCGAGGCGTTAGCCTTGGGAGAAGCCGGTTGGGAAGTCTTGGGCTTGCCACCATTGTGTTTCATTTCTGCACTCTGCGCAAGGGAGAGTGCGTCCTCAAAGGTGGCTGGTCTAAACATACGCACCTCCCATTGGATGTGCGTGTCCAGGCCATACAAAAACTGCCCTTTCTTGTCCGCATCAGATAAGCCTAATTGTAGACACAAGGTCGAAATTCTATTGACAAACTGAAGGACTGGTTGCGCATTCTGACGCGCACCCCTGAACTCGTCTTCGTGTCGCTCAAGGTAGTGGGGCGGTAAAAACCGCTGCTTAAGGTCACGGACGAACTCGTCCCACCCATAAGCTGCCATACCTGATCTGGTGTGGGCATGAGCCCACTGAGTCCACCAAGGAATGGCCTCACCTTCCAAGTACCAACTGGCTAAGATCACTTTGTCAATATCTGATTTCCTAACTGCGGCAAAGTAAGCTTCAAATTGATGTAACCATGAATACAGAGTAGTGGGATCGAGTTTACCATTATACTTACTGAAGTTCATTTTCTCGGGAAAATGATTCGAGGGCGCCGCCGGTGTCAATCTGGCGTCCAAAGCTCTGAGGTAACGCTCGTGTTCCACTCGTCGCATGGCTTCGTCTTCTCGTTGTCGAATCTCCAATGCACGCATCTGCATCTCAAGCAAGGAGCTTGGCTGCGGCTGTGACCCCTCGAGAGGGTCCCTGTGACGAGGATCTGGTATCTGGGGTACGGAAGGAGAGGGAGGAGGAGATGGAAAACGCGACGCTGGAGAGCGAGAACGCTCCTCCAGAGCCAAAATCCGCGCCTTCTGCTCATCCAACTTGGTTGTCTGGTCTGCGATTGCTCGCATCATCTGCTGGAACATGTCTTGTACACTCAAGCCGGGTGCCCTCGCTGGGCTGCCTGGTGCACTCTGGTCCCATGGTTCTGGTTCTCTCTTGTCGCCGAAGTTCGCCATAGCGGGAAAATGCAGTTCCTTTCCGGAACGCAATCTGACCATCCACTATCTGTGTGGGAGACTTCCGGAGGCTAAAAACCAACCGTCCTTCGAGGGACAGGAGTCACTCCGAAAAGGGTAGTCCACCGGCGTCTAAAAACCAACCACACGAGCGAAAAAATTTTCTGGTTTTCTTTGCTGAATCTTCGTCCTTGAAGTAGGCTCTGATACCACTGTAATATGCGGAAGCTTCGGAGAAGGATCGGCACTTCAAAACTCAGAAAAACAGCACTCTTTTCGCGACGGAATTAACGCACAAACTGAAAGACGATTTGCAGAAAATAAAGAGAGAAGGGGAAGATGGAGAAGGACACAGTATTGGGTCCCAATTACCCTCTGTAGGGCTCCCACCACGGATGGTGTATTTGCTTTATTAGAATGATGTAAATCTGAAACAAATACAAAGTACTCGACCTTTTCTTGGCTGGAAAACCTGCCCTTGACCTTCAGTCCTTCACCCCTTAGCTTTAGCAAACCCTTGGCTGTCCTGGCCCTTGAATGCTTGATGCTCTTGGTGAATTATGAGATAAATGATGGGATTATGGGCTGAGGTATTTATACCCCCTCTTTCATCCAGTCGGCCAGCTACTAAAAGCTCCACGACTGAGTTTATTCCCATAAAATGCTTGCACACTAAAAATAAATGTATTCACACTAGGCCAGCCTGCTGTCCAGCCTGCGCATGCTTCTGGGACAGCCCCTGGCTGCTGGGCATGCTGCGCATAGGTGTGGGGACTGCCCCCACACCTGGCCGACTTGCATATTAGGGCTTTGGACCCAGTCGGCTGCCTGTCCAGTAGTAGTACAGCTGGCCGACAGCCCCTCCAGCCCTTGCCTTGGCTGGTGGGCAAGGCTTGGGCCCTCCTGGCCCCTTGGAGGTGGTTCTACACCTCCCCCATGCCCAGACTAAGTATGCAAGCTGCAAATCCTTGCACTGGGGTAGCCCTATGGGCTGTCCCCATCTCTACATGCAAACTACATGCCTACAGATGTCTGGCATCCAGTTGCAAACCAGATACACAGCACATCTGACATCATTCCAGAGGGAGACTCACAGCGCGGACTGGCACTGCTTCATGTGCAGGACAGTGCACACCTGACCTTGGACTCATGTGCAGGACAATGCACATCTGACCTCGGACGACTGAGATGGATCCCTGGCTGACTCGTCCCGGACTGGGCTCACATGGGACCAGTTCACCATCCCAGGTCCTGCACCTTCTGTACAGAAATGTCTACGTGGCATCCAAGTGCGGGATGCACGTGACAACTAGTTTTCTTCCCCCCGTCCATATTGAACCTCTGCAAGACTTTGCCAATGTATTCCTTCTGAGACAAATACAACACATGCTGATTTCTGTCCCGAAGTATCCGCATACCCAAGATGTGATTTGCATCACCCAAATCCTTCATATCAAAGGTTTGATGCAGCCTCTGTTTCAAGGTATCCATCTCCTTACGAGATTTTCCGGCAATCAACATATCATCAACATACAAGATGAGGATCAATAGACTGCCATCCAAAGCTTTCTTGGTGTACAAGCAGTGATCTATGTCACTTCTCCTGAATTTCTGAGATTTCATGAATGTATCAAATTTATGATACCATTCTCTTGGTGCCTGTTTGAGCCCATAAAGACTCTTTTTCAGCTTGCATACAAGCTTCTCCTTTCCACTTACTGCATAACCCTCTGGCTGCTGCATATATATCTCCTCATGGAGATCACCGTGAAGAAAAGCAGTCTTCACATCCATCTGAATCAAGTCCAGTTCATCATGCGCAACCAAAGCCAACACAGCTCTAAGTGTGGTCATTTTGACCACTGGAGAGAAGATCTCATCAAAGTCCACACCATATTCCTGCTCGAAGCCCTTAGCCACTAACCTGGCTTTGTATCTTGGCTTTGCATCTGGTGCAACTTTGAGCCTGTATACCCATTTGCATGGCAAAACCTTCTTGCCTGCAGGCAAATGCACCAACTTCCATGTTCCATTTTTGTGCAGAGAATCCATCTCTGACTTCATGGCACGCTCCCATAGAGCCTTGTCTGCCCTCTGTAAAGCCTCCTTATAACATGAGGGCTCCCCACTGTCAGTGAGCATCAAGTAGTCAACCCCTGGAACAAACTTGTCAGGGGCTCTGGAGGGTCTTGTGGACCTCCGTACCCAATGACCATCATTTGCAGGTTGCTGTCCAGCCTGCATATCACCCATTGGTGGCTCCTGTTCCATGCCATAAGGCTGAAAAATCATGCCCGGTATCTCCTCTAACTGTGGTATATCCATAGGGATATCTTCTGCCATCTCTGGCTGTCCATTTGGACCATTTTCAGCACCATTTAAGGGCTGGTTTTCCTGCTGTAATGGCTGATTTACAGCCCTTTGTTGTTGTCCATGATGTCCATCATCATCAAAGATGACTCTGCCAGGCTCCTGTTGCCTTGCAGGCTCCTTATACATGCATGTTTCATAAAAAATGACATCATTGCTGCGTATGATCTTTCTATTCATGGGATCCCAAAGTCTATACCCCATTTCACCTCTGTCACCATATCCTAGGAATATGCATTTGTGAGACTTAGGATCAAGTTTGGTGCGCATTTCCCTGCGTATGTGCATGTACACAACGCAACCAAACACTCTCAAGTGCTTGTATGACGGAGGCTTCCCTGTCCATACTTCCTCTGGCACTTTCCCACCAAGCCTCGTGTTCGGTGACCTGTTTATAAGGTGAACGGCTGTCATAACAGCTTCAGCCCAAAAACCATGAGGTAATGCAGCATGTGACAACATAGAACGGACCTTCTCCTGAATGGTCCTGTTCATCCTCTCTGCTGTCCCGTTTTGTGGAGGATCATAAGGAGTAGAGAGCTCCCTCTTGATGCCTTTAGCATCACAAAAGTCCTGAAACTGTTTGGACATATACTCTCCACCATTGTCGGAACGCAAAGCCTTCAGTGTTTTGCTAGTTTGATTCTCAACATGAGCAACAAACTTCTGAAACACTGAGAATGTATCACTCTTCAAACGAAGAGGATAAACCCACACCTTGCGTGTGGCACCATCCATAAAAGACACAAAGTATTTTGCCCCTCCCAAAGAAAGCTGAGGCATCTCACATACATCTGTATGCACAAGCTCTAACTGAGCATCTTTCTGTCCAAGAGCTTTCTTGTGGGGGCACTGTAGTTGCCTACCATATATACAATGCTCACAAAACTGAAAACTTGAAAACTTTAGAGAAGGCAAGTAACCCAAACGAGACAATTGCTCCATTCCTTTGACACTCATGTGTCCCAACCGGCTATGCCACATAGAGATTTCCGGCAGCTCGGTTGCATTTACATTAGCATGGTGACAAACACCTGCATGCATGAAATAAAGAGTGTCCACCTTAGAGCCTCTGGCAACAACCAGTGAGCCCTTACTAATCTTCCACTTTCCACGACCAAATGTGGTAACATAATCAGCATCATCAAGCTGTCCAGTAGAAAGCAGGTTCTTCTTGATCTCAGGCACATGCCTGACATCATGGAGCATAAGCTGTGAGCCATGTGAAAACACAAGCCTCACATCACCTCTGCCAAGAATCTTGCATGCATGGTTATCACCCAAATAAACCACTCCTTCATTGCCAGCAGTATACCTGACAAACAAGTCTCTGCAACCTGTGACATGAAAGGAGGCACCTGAATCAATGATCCATGAGTGCATACCATGACCACCTGTAAGAAGTGAATGGGCATCAAGTGAAGACGTAAATAGGACCTCATCCTCACTGGCACCTGCATGTGACACATTGATTTCTTCAATCTTGACTCCACTTTTGCCCTTTGGCTTTACATCTTTGGCTTCATCTTTCTCTTTGTCTTTGTCTTTTCCCTTTTCCTTTTGATCATTTTTTCATTTGTAGCATTGCTTTTTAATGTGTCCCTTCTTGCCACAATAATGGCATTCCAAGTCCTTTTTGGAGCGAGACTTGCTTCTTCCCCGTTCTTGGCTTTTTCCCCTTTGCTGGGATCTCCCACGTGCATTCATTGCATTGGACTTTCCAACAGAGTTGTTTTTCCTGTTCATTTCTTCTTGAAGGAGAGCACCCTCAACATCTGCATATGACAGCATAGCATGCGAATTGCTAGTGGCTGTCCTGAATGTGTCCCAACTCTCTGGCAAAGTGCATAAGAGAAAAGTGGCTTTGAACTCATCGTCCATTGCCAACTTTTGATTTATAACTTGGCTGACAATACCATTAAACTCATTTAGATGGGCTGTCATAGACGCCCCTTCCTTCATCTGAAGACCTATGAGTTTCTTCAACCAATACACTTTGCTTGAGGCACTTTGTTGGGCATACAAGTCCTGCAATCTCTGCCACATTCCCCAAGCTGTCTTCTCTTCACGAATGCTGAAAAGTAATGAGTCTGACACAGACAACATGATAGTAGATCTTGCGAGCTCATCCATATCTTCCCACTCTTCAGCAGTAAGAGAAGCGGGCATTACACCCCTTTCTTTGATAGGCTTGTGCTGCTTTTTCTGGAGCAACACATTGTAGCACTGGGTTTGCCAAATATCATAATTATGCGAGCCTTCAAGCTTCTTGATGTGAAGCAATGAAGAGCTCTCACCTGTGGTTGCCATAGCAAAATGCAACCTGTCAATGCCTGACTCCCTGCAAGTGTGCAAACACTGCACCAAAAGCACACAAAGTGCTCACAATTGTTCTCCCAAGCTTTATCTCCCACTGCGGAAGCAAGAATGCAACTTTTCTCCCACTTTATGTGATGAAATCACCAAAATCTGGTTGCTGCAGATTTTGGACAGCACCTTAAATGTGCTCTATTGCCCTTCCAAAGTACTGTACAACAATACCAATTGCTCACAAATGATGTACCAAACCTGTACCGGCAAGTACAGCAGCTGAAATTGAACCTTTTCCTCGCTCAAATCAGTGTACAGCCATGCCAAAACTTGCACAAAGCTGTGCCAAATCTGTACCAACAGGTACAGTAGCAATAAATGCTCTCCTGGCTGTCCAAATGAGTAAAAATCAGACTTTTACAGTCCCGAATACTGCATACAACAGTTCCGAACAGAAATTGGGCAAAAGCCCCTTGACTGCAAGCTGATTTCTGAGGATTCAAGGCATAAATGTCTTGCCTGCTGCTTTGCCGAGCTCAACAAGCATAAAATCTTGAAAAGCCCCTTGATTTAAGATCAATTGCTGATCATACATGGTACATTGACGCACATGAAGGCATCCAGAGTGTTCACGATGCTTCCCCCTGGCCACGTATACATCCAATACATGAAAGCCCCTTGATTTACAGGCACATTGAGTGCTTGTAAGGTATCAACACATTATCCACAGCATCAAATGCGATTGCCTGCATGCAAATCAACCAAATCGGCACAAAAGCCCCTTGATTTGCACTGCAATTTGCTGCAATTTTGCCCAAATGTGCGATTTTTCACATCATACAGCATGTATGAGTGCTTAATTGCACAATTACATCAAAAGCCCCAAATTTCGACATCCAATTTGCTGCAAATTGATCCTGATTGTGACCAATGTCCTGCAAATTGATCCTGATTGTGACCAATGTCACCCAATTTTGCCAATTTTGCTCAAAATTGAGCAATTCGACACCTGTATCCGCTCAATTGTTGATTGTACTTGCTCAATTGCAAATCCCAAAAAAAAATTGAGGAAAATACCTTGTAATTTCTGATTTTTCTTCAATTTGCAAGCTGATTTTTCTTCAATTTGCAGCTGCGGCCATGGGCATCTATGGGCCTCGGACAACATATGTCCTCGCACTTGCGGATGCACCAGGAACACACGAGTTTCTGCTCATGGATGATGGTAAATGGCAGCATGTGAAGGAAACCACGGAAATTGGAGAAGGGAAGCTCTTCTCTCCCGGCAACCTGCGTGCGACGTTCGACAATCGTGTCGTCGCCCAGCACCAAGGCCAAGCTGAGGCTGCTGTTCGAGGTGGCGCCGCTTGGCCTGCTGGTGGAGAAGGCGGGCGGCTTTAGCAGTGACGGCAAGCACAGTGTGCTGGACAAGGTGGTAGTAGGGACCGACGATCGGACGCAGGTGGCCTACGGCTCCAAAAACGAGATCATCCGGTTCGAAGAGACCCTCTACGGCGCCTCGCGCCTCGCCAAGGTGGCCGCTGCTGTTTAGGAAGCTCTAATCATCCCTGTCGCCCCACGTGCAGCGTTTGTGCCGCCGCCTTCGCCTGCACTTCGCTGATGATTCAACGCCCGCCTGCTGGTCTCGCCTTGTAGCCTTCGCTTCACGCCCAGCAGTCAGTTGACGCTTGGCTAGACCTGAAAAGCTGGGCAGCGCTGGTTGCTGCCTGTTGGGCAGCGTAGGCTACCTGCTGCGCTGCCTGGCTAGCTGGTCGCTTGAGTGCTTTGCTCACGCACCACAGCTACTCCTGCTGGATTCCCAAATGCAAAGACTAGCTGCCCGTAAAAGCCATCAATGCAAGAAACCCTATTCGAGCAGAGAAAGAGATGAATAGCACCGCCTTCAATAAGTGCAGCTGGTTATGGCTCTGATACCAGTTGTGTGGGAGAAGGAAGAATTAGGGTTAGGTTAGAGTATTCATGTGGGAGACATACACAGAGAAGAACAAGGGAGAGAGAGAGAGAGTTGTGGGGATAAGTCAACTCATGAAGATATGAGTGTGTGACTCCCCTATCACACATGTATATTGCTCTAGTACACATAGTGCACTTAGTACATTAAAAGTACTAAGTGTACTATGTACTATAACTTATGGGCTTGTACACACTATAAGGGTGGGCATAACGCCTTTACCCCAACAGTGTACTGTCGGCCACCATCAAGAAGGTGTCCAGATACAGTCGGCTAGCACCAGTAAGCATACAGCTGCAGTCGGCCAACAACTAAGACATCCTGCCACCTCAGGGTGGAGGGCTGCTACCCAAGCCACTGAAAAATGGGAAAAAATGGGAAAAAAATACAGGGAGTGAGGAAAAATGAGAAAACACCCACAAAGGGCGGGCACACAACAGAGGCTCTGGTGTATCAGTAAAGACAGGAGATGACTTCTAACACCCCCTCAGCTCTTGGCTGTGAAACCAACCCCAGGGAGCTGGAGTGCCGCCTGAGCAAAGCCTGAGATAGCGACTTCGTGAAGAGGTCCACCGTACTGTCCTTCGTCGAACGGAAGTCTAGCAAGATGTCATCAGCAACGATCTTTTCACGAACAAAGTGCCTCTGGATGACCGTGGGTTCCTCCATTGGAAGCCCAATCTTGCCATGCAACCTCACCATCTCACAAGCAACACTACAAGCATCCTGGTATTTTGCAAACTGCCTCTGTCGACGACAAGGCAAAAGATGACTGTCTCTTACTGCTCCATAAAATTGCTCCTGAGCCTGAAGTAGATCTCCTCGTGTCCGGATCTCCTCCCCAATCTAAGTCACTCCAACCATGGAGTCGGACTCCATCCATCAATCCCCCTCTTGTGTAAAAGAGACCAAGATCCTTCGCATGCTGCAGAAACCACAAGATATGCAATCTTGCCTCCCAAAGAGTCATCTGAAACCATGAGCTCAACAGCCTCATCAGGAAGCTTCCGTCCAATCTGGTATCCATCAACCAAATCAATGAACCATTCTGCTTCCGAGTTAAAGAGGCATCATATTGCTCACAGGGATCAACACTTGTTACGGTGGGATGCCAAGTCCTGGAAACCTGCTGAAGACCACTCAAGGCCTTCGAAAACCTGTAAACCATCCCCTCTGAATCCGGAACCACAAAGCCTGGAGAATGTGCAACATCCACCTCCTTCTGCAAGTAATCACCTGCCACGTGCCTGGCTTTCCAATTGGTCCCCATGGAAAGAACTTCCTCAGACATTAGAGCATAAGTTACCTGTAAAGTTTTCTCTGACTGACGAACACAAGAACTACCAACATCTATATTGGAAAGTTCCTGCCAACTGCTGCCATCAACTGCCAAGCTATCCTCCATCTGGTCCTGGAAAGCGTGCACTTGTAGCGTATTCACACTTAAGTGGCCATTACCAAATGGCCATTCATCACAAAATTGAGGACCTGGGAGAGAGAGTGCTGAAAGTTTGTAAACTCCATTCTCCACTCTGCCTTCCCAAACTACCTGGCTTGTTGCCTTGTCTCGGAGAGCAACAAAATGCTCATCAAACTCCACCTGTACGCCAGTCTTGCAAACTTGATGCACTGACAACAGATGAAAACCAAGTGTGGGAACATACAACACCTGGGAGGAATGCTTCCCCCCTCTGCCATCGGGAACTATCTCCAACCAACCCTCAGTGTGAACTGGGATAGTGGATGTATCCCCAGTAAGAATGTGACCAGAATACTTGCAGAGATCCTGTAAATTTGAACAGGAAGGAGTCGTGTGCCTGGAAGCACCGCTGTCTAGAATCCGCTCCCGAGAATCCGTAGCGGCGAGTCCTCCATCCTCCTCCCTACCCGAAGAAAATGAAACATCGGTGTCCATCACCTCCAGGTGCACAAATGCTGGAGTCTTCATGATTGCTGCTGAGGAGTCTTCACCCTTCTCTGTGTTCCGCTTGGGACACTGCCTCCAATAGTGACCTTTTCTCGCCACAATCATTACAGGTCCTCTTTGCCTGTAGTTTCTCGCGGTCAGCGTCGGACTTCTTCTCAGAAGACTTCTCCGGTGAAGCCTTCCCTTTGCCCTTGTTACGGCCTTTCTATCGTTGGCCAGTTAAGGCCTCCGAACCTCCACCTTGTGGAGGGTTCGAGAATCTTTCCTCTTGGTCCAAGACTCTCTCTTTCCTCCTGGCCCAGCTTTGCTAGAAGTAATAGACAATGATGTGAAAGAGAGACAAACAGTGTCAATGCAATGCAATGCAGCTATATTGAACGGGTTACAATGAAATCTAAATAGATCTATGATGCTGTCCTAGATGAAGATCCTTCTCGGGATGAGAGGGATAGATGTAATTAGGGATTCATACTTCTCTCGAGCATGCCTTGGTAATAAATAGATTTGTAATGTTATCCTGTGTTGAGCAATAGGTTAAAGCGATCTCTCCTGCATGAAGCCTCTCCTTGACATAGCGATAATGTATCTCTATGTGCTTTGTATTCGCATGGAAAACTGGATTTCGTGCCACGGCCATAGCACTTTGGCTGTTCTTGAGTATGGTAGTGGGTGTGTGTAGATTCTCATGAAGATCTACAAGTAATATACACAACCATACACAATCTACCGTAGCAGTGAAGGCTGCCATGTACTCAACCTCATAGGTAGATGTGGCAACAGTGGGTTGTTTCTTACTCAACTAAGGTATGCATTAGTTGCCAAGAAAAAAACATTTCCCACTAGTTGACTATCGGGTGTCATAGTCTCTAGGCCAATCTGAATCACTGTAAGGTTACAACTCAGGCTACCCCCTTGGGAAAAAACAAGCCAAGATCTAGGGTGCCGTGAAGATAGCGGAAGATATGCTTAATTGCTTGCCAATGCTTAGTACCTGGACTGTGCATAAATTTGTTGGCGTGGGAAACACCGAACTGAATATCTGGTCTCGTGCTGCACAATTATATGAGACAACCGATAGTTTGGCTGCACATACTCATGTCATAAGGCTCTCCTGCATCATACGTGCTCATTTTAAGCCTTGGTTCTCACTATTCCCAGTCAACAACACGTCATCCACATAAAGTATGAGCACAAGTAAAACCCCATGATCCTCTTTAACATAGAGGGCGCTCTCAGTTGGACTGTTTCTGAAACTCTGGCTGGCCAAATAAGGGTTATCTTCTTATACGAAGCTGTTGGAGCTTGCTTGAGACCATCAAGAGCCTTTTGGAGCTTACATACTTTGCCTTCTTGGCTAGGCGAAACCAATGGGTTGACTCACATAAACTTCTTCCTGCAAGTCCCGATTAGAAAGGCAGTCTTAATGTCCAGCTAATGTATCTTCCATCCTTGATAGGTAGCCAAAGCAACACCATGTCTGGTAGTGGACAGCTGTGAAGTAGGTGCTGAAGTCCCATCATAATCTATGCCTTTCTTCTGGCAATAACCTTTAGCAACAAGTCTGACCTGGTATCTGTCAGAGGTATCATCAGACTTTCTCTTGACTTTATAAACCCACTTTGAAAGTCTTGACTTTATAAACCTACTTTGTACCAATCAGCTTCTTGCCATGAGGCAAGTCCACTAGATCCCATGTGCTGTTTTTTTTGGATAGTATTGATTTCATGTTGCATGGCTTCTTGCCAATGCTCATCCTCTTGAACCTCCTCATAAGAGTTTGGCTCATCTATGTCATAAAGACTGCATATGTAGGCCACATCTGCATGTTCTCTAGCATTTTTGGAACGAGCCCATGTCCCGCTATGAAGAGGAGCTGAAAGTTTACTCTTTTGCAAAGTACGGACCAGCCAATGAGGGACTGTTCTAGCCTCCTCCAAAGCTGTCCGCTCTTCATGAACTGGTTCCTCTATGTTATGATCTGCAATGGGCTGATTTTCAACACCTAAATGCTGTCCATTAGGCATCTCTAGTGGTTGCTCTGCACTGACATCCATGCCCAATGGGATCAGTCCCTCAAAACATATCTTGTAAGCCATTTTGGAAATGTCTACTGAATTCAGCCAGTGGTTGTGCAGCAAATACATCATCTCTACTTTTAAAGATCCATTGACTACATGGATTGTAGAGATGGCATCCCTTGCTACCACTGCGGTAGTCCATAATTATGCATTTAGCTACCTTGTCATCCAACTTGCCTCTTAGCTTTGGAGGCACATGAACCATAAGTCCCGAGGTAGTCAACCTAGGCTTTCTGTCATACCATGCCTTAAATGGAGGAATGGTCTCTAAAGCTTTGGTAGGGCACTTGTTCAAAACATGTGCTACACACATAATAGCCTCCATCCAAAATTGGTGAGGTAGCCCCTTACCTTTGACCATACATCTAGCCATCTCCATTAGTGACTTGTTCTTTCTTTCTGCCACACGATTCTGTTGTGTGGTGTATGGCATTGTGCATTGATGTTTAATGCCTTTCTTTGCCAAATATGCTTTGAATACATCTAACATGTAATCCCCCCCTAGCAAATATGGAGTTATCATCAATGAAGGTCATAGTCCAAGTGATACAAGCCCTGGTACAAAGTGTTTCATTTTCAGCTCTTGTTACATAATTCTGAAAACACAAACACCTCAGTTTTTGCTTTTAAAGGGTACACTTAAGCAAATCTGGAGTAATCATCAATGGAGGTCACAGTCCAAGTGATACAAGCCTTGGTACAAAGTCCTAGAAGTGACTATCACATAGTCTTTCTCTCTATCTCTCACTGTGCATCTGCCATCCTCAAAGTTAACCACATAACCTCTCTTGGCAAAAGAGGAGACTAATAGTAGATTCGTGGCACATAAAGTACATTTGCAATGCATAGGTCTCAACAATTTTTAGCTGTGAATATGATCTCACCAATGCCTTTGACAGGATAAGAAGAGTTATTTGTACATGTGACTTTCTTGTCTTTTGGGGGGGGGGCGCTCAATGAATTAAACTAATCCCTCTTGGAGGTGATATGTCTGGAGGCTCCATTGTTATATAACCTTTTTCTTATTAACATTGAGAGACAAGTGCTCTTCTGATGCATCATAACTGCAAACCCACAAAGCCCAATCATTCTACACAAAGTTAACGGAACCATCAACTTTACTTGCAAGAGCTAGAAGAGTCCACTGCCAAACCAGATTCTTTCTTCTCCTCCTTGGCGTGTCTCTGCACTCATTGATGTAGTGCCCTGCCTTTTTGCAATAATGACTCGCTCTCTTCTTCTTGGGCTGATTTGCATCACTCTTTGCTTTGCTTGATGGTTGTCCAGAATCAGCCTTAGATTGATAGTAGCCACCCTTTGCCTTGCCCCTGCTTTTGTCATTGGCGTCAAAGGCTTGGTCATTTATAATGGAAGATTTATTCTTCCTAGTCTGTTCCTTCTGTAAATAACAAACCCACCAACTCCTCAAATTGTAGAGGCTCTGGATTAACCAAAGTAAGAGAAGTGTGGAAATTCAAGTACGACTCTGGCAGTGACTAATGTCGTGGATACAAGTTCCTTTTCAGGAACGACCTTCATCGATATTAAGCAATTGCTCGCGAAGATCTTGGATCTTCGTAAGATGATCGACCATATTGTCACCTTCATGCATCTCCTCGTTCTCAAGTTCTTTCTTGAGGTATGCAACTCTAGCCTTATTCTTTGCCTGATACATAGTTTCAAGAACATCTCATGCACATTGTAAAGTCTTGCATGACCGGACGTGTATAATTGATCTCTTTACGGACAAGGAGATCAAAGCCATGGCTTGGGAATCACGTGCATCCCATCTTCTCTGTTCCTAAATGGAAGGACCAGGTCTTGGGAGCCTGATGAGCACCTCACCCAGAAGTGGTAGGTGCAATATTTGCAAGATGAGCGTCATCACCATTAACAAAACCTCACAAATCCTTGGTCACTAGAAAATTTCAGACCATAAAACTCCAAAGGGAGTAGTTGCTGCCATCAAGCTTGTCCTCTTAAGACAAGATCCCAAATACATCCCTTGCATTTTGTGCCATTACTTCGTGTGTTAGGGCAAGAACACACATCATGTCTTTACTGCTTTTGCTAAATTTCCCTTGGGAACCATACACACTGCAAATTGCCTTTTCACATGAGTTGATTGCAGAAACGTCTTGCAGGGAAAGAAATTGATAGCTGAAAGCAAAATTGACAAGTAATTTTGTTACCTTGAAGGTTGAATGCCCCAATTTGTGCTGAAATTGCAAAACGCCCCAAATTTACAAAGATGTGCAAGTACAGATTTCGCTGTACGATCGTGCATAGATTCTTTAAGTATTGACGTGGTAATATAGGTGGTACGGATGGTCGCCACATGAGGGTGTACATACGGGCATTGATGGTGCAGACGGATGTATGAGAGTTGCGCGGGGGTGTGATGTATGGAAAATTTGGGCTTAGTCTAGGAAGGATAAACCTTGCGCTCTGATACCATTGTTGGGTTAGGCTTGGACCTAATGTGCAGGAAATGGGGGGAGAAAATAAGAGAGAAAGAAAGAAAGATATATTAACGTCTGCGCTCGCTCATGGGGGCCCTCCGCTCCAAATAGGTGTGTAAAGGAGTAGTCGAAAGCCTCCGAGCGCTGTCTAGTGTTGAGACTACTCAGCCGACTGCGGATAGAGGATATCCGTGAAGCACGAATCGGCATGGTAGGTCTCCTCTGCGGTACACGAGCAAGGTCGGTGCTCCGTGCTCGTCGGACTGCAGGTGAGCACCAGGGCACTGCCAGTGCCTCCCGGGGAGCTGAGGTGAGCAGAGGGGGAGGAGGGGGGGGGAGAAGGGGGTGGGGAAGGAGACGCTGAAAATGCGGGAGCGGGAACGGGAGGAGGCGAGGGTGGAAGCGAGGCGGGAGGGGGGGGTGGAGGTGAAGGGGGGGGGGGCTCTGGCATCTCGTGATCCTCAGTCTGCGCTCGGGTCTCCTCCTGGAGGGGAGCAAAGTTGTTCCTCACTGGAACCCAATGATGCTGAGGCTGTGTCTGCTGCTGCTGCGTCGGTCTCGGGGCATGCTGCTTTGGCTGTCTTCCTCTACAGCGCCCCTGTCCAGGCTGCCAATCAGAGGTCTCTGTGGGCTGAGCAGGTGTCCCGGAGGCTGCTTGCTGAGCCGCATCTATGGACGGGCCATCGGAGGTCTGCTGCTGCGGTGAAGGTCAGGGTCTCCTGCGAGGGCAGGCTTTGGCCAGGTGCCCGACCTGCCTGCATATAAAACAATGGTTCGGTAGCCCCGAAAACTCCACTCTCTGATCGATCCATCCCCCCCCCCCCCCCCCATCCTAGGTAACTGAATGACCTTCGGAAGGGAGGAGATATCAGGAACCAAAACTCAGGCCCGCTGCTCTAGCCACCATTGAAGCTGCTGTGGGGCCAGTCTCAAGCACCGAGCCCACCAATGATCCTATCTTGTAGAGGAGCAGAAGGTATTCGCGGCGAAGTCCAAGAAAGCAAACTGTGACATGGAATAGGCGCTTTCCCTGTTCGGCCGTTGCTGGGTCGAAACCATGCTGCCAATGTTTGAAGAAGGCCCGAGCGCCCCTGATGTCAAGGGGACTCATGGCTAGGACCTCGGCCACGCTCTGGGCTGTCTCAAACTCAATCTCGTAATGGCCGCGGCCCAGTAACTGAACGTCCAGGATCTTGCCCACATCTACAAGAAGGCGGGCCTGGAGAAGATCCCGGATCTCCCCTCTGCTGGGGCAGGTGCCAACTATACAACATATGGTGGAATGTGCCTGGAGGCGTACCACCTCTGCGGCGAGGCTCGCTTCCTCTTCTGGCGAAAGAGAAAGCCTGATGGGGGTATCCTCAGGGGCAGGCGAGAGGGCTGCGAAAGAGTCCCTCTGAGGTGGGGCGGGAGGGCCCTCCATCAGAGTCTGAAGCTGAGTCGAGGGCGAAGCGGGACAGGGGGAGCGCGGAGCGGGGAGGGAAAGACCGAAAGCGAGGGGGGGAGGGGCGGATGACAGATGGCAGGGAGGCGAGGTGGAGGCGAGGGGGGATCGGAAGGGCGCGAAGGGGGGGGGGGCGGCGGGGGCGGGGAAAGGGCGGGCAGGCGGGCGCGAAGGGGGGGCAGGAGCAGGCGGGCGCGAAAGGGGGGGCAGGCGGGCAGACGGGCGCGAAAGGGGGGGGGGGCGGGATGACGGCGCGAGCAGCCGGGACGAAGGCGCGAGCAGGGGGGGGAGGCGAGAGCTTCAGTGAGCGCGAGATGCCACACACAATGTTCAACTATTGTAGACAAGTTTAATAAGTTTGTGATGTTGATCCCCGAGGTAGTCAACCTAGGCTTTCTGTCATACCATGCCTTAAATGGAGGAATGGTCTCTAAAGCTTTGGTAGGGCACTTGTTCAAAACATGTGCTACACACATAATAGCCTCCATCCAAAATTGGTGAGGTATCCCCTTATCTTTGACCATACATCTAGCCATCTCCATAAGTGACTTGTTCTTTCTTTCTGCCACACGATTCTGCTGTGTGGTGTATGGCATTGTGCATTGATGTTTAATGCCTTTCTTTGCCAAATATGCTTTGAATACATCTAACATGTATTCCCCCCCTCAATCTGACCGGAGGGTTTGCACTTTGCAAGGTGTTTCATTTCTTAGCTCTTGTTACATAATGCTGAAAACAAAAACACCTCAGTTTTTGCTTTTAAAAGGTACACCTAAGCAAATATGGAGTAATCATCAATGAAGGTCATAGTCCAAGTGATACAAGCCCTGGTACCTTTCATTTTCAGCTCTTGTTGCATAATTCTGAAAACACAAACACCTCAGTTTTTGCTTTTAAAGGGTACACTTAAGCAAATCTGGAGTAATCATCAATGGAGGTCACAGTCCAAGTGATACAAGCCCTGGTACAAAGTCCTAGAAGTGACTATCACATAGTCTTTCTCTCTATCTCTCACTGTGTATCTGCCATCCTCAAAGTTAACCACATAACCTCTCTTGGCAAAAGAGGAGACTAATAGTAGATTCTTATTTATCCGTGGCACATTAAGTACATTTGCAATGCATAGGTCTCAACAATTTGTAGCTGTGAATATGATCTCACCAATGCCTTTGACAGGATAAGAAGAGTTATTTGTACATGTGACTTTCTTGTCTTTTGGGGGGGGGGGGGGGGGGGGGGGGGGGGCGCTCAATGAATTAAACAAATCCCTCTTGGAGGTGATATGTATGGAGGCTCCATTGTTATATAACCTTTTTCTTATTAACATTGAGAGACAAGTGCTCTTCTGATGCATCGTAACTGCAAACCCAGAAAGCCCAATCATCCTGCACAAAGTTACTTGCAAGAGCTAGAAGAGTCCACTGCCAAACCAGATTCTTTCTTCTCCTCCTTGGCGTGTCTCTGCACTCATTGATGTGGTGCCCTGCCTTTTTGGAATAATGACTCTCGCTCTTCTTCTTGGGCGGATTTGCATCACTCTTTGCTTTGCTTGATGGTTGTCCAGAATTAGCCTTAGATTGATAGTAGCCACCCTTTGCCTTGCCCTTGCCTTTGTCATTGGCGTCAAAGGCTTGGTCATTTATAATGGAAGATTTATTCTTCCTAGTTTGTTCCTTCTGTAAATAACAAACCCACCAACTCCTCAAATTGTAGAGGCTCCGGATTAACCATGGTAAGAGAAGTGTGGAAATTCAAGTAGGACTCTGGCAGTGACTAATGTCCTGGATACAAGTTCCTTTTCAGGAACGACCTTCATCAATATTAAGCAATTGCTCGCGAAGATCTTGGATCTCCGTAAGATGATCGACCATATTGTCACCTTCATGCATCTCCTCGTTCTCAAGTTCTTTCTTGAGGTATGCAACTCTAGCCTTATTCTTTGCCTGATACATAGTTTCAAGAACATCTCATGCACATTGTAAAGTCTTGCATGACCGGACGTGTGTAATTGATCTCTTGACAGACAAGGAGATCAAAGCCATGGCTTGGGAATCACGTGCATCCCATCTTCTCTGTTCCTAAATGGAAGGACCAGGTCTTGGGAGCCTGATGAGCACCTCACCCAGGAGTGGTAGGTGCAATATTTGCAAGATGAGCGTCATCACCATTAACAAAACCCCACAAACCCTTGGTCACTAGAAAATTTCAGACCATAAAACTCCAATTGGTGTAGTTGCTGCCATCAAGCTTGTCCTCTTAAGACAAGATCCCAAATACATCCCTTGCATTTTGTGCTATTACTTCGTGTGTTAGGGCAACAACACACATCATGTCTTTACTGCTTTTGCTAAATTTCCCTTGGGAACCACACACACTGCAAATTGCCTTTTCACATGAGTTGATTGCAGAAACGTCTTGCAGGGAAAGAAATTGATAGATGAAAGCAAAATTGACAAGTAATTTTGTTACCTTGAAGGTTGAATGCCCCAATTTGTGCTGAAATTGCAAAGAGCCCCAAATTTACAAAGATGTGTAGGTACAGATTTCGCTGTACAATCGTGCATAGATTCTTCAAGTATTGACATGGTAATACAGGTGGTACGGATGGTCGCCACACGAGGGTGTACATACGGGCATTGATGGTGCAGACGGATGTATGAGAGTTGCGCGGGGGTGTGATGTATGGAAAATTTGGGCTTAGTCTAGGAAGGATAAATGTGCAGGAAATGTGGATAGAAAATAAGAGAGAGAGAAAGAAAGAAAGAAAGAAAGATTTTATTAACGTCTTCCAAAAGACCGAACTCGGCCTATGAGACAAATCGGAGTACATGTATGGGGTATCCTCTGTCATCCCAACAAAATGAAAAAGTACTGAATAAAAAAAAGCTGAATCTGGGTGTGCAGGGGATGGAGCTCTATTACTAGAAGAATGCAAAGCTATATGCATGGAGTATACAATCATGATATGCAACCTAGCTAGCTCCATCCTGTACCATACTGGGGGTATAAAATGGTATACATCAGTGAAGGGGGTGTCCACAGCTCCCTGAAGAACATGCCTGGCTGTGCTCTGAAGCGAGCCAGTCGCTCCGCACCCTCTCTGTGAAACTGAGCTCTGATCTCTGTCATCTCTCTCTGGTATAGGCGTGGTGTCTGAAAGCCAGGTGTCCTCTGTCTCCTGCGGGCTCTAAGTGTCTCTGCTCTCTGGAGAGTAATTCCCTGCCGTGTAGGGGCTGGGAGGGGTATGGATCTCTGAAAAAATGTAGTAATCTGTGTCTGTCGCCCCCCCTCTGGAGCTGTCTGAGCCTGTAATAATGTCTCTCTGTGGCGCTGTATGTCTAGAATGTATCTCCCCAGTATGCGCTGGTCTGCTGCCTCAAAGATCTGGCGTAGGGAATGTGGCTCTCTGAATAAAATGGGATATCTCTCTCTGATGGCTGTATATGCCCTGCATCTGCATACATAATGCTCCTCACTCTCCACCTCCTCTCTGCACAATCTGCATACCCTCTCCTCTCGGGGGATCCGTGCTGCTCTGCCAGTCTCAATCTCCAATCGGTGTGATGAAACTCTGAGCTGACCAATAGCCACTCGGGAGCCGTGTGGTAAAAAGCCCTCCATGTATCTAGGCCTCTCTATAAATCCATCATCAGTGATACTCATGAAGTGATCTCTGTAGTATAGCATCTTCGGTGGAAGAGGCTGTGTAGGCGATATCCATGTCTCTCGTGTATAGAGCTGCCATAGATCCTGTCTCAATACTCTGTTCCTCTCACTATGAGAGAGACGGATATGTGGTGCATCCCTGTCATACTGGAATGGTGGTAGATGATCCATGTCTAGGCCATGCTGTGAGAACCAATGTGTGACCTGTGCATACCATGATCCTCTGTCTCCTGCCTCAGCCAACTGTCTAGATGCCTGAAAAGCTCTGTATGATAATCTGTCCTGTGGCATCTCTCTGAATCTGTCTAGCAGGCATATAGTCTGAAATATGGCCTCTACCATCATAGGAGGCGCAGCAAACTCTGCTCGGATAATGTCATGAGGTACTGACGGTTTGCTGCGTATCATGCGTGCCATCATGAGGGCCTGTGGTCTCTCTATCTGTGTCCACCAATGGGTAGCAAGGCCTGGCGCCCATACTGCTGCTCCATACATCAATGCCGGTGTGACTAATGTGTCAAATAGCCACCCCTTCGTCCGGGGCTCCTGAAAATGCGCCTGGTGGCACTGTCTCTCTAGCATAGCCAATGCTGCATATCCCCGTGTCAATCTAGCTCTGGCTGCTGAACCCATGGTAAAGCGTGTGGCTGCTGCAGAGAAGGTAACCCCTAGGTACACGTATGATGTCACCACCTCCACCTGGCATCCTGCGAGAGTGAATGTCAGCTGACTCCTGCCCTGTCTCGATGTATGAAAGACCATAACCTTGGTTTTCCCAAGGTTCACAGTAAGACCCCTTTGTGTGCAGAAATCATGGAGTGCATGTAGATGCTGCTGTAGACCACCTGGGGACTCAGACACTAATACAATATCATCAGCATAGAGCATAATATGTACTGAGGTACCTGCTAAATCAACTCCATCTCCGCCTCCCCGTGTAATGAAGTCAGCCACCTCATCAATGTATAACCCAAATAGCGTGGGGGAAAGTGGGCATCCTTGCTTCACACCAATGGTGCTAGCAATAGTCTCGGACATACCTCCTGGACATCTGACTCGCCCAAAAACCTGCTCATATAATGCATAGATGCCCCATGTCATATCTGCTGGTATGCCAAGAGACTGCAGGCGCTGAAAGAGCCTCTCTCGTGGTACTGTGTCAAATGCCTTGCGGAAATCCACAAAGCAGCAATAGAGCTTTCTCTTCCTCACTCTGGCCTGATCAATCATACATCTCAAAGTGAATACATGGTCAGTGGTAGAGAAAGCTCTCCTGAAGCCTGCCTGCCCTGATGAGCGTAAACCTGCTCGCTCAGCATATAAGCTAAGCTCCTGCTCCAGCACTGCACCATAGAGTTTGGCCAGCACGTGGCCAACCATAACCGTCCTGTAGTTGCTCGGATCGAGCATATCCCCTGTTTTGTGAATCGGCACAATGGTGTGCATCGTCCACTCCGCAGGCAAACCCTCTGCTAGTGCCCTGTTAAACAGGTGTGCAAGAAAAGGAGCTAAAGAATCTACTGCATATATGAGATGCTCACCCTGCAGGCCCATATGGTCGGCGGCCCGTCCATGCTGTAGGCGGTGGATAGCTTCCTGTACCATCGAGTGGGTAAAGAAGCTAGCTGTGGTAGGTCGAGGCTCCTGTGGCTGAGGTATAGGTGGCTGCTGTGGGGCATGGTATAGACCCTCTGCATATGTGTGCCATGTCTGTGGGTCTGCAATAGGTGTCGGGGTCCGGGGCTCTCTGAAGTGCCGCCATGAGACAGGGCTATCTCTACTCATGAAGAAATGAAAGATCTCTAGCTCCTGCATCTCTGCGAAGGCCCGCCTTTTGCGGCGAGTAAGTCTCCTCATCTCTCTCCTCGACTCCTGCTCTGTGATGGCTCCCAAGGCTCTCTGTATGCGGAGTCGTGAGTATAGGGCTCTGCACTCGTCATCATACCATCTGTTCTGGGGCATAGTCCCAGGTCTCGCAGGCTCTCCTGAGTGTACACGATGTGGGAAGCTCTGTAATGCAGCCGTGTGTAGGAGTGATGCGAGCTGGGCTGTAATGGTATCCATAGATGCCAGGGGATCCATGAGTAGGAGCCCATCCTCTACTCTGCCAGTGTATATGTCTGCCATGTCATGTGTGAAGTAGATGGTAGTGTGTGGCGTCGGTATGTGGGGGGCTGGTGATACTGGTGATCCGGCTAGTGAAAATGCCAAGTATGTATGATCTGCCCCAATAGGACGAGGTGGAATGGAGAATGAGGTGACAAGCTGTGATGCCTCCAAAGACCCCATAATGTAGTCTACCACCGTGCCTCCGGTCCGTGTATGACCCCCATGTGGGAAGCATGTCAGTCCTCCTGATCCCGGCCACTGTAGCATCCCGTTATAAATAACGAGACGATGCCTGGTTCCCAACTCTAGTAAGTGGTCCCCATAATGTCCTCTGTCTGGTCCAGTGTCCTCTGATGCCCGACTAGCCCCTATCTCCTCTGGATCCACAGGGTGGAGGATCTCCATGTCATCATAGTCATACACCTCACACTGTCTGCTCTGTGTGTGGGCATTGAAGTCGCCCGTAAGAAATACTTCCCCTAGTGTAGAATAATGCATAATCTCCTCTGACAGACAAGTGTATGGCGAGGCTCCTATCTCCTCCTCCTGTGGCATGTCCTCTGTAATGACATAGGAGGATCCTGATGGAGAAAAGTAACATAGAGCTATGTATATAACCCTGTCCTGTGAGAGCTGTAAACTGATCCACATGTATCTGGCCTCTGGATCCTGTGCTACCACTCTCAGTCTCCCCTGTAGCTCTCGTCTGAATAGGACTGCTACTCCCCCCGACCCTCTCGAGGTACCCTGGCGCGTGGTCCTCCTGTATGCTGACTCCCACTGGAATCCCTCTACTCGAGGTAGCCCTCTCTCTGGGCTCTGATGTGTCTCTGTCAGAAGTATGATGTCTCTCCCCTCCATAACATGCTCCAGTCGTCCAGGCTGCACCCATAGTGAACCATTACAGTTCCATACTGCTATGTGTATCTCTGTCAGTGGCCTGGTCTGTGTCCCATAGGCCCCAAACTGCTAATCCATGGGCCGGCCATCAATGATGACCCGACCATCTCGATAGAAGGCCTTCTTGCCTTCTCTCCTCGCGTGTAAGACTCGTGGCATGCAAGTTCTCCTATGCTCAAGCTGCATCCTCGTGAGATCATCATCCAAGAAAATAGGAGCTCCCTCTAAACCCCGTAGTATAACCCTCTTCCTCATGAAGGTGACCCTCTCCGTCTCTCCTGCAAACTGTAGGATGAGGGCTCGCTTGCGTGTTGAGTCTTTCCCGGCTCTCCATGCTTTGGTGAAGGGGAGAGGGTGCTCTTCCTTGTAGCCGAGCTTCATGCATAGAAGCTGTCCATCTTTCTCGGGAGTGGAGTCGGGTGTCTCGGCTATACCTGTGACTCGAATGTTGAGGCGGCGGGCATGCCTCATCTTCTCCTCCTCAATGGTGGTGTGAATGATTTGGTTTTCTTCCCTTTGAGTTTCCTCTCTCACTTCTTTACGGATGTTCTTCTTCACCACCTCGACCCATCCTGATTGCTTGGCTTCGAGCTTTCCTTCCATGTCCTTTGTGATCTCCTTGGAGATCTCTTCTTTGATGGCCGTGAGAGAGAGAGAGAGAGAGAGAGAGAGAGAGAGAGAGAGATATTAAGCGTCTACTAAAGACCCAATGGGCCTATGAGACCAAAGTGATACAATAATATGATTAGTGACAAGTACAAGTGATAATAATAAACCTAGTCTAGGTTTCCTTTCACACCAAATATCCAAGGGGAAAAACCCGATGACAAAAAGTGCCCCTAGAATTAGTGCATGTCCACATGCATCACTGCATATAAACATATGCACTCCAGTGCCACACACAATGTTCGACTATTGTAGACAAGTTTAATAAGTTTGTGATGTTGATCCCATGTAAAGGCAATGCCACAACAAAGGACACAGAAAAACTATTTCTTTTGGTATTGGTACCCCCTTGCATGCATACCTAGAGTTCTCTTCTTTCCTTTCCTCCTCAGCTCTTCTTTACATTGTTAAATTTTTCAAGCTATGTATGTAATTAAGCTTCTTGGGTATATTTAAATTTTGAGATCTAAAAAACTGAAATGTTTTTAATTGTGGATCAATGCTCTTTTTCTGACGGTTTAAAGTGTACACTCGATGATTGTTTTTTTTTTGGTCAAACATGTAGAGCTTAAATTTGTGGAGGTGATCTGCAAGATCCCATGATTGTGTCTATTGTGTGTCGTGCTTTGCAATCAATAGTACTGGGCATTCCGTCACTTGTATAAAAGTTCAAGGTGCTAGGGATAAATGCATGCTGGGATTTTATTCTTTACATTTTTTTTCATGCAGTCGGTGATCATTTATTGGCCTCCCTTCAGGGTGGTAAGGTGAGAGATGAACTTTTCAAGGTGTTGGAAAATGAGGAAGACATGGTCCTTAAGCATGGTCTACAATCGAGAGAGGGAAGGCGATTAGCAGCACAGGGAATGAGAACTTCAAAGTTTTGCCTCCATCCTGCTGGTGATACCCCATCAGCATGCCGCCTATTTGATGCCATAGTCAGTGTATGTGTGCCTGTTGTGGTGAGCGATGAGATTGAGCTACCTTTTGAAGATGAACTGGACTACAACAGATTTTCAATTTTTGTCCCCTCCCACAAGGCATTAGAGCCTGGTTATTTAGCTGCAATGTTGCGGCAAATTAGTAATGAGAAACTGCAACAGTATCAGCAGGAATTGAGAAAGGTACTATCGACCCGCTTAGTTTTCTTTAAAGTTTTTAAGGTTTGGCTGCATTGGATTTGAACACTGAGACTCTCTCTAGGCTTCAATATCAACACAACAAAAAAAAAGCAAGATTGTACAAACTTGTGTGCATGCATTGAGAGAGAGAGAGAGAGAGAGAGAGAGAGAGAGAGAGCGTCTATGGAAGACCCCAAGGGCCTATGAGACCAAAAGTAATACAATGGTACCATGGATATACTGAGCCATGGAAAATTGAGAGAGAGAGAGAGAGAGCGTCTATGGAAGACCCCAAGGGCCTATGAGACCAAAAGTAATACAATGGTACCGTGGATATACTGAGCCATGAAAAACTGAAATGAAAACATCTGATAGTAAATGTGATCAACAGATGATCCTCTGTAGAGCGAGATATGCTTAGAGAGAGAGAGAGAGAGAGAGAGAGAGAGAGAGAGAGAGAGAGAGAGAAATGAAATGAAATGATATATTAACGTCTTCAAAAGGCCAAAATGACCTATGAGACCAAAAAGGTTACAACAATTGGTGGATCTGATACAATGTCTGTGTAAGGAAAGCTAAAAACAATTAAACAACTAACTGAAACTGAAACAACTATGAGGAAAAGTACGGTACCAGGAGCTCCTAATGGATAACATGTGGGAGGAAAACTCCAGCAACAAAGGTAAGCATCATACACATCACTATCCAAAGATGTCTCTCATTGGTCGATGGCGGATATCCTCAATGTCCTCCATGGTGAGTACTCTGACTGGACGTCTCCCATGCCGTGCTAGTATGGTCCTGATCCTCTGTTGTAGTCTCCGCCGGTGTCGAGATGGACCTCTCATCTTGGGGCGCCTGGACCGCCCCAGCTCTATAGCCCGATCAATCAGTGTACCTCTGGTGCGGCTGTACTCTGGGGCTAGCTGCAATGCCTGCTGACCTGACTGCTCAATCTCTGGTCGAAAGAAGTCTGTAATCTGCCTCTGTAGGTGTCTCTCCCTCTCTGATCCCCTCCCTCTCAGGAGACCCTCTCTATGTCTACGCAGCTCTAGCAAGTACAATCCGAGGCATCTCTGATCCTGGTATCTCATGACTCTAGAAAGTGGTCCAAAGCCCTCTCTGAACAGGCAGTGAAAACGGCCTCGTATCTCATAATATACCGGACAGTGACATATGTAATGTAACTCTGTCTCTGGCTCCATCTGGCACAGCTGACAAATCCTGGCCTCAGCTGGTACTCCTCTGAATCTGCCAGTCTCAATCTCTAGCTGGTGTGAGGATGTGCGCATCTGACCAATAGCACACCGTACCCCATGAGAAAGATGAGTATCCATGTAGCTGGGTCTAATCACAAACCCATCCTCCGTGAGCTGGAGAAGATGATCTCTATAGAAAGCCATCTTCGTACTAAGCTCGTGTGTCGGCTGTATCCATGTCCTTCTAGTGTCCAGCTGAGTCAAGTCTAGCCTGATAAGTCTGGTAATCTCTGCCCGTGTGAGAGAGAGGGAGGGTGCATCCAGGGAGTACTGAAATGGAGGTAGCCTGTCCATACTAAAGCCATGCAGTTGGAACCAAGCTGTCATCTGTGCATACCAACATGATCCGTCTCCCTGTGATGCCAACTGTCGTGAAGACTCCAGGGCTAAGCGAGCATATCTGTCTCTAGGGAGAGCCCAAGTGCTATGTATAAAGGAGACTGATCGAGTGAGTGCCTCTACTACCAATGGGGGGGCAGCCATCTCTGCACGGATAATATCATGTGGTACGGAGGCCTTGGCCCTAATCATCCGGGTTTGATACAATGTCTGTGTAAGAAAAGCTAAAAACAACTAATTGAAACTAAAATAACTATGAGGAAAAGTACGGTACTAGAAAATAACAATTGGTGGATCTGATACAATGTCTGTGTAAGAAAAGCTAAAAACAACTAACTGAAACTAAAATAACTATGAGGAAAAGTACGGTACTAGGAGCTCCTAATGGATAACATCTGGGAGGAAAACTCTAGTAACAAAGGTAAGCATCATACACATCACCCAAAGATGTCTCTCATCGGTCGATGGCGGATATCCTCAATGTCCTCCATGGTGAGTACTCTGACTGGACGTCTCCCATGCCGTGCTAGTATGGTCGTGATCCTCTGTTGTAGTCTCCGCCGGTGTCGAGATGGGCCTCTCATCTTGGGGCGCCTGAACCGCCCCAGCTCTATAGCCCAATCAATCAGTGTACCTCTAGTGCGGCTATACTCTGGGGCTAGCTGCAATGCCTGCTGGCCGGACTGCTCAATCTCTGGTCGAAAGAAGTTTGTAATTTGCCTCTGTAGGTGTCTCTCCCTCTCTGATCCCCTCCCTCTCAAGAGACCCTCTCTATGTCTACGAAGCTCCAGCAAGTATAATCCGAGGCATCTCTGATCCTGGTATCTCATGACTCTAGAAATCAATGTACAACTGTTGATGTCCTCGGGATGTCCAGAAAAAAAGGACAAAATGAACATGAAATAAACTATGAAAGTACTGAGCTAGTGGGGGGGTGTGATAGATGGAGCACTACTGCTAGAGGCTCAGTATGCAACCTATATGTGTAGGGTATACAAGAATGCAATGCAGATCTGTCTAGCTCCAAGTGTGAGTGTGTCACGTGCATAATAAATGCCATAGACATTCTTAGGTGCTGGTCCAGAAAAGGCAGCCAGATAAAGAGAATGAACCAGATAGAGTCAGGATTTGAGCACAAGAGGACAAGTGTGGACTCAGAGCAAGGCCTGGAGGGCATCTTGAGAGTGCGTTAGAAGCAAGGATAGCTGGTCGGCTGAACCAGAGGACAAGGCGGCAGCAGGCGCATCATGATCAAGGAGGAATATACAGTCGGGCAGCGCTGAAGGGATTTAATGGACTGTGGACTGGCCGACCAGCAGTCGGCCAGTTGGCCAAGTCTTTGTGAAATCCTATAAAAGGGGCAGTGTGCTCATCATTGTAGACATTCAATCCTCTAGGGATTGGGTCCTTCGGGTCCAAGCAGGGACCAGAATTTTGGTGTTTATCACTCTTTTATGAAGACAGCCTAGGACTGTAGCAAAGTACCCTTTTTGTACTATATAAATATACTGAATCTCCAGCATATCTCTCTCTCTTTCTCTACTCTCTCTTCTTATTTGCGTTTTTGCATCAGCATGTTTCTAGGAGTGTTTAGGGCTGAAAGAAGACCCTCACAGATTCCGCGTGTTACATTGGTATCAGAGCATGAGGCTCAGCAAAGCTAAACACTGATTCAGTCCCATATGATGGTGTACAGGTCCAAGTTACAGGAAAGTACACGGATATGAAGCCCAAGGCAAGGATACCGAATCGGGAAGAGCTCCTAGGAGGTTTGTTGGTGGTGTTCCACAAAGGCAGAGGGGATGGCAGTCTTGTGAGCTAGATAGGTTCTCGACGGTCCCAAGGGAGGATTATCCTCCAAGGGGTGATGTGAGAGTGCCAGACTCGTTTCTCAGGAATGAAGACCAAGACGGTGTTCAGAGTTAGGGCAGGAATGGATGGTGGACTAGATGGAACAGATGCATAGATCTTATTCTGAGACAAAGTGGTTTTGGAGACCGGGCCGGGCTTTCAGAGAAAAGGGTTGCCAGGGATGGATGGATGACGGAGGGACTTCGGGAAAAGATTGGGATGATGACAGTCATCCAAGAGCAAGTTGGAATCCTGTCATCAAGTTTAGCAGAGGGGGATGTCATGTGCATGATAAATGCCATGGACATTCTTAGGCGCTGGTCCAGAAAAGGCAGCCAGATAAAGAGAATGAACCAGATAGAGTTAGAATTTGAGCACAAGAGGACAAGTGTGGACTCAGAGCAAGGCTTGGAGGGCATCTTGACAGTGCGTTAGAAGCAAGGAGAGCTGGTCGGCTGAACCAGAGGACAAGGCGGCAAGAGGCGCATCATGATCAAGGAGGAATATCTAGTCGGGTAGCGCTGAAGGGATTTAATGGACTGTGGATTGGCCGACCAGCAGTCGGCCAGTTGGCCAAGTCTTTGTGAAGTCCTATAAAAGGGGCAGTGTGCTCATCATTGTAGACATTCAATCCTCTAGGGATTGGGACCTGGGTCCTTAGGGTCCAAGTAGGGACCAGAATTTTGGTGTTTATCACTCTTTTATGAAGACAGCCTAGGGCTGTAGCAAAGTACCCTTTTTGTACTATATAAATATACTGAATTTCTAGCATCTCTCTCTCTCTCTCTCTCTCTCTCTCTTCTTATCTGCGTTTTTGCATCAGCATGTTTCTAGGAGTGTTTAGGGCTGAAAGAAGACCCTCAGAGCTTCCGCGTGTTACATTGGTATCAGCTCCTGGATATGGTGTTGATGTCGAGCCCGTATCTCTGTGATCTCTCTCTCATGTAGTCTGGGAGTCTGGTAGCTTGGTGCTCTCGGTCTTCGTCTGGCTCGGAGGTCCGCAGCGCGATGAAGTGTAACCCCCTCCTGTGTCAGGGTAGGCACTAGGATAGATCTCTGGAAGAAATCAGTGAGCTGGAGCTGTCGCCCACCTCTCCCTGTGGTATGAGTCTGTAGCAATGTCTCTCTGTGGCGCTTTGTCTCTAGCAAGAATTGGCCAAATCTGTGTTGGTCTGCGGACTCCATGATCTCGCGGAGTGAGGGATGTCTATTGGAGATGGTGGTGTATCTCTCTCTAATGACACTAACTTGGTGCCTTTTGCCTATCAAAACCTTTTGACATGTGATACATGCACGTATATGTGCCTCTATGTCCTTTTGCAGATTTGGCCAAAAGAAATACTGCTCAATCATGTGCAGAGTAGGCATTATGCCTCTATGACCAACATGAGGAGGAGCATGGTACTCATCCAAAACCTTTTGCCTCATGTCAGACACCATACATAGGAAATTATCTTTCATGAGACAACCCTCTTTGATCACATATGAGGCATGTGCATGACCAGCCATCAAATCAGCCTAAATGGTGGCAAAATCAGCATCCGTATGATACAAATCACGCATGGCAGACAAGTCCCCATGAGAGGCAACCGAGATAGCTGCCACATATGGCTTTCGTGACAATGCATTTGCCACTACATTCTTCTTTCTTGGGGTATGCGAGATCTGAAAATGAAACATAGAGTGGAAATTGGCCATCCTCATATGCTTCTCTGACAATTTAGTTTGGGTAAGAAAATACCTCAAACTATGGTGATCTGTTTTCATAGTGAAATCAGTCCCAAGAAGGTAATGTTTCCATATAGTAAGTGCATGAATTACGGCCAAGAGCTCTTTCTCATAAATGCCAAGAGATAGCTGTGCATCATGCAATCTATGGCTCTCATAAGCCACGGCATGTCCCTCTTGATTTAGGAGAGATCCTATGCAATTTTTAGATGCATCACATTCCACACTAAAAGGCTTTTGCAAATCTGGAATGATCAACACTAGACCATGAGTAGTTGCATCTTTCAATTTGAGGAATGTATCCCTCTCTACATTAGTCCATTTGAATACGGCCTTCTTCTTTGTCAAATCGTGCAAAGTGCCGAATGAACCTGCGGTAGTAAGAGCATAATCCAAGAAAACTACGGATCTCATGCACCGAACTCAATTTGGGCCAATTTTGAATTGCATCAATCTTTGCATGATCCATCCGCACTCCATCTTTGGACACAATATGCCCAAGATAATGTATCTTTGACAAGAAGAACTCACTCTTCTTTACATTTATGAAGAGTTTATGCTTATAGAGTTCTTCAAAAAACAATGGCCAAATGAGCTCTATGCTCTTCTTTGGTCTTCGAGAAGACTAGGATGTCATCAAAGAAGACACCTGTAAATTTCTTGTACCCACGGAATATGCGATCCATCATTCTATTGAATGTAGTCGGGGCATTCGTAAGACCAAAAGGCATAACAAGATACTCATAAAGCCCAAATGCTGGCCTGAAAGCAGTTTTGTGTACATCAGATGGTATGCTTACTTGAATAGGTTTGCTTGTAGGGTTCTCCCTCTCATTAGCTTCTTCTCCACCCACTTTTTGTGAGAGAACTACCGCGAAGGACAATCTCTTCTTGCCTCCATCTAGGCAAAGAGAGTTCTTCCTTTATCCCCATACCCAATGGAGCGTTTCGGTGTGCCATCGGAGTAAGGATTTGTGGCTAGAAGGCAAGACCCAACGACACTTGAATTATGTCGAAGACCAATGGGAAATGATCCGAAAGAACATGCTGTCTCTCTACAACAACTTTCAATATCTTAGGCAAAAATAAATCATCGTGCATAACATACATTCTATCGAGCTTGCTCCACCTACCAGGATATTGGCGAGAGTACAAAGTAAAGCCATAATCATAAGGATGCAACTAGGACTAAATGGCCTCTTTAAGGACGAGAGACATAAAAGAGTCCCAAACTCACTTTTCCGGATTATCCATTATATAGTGAGGCGAATTAGCTTGATCAACAGAAGAGCAGATATTAAAATCCCCCATGAGAAAACCCGGTTTTCCTAACCTCAAACATCGTTGTAGATCCTGCCAAAGAGAACGATGAGCCTCTACTTTATGGGGAGCATACACACCAACCAACCAAAGAAGTTGTTCTTCATAAGTGATCTGCACAACCATAAATCCACCATGTACATCTTGATGTACAATAGAAGGCTGAAAACGATCATGGACAATCATGATCACCCCTAGGTGGGTGGAAGGGTGTCCATTAAAGAAAACATGAAAACCTCTATGTATAAAGCCACCTCCTGCTTGACTATGTTGTTTGTGCTCAACCGCACAAAGAACATCCCATTGGTTAGACAACAATGTTTGCCACAAGACATACTGCTTCTTATGGGAGGAAATCCCCCACACATTCCAATGAACCAACTTCATAAAGACAAGAAACAAAGTCAATGAGAGCGAGGATGGGGCTTGTCCTGCCTTTCATTAGCAACCAACGCTGCACATACATCACCCATATAGTCACCCAAAATTGCAAAAGCATTTTGCAAAACCCCAAAAGATGGTCGATCGGATGAAGAGGGTTGATTCCATTGTTTACCTCTTTCACCCGTATATTGTAGGCATATGCCCACTTATGGTAGTGCTATGTGTGAACATCGCTTAACCAAGGGCATTTTTTCCCATGTGGTTTTTTCCCTTGGATATCAAGTGTGAAAAGACACTCTATCCATATAGTATTTTGCACTTCTATATTATATGGATGTGACACACATGCAAGGGTTGACTTGCATTTTGTGGCTACCACACATTTGGCTCCGTCTCTCTCTCTCTCTCTCTCATTTTTGTGTGAGCTTCTTCTTCCTGCACCTAACCCTAATTTGCAAGATTCTCTGAGTGTGTGAGTCCAACACCAGCAATTGGTATCAGAGCTCCCACTGGAAGTTCAATCTTGGCCGAAAAGAATTCCAACCCTGCAGCTGTCCTTTTTCCGTCGACTAGAACAGTCCTTCCGGCAGTGCAGGCTCCGTCTGGCTAGGTTCTGTCGCCGTTGCCGCCCAGTCCATCCGTTCCGCCCGCTCAGCCGACGCTCTTACTGGAGAGAGCGCCACCTCTGCCTGTTCCTGCCTCCCAGAATTGGCGGCGCTACTGCGTGCAAATCCGCCCTCACTTGCCCCCGCCTCTCTTGCCGGCGGAGCTAGTGCTGCGAGGTCCATCCCGCCTCGCCCGTCGACTGAGCTGCCTGTGCTGCGGTGACCACGATCACACCTGTGTCCAGCTCCGGCCACGCTTGTTGGGTAGGAGGGAAGCTAGCGTGTGCGCGCGCGCGCGCGCGCGCGCACACACACACACACACACAACCTCAAGCACAGAGAAACGTGAGAGTGCTGTAAAAGATGTACTCAATAATGATATAAAATGAAAGTACAAGTGAGTACTAAAAGGCCTAGGGCAAAGTGCCCAACACACATAAGTGTGTTCACACGGGGGAAAAACCTGTGTCCAGTCACAAGGAAAAAGTGCCCTTGAGTAAGCTGAGTTCACACCTGAACTAGCCGGGAGTGGACATGACCAACAAACCCCCCTCGAGTGAATGGTGTGAATGGGTAGCAGCAGGGTGATAAAGCTGTGAATGCTGCCCTGCACTATGCTCCACAGTAAGAGTGAACTGCAATGCCAATGGAAAAAGCAAGCACTATATGACGGGGAAAAGGAGAATCCCTAATGTCATAGTGCTAATGCTAGAGCACAGTAGTACATAAATGCATCACCAGAAATGCATGGAAAAGATCATGTGGACATCAACTGCATCAAATCAAGAGGCATCACGTAATACCCCCCTGAAGGCGTACCAAATGCCAAGCTGAACTGCATGTAATCCACATCAATGCTCTGTAACTGCACCAGTGATAAGCATAAGAAGAGGTCATGTATAAAGGCAACAAGATCCTAAAGTCATGCCTGTGCGACATGCAATGTAAGCTGCAAACGTGAAACTCATCAATGGAGGATCCGATGAGGGAAAATCAGCAATGGGAAAAGCTGAAAATGGGGAGAAAAAGTGGGGGCTCGAGGCGGGCATCAGCCAATGCTATGAGAGGATAGGTAAACTCTCAGCGATGCCATGATCAGTGGCATGTATGGCAAATGTAAAGATGCATAATCCCACAATGAATAATATACATGTGATATGTCAAAACCATGAGAGCAAGCCAACACTGGCCAAGTGAGTAAAAGGCACTCCCAGTAAACATCACATGTGAGAAAGTGACAATGCCAACATTGTAGAAACAATCCTGCTGCAAGGGAAAACAACATAAAAGGCATCTCCAATAGACATCACATAAGAGAAAGCGTCTAGCATAGACCAGCATAAGGGTCAACAAGCATAAGTGACCATGAGGCATCACCAACTGCATGTGGGCAAGTAGAATCCCCCCTGAAATACATCTGCCAGACAATGCATACCATGGAGTACAGACTATAAAGCATAGTCATCAAAAGCAATGGCATCAGAAGACATCTCTGCAGGCAATGAAGATGTAAGTGTCAAGGCTGACACATGTGTAGCCAGATTGGCCTGATTTGCACCTGTGGAAGAAGATGCTAGCTTCTTCTTCTTTTTTTTTTCACTCTCAATACGCTTCCTGCATTCCTCTATGGTGTGCCCTGTTTTCATGCAATAGTTACAACGCTTTTTCTTTTCAGGCTTGTCCTCTGTCTTGGGAGGATTCAATGGGCTAGGTTTAGGCCCAGATCTATTCCCACGAAAAGGAGCAGCCATTGTTGACTCATGTTGTTCCTGTTGGAACGAGATTGCTCCTCACTGAGCAAGAGAGTCACAAGGTTGTCAAAAGTGACCGCATTAGGTGCATTGCCAACCAACAACCGCAAAGTGGTGCCAAATGTCTGATAAGAGTCAGGCAAGTTGCGCAAAACTGTCTGAACAAGATAGCTATCTGTCAAAACCTCATTAGTGTTAATGAGCTGCTCTCGTAGGTCCTTCACATGCGTAAGGTACTGATCGATAGAGTCACCTTCAAGCATGCGGTTAGTCTCAAGCTTGCCCCGAAGGTAAGCTACATGAGCTTCATTGGG
The DNA here is from genome assembly GCF_041138505.1 of Cibotium barometz. NCBI lineage: Eukaryota > Viridiplantae > Streptophyta > Polypodiopsida > Cyatheales > Cibotiaceae > Cibotium > Cibotium barometz. The sequence continues at coordinate 7,754,663 of NC_141110.1, forward strand.
AGCTGAATACAATGCTGCCAAGGCATCCAAAGCACCCTTTGCAGTGGTGCAAGATCGAATGTGCGGAATGATATGCCTGTGGCACGAGAGAGCAATCAATGCATGGGCCTGAGCATCCCTAGCATCCCAAGTACACTGCTCCTGAGTAGGAGGAAGACGAGGAGGTGGACCTGCAGGAGGATGAGCGGAAATCACTTCACCTTCCGGTGGAGCAAGTGCAAGAGGATGCTCCTCAGTGCCATCCACATACAACCATACATTTTTAGCAACCAAAACATGACGCATCATATAAGCCCACATAGGGTAGTTGTCCCCATTGAGCTTGTCCTCTTGAGATAGCATTCCAAAGAGGTCATTATTACTGTTGGCCATGATAGGACAGCAAATCTGTCACAAGTCACCACGAGTATGCAGTGTCCAGCAAAACCGGAGAAGGGGGGGCAGTGGGGAACGAAAGGGGGGGGGGGGGGGGGGGGGGAGAAAGCGCGCAAGGGGGGGGAGGGCGGGGACAGGCAGGGGAGGTGGGACGCGGAAGAAGGGGGGGAGCGGGGGCGCGAATGAAACTGGGGCAGGCGGGCTGGGGGCGACGGGCGAGAAAAGGGAAAAGGGAGGGCGGAGGGCGCGAGACACACAGGGGGCGCGGAGGGGGGGTGCGAGCAGGCGGGGAGAGGCTAAGTCATGAGGGCGGGGAAGGGGGGTGCAAGCAGGCGCAGCAGCTCGAGCAGGGTGAGGGTTGAAGGCTTCAGCGAGCAGTTCGAAACTGGCGATGTCATACTTGTTGCAGCCAATGGTGCCAATATATGTATGAAAAATGTGTTGTATGTTCCAGGGATAAAGAAAAATCTATTCTCTGTCTCAATCATAAACGACCAAGGTTTAAAGGTTGAATTTAAAGATGGGAAGTGTTTGGTAAAAGACCCATCAAAGGGTTATGAAATAGTCACTTCTGGAACACGATACAAAGGCTTGTATAAGCTGGACAGCTATGACAAGCGTACTTATGATGCAAATATAGTGGCTGCCCACACTCCTGCTATGCATGATGCAGAGCTATGGCATGCACGTTTTGGGCATATAAATTTTCAGAGTTTGATGCTTTTGTAGAGGCATCATATGCCGCCTCTTGAGTCTCCAACAAGACATGTATGTGAGGGGTGTATTTTGGGAAAGATGCAATGAAAACCATTCCCCAAGGATAGAGCTGTTAGAGCTGAAAGCAAATTACAGCTCATGCACAGTGATGTATGTGGTCCAATGCGGACACCATCCATAGGGGGGCATCTTTATTTCATCACATTCATTGATGTACCCCTTGAAAGCGAAAGCAGAGGTGTTTACATGCTTTCGACACTTTGTAGCAATGGCTGAAAATATGTGTGGATGTAAAGTCCAAGCACTCCGCTCAAATAGAGGTGGAGAATACATGTTAAATGCGTTCAAGGATTATATGCTTCAAAAGGGCATCAAACACCAATGTACTGTGCCTTATACACCGCAGCAGAATGATGTAGTTGAGAGGAAAAATAGATCTCTCATGGAGATGGCAAGATGCATGGTGAAAGCACAAAAGTTGCCTCACAATTTTTGGATGGAATATAATGTGTGCCACTCACGTGTTGAACAGGTGTCCAACAAAAGCTTTGAAAACCATAACACCGTTTGAGGCTTGGTATAGCCGAAAGCCAAAAGTGGATTATATGCGTACATTTGGGTGTTTGGCATATGCACATGTGCCAGAACAACTCCGAACAAAGCTAGATGATAAAGCAATGAAATGCATTTTTGTGGGCTACAGCAATCAGAGCAAAGGATACCATCTTTATAATCCAACAACATGCAGGATTTTTGTCAGTAGAGATGTGGTATTTGCTGAAAATTCAGTGCAACCCATGTACAGCTTGTATAAAAGTAATGATACAGGCATACAAGACATGTTTGATGGACTATATTGCAATTAGGGGGGATTCAGATCAGCCAGCCCTTGCACAAGAAAATCCTCATTTGGAACAGCCAACCATTCAGTCCCCATCTATGGAAGAAGTGGAAGATCTTGTGAGGGAAGAGCAAACAGCCATAGACACAGTTAAGTCGGTGCCAAGATGGTTGTTGAAAATTTTGCAAGAAAGTAAACTTGCAGCACCACTGACAGGTAGAACAAGGGCTAGTTCCAGCCATGCATTGAATATGCATCATGGTTGGGGAGTCTGCATTAGCCATAGGTGGTCTCTTTGATTCAGAAGAGCCTTCTTCTTATGAAGAAGCACATGAGAATGAGCACTGGGTGTAAGCTATGCAAGATGAAATCTCTTCTATCATGAAGAACAATACTTGGGTGGAATTGCCGAAAGGCAAGCATGTCATTGGAACAAAGTGGGTGTACAAAGTCAAAAGGAAGTCTGATGGTACTATTGACATGTACAAAGCAAGACTTGTGGCTAAAGGTTACTCTCAGAAAAAGGGAATAGATTATGAGGAGACTTTTGCTCTTACTTCCAGAATGACTACAATAAGATCAGTGATTGCATTGGGTGCACATAAAGGATGGAAAGTGCATCAATTGGACATCAAAACTGCATTCTTAAATGGGGATTTACAAGATAAAGTATATGTAAATCAACCCATTGGTTTTGTAGTTTGTGGTGAGGAACATGAAGTATGCAGGTTACACAAAGCATTGTATGGGTTAAAGCAAGCTCCAAGAGCTTGGTATGATAAAATACATGCTCATCTAAACAGCCAAGGTTATGTGAATAGTCCAGCTGAAAGCACATTCATTGTATGTGAAGAAAACCGGTGCCGATATTCTCATAGTCATCTTGTATGTAGATGACATGCTCATTACAAGGACTAGCAAAGCACAAATTTCAGATTTGAAAGTTGAATTTGATATGTCAGATTTGGGGCCTTTACACTACTATCTCGGCATACAGTTTATGCATACAAATGACGACATTATTATGCAGCAAACTAAGTACATAAAAAGTTTGCTATAAAGGTTTCACATGGATGAATGTAAGCCCATTTCTACTCCAGTAGAACTAGGTGTATGGTTACTATGCATGATATTGGAGAGCCTTTTGAGGCCAGCATTTATCGCCAGGCAGTGGGATGCCTTATTTACTTGTGTAACACGAGGCTAGACATATCTTTTGGGGTGTCTTTGTTGAGCAAGTTCATGCACAGCCTAGGCACAAAGCATTGGTAAGCAGTCAAACGCATTTTTCGTTATCTTCAGGGTACCCTGGATCTTAACATGCACGTTTCTAAAAGGTGAATTTTGGCATGTTCCTAGATTCATCTAGGTATTATACATTAAAATGTATGGGGACCGATCAAGATTGGAATAATTACAGGTTGCAGGTGTTATGTCACATGCATTGATGATCACACTAGGAAAGTGTGGGTTTATTTCATAAAGGAGAAAAGTGAGGTGTCTGCTCACTTTCAGAGACTTAAAGTCTTGGTCGAAAAGGAAAAAGGCATACAAATAAAATGCGTGAGATCAGATGGTGGGGGAGAGTATTTCTCCAATGAGAGTAATGATTTCTTGAGAGAGCTAGGAATCAAGAGATAGTTTACATGCAGCTACACTTCGCAATAGAATGGTGTTGCAGAAAGAAAAAACAAGCACATTGCAAAAGTGGCACGTACCTATATGTTTGAGAAGAATACGTCCATAGTTGTCAGGTACGATACCGTATAGAAAAATATGGTACGATATAATTTTCTTATCGTACGGTAAAATACGGTGTTTTAAAAAAATACTTATAATCTTAGGTATTTCCAATTCTAGATATGGAGTATTTTAAAAAGGAGGGACGCATCGTAGTACAGAGGAAGCGTAAACAGCCATAGATAAGAAGAAAAAAAAAAGACCATTACCTCCCAAAAAATTATTATTTTTGAGAAAAATTTTTTTGGGAAAAATTTTTTAGATTTTTTTTTTGAAAAATCCACATGAGTCTGTACGATATCGTACCGTACGGTATTCCGTACAATAAACCGTCGTACGCCGTACGGAAACAACCATGAATACGTCACATTATTTTTGGGTAGAAGTAGTAGCAACTGTTGTGTACATTATGAATAGGATTGAGAACAGATGTAAGTACACATGTATCATGCAAAGTTTAGGTATCTTGTTGACAGGTTGAGGTATGATGGATATATAGCCCATCATTATGCTTACATGGTTAAAGCAATACATGAGTCGGAGCCCACTTGTTTTGAGCAGGTACTTGGAAATAAAAAATGGGAAGATGCCATGAATGAGGAGATGGCAGCATTGGATGCAAATGCAACATGGAAGTTAGTGTCTTTGTGCAAGGAAAAGAAGGCAATTGAATGTAAGGTCATATGGTTAAGTGAGCATGTATGAGGCGAGATTGGTTGCCAAGGGCTATGCATAGACCTATGGCATTGACTATGAGGAGACATTTAGTCCGGTTGCGAGAATGACAATCGTGAGAGCTGTCATTGCTATGGTTGTAGCAAAGGGTTAGTCTTTACATAATATGGATGTAAAGAATGTCTTCTTGCATGGTGATTTGCAAGAAGAATACATGATGCAACCACGAGGTTATGAGAGTGATACACACCTATATTTTGTGCAGGTTACGCAAAGCCCTGTATGGCTTGAAGCAAGCATCTAGAGCATGGTCAAACAAGATCGGGGAGTATCTTTTTACCATTGGATTTCAGATATCCAATGCAGATTTTTTACTTTATGTGAAAAAGACAGACAAAGGGATCATGCTGCTAGTCATTTATGTGGACGACTTTATTATCACTGGTGATAGTGATATTGACAAACATAATGTCAGGAGACTTTTGAAGAGATGAAGAATTTGGGTGAGCTGCGGTATTTCTGGGGAATAGAGGTGGTGGGATCACCTCATGGCATTTTGTTATTACAAATGCAGTATGGCTTGGACATGTTGTCCAAGTATGGTATGATAGGCTGTAAGTCTATTTTAGTGCCATTGGGACAGAACACACAGCTTTCCACAGATACAGGTGAACTTTTGGAGGATCCCACTACGTACAGGCGCATAGTGGGTAGCTTGATCTACATGACCATCACCAGGCCAGACTTGAGCTATGCTGCTGGACTTGTGAGTCAGTGTATGCAAGTTCCTAGGAAGCCACACTTGGATGTGGCTAGACGGATTCTCAGGTACATGAAGTCCACAGTTGATTATGGACTTTTCTATTGAGGCTGGTACAAAGATACATCTGCATGGATACACAGATGCTGATTGGGCTCGTAGTGTCGTAGACAGGAGGTCTACTAGTGGCTTTATGTTTTTGTTTGGGATTGTTATTGTGAGTTGGAGCAGTAGGAAATAGCCAACAGTTGCTTTGCCGAGTACAGAGACAGCGTACCGGGGTGCTGCTATGGCAGCTTGTGAGGTAGCTTGGTGTCAGAAGCTACTTGGTGATATGGGTGAGCCTGTAGATAGGGCATTTGTCATTAATTGTGAGAGCATGAGTAGCATATAGTTGGCGAGGAACCTAGTATACCATTCTAGAACAAAGCAGATTGAGGTGCATTATCACTTTGTGAGGGAGAAGGTTCTAGCACGTGATGTAGATGTGGTATATGTCAATACAGAGCATCGGGTAGCTGACATCTTCACGAAGGCATTGGACACACAGAAGCTCCACATGTTTGTTGGGTAGGAGGGAAGCTAGCTTGCACACACATATACATGCGCACAACCTCAAGCACAGAGAAACGTGAGTGCTGGAAAAGCTGTACTCTATATAATTATGAAAGTACAATGTGAGTACATAAAGTAGCCTAGGGCAAGGTGCCCAACACACATAAGTGTGTTCACACGGGGAAAAAACTTGTGTCGAGTCATAGGGAAAAAGTGCTCGTGAGTAAGCTGTGTTCACACCTGAACTAGCCGGGAGTGGTCATGACCAACAAACCCCCCTCAAGTGAATGGTGTGAATGAGGACAGGGTGTAGGTGACTACCTTGGAAGAGGCTGTAAGCTTAAAGCTTCGCGGAAAGCTTCAAACTTTTCCCTCGAAAGAGGCTTTGTAAACCCATCTGCTATATTGGCATGTGTAGACACATAAGCCAAGTCAATCTCTCCACGGAAAGCTTCAAACTTTTCCCTCGAAAGAGGCTTTTTAAACCCATCTGCTATATTGGCATGTGTAGACCTATAAGCCAAGTTAATCTCTCTTGCATGGAGCCTTTCCCTAACATCATGATAGTGAACCTCAATATGCGTTGTGCGGGCATGAAATATTGGGCACCCTACAGTGGCCAATTCTATTTGTGAAGCTGAATACAGGGCAGCCTTTACAACTACTCTGGAATGTGATTGGCTACGACGCCTTCTAGCAGATCTTGGTGTTGGACAGCAGTCCCCTACCACCATTTACACTGACAGTCAGAGTGCTTTGGCAGTTGCACGAAAAACTTCTTACTGAGCCATGAGCTGCATGAGTCACCAAGAGGAAAACAGTTACCACTGGTTGACACTCGCGTGTCATAGCAACTTGCCCAATCACTGTCTGTAAATGCAAGCAAGCATAGTGTAGAAGAACTGCCATAAAACAAGGCAAAGTTTGCAGTGCCTTTGAGATAGCGAAAGACACCCTTACACGCTTGCCAATGCATAGTGCTCGGACAATGCATGAATCTGCTCAATTGGGAAACAGCATACTGTATGTCCAAATGAGTAGAGCATAAGTAGATAAGGCATCCCACAGCTTGCTGATAGGTGGCAACATCAAAAGGCTCACCAGCATGCTCAAGTGACAGTTTTAGACCTGGTTCCATAGGAGTAGAAACAGGTTTACAATCCCACAGCTTGCTGATAGGTGGCAACATCAAAAGGCTCACTAGCATGCTCAAGTGACAGTTTTAGACCTGGTTCCATGAGTAGAGCATAAGTAGATAAGGCATCCCACAGCTTGCTGATAGGTGGCAACATCAAAAGGCTCACCAGCATGCTCAAGTGACAGTTTTAGACCTGGTTCCATAGGAGTAGAAACAGGTTTACAATCTATCATGTGGAAACGCTCAAGGACCTGCTCAACATATCTGCACTAAGATAACATGATACCACCCTCAAAAGGTATAAACTGTATGCCCAAATAGTAATGTAAATGCCCCATGTCTGTGACATCAAATGCATGTTGCAAATCAGCTTTAAAAGCTGAAATATCACCCTCTTTAGGGCCAGTGACGAGAAGGTCATCCACATAAAGAATAAGGATGAGAACATTGTTCCCAATGTGGCGTACATAAAGTGTACTCTCAGCTGAACTATTCTGAAACCCTTTGGCAGTCAAGTATGTTTGAATTTTGTGGTACCAAGCATGAGGGGCCTGTTTAAGACCATACAGTGCTTTATGTAAATGACATACTTTATTTTCTGCACCTTTTTGAACAAAGCCAGGAGGCTGAGACACAAACTTCCTCCTGCAAATCGCCATTCAAAAAAGCAGTTTTAACATCCAATTGATGTACATGCCACTGCTTGTGGGCAGCCAATGCAATAACAGTACGTATGGTAGTCATACGTGAAGTGGGAGCAAAGGTCTCCTCATAGTCAATGTCCTTTGGCGACGAAGCGAGCCTTATGGCGATCAACTGAACCATCAGGCTTACGCTTAAGTTTGAAAACCCATTTTGTGCCAGTAGCACGCTTGCCCGGGGGCAAGTCACATAACTCCCAAGTACCGTTGTTGTCAATGGAGTCTAACTCACCCAACAAAACCGAGTGTAGTCATCAATGAACGTGATGAAGTACAAGTGTCCTCCAAAAGATGGAGCCCTCATGGGGCCACAAAGATCACTATGAACAAGCTGTAATGGTCGGACAGCCCTCATAGCCCCATCTTTAGGAAAGGAATTCCTGTGCATCTTTCCAAGGATGCATCCCTCACATACATGCTTGAAGGGAACTTGCATAGGAGGAAGCTCATGCACCATACCTTACTTCTGCAAGCGTACAAGAGATGGGAAGTTCAAGTGACCAAACTGAGCATGCCATAACTCAGTGTCACTCAACACACGGGATGTGGAGGCAATCATAGCATCAAGAGAATAAGTACTCCTGTCATACATATCAAGCTTATACAAGCCACCGCATAATGTCCCAGAAAGCATAAGAGAAGCTGAATCTCTGCTGTCATACACTGAGCAACAATGATCAGAAAACTGAACCTTAAACCCAGATAATGCAAGGGCTGAAACAGAAATGAGATTCTTTTTAATGCCTGGTACATATAAAGTGTCACAAAGAGTAAAGCTATCCCCATCACATGCTGTTAGCTCCACATTGCCAATGTCTTTAATGGAGTAAGAGGCATCATTGGCACACATAACTATGCCACTTGGAGGTGAATCCTACAAATTGGCAAAGAGATCTCTGCAAGAAGTGATGTGCTTAGAAGGACCACTGTCAAAGTACCAATCTCCAGTTGAGATAGACATACAAGAAGCATGCAAATTGCATGTAACCACTAATGCATATCCCTCATGAGCAAAGTTTACCTCTTCTTTAGTGTCCACAGTAGCAGCCAAACCTTGCTGCTTCTTTTTCTTTTCACTCTCAATGCGCTCCCTACATTCCTCAATAAGATGGCCAGGTTTTCTACAATAGTTGCATCTCTTCTTTTTCTTGTTGTCACCCTCTTTAGACGAGGTAGAATCTGAATGGGCATGTGGTTTGCTCTTAGGTTTACAACTAGATGAAGCCCTAGATTTACCTTTGTTTCGATCAAAGGCACCAAATGCTTGATCAGCAGAAAGCATAGTGGTCCTATTAGAACGAGACTACTCCTCCTGCAGTAAGAGAGTCACCAACTCATCAAAGGTATACAAGTTTGGATTACCCTTCATGAGTAGACGAAGAGTAGTAGCAAAACGTTGATAGGATTCTGGCAAACCCTGAAGCACTGTAGATACAAGTGAACAATTTGGAATGACCTCATCAATATTGATGAGCTGCTCTTGCAAATCAGCCCCTGATACATAAACCCACAAATTCTTTGCAACAAGTACATGTTTCATCATGTATGCCCACATAGGATAGTTGGTGCCATCCAACTTATCCTCAACGGAAAGCATACCAAATAAATCACCAGTGTTCCTAGACATGGTGGTCACAAGTGTGTTCAAACAAGTAGTAATGCTGCAATAATGCTGTAACTTCCAAAAAATTTGGGAGAAATGCTCTAATGTCAACCAAATGTGCCTGCAATACCGAAAATTGCCTGCAAATAGTGCCAATTTTTGCAAAATCCCCAAATTTCTAGTGCAATTATGCACCAAATCTGTTGAAATCAATGCCAATGTGTGCCAATTTTGCAATTGCAGGCGCAATTGTTGAAAGCCCCAAATTTGAACAGGCAATGTGTGCACTTTTAGGTCAAACCTTGCAGATCTGGAATTTGTTGTTGTTTTGGACAGTGCAGAGCAGGCACAGTTGCAGGTACAGTTGTCCGTACAGGCGCATGTGCGGTCGTACGGCAGATCAGTACGGTTGTACGACGGTGGCCGACAGCACAGGCGGCGGCACTCAGGGCTGGCGGCGGCGCACAGGCAGCTGAGGGCGGCAATGGCGTCGAGGCAGGTACGGGCGCAGCGGGTACTATCGCAGCTAGCGCAAGGCGCTGAGATCTGTGGCGTAGAGGACGGGCAGCGCTAGATTTGGAGCGTTGCAGGCGACGCGGAGCAGATGTGGGGTGGACAGGGGCGGCGGTGGCGGCAGCACACAAGGGCGGCGGAAGAGCGGTACAGTACGGTGTACGGACAGAGTACGGCGGCGTGCATAGGCGGCTGAGGGCGGCAATAGGGTGGCTGAAGGCAAAACCCTAACCCTAACCCTAATGTAGCAAAACCCTAATTCTAGATGTGTGCAATAGGCTCAAGCTCTGACGGGCAGCAGGGGGCAAACCCTAACGCTAACCCTAGCCAAGCTCTGATACCAATGTTGGGTAGGAGGGAAGCTAGCTTGCACACACATACACATGCACACAACCTCAAGCACAGAGAAATGTGAGAGTGCTGGAAAAGATGTACTCTATAATTATGAAAGTACAATGTGAGTACATAAAGTAGCCTAGGGCAAGGTGCCCAACACACATAAGTGTGTTCACACGGGGAAAAAACCTGTGTCCAGTCACAGGGAAAAAGTGCTCGTGAGTAAGCTGTGCTCACACCTGAACTAGCCGGGAGTGGTCATGACCAACAATGTTTAGGAGCTTTCTTGCAGTGCGGTGCATAGTGTTGAGCTCGAGGGAGAGTATTAAGATATCGAGCAAAAGTGCTGTGGACATTGATGACTTGCCTGGGTGATAGCTTCCGCACGTATGCCACTGGCATGGTTGGTGAGAATGGTTGATATCCCGCCAGTGGATGACAGGTTGTGTGAACCACTCTGGAGTACTAGAGTTATGGCATAGCTATAGCCCAAGGTAATGGGAAGGTAGAAACTATCGCTTAAGATCTAAGACGAACTCAACCTAGACATAAGTTGCCATACCTAATCTGGTGTGGGCATGTGCCAACTGAATCCACCATGGGATGGCCTCACTTTCTATATACCAACTAGCCAAGATCACTATGTCAGTATCATTAGTTCTTATAGCAATAAAATAAGCTTCAAATTGATGCAACTAGGAATAAAGGGTCGTGGGGTCAATTTTACCATTATACTTAATTGAAGTTCGTTCTCTCGAGAGGACTCGAGAAAGAAGCTGGTGTTGCTTTTGCGTCAAAAGCCGCAAGAAATGTTTCGTGCTCCATGCGTCTCGCATGGCGTCTTCTTGTGTGACAGCACGAAATGTTGCCGCGCGGTCCTTCATCAATCGAATCTCCAATGCTCGCATCTACAACTTGAGTGTTGAACTCGACTGCGGTGGTAATCCTCTAGAAGGGTTATCCAGTAGAGGAATTGCTATCGAGTTTTGGGAAAGAGAAGGAGAGAGAGAGGAGATGGAGAAAAAGGGATTTGAATACAGGTTTTCTCCTCGAGGGCCAAGATGTGCGTCTTCTGCTCGTCCAGCTTGGTGTCCTTTGATTTGGAGGTTTTCCCTAAATCAATCAAAATTGGCAAAATTGACACATTGAGAGTCTCTTGGGTTCTCTGTTCTAGACCTTGGGCCCAAAATGACATGACAAGTAGCCATTGCTTGGTGTAGACGCAGGAAAAGGCGACATTACCGGCATTGAGGGGCGATTTTACCCTTATCTCGTCTAGAATTTGTTTTTTGTGTTTGGTCATGGGTCTTTTGCCCGGGATGTCCCCCAAAAATAATTTGTAATAAATGTTTGATCTCTTGTGTGTTTTTCCCGCCTTGTGTTATAAAAGGCTCCATCATCCAGTTTATCCCTGTTTTGAGTGAGGGGGGCTAGTTCGGAAGGGTGAGAAATAACATGTGTGGTCAATCTCCATTTGCAGGCTTGACTGTGATGGAGCTAAGAGAAGAGCTGGAGGCGAGGCAATTGCTTTGGGCATTGGGCCGAAAGGTCCCAAAGCTGGCTATGCAGCGCACGAAGTCGGTAGAATCGGGCGCAGGCGGCAAAGGCGGTGGAACCGGGTGCATGTGGCAGATGCAGTGGCGGAACTGGGTGCAGGGGGCAGACGTAGAGGTAGTCCGCGCAACTGGCCGACGGAGGTGGTGCGTTTGCACTAGCGCCGCTCGGTTGGCCGGCGGCGGCGGGCTTTGGAGTGACAGCGCACGGGTTTGAAAGGTGGCGGGCGGCTCTGAGACGGCGCCAGCCTGCTTTGGGGCGGCGACAACTGGTGGCTAGCGGCGGTAAATTGGCAGTGGGATCTGGTTCTGATACCAAATGCTGGTCAGTGCCTAGAGTGCAGCCCCACAATAGTGGGGAGGAGAGAGAGATGATAATCAACAAGAGAATTAGCACAAGATTAAAAGGAATTGTGGGAGTACAAGATGTAGTGGAAAGCATGAATTCATTATAGAAGTAGGTCCCTTTTTATAGGAGAGACCTTATTATATATTCTAAGCATATGCTAGATGTGATGGCAGAACATGCTAGATATGATTCCACCACATATGCTTAGTATGATGCCCCCACATATGCTACTAGATATGATGCCACCACATATGCCTTTTAAGAGCTTGTTCCTACACAAGAGACTTATACGATGATCTCGCAACTGTCTAGCGATCGGCATGACATGTTTCATGTTTCGTGCTCCACGTGTCGCCTGGCGTCTTTCTGTGTGACAACACGAAATGTTGCCGCGCGGTCCTTCATCAATCGAATCTCCAATGCTCGCATCTGCAACTCGAGTGTTGAACTCGACTGCGGTGTGCTCTAGAAGGGTTATCCAGCAGAGGAATTGCTATTGGGGTTTGGGAAAGAGAAGTAGAGAGAGAGAGAGAGGAGGAGACGGACAAAAAGGGACTTCAATACGGGCGTTTTCCTCCAGGGCCAAGATGTGCATCTTCTGCTCGTCCAACTTGGTGTCCTTTGATTTGAGGGTTTTCCCTAAATGAGCCAAAATTGGTAAAATCGGAGCTATCTTCATCGCATTGAAATTGAAGCCTTTAGTGACACATTGAGCGTCTCTTGGGTTCTCTGTCCTTGCCGGAAAAGGCGACATCACCGGCACCGAGGGGCGATTTTACTCTTATCTCCTCTAGAATTTGTTTTTTGTGTTTTTGGTCATGGGTCTTTTGCCCAGGATGTCCCCCAAAAATAATTTGTAATAAATGTTCGATCTCTTGTGTGTTTTTCCTGCCTTGTGTTATAAAAGGCTCCATCATCCAGTTTATCCCTGTTTTGAGTGAGGGGGGCTAGTTCGGAAGGGTGAGAAATAACATGTGTGGTCAATCTACATTTGCAGGCTTGATTGTGATGGAGCTAAGAGAAGAGCTGGAGGCAAGGCAGTTGATTCGGCCAGTGGGCGCCGGAAGGTCCCAGAGCTGGCTGAGCAGCACACGCAGTCGGCAGAACCGGGCGTAGGCGGCAGAGGCGGTGGAACTGGGTGCATGCGGCAGATGCAATGGTGGAACTGGGCGTAGGCGGCAAACGCAGAGGCACTCCGCCCAGCTGGCCGACGGAGGTGGTGCGTTGGGCACTAGCACCGCTTGTTGGTTGGCCGGCGGCGGTGGGCTTTGATGGCGCACGGGTTTGAACGGTGGCGGGCGGCTTTGAGACGGCGCCAACCTGCTCTGGGGCGGCGGCAACTAGTGGCTAGCGGCGGGCGGCTCTGAATTGGCGGTGGGATTTGGCTCTGATACCAAATGTTGGTCAGTGCCTAGAGTGCAGCCACACAATAGTGGGGAGAAGAGAGGGATGATAATCAGCAAGAGAATTAGCACAAGATTAAAAGGAATTGTGGGAGTACAAGATGTAGTGGAATGCATGAATTCATTATAGAAGTAGGTCCTTTTTATAGGAGAGACCTAATTACATATTCTAAGCATATGCTAGATGTGATGTCACAACATGCTAAATATGATTCCACCACATATGCTTAGTATGATGGCACCGCATATGCTACATATGATGCCACCACATATACCTTGAAAGAGCCTGTTCCTACACAAGAGACTTATACGATGATACTCCAACTGGCCAGCGATCGGCATGATATGTGCCCATGAACAGTGCTCACAGTGAATCCATCCTCGGAGATTCGCAGGAAGTAGTGTGTAGAATGGAGCTTGTGTGGGGACATTTATGTGCGGCTCATGTGAAGCCCTATGAGGTTGAGACAGTTAAGACAGTTTGATCTCTTGCCTGGAGAGAGCAAAAAAAGGAGAGGAGATTAACAAAATGAGAGCCATGCTTTTACTTGCTGATAGAACCAATCTCTCTTTTTTTTTTTTTTTTTCAAAATTAATTTTCAAATGATTGAGAATTCGCTAGAGATAGCAAAAGGTTGTAATTTAGGTTGATAATCATGGTTCTCTGGTAGCATCACAGAAATGGGAACTGTTATTTGTGTTGTGTAGGTGAGGAAATATTTTGAATACGGAGAAGCAAATGGAGCTGTTGATCATATATGGCGTGCGATAGCCACCAAGCTTCCACGTGTGCGCACTATGATACACCGTGACCGACGTGCAGTGGCTTGAAATGCAAGCAATGCTGTCATTGTTTGATAGATGACAGAACAGTTACAGTAGCTTGCAGCAGTGAATATTCACCTTATCTCACACTGGATTTTCACAGTTCACTGTTCTGGAGGGTTCCTTAGCATTTACTTCTCAGCTGCATTGCGTATTCGAGGGTGCAATTTCTGAGGCTGGCAGCTCATCTGTATTACAGGAAGTTATCTTCAAAGTCAGGCTCTAGAGGAAACACTAGCTTTCTAAAAGAAGTATATTCACCCTCACAAGAAAGACAGATGGGGCCCTGGGAGGCTTCCTTACATTGTCAATACAATAAATTACTTCCTGGGACACTGGCTCTTCTTCCTTCTTTTACACTGCTTTAAGCCGTTTGGTAATTATGAGTTTATCTTGGTGCAACTACAAGTTTTAGGTATATGTGTGGGTTTGACATAAGTCACATGTCTTGTTCCTATTGATCTATGTGATCTGCATTTAGTCTAAAGAAGATTGTAAGTAATAAAGGCTTTAATTTTTGTTACAATTTTGGTCTTCAAATGCGAGCTTTTGAAACATAATATAGAAGAAGCATTCAGTCACTCTTTGCACGGTCTGCATCAAAACTAACGATGATGCGGGCATGGGCCCTTGAGGGCTGGCAAATCAACTTGAGGTTTCCTGGTCTGTGTCGATAGAGCTATGTGAATCTTGTGCTCTTGGATCAGTTTACATTTGTCATCTTTTGTTATCACACATGCTTTTGGGCACGGGTAGCATTTTGAGTTTGTAAGGTCTGAAGCTTTTCTTCTCATGAGCATTGGAAACTCGTTAAAAGACTCACACATAAAACAAGCTAACGCGAATCAGCTAAAACTATTTAAACACGTTACAAAGAGCTAGAAGAACACACGTGGATAACCAGAATAGAAATAAAACAACTAAGAAGAGTTGCAAGGTACTATACGAAGTCACACGCTAAATCTATTTAAAAAAGCTTTAAAGAGCAAACGCTAGTATTAAAATTCCATCATCTTTTTTACAAGTAGTTGGCATCTCTTTATATGTATGTGCAAGGGTACATGTACGGATGTCGCCTCTTCTAGAACCATTAAGGGTGCAGAGTTAATCTAGTGCGTGTGCGTGTGCGTGTGCGTGTGCGTACAATTGGACTACATTTATGCATGTGCTCTTGGCCCTTGCTTTTCACATGCTTGCTCTTATCTCTTGTGCACCACCAATTTACTCAGAAGGGTCCACACCTTATAAATATTAACAATGCTACTTGATCTTAATGCCTAAGGGTGGTTGTAGGCTATACTTCTAGCCACCCTATTTGTGCCATGCAAAATTTGATTGATGAGTAGTCCACACCACCAGCTCATTGGAGTGTAGGAGGGCACATCATTGAACTAGAAATAGATGATGCCATCGTTAACATACAACACTATGCTACTATTTCTTAATTTACATGTTCCCCCCCGCCAAACATGGAAGGGCACTAGACTCGTAGCAAGGATGAAACTTCTTGACGAGGTATTCATTAGCATTGTTTCATAGCTAATATTCCTCCATATCCTAGCATTAACCCTTGGAAGGACCTTGCTTGCCTTGCCATCAAGCTTTTTTTAAAGCGAGTACATCAAACCTCGATACCAAATCACCCTTGATTTTCTCCTCCTCCTTGCAATTTGCCACCCATGTAGCCCTCTTTGGATGAAGAGGCTTGAGCCTCTGTATGGGTGCTTGCCTCTCCTCTTGAAATTTGTCCAACTAAATGAACCTGTTGCCCATTTATTCTTCTTCATGCTCATCTCTAAAATAGCATTATCTCAAGCTTTGTACTTCCAATAGCATGTTCTCAATTCTTCTTCTTCACTCTCTCGTCTAAAATAGTATATGTTCTCACAAACAAGTCCTCCACCCTTCTAACGAATAAGTAATCGTGTAGCTTATGACTCGTAACCCTAGGAGGAAACGATCGAAAATTTGATTGTTACTCCAAATTTCCCTCTCCTTACTTCACGAGTGAAAGAGCTTGATGCATCCATGCAATATAATGTTGCAATGTTTACTCAAATTACTCAAATTTTCCCTCTCCTTGCTTCAAAAGTGAAGGTACTTGATGCATGCAATATGCTCTTGTAATGTTTTCCTCAAGTTCTTGCTCAATTTTATATAATTGTTATATGATTGTGATCCTCAGACCGCCCGTGAGTAGTGAAGAATTGAAGTTCCTTTTCTTTTGGTTTTTAACAACTTTAACCACTAGCTAGCATTGCTATCAAGGCATAGACCAAATGTTTTGTGATCTGTGTGAGCTCATGAACATCTCCGAGTGTGTCACATATTTTCTTAAACAATTAAATGATAATCAATTCAATTATTGACTCCATCAAGTTTCTTTAATAATTTGGATATTTGAGTTGGTTTAATGGCGTCGTCGTGTGGATCAAGTTTTGCAAAAAATAGTTCCATGGCCGCTCCGCTTCTATATCTTCACCATCTTTTAACATATATGTAGAATAAGAATTTACAGTGAGAGATACATGGACATGTGCATGGACAAGATGTCTAGATCTCTTAAGGACCATGTAAGGAGGGGCACAACTTGCCAAGGGGACTTGGTTCTATGTTTCCTCATCTTGTTCAGGTCTAAATGTTGAGGGGACGATCAATGCTTTTACCAATCGTTGCAGAAAGGACATGGATGGAGTGAAGGGGATGGTGTGGCCTACCTCTGGAGGTCACTCGCAGCTCAATCCAATTAGGCATGAAGTGTATAGGGGCAGGGACAACTCTTGGGTTGTTCTTTGATCTGCGTATAGAGTGGCCAAGGTTCCGCTTGTTGAGCCATAGATTTCACAACTATTCCACCAATTTTGGAGGTTATTCATAACACTTGCAAAAGGTGGGAACACCATGGGACTGGAAGGGATAATTGTAACTATGGCACCACACACGCAAGAAAGTTGTTAGCATGGCCTAGCTTTGGGTGGAGCCTTGCACTTTTGAAATGTCCTTACGATGCCTTGTTAAGGTCTTTTATTTAGGCACCTACCTTTTTTCTTAGCCCTTTAGTCTAGTTGCCCCGTGGTCTAGTTTACCACAAATGACCTTCCAACTACCTCGAGGTGAGAGAGCTCAAATTTGAACTTGCCTTTAAGATTCATAAAAAACTCATTTGAAAGAAGTATTACAAAACTATAAAGCTCATCAAGCCAGTCAACTTACATTCTCTACATGGTTACAAGTGGACTTTTGGTGGGTGTAAAGCATGGCTTCTAGACGACTAAATGTATTCTTTAAAAGCCCCAAGTTTTTAAGTTAAGACCTTACCTTTGCCTTGTAAAAGCATGTGTCGTTGGCTCTTATCTTAGAGCCGCAAACTATTTGAGTATGCTAGCTCATTTTCACTCCATTGTCACATTGGAATGCTCCTTGCCGATAGGGTGAAGGTAGAGCTCTCTATGCCTAGATGGAGGAAAATAGAGATTGTTCTTCATGGTGGTTCTCCCTCACAAAAGACAGGGGAAAGAAAAGGAACGTAATGCAAGAGGGAAACCTACAAACAATCCTATCTAGCATATATATTCATCAAGCAAGGAAGATTCAATAGTATACGTGTAAGCAAGAAGAGGAAAGAGGAGAGCTCACAAGTATACTATTATAAGAGAATGATTGTGTATTTCTTATTGTCAAAGATGACTTACATACAAGTATTGGGAAAAATCCAGACTCAAAAAGGGTCCTCTAAGAAGAGCCATGTCATTACCATGTCACAATCGTGAATCTAGCATATCAACACCAAATTTGTCCGAGGTGGTACATTTAGAATCTACTTTGGATTTCCAACAATGTCACATGTGGGGGTTTTGTTGTACGATTATAAGGTTCACCATGGTCTCCTTTTTTCTATCAAAGTGATGACACGGCTCTTCTTAGAGTGCCCTTTTTGAGTCCAAATTTTGTATAATGTGACTAGTTTTCACCTACAAACAATCCATCAACCAAGCAAGATTCAATAGTATACATGCAAGTAAGATGTGTGAAGAGGAGAGCTCACAAGTAGTCCATTACAAAAGAATGATTGTGAATTGCTTATTGTAAAAAAATGACATGTATAAGTTAAGCAAATACTAGGTTGGCTAAACTAAAAAATGATCATTCATCTATTACTAGTGTTAAGCAAGTATGTACACAAAGTTCTTAGACTTTTTCTATTAGACATAAGGCCGTTTTATATGTTCTAACGTCATCTTACAAAAGCTTAAGAAAGGTAAGTGCCCGTTCGAGTGGGTAAGATGGTAAAGTGTCTTACAGTAGGCTAAGATGGCAATGTCATTTTACAAAAGATAAGTGCCCGTTTGAGTGGGTAAGATGGCAGGTTAGGTAGGCAAAGTGCCTTCTAGTAGGTTGGGCAGGTGGAATCATGTTAACCTACAAAGTTGTTAACATACCCCTCTTCCTAATGGTGTGACCACGTGATATCATCACCCAAATCGGTGGTGAAGCTGTCGAGGTAGAAAGGCTAATGCAAGACGCCTCCTGAAATAGAGCGATAGAATCAGAAGTTGAATCAATTTGGGTTGATTAATAGCTTATCAAATCATATATACATGCACTTAAGATCTGGAAAACTCTTCAGAGACAATCTTACGCTTGAGGATAGTGCATCAAATCACCCACCAGGAACTTCCTACCAAAGAAGTGTGGGATCAAGACATTCCGCAAGCACACTTGAGTGTTTTGAGAAACCTGACCACCGCGGAAACCAGTACTGAAGAATCCATGGAAGAAGGGTTGAGATACACTAGGTTTGGGGAAGAAGATAAACCACACTCCCCAACCAACTCCATTGGGATCATTGATATTGCCCGAGCATTTTTCGGTCTCCAAACTAGTCATGATGAAGAAGCGTAATCTACGGGTATGGGTCCATCAACTAGCGCTGGACTCGGTCCAAGATAAGAAGTGCCATTCCAAGCGTTGAATTCTAGACTGTCAAATACTGACACCCCTCGAATTAGATGAGATATGAAAAGTGCAGCTAGGACGGGTCAAATATTCTTTCCCCACCATCGAGGAGGTGGAATTGGACTTCCAACGAAGTGAGGTAGAACGACAACTCTGAGAATTGAGCTTAAGGAAACAAGAGCTTGATACTCGTAGGGCAAGAGATGAGAGAAAGGAGACGGGAAGTGTTAAAGCACTCCAATAACGAGGAAAAGAACCGGAAATTGCCACAAGTAGAAGTGATGGAGAAATTCTGAACTTGGAACGCATCAACGAGGAATCCAGAATGGAGGAAGGGATTACAACCAGAGAAGAAAGGGGTAACATAGCTAACTTGGCTGTAGAAGTAGAGGACTGACTCTATACCAAGAAGGATATTGAGTTAATGATCAATCACCCTACATTCTCACAAGACATGGAGCTCTTAATTACACAAAGATGCACAGAGGCTACTATTGGGGATTCCCACGAGGGTACCACAACTGGATCAATCCATGAACCCGAGATACCTAGAAGAGCCAATACAGGTAGGGGACGAGGTCTAGGAAGGGGAGGAGAAATTCCCCAGAAATCTAGAAACGATCTAGCCATGGACCTTAATGTGGCCACAAGGGCAGACTTGTTAAATATGGCAGCAGAGATGGGTAGGGAGATGGTTAGGGAACTAGGCTCTACTCTAGAACCCCGACCTTCCCAGATGAAATCCCATATCATTTCAAAACTTTTCCAAAAGTTCTCTGGGGATGGGGATCCTATCCAACATGTAGAGATTTTTGAATCTACATGTGAAACCTGCGGACCGATAAGTGACCTGACCATGATACATGCCTTCTCGCTGCCGCTGACCTTAGAAGGAAAAGCTCGTCAGTGGTTAAGAATCCTTAAGCCTAAGGACAAGGTTAATTTTACAAGATTAAAGAATGTTTTTGTGCCTAGCTTTGCACGTAGTGGTGACAGATGGAGCCCTATGGCACAACTACATAACATCAAACAAAAGGAAGATGAGTCGATGAGGGACTATGTCTCTCGCCGTGAAGCACTTAAATTCAAGATGCAAACTTGGGGGAAAGGTTGACAGATGATCAATTGTTACCTTGTTTCATGAGAGGAGTTAGAGACCATAAAAAGCATGATTACTTGGTACTAGCCCGACCAGCTACTCTCGATGCATGTTGCAAATTGGCAATCGAATATGAAGATAACATGTTAGAATTGCCACAACCCGAAGATGTTAAAACATCTGCAGCAGCAACCACGATTTCGTGTGTCTCGAGTCACCAAGAAATTGGAACTCGAAGTTATAAAGTTGGACATATGACTGCGGATGAGCTTAGCAATGCCATATTAGGAAAATTAAAGGTCAGGGAGGAAGGAAGAGAGACATCGGGGCATGGGCATAGTCACCTTTACCCCCGTAGGGAATTGGTGTGGTGCTCCATGTGCAAACTAAATCACACCGCCACCGAATGTCCACAGTTAAGGGCAAGATCATTACTTTATTGTGTGCACTGTGTAAAATTGAAAAATCATGACACTCAATGTGTACATTTCCAAGGTTTCAAAATGTGGCACAACTACCAGCAAATAGAGCCCCATTGGCTTTGCGAGCACCACCTATGCAGATCACTGCTACTGCTGGACAACCCAACTCTGCCTACTTGCCTAGGGGGATGTTCCGGGTATAATACACTTCGCCCTTGCCACACCACCAGTTCTACCACCACAACCACCACATGCTAAGATCAATCAAGTAGTGATTGAAGAGCCATTAGAAGATGTTGAGCTGGTGCGGGGATTAGAACTTAGTGGTGGGGAAAACTATGAGGACATGGGTGAGGGTAGCCAGAATACTATTTCCTACAGAATAATACGCGAGTACTTGTGTTTCAAACCACGGTACAGTGGAAGGGTAAGGAAATAAACTCAAATATGAGAAGAGGACCTTTACAATAATGCTATGGCTACGGTGGGCCAAATCGAGTAGCCGAGTGCCCAAACAAGAATATGAATCATACACACCAACCACAACAATTGGCGACCACGCCCAATGACATGCCAGTGCTCACCTGCACTAAATGTGGAATTGATCATTTGATCAAAGATTGTCCCTAGAGCAAGTGGTTTTGGTTCTACTTTGCTAATCTAGGAAGATCACACTGCTCAATGTCCTAACACGAGCTCAAGCTCAATTAGGAGACAATGGAAGGAACCGAGCGGATGCGACTATTTCCACATCTAGCCGCCGCAGGAGAAGAGTGAAGAAATTAGGAAAGGGAGACACACGGGTTATAATCCAAGACAAATGCGAAGAACTTACAATTGATACCGGATCCACACAATCAAAGGAAGAAGGGGTCAAGGTATCAGTCTTGGAGGATTAGACCTGGGAAAGCAAGGAGAACAACCAGCAACTCCAAAGGGGGTTGGTGAATATCCCAATGCCGACGAAGAAATAAGGAAGCTAGAAGATGCCAAGGCCTTAGTCGAAGAGTACCAACAACTTCATGAAACTAAGCCAAGGGCCAGTCAAGTAAGGGATACCATCTATCCATGAGATGAACTACCTTAGAATAGGGTCTTGAACATGCCAACCCGATTCCAGAGCGGACAAAAGAGGACTCCTAAACAAACACAAATGCTATCATCCCGATTGCTCTGGTAACCTCGTATTGCAGCTTCATGGCATATCCGTAACCATCCATGCCTTTCTACCTCGACATCTTCACCACCGATTTGGGTGATGATATCACGTGGTCACACCATTAGGAAGAGGGGTATGTTAACAACTTTGTAGGTTAACATGATTCCACCTGCCCAACCTACTAGAAGGCACTTTGCCTACCTAACCTGCCATCTTACCTACTCAAACGGGCACTTATCTTTTGTAAAATGACATTGCCATCTTAGCCTACTGTAAGACACTTTGCCATCTTACCCACTCGAATGGGCACTTACCTTTCTTAAGCTTTTGTAAGATGACGTTAGAACATATAAAATGGCCTTATGTCTAATAGAAAAAGTCTAAGAACTTTGTGTACATACTTGCTTAACACTAGTAATAGATGAATGATCATTTTTTAGTTTAGCCAACCTAGTATTTGCTTAACTTATACATGTCATTTTTTTACAATAAGCAATACACAATCATTGTCTTGTAATAGAATACTTGTGAGCTCTCCTCTTCACACATCTTACTTGCATGTATACTATTGAATCTTGCTTGGTTGATGGATTGTTTGTAGGTGAAAACTAGTCACATTATACAAAATTTGGACTCAAAAAGGGCCCTCTAAGAAGAGCCGTGTCATCACTTTGATAGAAAAAAGGAGACCATGGTGAACCTTATAATCGTACAACAAAACCCCCACATGTGACATTGTTGGAAATCCAAAGTAGATTATAAATGTACCACCTCGCACAAATTTGGTGTTGATATGCTAGATTCACGATTGTGACATGGTAATGACATGGCTCTTCTTAGAGGACCCTTTTTGAGTCCGGATTTTTCCCAATACTTGTATGTAAGTCATCTTTGACAATAAGAAATACACAATCATTCTCTTATAATAGTATACTTGTGAGCTCTCCTCTTCCCTCTTCTTGCTTACACATATACTATTGAATCTTCCTTGCTTGATGAATATATATGCTAGATAGGATTGTTTGTAGGTTTCCCTCTTGCATTACGTTCCTTTTCTTTCCCATGTCTTTTGTGAGGGAGAACCACCATGAAGAACCATCTCTATTTTCCTCCATCTAGGCATAGAGAGCTCTACCTTCACCCTATCGGGGCAAGGAGCATTCCAATGTGATAACGGAGTGAAAATGAACTAGCATACTCAAATAGTTTGCGGCTCTAAGATAAGAGCCAACGACACATGCTTTTACAAGGCAAAGGTAAGGTCTTAACTTAAAAACTTGGGGCTTTTAAAGAATACATTTAGTCGTCTAGAAGCCATGCTTTACACCCACCAAAAGTCCACTTGTAATAACCATGTAGAGAATGTAAGTTGGCTGGCTTGATGAGCTTTATAGTTTTGTAATACTTCTTTCAAATGAGTTTTTTATGAATCTTAAAGGCAAGTTCAAGTTTGAGCTCTCTCACCTCGAGGTAGTTGGAAGGTCATTTGTGGTAACTAGACCACGGGGCAACTAGACTAAAGGACTAAGAAAAAAGGTAGGTGCCTAAATAAAAGACCTTAACAAGGCATCTTAAGGACATTTCAAAAGTGCAAGGCTCCACCCAAAGCTAGGCCATGCTAACAACTTTCTTGCGTGTGTGGTGCCATAGTTACAATTATCCCTTCCAGTCCCGTGGTGTTCCCACCTTTTGCAAGTGTTATGAATAACCTCCAAAATTGGTGGAATAGTTGTGAAATCTATGGCTCAACAAGCGGAACCTTGGCCACTCTATACGCAGATCTAAGAACAACCCAGTTGTCCCTTCCCCTATACACTTCATGCCTAATTGGATTGAGCTGCGAGTGACCTCCAGAGGTAGGCTACACCATCCCCTTGACTCCATCCATGTCCTTTCTGCAACCATTGGTAAAAGCATTGATTGTCCCCTCAACATTTAGACCTGAACAAGATGAGGAAACACAGAACCAAGTCCCCTTGGCATGTTGTGCCCCTCCTTACATGGTCCTTGAGAGACCTAGACATCTTGTCCATGCACATGTCCATGTATCTCTCACTGTAAATTCTTATTCTACACTGACATATGTACCCTTCTCCCTAGAGTATATAACATATATGTTAAAAGATGGTGAAGATATAGAAGCAAAGTGGCCATGGAACTATTTTTTGCAAAACTTGATCCACAGGATGACGCCATTAAACCAACTCAAATATCCAAATTATTAAAGAAACTTGATGGAGTCAATGATTGAATTGATTATCATTAATTGTTCAAGAAAATATGTGACACACTCGGAGATGTTCATGAGCTCACACAGATCACAAAACATTTGGTCTATGCCTTGATAGTGTGACATGAAGTTGGGGTTAGGACTTTGGTCACTTCTCAGAATCAAAAACACACTTGTATGAAACCTCACAGCCTCCTCACCTCCCTTTCTCTCCCTAGATTAGGATAAAGATATACACATCAAAGGTGAGATCATAATTCATGGAAGGAAAGATGAAAGGCTGCAGAGAAGCAAGAATTTCTGTCAGTCTTGCAGCTCCAAACAAAAGGGCGATTCTTTGTTGGAAGAAAATCTTCCGACTCAGGATTATGTGAATGGAAACATACGGGGAATATTGGTAAGGTTTATCCGTTCGAATTGGGCGATTTGGACGGAACATATTAAAGAAAATGAATATGGCAATCACTTACAAGAGGATAAGACACATGGGGTTTGCCTTTTGATAAGGGATTAGGAGGAATTAATCATGATTAAGAAGAAAGAATGGCCAAAAAACTATAAAAATAGAGATACACAGAGAATTGCAGTTTTAAATCCATAAAGGCTATGCAAGAGAGGATTATATAGATGCGTAGAGCTTGATGAGAGCTTCGCGTCTATATAAAAACTTTCAAAAACGGACAACCGAGCGAAAAGTTATGAGCATTTTACTACAAGACTATAAACTTGCCAAAATTCGCCTAAAAATTAGCAACTTTGGAGAAATTCTGATCATCAATGAAGTAAGGGATTAAGAAATTAGTTACATGAGTGGAAAGAGCATAGAAAGAGATTCCTAGCCATATGATCAATTTAAGAAACCAACACCCGAGTGATGAGTAATTACCGGTTGAAATTTGGGTATTGGATCACAAAAACTGCACTTCTCTCTCTTTGCATGAAACCTCAATTTTCGCATAGCCTCTTGCCTTTCATCTCCTTCATGATTCAAGCTAGAGGGTAAGGGTTAACATTGCTCAGCGGACAATCGTGAAGATTTACCTATGGTCCCCAAAGTCTTTCCACATGCTCATTACCGCTAAAATCATTGGTACCTCCAAAGGAGGGCGGCAATAAGGCAAGGGCTACCTTGAGAAGTCACAGGCCCGCCAAGATAATAACTCCTTATCCCACTTATCATGAATCATCAAAGAGGTCCAAAATTGGGTTAAGCATGAGGAGCTAATGCTAAATGAGACATTCACATGTAAAGAGTGTTGGAATAAGGGTTTGAAGATAAGAGAATGGCAATGACACAAAATGCTCAATTGAGGAGGCTCATTCCTTGATTTGAAAGGGAGAGGAGGGCTCCTTTTATAGGTGGAGAATCACCCTCTCTTCCATTGTTACAAATTACAACATAAAAATCTTCAACCCTTCAGTGACATAAGGGTAGATGTCACCATCAATTGTCCTCTTAGGCTAAGTCTTCTATTGATTATTAAATTGAAGACTTTTTGACTTTGAGAGTGTGATGAGATAATAGCCAAGCCTAAGTGGCGTGTAGGTGGAGATCCCACTTACACATGGCGGAATTCTCCTCTTCCATGTAGGCATTCTAGAAGAATCTTTCCCAATTATGCACCTACACACACTCCTCCACATGCCTTCCACACTCCCCAACTTGTTGCCTTATGCTGAATACCATATTAATAATACAATTAAAATCCATATGAGCATGAAGGCCCACTTTTATTTTCCACATCACTAGCCTATCTACTATACCAAAGTATTTATCAAGCATACTTGTGGCATTTACAATGTGTGCACCCTAAATCAAGTAAAACCATTATATTTGAAGATAGAATGCTGTTATCGGGGTAGCCGCCAAGCCGCCGCGTCACCACGCCGTTATTCCATTGTGGGCGTCACAATCTTCTTAGACAAGCTTCCACCTTATTACCATTGCGAAACCATCAAAATATGCACAAAATTGACAATAAAAGATATCAATTTTTCACGTCACATCTTTCCCCCCCCCAGCAGATCCTCCATGCTTGCCTTGGGGGTCTGCTGGCCATGGTGCTTGAGGGTAAAATATCTTTAGCCCCGCCGCCGGTACTCATTGGCATATCCGGGAACCTTCTGGCCACTTGCATCGTCTAGAAGATGTGTTATTTTTGAACTTTTGCTTTATCTTGAAGGGTCTTCCCAACGTCGAAGAAGCTTCTTATCCAGCCGTTTCTCCACAGGGCCATCATACCTCTTTTTCTCCTGGATCAAATAAAACTATCCCCCCAGCCCACATCCTGGAAGGGCTAAAGGCTCCATCAAAATGCATAGTGAAAGCAGTTGATGGTGTCTCCAAATCTTCATATACTTCTTCCTTGCTCTTGTTCCTTCTTCCTCTTCCTTCCTTTTTGTAAGCAAATCTGCAAGAGAGGCCCTAGTGGTGTTTTCTGTAATAAAAGTGAAAGAGAATTCTTGAAGCTCACAAATCCACTTTGCAAACTTCCCTCCTGTAGGATTGGGCTTGCGGACCAAGAATTGTAAAGAAGGTTGAGATGTGAGGAAGAAAAAAGGGCGAGGTAACAAGTATGACCTGAACTTCTTTACTGCAAAAACAAGAGACAAACCACTTTTCTCCATTTCACCATACCTCTCCTCGGCATCAGCGAGTTGTCGGCTTGCATAATACACTGGTTGCATACGCCCTTGTTCTCCCTTTTGCAAGAGTATAGCACCCATTGAATGTGATGAGACACTTGGGTTCACATAGAAGTCCTCCTCCCACCTAGGAGGCTGCACAATTGGACTTTGACTCATGCATTCCTTGAGCAAACAAAAAGATTGAATTTGATCGGGCCCCCATTGGAAAGAAACATTCTTCTTTGTTAACAGATTTATAGGATACATCTTTTCAGAGAACATGTCAACAAAGCGTTGGTAATACTTTGTTTTACCCAAAATCCTCCTTACCTCCCTTACATTGGTAGGTGGTGGGAGGGCCACAATTGCCTGCACCTTCTCAGGATCCATCTCTATGCCTTCTTCTGAGATAACATGTCCCAAGAGAACCACCTTCCTTCGTGCCAAGCGGCATTTTCCAGGATTAAGACACCCTTTTGCATTATCAATACTTTGCAAGGCCAACCTCAACTTTTCCAAGTGATCCATGTGGCTTGAATAAATGCAAAAATCATCCAGAAAGACCCTTATAAACTTCCCCAAGTAAGGTGCAAATACTTGACTCATGAAGCGTTGAAAAGTTTCTGGTGCATTGGTCAAGCCAAATGGCATCACCCTATAGGCATACACTCCCCAAGGGGTGATAAATGAGGTTTTCCTTTGATCTTCTTCACAAATCCGGATTTGAAAGTATCCAGAGTATCCATCACACACTGAATACAATTCATGACCTGTAACTTGATCCAAAATCTCATCCTGAAAGGGTAGAGGATAATAATCCCTCTTTGTGCATGCATTCAAAGGGCGAAAGTCCACACACACACGCCATTTTCCACCCTTTTTGGGAGTGACTACAACTGGGGAAATCCACTATGAATTCTCTACTGGAAAAATAAATCCAACTTCAAGCAAATTAGTTACCTCCTTCTTAAGCACCTCTGCTTGCACTACTCCCAAACGCCTTAGCCGCTGTACCACTGGCTTACTTTGGGGCTTGAGATCAATCTTGTGCTCTACTAAGGTAACTTGGCGTACTTGTGAGTAGCTGTTTACAAACAGGTTAGGAAAGCCATCCAACATTTTTAAGTAATTCTCCCTTTCAGTACCTGCTCTATGGACTCATCTAGAAGAAGTTCATTCTGTTGGTGAAGACTAGTGAGGTCCACATCTCCTTTCTTGCACATGGTTGAAGAAGCTTCCCCTTCCAAGGCTCCATTGTCTTCAGCATCCCCTCGATCCCTTCCCAGGGAAAGACCAAATGCAACTCCCTCCACCTCTCCTTCTGAGATGGAATCCTCGGAGCTACCACTTGTCTCTTCTTCATCGGATGACTCTGACTCTGAACTTTCAGAAGTTGAAGGTTCACCTCTTACCACTTGCTTGCGACGACTCTTGATGTTGTAGTGGACCTTCTTATTCTCACCTTGTAGAATAAGATCACCTGTCTCCCACTTTTGAATTGCCTTCACTTGGCGAAGCCATGGCCTTCCCAATATCAATGGATAAGCCCTAGCATCAGGCTTTGTAGGAATGACCTGAAAAGTCATAGGCATAGAAATACCACATACATCCACTCCCAAATTCCTGACAATTCCTAAGGTTTTCACCCTAGTATTATCAGCAAGTTTGATGCGATAGGGAGAGTTAGTAGAAGACAACTTTAAATCAGCATCTCATTGTTTTTTCACTCATGACATTGATTGACGCACCTCCATCAATGTATGCATTAGAAATTGTCTGTCCCTCAATGATGACATCAATCACAGGCACATCATCTCCTACATCAATATCCACTTTTTGAACCATAGGAGTCCCATTATCCCTCTTCTTCTTTTTCCTAGATTCCCTTGTGCTAGCCAGCTTACCCCATTCCTTTCTGAGCTTGGGAGAGAGTGCCAAAAGCTGCCCAAATGTGATTTGTGCTGTTTTCTCCCTAAGATCTGTTAAGAGGTCATAACTAAGAGATCCTTGTCCAAGAGGAAAGTCAGATTGTCCAATTTTTCTCCTAGATGACTTCTTCTTCTTCTTATTTTTCTCCTCTTCTTCAAATTTATCTTCTTGTTCTTCTTCTTGACTCCTAGTTTTACGACCCCCTTTTTGCCATTAATGGCATCAATGTTTCCTCTTCTTCTTCTGAGCATGTTTCCTCTAAAAGTGCTAAACTTTTATCCTCACTTTTTCTCAACTTTGGACACTCAGTACGATAGTGCCCCTTTTCTTGACATTCATAGCATGTAACACTACTTCTATCCCTAGGTTTATCCTCAGCTCGTGGAACCCTAGGTGGCCTTGCATTGACTAAGTGTAACTTCAAATCAGCAAATTCTGCCATAAGTTGTGCAATGTTATGATCCAAGGATGGAGCTTGTACCTGAGATGTTGAGGCTATCTCTACTCGTGGTGGGGTTGGCACACTCGGAGAAGATTGGAATGTGGACTCAATATGAAGAGTGGCCTCCTTCTTCAAAGCAATACGAAGGGCCTCTTTAAAACTAGTGGGATCTTTGCTAAGAACTTTTCCATGCAAGCGGGGATCTAAAGCCCTGATAAACTTGCTCATCTTAAGGTGCTCCATTGCTAAAGAACTCTTTGAATCTTCCATAGAAGGTGAAGAAGAAGAAGCAACAACATGTAAAGCAGCTTGTTGATATTTGATGAATAAGGCTTCATATCTCACTAAAAAGGCAGAAACTGACTCTCCATCCTTTTGGAAAATTTAATCCAATTGCAATAGTAAAGCATTTGGCGACTCCACTGTCCCAAATCTCTCCTTCATTGCTTTGGTCAACCTTTCCCAATCATTCTTGGACTCCTCTGGCAAAGCCTCATGCCAAGTTAAGGCCACACCCTCCAAGAAATCTGGAAGTATTTCTACCCTCTCCTTCATAGACCAACCCGTCAAGCGGCATGCTCGGTTAAACTCTCGGAGATAACTCCCCGGGTCTTCTCCTTCCGATCCACGGAACACCGGAATGTTGAACATCTTGCACCAAAAGATGAGTAGTGACAAGGGAAATTTACTTGTTTCAAAACCACTTTCCTTTAATCATGCGGGACCTTCAGGTTAAAATAGAATAATTCTAAGTAAAACCTGCCCGCCGTCTCTACCAAAAGATGTGACACGAAGTTGGGGTTAGGACTTCGGTCACTTCTCAGAATCAAAAACACACTTGTATGAAACCTCACAGCCTCCTCACCTCCCTTTCTCTCCCTAGATTAGGATAAAGATATACACATCAAAGGTGAGATCATAATTCATGGAAGGAAAGATGAAAGGCTCCAGAGAAGCAAGAATTTCTACCAGTCTTGCAGCTCCAAACAAAAGAGCGATTCTTTGTTGGAAGAAAATCTTCCGACTCAGGATTATGTGAACGGAAACATATGGGGAATATTGGTAAGGTTCATCCGTTCGAATTGGGCGATTTGGACGGAACATATTAAAGAAAATGAATATGGCAATCACTTACAAGAGGATAAGACATATGGGGTTTGCCTTTTGATAAGGGATTAGGAGGAATTAATCATGATCAAGAAGAAAGAATGGCCAAAAAGCTATAAAAATAGAGATACACAGAGAATTACAATTTTAAATCTATAAAGGCTATGCAAGAGAGGATTATATAGATGCGTAGAGCTTGATGAGAGCTTCGCGTCTATATAAAAATTTTCAAAAACGGACAACCGAGCGAAAAGTTATGAGCATTTTACTACAAGACTATAAACTTGCCAAATTCGCCTAAAAATTAGCAACTTTGGGAGAAATTCTGATCATCAATGAAGTAAGGGATTAAGAAATTAGTTACATGAGTGGAAAGAGCATAGAAAGAGCTTCCTAGCCATATGATCAATTTAAGAAACCAACACCCGAGTGATGAGTAATTACCGGTTGAAATTTGGGTATTGGATCACAAAAACTACACTTCTCTCTCTTTGCATGAAACCTCAATTTTCACATAGCCTCTTGCCTTTTATCTCCTTCATGATTCAAGCTAGAGGGTAAGGGTTAACATTGCTCAGCGGACAATCGTAAAGATTTACCTATGGTCTCCAAAGTCTTTCCACATGCTCATTACCGCTAAAACCATTGGTACCTCCAAAGGAGGGCGGCAATAAGGCAAGGGCTACCTTGAGAAGTCACAGGCCCACCAAGATAATAACTCCTTATCCCACTTATCATGAATCATCAAAGAGGTCCAAAATTAGGTTAAGCATGAGGATCTAATGCTAAATGAGACATTCACATGTAAAGAGAGTGTTGGAATAAGGGTTTGAAGATAAGAGAATGGCAATGACACAAAATGCTCAATTGAGGAGGCTCATTCCTTTATTTGAAAGGGAGAGGAGGGCTCCTTTTATAGGTGGAGAATCACCCTCTCTTCCATTGTTACAAATTACAACATAAAAAACTTCAACCCTTCAGTGACATAAGGGTAGATGTCACCATTAATTGTCCTCTTAGGCTAAGTCTTCTATTGATTATTAAATTGAAGACTTTTTGACTTTGAGAGTGTGATGAGATAATAGCCAAGCCTAAGTGGCGTGTAGGTGGAGATCCCACTTACACATGGCGGAATTCTCCTCTTCCATGTAGGCATTCTAGAAGAATCTTTCCCAATTATGCACCTACACACACTCCTCCACATGCCTTCCACACTCCCCAACTTGTTGCCTTATGCTGAATACCATATTAATAATACAATAAAAATCCATGTGAGCATGAAGGCCCACTTTTATTTTCCACATCACTAGCCTATCTACTATACCAAAGTATTTATCAAGCATACTTGTGGCATTTACAATGTGTGCACCCTAAATCAAGTAAAACCATTATATTTGAAGATAGAATGCTGTTATCGGGGTAGCCGCCAAGCCGCCGCGTCACCACGCCGTTATTCCATTGTGGGCGCCGCAATCTTCTTAGACAAGCTTCCACCTTATTACCATTGCGAAACCATCAAAATATGCACAAAATTGACAATGAAAGATATCAATTTTTCACGTCACAATAGCAATGAGGATGGGACTTGAGGGGGAAGGGAGTCGGGGGTGAGGGTGTGTGGATGATTTCCTCTTGGGGACACAAGAGGACGGTGACCTATTTACCGTTAATTGTCATGGTGGCCTCTTTGCCGCCGTTATCTGCCATGGTGGCTATTTCTTTGCACTAATTGATTTGGTAGTGAGTGGCATCAATCCACTCTTTTTCTCTTGGGGATTCATCCTTGGAGTGCTCTTGCATCTATGACATGAAATCAACACTCCAACTGGATATTTCTTATAGAAATTTTAGGAATAAAATACCCAACACTCATTAGACACATTTCATGTGAAATTTGAATGTAAGTGTTTTCTTGTGTAAGTGTAGGTTTTCGAAGAATTATCCATGCCTCCAAGAATATGAGATTGGTGTGGACCATAGGGTATATGTGGGCTTGCCATGGGTTTAGTTCTGGTGGAAGTTCAAGAGCAGTGGAAGACTCACGAGTTATTGTTTGGGGGTGAGAGAGTACCCTTTGTGGAAGACTTACCAGTTATTGTTTGGGGGTGAGAGAGTACCCTTTGTGGAAGCAGTTGGTGTGGGAAGAGGATCGGATTCGATGCAGTCCCCGTCCAATAGAATCAACATTACCTTACTCGTAGGAAGTGCGTGGGTAGTTGTGTTGGAGGATGACTGCTTCTTGAATCTCACTTGTGGGTATACCACATAGAACTTACAAGCCAATGGGTTAGAGACAATATGTACAGCTTGTGTAAAAGACCCAAGGCTTTGTATACGTTGTCCCATAGGAAGTTGAATTTCGGCATGGGCAATGTGAAGAGATGGTTTGCCTAGGGAGACCCATGTTTCCCATTGCAAAAGATTGTGGTTAGTTGTGGGAGACAAGGCACGTTTTCTTTACATATTTCTACCAAAGGGGAAATATAACCATAGCTAAAGGGTTAGCGTGCTGTATTGGCGAGCTATGCTTACACTTAGGGTGTTAAGTGAGGTAAAGGCCGTAAAGGGTTCATAAAGGTACTAGCCGGTTGACCACAGCTAAAGGGTTAGCGTGCTGTATTGGCGAGCTATGCTTACACTTAGGGTGTTAAGTGAGGCAAAGGCCGTAAAGGGTTCATAAAGGTACTAGCCGGTTGGGGACCACAAATTGCATTCCAAGTGTGCGATTGGGAAGTGCATCAATTGTAGAAAGGATGTTCATCCACTCATGGTCGACTTCATCAGCATTGATAGAAGCGATTGGGGATGGCTCCCGCGTGTCATTAAGGGTTTGATGACAAGCATTGCAAACAAAGAGATCGTCGGTCCTGTCTGTGGTCATAGAATCTTCCGCAAAGGGACCTCTTATCATGGGATGTGCCTTCCCTATAATTGTGAGATCCCTGTTCCCCACCGATCAACGGATTCGGGGTACTAGCAGCGGAAGTAGCACATCATGCGTGGGTAGGGGTCTCACACTCGGGGCCTCGCCCACGGATATCCGGACAAGAGACTAATCCGTCGGTTTGTCCAAAACCGAAACTGGAAAAACTTCCTTTACTCGGAAAGCATGGGCGATTCCACCAGGATAACTCTTTACTCTAACGTAGTCAAGATCATTACGGATCAACTGATCTGACTGCACCTTTAACGGTACTTGGTCAAATCAAGGAAGAAACTTGCACTTGGATCATTGGGATCAACGCTTTTTTCCCCATCAAGAGGCACAGCCGTTGATTCCTATCCATAGAACAATTTCTATCCGGGATTTACTTTATCTATCGTAAAAACAAAAGTTGAGTCTCGATTTATGGATCCATCAGTCCAGCCTAACCCCATCCGATCCCATGGGTTAGCCAACCGCCCAACCACTGTAGTGATGGGATCTAATTTGGAATTTGGTTAGGTTTTGTCCCGGGTACCAAGGAAAAGAGTTCCAAGGCCCCCTAGCCGGAATTTCATGCAAACATAAAACTAGCCACACCACTTACACACCCAATATGAAAATTGCCTTTTTCTTAGCATCAGCTAACTTTAAAACAATCCTTTAATGAAACCATAGTACCACTGATCACAATCTTCCAATTTATTTGGTTGATTCATAACTTCCCATCATTCCTTCATCAGAGTATCTATGGCATCATTGGCAACTAGAACGCTCACCACCTGTCCACACAGGGGCCTTTTCAATAGTTCCTAGCCCATAATACTTGGCAATATAATCACTTATAAAAATCAAGATGGACTCTCGTTGAAGATCAGCAAGATCAACCAACAGATCCATATAAAGAGCCACGGACTCATCCATTGAAGACCAGCAAGGTCAATCAACCAGATCCATGCCCGGTTTCACAAAACAACTCTTACTCCTTGTTCCAATATCTTCCACGACGCACGTGTGGGTATCTTCGGCGACCCAGAGCCCGAGCACCGTATGGTCAGCACCCTCTAGGATCCTTCGCAGGTGACCTAGCGCTTCACTCATAGGCCGCTTCCTTGGTCCCTCATCCACCGTACCGGAAGCTCACCATTTAAATCGAACCGAGGCTGGTCAAGACCTCGGTCGACCTTGCTACGCGAGACGTCCTCCATTGACTCTCCGTCCAGCAGTTGCAACTTTAACAGTTAGGTCTTCATGACCTTAATCCATAAGACGGTCAAAATGCTTCCCCAGCATCTTGACATAAAACAGTCATTTACAAACAGTCACAAAATACAGTTTCTAAATCGAACTCTCGTCTTTCCACATTATCCCTCCTTAGTCCACATTACTTATTCCACATTCCATTCAATGTGTACTCATTCTCATCCATTTCCTCATATCGACGACACATTAATTCACATACACATTCACCTTCACATCCATACATCCACATTTACATGTATACATCCATTTTCACATCCTCATTTGTACATCCACATCCCATATCCACATTCATACATACACATCCATATCCACATCCAACATCCACATCCACATCCACATTCACATTCACATCCACATTCACATCCTCATTTATACATCCACATCCACATCCACATTCACATCCATACATCCACATTTACATGCATACCTCCATTTTCACATCCTCATTTATACATCCACATCCCTTATCTACATTCATATATACACATCCATATCCACATCCATACATCCACATCCACATCCACATTCATATTCACATCCATATATCCACATCTACATGCATACATCCATTATCACGTCCTCATTCATACATCCACATCCACATACATACATACATCCACATCCACATACATACATACATCCACATCCACATTCTCATTCACATCTATACATCCACATCTACATCCACATACATACATACATCCACATCCACATTTCCATTCACATCTATACATCCACATTCATATACATCCACATCCACATTCCCATTCACATCTATACATCCACATCTACATCCACATACATACATACATCCATATCCACATTCCCATTCACATCTATACATCCACATCTACATCCACATTCACATCCACATTCCCATTCACATCTATACATCCACATCTACATCTATATCCACATTCACATCTATGCATATACATCTTCATGCATACATCCATTTTCACGTTCATATATCCATTTTCACATTCATACATCCATACTCCCATCTCCACATCCACACATCCACATACATACATCCATTTCCACATTCCCATTCATGTAACCCCATATGCCTTCACATCTAATCTTTTACATCACATCCATTCTCGTCCTATCACAACCCATATGCATCTTATCCTATCACATACACTTCTTACCTCATCCCATACACATCTTATCACATCTTAATTCATCTTATCACCTCTTATCATCTCTTATACACCTCTTATCACATCCTATCACATCTCATATCTATTTATAGAATACAAGAGAACTCTTATATTTGATATAAGATTTCTTTACACATTTACTTATGCATAAATTCCATTTAAGGAGATTAATACTTCCGAAGAAAAATCAATCTTTTATGCATCTTCCTATGCATAAATTCATTTTAAATGAAAATGACACTTTTGAATTAAAATTCAATCTTTTATGCATCTTCCTATGCATAAATTCAATTTAGATGAGAATGACACTTTTGAATTAAAAATCATTTTTTTTAAAATGCATCTTCTTATGCATAAAGTCAATTTGGTAGGAATTACACTTTTAGAATAAAAGAATTTCTCTTATGCATCTAAGTTATGCATAAAATCCATTTATGATGAAAATCACACTTTTAGTATAAAAAGAATATCTTTTATGCATACCTCCATGCATGAAATCCAATTATGATAAAAGTTACACTTTTATAATAAAATAATCAACTTTTATGCATACCTCTATGCATGAAATTCAATTGTGACAAAAGTAACACTTTTTACATTAAAATAATCATCTTTTATCCATACCTCTATACATGAAATCCAATATGATAAAAGTATCACTTTTGATATTAAAAAAAATTATCCTTTATGCATACTTCTATGCATGAAAATTAAAAATGATAAAAGTAACACTTTTGATATAAAAATTTTCCTTTATGCATACTTCTATGCATGAAAATTAAAAATGGTAAAAGTAACACTTTTAATATAAAAAATTATCTTTTATGCATACTTCTATGCATGAAAATTAAAAATGATAAAAGTAACACTTTTGATATGAAAATTTTTCCTTTATGCATACTTCTATGCATGAAAATTAAAAATGATAAAAGTAACACTTTTGATATAAAAATTTTCCTTTATGCATACTTCTATGCATGAAAATTAAAAATGATAAAAATAACACTTTTGATATAAAAATTTATCCATTATGCATACTTCTATGCATGAAATAAAAATGGTAAAAATAACACTTTTGATATAAAAACTTATCCTTTATGCATGATATTAAAATTCAATTTCTCCATGATTGTAATGAAATTCTTTCAATTAATCTAGGATGATAATTCCTAGAATATGGTAGGAAGTCCTCTTTTTATGCTTTGAATGAGATTAGTTTATGCATAATTTTTATAAAAATTTTGCCATAGCTCCGCTGCTATGACTGATAAATCTCAATTTTTCTAAGGGATAATGCTTATCATTAAGAAAATAATTAAAATAATCTCTAATTGGATTATTAATCCATAATGGATTGAATCATTAATATACATAAACTAAAAGCATAGAAAAAAGCCATTAATTTGGCCTCAAGCATAGCTTAATCTTGGGTTAAGGAAAAGCTTTATGAAAAGCTTGATTTGGATTGAGAACGGGTCATGAGTATGACCATTTCTTGAGTGAGAGAGAGAATTTATATAAAAATCATTAGAATTTAAACATAAATGAAAATTAACTTCAATAGCATTATGTAACTCTTCACTACTATTCAAACTTCAATAGCATTAAAAAAAAACCATAACAATTAAGCTTCTCAAGCTTGAGAGGGGTTGAGAAGAGAGAAACATTGAGAAATTATAGAAAGATCAATATTCACTAATTACCTTACAAATTGCTTGATTCTTTGTTCACGGTAGAGGCCCCCAACCAATCAATTGGTTAAGTATGTTGATGGAGCCACTAATGGGGATTGAAGAAAGAGGGAAGCTCCAAAAACTAGTGAATTATTAAATGAATTCACAGTTTCTGGCTTAGGTGGAGTAGAGTAACGATGCATAAACACTATATATTTTTCAACAAGGGGGAGGCTTCTATTTATAGGAAAAATTGAGCTCCTAACCAAACAAACTGATTCTAGAATTTTCTAAATCAGTTTGGTCAATATTTGACCATTTTTAGATCAGTTAAGCTAACTTTTTGGAACTAGACTTGAATGAGGAGAGAGGAGAGATGAAATATCTCAATTTTTATGAGTTTAAAACTCATTCAAGCATGTGAAATATGCACCTCCTTTAAAGAACTCCCCTTCCTTACATATGTGTCATAATGGAATCATTTTAATATTGCTCATAGTTTTTTTTACTAATAAACCTTGTACATTTTCAACTCTTCATCTTATGTGAAATATGCACCTCCTTTAAAGAATTCCCCTTCCTTACATATGTCATATTTTTAATATTGCTCATAGTTTTTTACTAATAATCCTTGTACATTTTCAACTCTTCATCTTATGTGAAATATGCACCTCCTTTAAAGAATTCCCCTTCCTTACATATGTCATATTTTTAATATTGCTCATAGTTTTTTACTAATAAACCTTGTACATTTTCAACTCTTCATCTTATGTGAGCATTTAAGGGACTCCCCTTTCTTACATATGTGTCATAATAAAATCATTATACCCAAAATATCTCATATTTTTAATATTGCACATAGTTTTTTTTACTAATAAACCTTGTACATTTTCAACTCTTCACCTCATGTGAGCATTTACTCATTTTTGGGTATTTTCTTTTTACAAGTTGGATTTATCTCCTCCCTACACATGGATTGATGCTATTGGTCCATAGGAACCTTAATTGGACCATAGTCTAAAGATTTCTGAAAATCTAGACCCTTAGGCTAAGGTTCTTTATAGCTATTTTCAATTAATTCCAATTGCACATTGAAAATTCTTTTTGAATTTCTGTTTCAGGGGAACTCATCTGAATTAGAAGAGATATTTTTCTATCCAAAAATATTCAAAATCTGAATATTCTCTCTCTAGAATATTTTTCTCTCTCTAGGCTAAAACAGATAGAAACAAGGTCTTTATATTTCTGAAGAGGGATTGATTACAGGGAAAGATACTAGACATCAAAAAGGGGGTGGGGGAGGAATCTTACATTCTACCCCACTTAAAAAAACGCGAGATGTCCTCATCTCGCAACTTGTGATAATTTCGCAAGATTCACGAATATGAGACTTAGAGAAAAATTTTAATCAAGATTAACCACCAAGATAAGTCTTAAAGAGAGCAAGATTCAAAATACGAACAAGATTTAAACTTTATTCATTCTCGGAACTTATACAGTAAAGATAGAGGAACTCTTTACACTTCCATAAGTCCGTCCATCATATGGTCACAAAAGCAGTCCTCACAAGCTGCACAAGTATAAGGTAACTCATCTATGGGAATGATTCTGTGGGTTATTGCTGCGCCTATCTCAGTGGTATGAGGTGTTCTAAGAAAAGGACCTCTGAGAGGCAAGCCAAAAACGGGGTAAAGGCATATCTTCTCATGAGGAAGAAAACACGCCAGTAAGAAGACCCGCTCAGAAAACCCAGGATGCCTTGATCTCATGACGCATTAGTATCGGGGACCCAAACCCAAAGCTTCAATAACCATGGCCAAGCGGACATTGTTACGAAAGTGCTGCTGACCCCAGGGTGTTACCCTAGTTATGTCTTGATAGGTCCGCCATTTTGTCTGCGCTACAGAAGTTCCCAAGTGAGGGAAAAGTGAGCGCTCATACTGCTCTATAAAATCTTTCTTCACAGACTCCCTTGCGTCTTGAAGGTGAGAAATCATCATGGATAAAACTAATTCTTGTTGCCAAGCCATGAAGGAGATTAAGAAAGAAGGGAGATCGATGGAAGTAAGATTACTGTGAACGACAAGTAAAAGTTACGACTTATATAAAGGAAGGAGCTAGCGTAACTTAGAAGCCAACGGTAACTTGCCACTGAAGTTTTACCGTCTTTCCATGATTTGGGTTTGGCACATTTTTCTATAGAAGGCATTCAAAACTTTGAGATGAGGAGATAAAAGAAGTTCGTAAGCTAAATCACCTACTTTCTTTGGTCCACAATATCTGGGAGATAACTTCTTCCCAAGAGATAAAGAACTTCTTTTGGGCCGTACTCGAATGAAGACCAAAACCTTGATATCCAAAACATCGATTCTCACTTCTGAACTCATTTTTCTGAATCTTAAAACAGGTGGGACTCTTGAGAAGTATTCAGGAAAAAGGTTCTTCCTTTTTTAAACAGAATCTTTCTTTTATTTTAGAGAGAGAATAATTATAAGATCAGAAAGGGAGATTCTTACTCCTGTATACCTCTAAGGCTGGGGGAGAATCTTACATTCTACCCCACTTGAAAAGTGCGAGATGTCCTCATCTCGCAAGGTAGAGGACAACTCTTTTTCTTAAGATCCAATTTATTCTGGGGTTCCTTATATTCTGGTCAACCCAACAGAATACGGGGATAATTATCCCTTATATAGAACTCATCATTAAATAACAATTCATTCAGATCATATCATTCATATCTTTAACACGATAATGGTCCATTAGACTGAAAATTTTCCTTCTGAACATTCCTCCACAGGAATTTTAGTTAAGCAAGTTCTCAATTTGTCATCCCTTAACGTAATCTACCGTCTCAAGTGTTAACAGTAGCAATCTGACAGCACAATCCACTAATCTCATAGTGATTTGCTGAAATCATTATCATCATTCCAGTTATGAATATCATCACTGGGACTCGTCCCATTCATCCTCATTGAGGTTTCGCTCAGCTTATTACACTTCAACCAATTTTGAGGGATCATCATTTTTCAATCAGAATCCAAATCAATTCATCAATTCTCAAACAGAATTAAAAATCATATCAACCACATTCGAATTCATCATCTGGATAGCATTAACGCTTATAATTTCAAGTCTTAGATTTACTCGTATATACTGTCAGTAAAGAGCTACAGTTATACTCTCGGTATATACGGATAGTCATGGCCCTTGGAATTATAAGGTAAATACCATCATGTCTAGGCCTCAAGCAAGTCAAGGATTCTATATAATTGCGGTACTTCCATCTAAAGACCCAATTACCAAATTATGAATTTCAGTTTGAATATCAAATTGTATGAATTATATCACACAATTACAACCTTTTTTGTGCTTCTTGATAAATTTTTGACATAATTGGTTTCTCAGTTGATCTTTATTAACCAAATGCTCTGATACCAACTGTGAGATCCCTGTTCCCCACCGATCAACGGATTCGGGGTACTAGCAGCGGAAGTAGCACATCATGCGTGGGTAGGGGTCTCACACTCGGGGCCTCGCCCACGGATATCCGGACAAGAGACTAATCCGTCGGTTTGTCCAAAACCGAAACTGGAAAAACTTCCTTTACTCGGAAAGCATGGGCGATTCCACCAGGATAACTCTTTACTCTAACGTAGTCAAGATCATTACGGATCAACTGATCTGACTGCACCTTTAACGGTACTTGGTCAAATCAAGGAAGAAACTTGCACTTGGATCATTGGGATCAACGCTTTTTTCCCCATCAAGAGGCACAGCCGTTGATTCCTATCCATAGAACAATTTCTATCCGGGATTTACTTTATCTATCGTAAAAACAAAAGTTGAGTCTCGATTTATGGATCCATCAGTCCAGCCTAACCCCATCCGATCCCATGGGTTAGCCAACCGCCCAACCACTGTAGTGATGGGATCTAATTTGGAATTTGGTTAGGTTTTGTCCCGGGTACCAAGGAAAAGAGTTCCAAGGCCCCCTAGCCGGAATTTCATGCAAACATAAAACTAGCCACACCACTTACACACCCAATATGAAAATTGCCTTTTTCTTAGCATCAGCTAACTTTAAAACAATCCTTTAATGAAACCATAGTACCACTGATCACAATCTTCCAATTTATTTGGTTGATTCATAACTTCCCATCATTCCTTCATCAGAGTATCTATGGCATCATTGGCAACTAGAACGCTCACCACCTGTCCACACAGGGGCCTTTTCAATAGTTCCTAGCCCATAATACTTGGCAATATAATCACTTATAAAAATCAAGATGGACTCTCGTTGAAGATCAGCAAGATCAACCAACAGATCCATATAAAGAGCCACGGACTCATCCATTGAAGACCAGCAAGGTCAATCAACCAGATCCATGCCCGGTTTCACAAAACAACTCTTACTCCTTGTTCCAATATCTTCCACGACGCACGTGTGGGTATCTTCGGCGACCCAGAGCCCGAGCACCGTATGGTCAGCACCCTCTAGGATCCTTCGCAGGTGACCTAGCGCTTCACTCATAGGCCACTTCCTTGGTCCCTCATCCACCGTACCGGAAGCTCACCATTTAAATCGAACCGAGGCTGGTCAAGACCTCGGTCGACCTTGCTACGCGAGACGTCCTCCATTGACTCTCCGTCCAGCAGTTGCAACTTTA
Source organism: Cibotium barometz (assembly GCF_041138505.1). NCBI lineage: Eukaryota > Viridiplantae > Streptophyta > Polypodiopsida > Cyatheales > Cibotiaceae > Cibotium > Cibotium barometz. Next base: position 7,796,411 of record NC_141110.1, read on the forward strand.
ACAGTTAGGTCTTCATGACCTTAATCCATAAGACGGTCAAAATGCTTCCCCAGCATTCTTGACATAAAACAGTCATTTACAAACAGTCACAAAATACAGTTTCTAAATCGAACTCTCGTCTTTCCACATTATCCCTCCTTAGTCCACATTACTTATTCCACATTCCATTCAATGTGTACTCATTCTCATCCATTTCCTCATATCGACGACACATTAATTCACATACACATTCACCTTCACATCCATACATCCACATTTACATGTATACATCCATTTTCACATCCTCATTTGTACATCCACATCCCATATCCACATTCATACATACACATCCATATCCACATCCAACATCCACATCCACATCCACATTCACATTCACATCCACATTCACATCCTCATTTATACATCCACATCCACATCCATACATCCACATTTACATGCATACCTCCATTTTCACATCCTCATTTATACATCCACATCCCTTATCTACATTCATATATACACATCCATATCCACATCCATACATCCACATCCACATCCACATTCATATTCACATCCATATATCCACATCTACATGCATACATCCATTATCACGTCCTCATTCATACATCCACATCCACATACATACATACATCCACATCCACATACATACATACATCCACATCCACATTCTCATTCACATCTATACATCCACATCTACATCCACATACATACATACATCCACATCCACATTTCCATCCACATCCACGTTCATATATCCATTTTCACATTCATACATCCATACTCCCATCTCCACATCCACACATCCACATACATACATCCATTTCCACATTCCCATTCATGTAACCCCATATGCCTTCACATCTAATCTTTTACATCACATCCATTCTCGTCCTATCACAACCCATATGCATCTTATCCTATCACATACACTTCTTACCTCATCCCATACACATCTTATCACATCTTAATTCATCTTATCACCTCTTATCATCTCTTATACACCTCTTATCACATCCTATCACATCTCATATCTATTTATAGAATACAAGAGAACTCTTATATTTGATATAAGATTTCTTTACACATTTACTTATGCATAAATTCCATTTAAGGAGATTAATACTTCCGAAGAAAAATCAATCTTTTATGCATCTTCCTATGCATAAATTCATTTTAAATGAAAATGACACTTTTGAATTAAAATTCAATCTTTTATGCATCTTCCTATGCATAAATTCAATTTAGATGAGAATGACACTTTTGAATTAAAAATCATTTTTTTTAAAATGCATCTTCTTATGCATAAAGTCAATTTGGTAGGAATTACACTTTTAGAATAAAAGAATTTCTCTTATGCATCTAAGTTATGCATAAAATCCATTTATGATGAAAATCACACTTTTAGTATAAAAAGAATATCTTTTATGCATACCTCCATGCATGAAATCCAATTATGATAAAAGTTACACTTTTATAATAAAATAATCAACTTTTATGCATACCTCTATGCATGAAATTCAATTGTGACAAAAGTAACACTTTTTATATTAAAATAATCATCTTTTATCCATACCTCTATACATGAAATCCAATATGATAAAAGTATCACTTTTGATATTAAAAAAAATTATCCTTTATGCATACTTCTATGCATGAAAATTAAAAATGATAAAAGTAACACTTTTGATATAAAAATTTTCCTTTATGCATACTTCTATGCATGAAAATTAAAAATGGTAAAAGTAACACTTTTAATATAAAAAATTATCTTTTATGCATACTTCTATGCATGAAAATTAAAAATGATAAAAGTAACACTTTTGATATGAAAATTTTTCCTTTATGCATACTTCTATGCATGAAAATTAAAAATGATAAAAGTAACACTTTTGATATAAAAATTTTCCTTTATGCATACTTCTATGCATGAAAATTAAAAATGATAAAAATAACACTTTTGATATAAAAATTTATCCATTATGCATACTTCTATGCATGAAATAAAAATGGTAAAAATAACACTTTTGATATAAAAACTTATCCTTTATGCATGATATTAAAATTCAATTTCTCCATGATTGTAATGAAATTCTTTCAATTAATCTAGGATGATAATTCCTAGAATATGGTAGGAAGTCCTCTTTTTATGCTTTGAATGAGATTAGTTTATGCATAATTTTTATAAAAATTTTGCCATAGCTCCGCTGCTATGACTGATAAATCTCAATTTTTCTAAGGGATAATGCTTATCATTAAGAAAATAATTAAAATAATCTCTAATTGGATTATTAATCCATAATGGATTGAATCATTAATATACATAAACTAAAAGCATAGAAAAAAGCCATTAATTTGGCCTCAAGCATAGCTTAATCTTGGGTTAAGGAAAAGCTTTATGAAAAGCTTGATTTGGATTGAGAACGGGTCATGAGTATGACCATTTCTTGAGTGAGAGAGAGAATTTACATAAAAATCATTAGAATTTAAACATAAATGAAAATTAACTTCAATAGCATTATGTAACTCTTCACTACTATTCAAACTTCAATAGCATTAAAAAAAAACCATAACAATTAAGCTTCTCAAGCTTGAGAGGGGTTGAGAAGAGAGAAACATTGAGAAATTATAGAAAGATCAATATTCACTAATTACCTTACAAATTGCTTGATTCTTTGTTCACGGTAGAGGCCCCCAACCAATCAATTGGTTAAGTATGTTGATGGAGCCACTAATGGGGATTGAAGAAAGAGGGAAGCTCCAAAAACTAGTGAATTATTAAATGAATTCACAGTTTCTGGCGTAGGTGGAGTAGAGTAACGATGCATAAACACTATATATTTTTCAACAAGGGGGAGGCTTCTATTTATAGGAAAAATTGAGCTCCTAACCAAACAAACTGATTCTAGAATTTTCTAAATCAGTTTGGTCAATATTTGACCATTTTTAGATCAGTTAAGCTAACTTTTTGGAACTAGACTTGAATGAGGAGAGAGGAGAGATGAAATATCTCAATTTTTATGAGTTTAAAACTCATTCAAGCATGTGAAATATGCACCTCCTTTAAAGAACTCCCCTTCCTTACATATGTGTCATAATGGAATCATTTTAATATTGCTCATAGTTTTTTTTACTAATAAACCTTGTACATTTTCAACTCTTCATCTTATGTGAAATATGCACCTCCTTTAAAGAATTCCCCTTCCTTACATATGTCATATTTTTAATATTGCTCATAGTTTTTTACTAATAATCCTTGTACATTTTCAACTCTTCATCTTATGTGAAATATGCACCTCCTTTAAAGAATTCCCCTTCCTTACATATGTCATATTTTTAATATTGCTCATAGTTTTTTACTAATAAACCTTGTACATTTTCAACTCTTCATCTTATGTGAGCATTTAAGGGACTCCCCTTCCTTACATATGTGTCATAATAAAATCATTATACCCAAAATATCTCATATTTTTAATATTGCACATAGTTTTTTTACTAATAAACCTTGTACATTTTCAACTCTTCACCTCATGTGAGCATTTACTCATTTTTGGGTATTTTCTTTTTACAAGTTGGATTTATCTCCTCCCTACACATGGATTGATGCTATTGGTCCATAGGAACCTTAATTGGACCATAGTCTAAAGATTTCTGAAAATCTAGACCCTTAGGCTAAGGTTCTTTATAGCTATTTTCAATTAATTCCAATTGCACATTGAAAATTCTTTTTGAATTTCTGTTTCAGGGGAACTCATCTGAATTAGAAGAGATATTTTTCTATCCAAAAATATTCAAAATCTGAATATTCTCTCTCTAGAATATTTTTCTCTCTCTAGGCTAAAACAGATAGAAACAAGGTCTTTATATTTCTGAAGAGGGATTGATTACAGGGAAAGATACTAGACATCAAAAAGGGGGTGGGGGAGGAATCTTACAATAATTAAGTTGATTTTGAGCGTTGGATCCCTTTCTCAAATGTAGACATAATCTGTGTCCCAATCATGGACTAGTCGTGTTAGTCTCATGAAGGGCCTTCCCAAGATGCTCTCATAGCCACTGTGACAAAAGTCCATGATGACAAATGTGTGGTTGAAGTTCATGTTACACACTTTAATGGGGAGGTACTTCAATAGGCTAAAGGGGTGTTGTGTATGTCCCATCCCCAATCCATATCGTCAATTGGTGGGTGGGAGTCAGGGGTGGTTGTCTTGAGTTTTCCCAGTACTTCTGTGTGATGAGGTTGATGCCAGCACATCCATCTAGGATGCCTGGGACCTCATGTCCCATCTCGTAGGAAAAGAGCAGGGTTGCATTAGTGGCATCACTTTCAAAGTATTGGTGCATCACATTTACTCCAACTGTTGGTGTGCCTTTGGGGTGTGGGCTCATTGAGTGGTTCATGCGGATGGGGCTCAAATTCATATGAGGAATCTGAGTTATCTCTCTCCTTTACGAAAGCCTGTAGTTTTCGTTCCATCCAATTGTGCGCTTTTGCCGCACAGGTCGTAGCTGGGGACGGACACCGTATGCGAGCCACGAATGGCTGCAAGCATACAACCAGGGAAGGAAGCTCAAACAGAATGCAAAGGGTGTGTCACTCACCGCTCAACTGCCGCCTTGAAGGATTCCCGCATCGCAGCAGTGAAGAAGGAGCCGCCATCGCCGCTCTACCGCCTCTCCGCTGCCGTGCCACTACACAGTGCTCGATCGCTCTCTCACTCACTCTCTCTCTCTCTCTCACACACACACGCAGGAGAAGGAAACCAAGGAGATAAGGCAAGAGCACTCTTGTATTCACAACACATGAGAATGAAGATTTTAGGGTTACATTTGACTCTTATAGGTGACTTGGCCGTTCACACTTGGGCGCCCATATATGGCTGACCGATCCTAACCCTTATCCTACTAATATTCAAGGTGTGCCTCTCATCGACAATCACCCAATCCCTTCATCCTTAACATATGGTGTCTATAAGCCCGGCCCATGACTCAGAATATTTAAATTAATGACGTAAAACATAGTATGTCTCAATGTCCGTCAGGTTAACATGCCCCCCTTCCTGATGTAGATTCCGTCCTCGGAAGCTATGGTATGGTAAGCTCGAGAGGGTTGTTGTTGACCGTCTGCAAAACAGGGAAGTAGAGTGAAAGTATGCTGGAATTCAAAAGATATAAAGTGTATAAATTCAAGCATGTTAGACCACAATGGATGTTGTTATGAGAACTTAGTTTAAGGGTCACATGAATGAGCTAGTGTAGCAAATTAACAGGAGTTTAAAATTATTAAAAGTAAATCAAGAGTAAGCAAGGTGTCAAAGGTTAATCAAGGTTTATAACTGGCCTAAGTCAAGGAAAATAACCAAGCTTAATAAATAAATAGATGACCACACTGTGTCTACTCTAAGAACAAGTTAATACCACAAGCCTAGGGACACAAGAAACATCAGAGTTACAGGAGTTTTTTGCCTTTATTTTTTTTAATGCACGTGACAATTTTTACACACAATGGCGACCTTCCTAAGGCAAAACTAACATCGATCCTGGTACCATGTTTAACACAAGGCATTATCCAGGAATCTATTAGCTCACTTTAGGCAAGGCTACCCCCTACCAACCAAGGCATCGGTCTGGAGTAGAATACTCCTCGCCTACCAAGTATCAATAAGGCGATAGGCCAACATTAAAGCACATCATAGACTTGTATTGCCATTTATTATAGGCTTTTTTTTAAAAAATCTATTTCTTTTGATCTTCGCTCTTGAACTATAATTTGTCTTGCATCCTTTCGACAAAGGGGTAATAGCTATGTCCTAGAGGTCAACACACACATGGCTAGGTGTCAAACATTAAGATGGTTTGACCCTAGACCTAAGACAATCGTATTCCAAGGTTAACTAAAGACGTCATATTGCCTAGGAATATTTTCAATAAAGTTAAGCTCATTAATGATTTACACTAGCATGCAAGCAACTTCAAAAACTAAGTAGTACATTGACAATTTCCATGTGGTCATGCATTATAGTTTATGCAATTAATTGAACAGTAAAAACGAAAGAGAGTGGGTATGGAAGAATTACACCTGTAATTGGAGATCTCCTTGATTTGACGAGACAGCTTGTAATTTGATGTAGATATATTTTGATGAACGTTGCGGCAGTCTCAGGACTTGAAAGCGAACCCACCTCAAACTTTTCAACCTGTACAATCAACTAACAAGCACTATACCTCGAGAGGCACATCAGTATGAAAATTTCAAGACTTGTTTAAGGAATCTAAACTAGAAAAAACTAGAAAACACTAACCTACCTACCAGTCACCACACTACTACTAAGGATACGGTAAGAGGATGTTGTAGAGTCCTGGCTCTAGCCCTAAGGCTAAGCCTCTATCCGCATCATCCAAACAAATAAAGTCAACCTCAGTAGTGCCATGAGTTTCATCCGTCCATTCATCATTGTCAGATATTTCCTTTTCATTTTCCCATCCACATAAACTCATCAAAAATGTAACCATGCGAGGATAGTCATCTTGTGGAAAAGGAAAGCATTGGGCTATCGGGGATATGTCCTCTACGGAGTAGGGGTCAGTCATGGTCAATAGGCAAATTAGCCATTCTAATTCCTCAACATTTTCCTCTCTGGCTAGTACATCTATATGATCCCATTCAGTTTCAATTACAGGATAGCACATGTGGAATATCTGAGAAAGGTACAGATGATACCTCTCACCAAAGGTAGTTTTGGATGAAGTGTATGATGATCGGGCATCTGCCATATCTGCAAACACAGATATAGCATCAGTAGGTTTATGAGACAGGTCAATCTAGTTCTTGATTGTATACGGATATTTCTCTTGTTTTTGTGCTCTTGCTCTTTTTACTATTTTTTATTTTTCTTTTCTTTTTTAAAAAAAAATTAAAATGTATGAAGCTATATATATACATCCCCTTGAATTTGGCAATTACATGGTCAGGGGAGAAGGTTAAGGAAGAAGCATTAGAATGTCGAGCGTGAGTACATGCTCCCCCTTTCCTTGGGTAGATCATATTATTTGCAATGATGTTGTAGCCTCTTGGAACCAATTTGTCCAGCGGGTCATAGGTTGTGATGTGGGCAGATAGCTTTTTATGACCCTTGTGGCCACATCCAATTGCAGAGATGGTAGTGTACGCTCCCATTGACGAATGGAGGAAATGGTTTCCGACGATACTATTACAAGGGGAGACGTAGACTCATCGGTTTTTTGTTGGGTGTTGACAAGAGTAGGTGTAGAGCATGTAGAAACTTCTATATGAGTGTGTGCCTGGCATGAGGAGCTAGAAGCTTCATGTGGCTCCCCCCTTCCTGAGCTAGGTGGTAATGATCGATATCATTTGGGAATCCAAACTAACTCTGGAAGAAGTGGTGCGGAGCACTCTATTATCTTTCCCTTACCACGGTCTTGAATTGTCATTGGGGTGGCAACAATTGGTTTGCAAGGTTTTACAGGTGATGTAGAGGGATTCAACTTATGTTTAGGGACCCAAATCTGGTCATTCCCCTCGTAGTACCCTTGGGCTACTAATAATTTTTTAGGGATCCATCGCGATGTTACATTGCCCTTTCTCGGGTGGGTAGCTGCTTTCCTTTTACGAGGCTTCTTGGTGGCTGAACGAGATTGAGCAGGGGAAGTAGCTGTTAACGAAGCTTTGGGGACCCACTTGTATGTACTCTTTGGCATAGTAAGCGAAGCTTTAGGGACCACCTTGCTTGTTTCCACTCTTGGCGTTGAAGCGTTAGAGGGGTGGCCAACAATCGAAGATGGTTTTGCCACTGGACTTTGTGATTTTTCATTATCTAATATTTGAGTGGATGACTTAGGTGCGGGATTTTGAGCGGTCAGACCTAGTGTTGGTTCTTGCGTTGTGACTTGTCTGGTTGCCCAATCGATATTGCATTTGGTGGCCATCATCCATTTGTGCCCTAAGTTTACAGTCCCTTCCATTGTACCAGCAGGCATAACCAAAAAGCTTTGAATTATGGTTCCCTTGTCATAAGCAACCGAAGTGTGCAGAATTCCTGAGACAGGGGTTTTCTTCTTGTTGATTCCTTGAACTTGGATAGAACTCTTGGATAAAGGTGGTTTTCCCAGTTGACACCACACGCCATATGATAGCAAATTGTGTTGAGCTCCTGTATCCAATAATGCATTATACAGCACCTCCCCGTAAGGACTCTGTAACTCAATTGGGTATCTTAGAGGTGGGTCAGATTCCAGTGCATCCTCCTCTGCTTCCTCGAAAAGTACTTGCGTAATTCCCAAGTTGGCTTCTCGTTGTCTCCTAGCACGCTGTTGACGTTCTTTGGCTTCGACTCGCGCTTGTATCTTTTTAAGCTCAGCTTGTTCTTTAGCTGCCTTCTTTTGATGGATTGCATGTAACTCCTCCTGGCTCAGGGGGTCATAGTATCTTTTGAATTTACTCCCATTAAGGAATCCAATGGTTTCAACTTCGTCGTGAAAAGATGCAGGGGGGAAGAGAGCTTGAGCTCTTGCAAGCACACACACACACTCACAAAACCCTAATAGAGAACACACAAGGTGAGAGGCTGAAATCTACTTCTTCTCTACTCAACACTCAACACACCATATGCAAGAATAAGAGTACACACAATATGAAAGGTACTCAACCAAATACATACACGGGTTCTCTATAATGTGAACCCGACTAAATGAGCTGGCGCTATAACTATGCCAGTCTCTAGAATGGCTGTCACACAGCCTATCATCCCACTGGCCGCATATCTCCCATGATCTCACCAACCATGCCAGTGGTGTAAGTGTGGGGCTTATCCCCCAGGCGGGTCATCAGTGGCCACCGCCTCACTAGACGAGCTCGATATCTCAACACTCCCCCTCGAGCTCAACTCCATCTCATGTACACCAAGCGAAGCCCTGAATCTGCAGAGCTTCTCTGTACCCAATGCTTTGGTGAAGATGTCAGCTACCTGATCCTCTGTGCTGACATAAACAAGGTCAAGGTCTCCTACCAAGACCTTCTCTCTGACGAAGTGGTAGTGGACCTCTATGTGCTTCGTACGAACATGAAAGACTCGGTTCCTGGCCAACTGTATATTGCTAATGTTGTCACAGAAAATGACAACTTGTTTATCCACTGATAGATCCAAATCTGCAAGTAGCTTTCTCAACCAAGCTACCTCACATGCTGCCATAGCAGCTCCTCTGTACTCGGCCTCTGTACTCGATAGAGCAACCGTAGGCTGCTTCTTGCTGCTCCAAGTCACAGCAGCACTCCCCAAAGAAAACATGAATCCAATGGTAGATCTTCTATCTGAGATACTACCAGCCCAATCAGCATCTGTGTACCCATGTACACATATCTCTGTCCCAGTCTCATAGAATAGTCCACAATGCAAAGTAAACTTCACATACCTCAGTATGCGTCTCACTGCATCCAAATGCGGTTTCCGTGGGACCTGCATAAACTGACTCACCAACCCAACAGCATAGCTCAAATATGGTCTGGTGATCGTCATGTAGATCAAACTTCCTACTATGCGTCTGTACATAGTAGGATCCTCCAAGATCTCTCCTGAATCTGCACTCAACTTGCCATTCTGATCCAATGGCACAGAAATAGACTTACAGCCTGTCATACCATACTTGGACAACATGTCCAAGCCATACTGTCTCTGCAGTAATCCAATACCATGTGGTGACCTAATCACCTCAATGCCCAAGAAATATCTGAGCTCCCCCAGATCCTTCATCTCGAACTTCTATCTAAGCAGGATCTTTACATCAAAGATCTCTGCATCATGGTCCCCCGTAATGATCAAGTCATCTACATAGATGACAACAAGCACAACTCCTCTATCACCATGTCTCACATACAGCGAGAAATCTGCATTGGCTACATGAAAGCCAATAGTGACAAGATATTCAGAAATCTTGTTAGACCATGCTCTTGGTGCTTGCTTTAAGCCATACAAGGCTTTCTTCAACCTGCAAACATACTCGGGGTGACCCACATCCTCATAACCAGGTGGCTGCAACATATACACCTCTTCTTGCAAATCCCCATGCAAGAATGCATTCTTTACATCCATCTGATGTAAAGACCATTGCTTTGACGCAGCCACTGCTATCACAACTCTCACCGTTGCCATCTTGGCAACTGGGCTGAAAGTTTCCTCATAATCAATCCCATATGTCTGCGCATATCCTTTGGCTACCAATCTAGCCTTGTACCAGTTTATGCTTCCATCACTGTTATGTTTAACTTTGTACACCCACTTGCATCCAATGGCTTTCTTGCCTTCAGGCAATTGCACTAAGTCCCAAGTTTCATTTCCATATAGTGCATCCATCTCCTCATCCATAGCTTTCTCCCAACACACATTTCCAACAGCCTCATCAATGCATGTGGGCTCTACAACCTGCACAACCTTTGCCATATATGCATAGTGATGTGCCACATAACCATCATATGTAAATCTCTGCACAGGGTTCTTCACTCTCCCTGATCTTCGTAGCTTTTCATTCATGGCTTCCATAGCCTTCTTTACACCAGGTGTTCTCATAGCTGGGATCCCAAGCTCCTCATCAAGGCTCATATCTGAGCCACTAGACTCTCCATCAACATGAGAATGCCTTGCAGAAATGTCAGGCATACCAAGGGGCTCAACCACTTTCTCTTTTCCTTTACGTGATGTACTAATCACATTTGCAGGGCTGGTATTATGACGCAGCCTGCCACTCCATGGTCTATCAATAGACCCACTAGATGAGGACTCTCCTGGTCCACTCAAAGTCTGTGATTGCTGACCTGCATTCTGTGCAACCACACTTCCACTCACATCAGCCCCAACAGCTTCTTTTTCAGCAGCATACCAGCTGCTCATCTCATCAAAGACAACATCCCTGCTTACCCTCAACTCACGTGTAGTAGGGTTATAACACCCGTATCCCTTTTGCTCAAGGGAGTATCCAATAAACACACATTTTTCAGCTTTCGGATCCAGCTTAGTTCTCAGCTCATCTGGCACATGCACATATGCAATGCATCCAAAGACTTTCAGATGAGAAAAATCTGGTTTTCTGCCAGTAAACCTCTCCTCTGGAGTTACATCATGTATGGCTGCAGAAGTTGGAGTCCTGTTCATGATGTATACTGCTGTAGAAACAGCCTCAACCCAATAGCAATGCGGCATATTCTTCTCTTCCATCAATGCTCGCGCAATCTCAACAATGTGCCTGTTTTTCCGCTCAGCAACTCCATTTTGCTGCGGAGTGTATCTGCATGTATACTGTCTCCGAATACCATTCTTCTTCAAATATTCAGAGAACTCATTGGAGAAGTACTCTCCCCCTCCATCTGACCTTAGGCACTTTACATATTTCCCTGTTTGCTTTTCAACCAAAAATCTGAAATTCTGAAAGTGAGTGAACACCTCACTCTTCTCCTTCATGAAATATACCCACACTTTCCTTGTGTGGTCATCAATGAAAGTCACATAATACCTGCAGCCTCCCATAGATATGGTCTTCGTAGGACCCCATACATCTGAATGCACAACATCTAGTGCATTTCTGCTCACATATCTGTTACGTGGAAACACATGCTTTGTTTGCTTCCCAAATTGGCATGCTTCACAGATTTTATGCATACCTTCCACTTTAAATTTTGGCAGCCCTGTCACAATTCCTTTTGTCTGCATAGACTTCAATCTCTGCACATTCACATGTCCAATTCTTTTATGCCATATGTCTGTGTCTGCAACAATTCCTGAACCATTTGCAAACATCGCAACACTCATCTCAGGCATGTCTACATCCAACGTAAACATTCTGCCCACTCTGTTGCCTTTTGCAACCAACCTGCACTTGTCTTTAAAATCTTCAACATAACATCCATCAGGGTTAAACCGAACCTGCAAACCCTGCTCAATCATCTGGCCAACTGAAACCAGATTCTTTGTTATGTTCGGTACATGAAGTACATCTGCAAGGTACTTCACTTTGCCATCCTGCATAGACAATGGCACATCTCCAATGTGGGCAATTGGATGAGCAGTGTCATCCCCTGTTTCCACAAAACCTGGTCTTTCCGGGTTTTTCATCTCCTTGAACCACTCCCCATGACTCGTCATGTGGTTCGAAGCGCCTGAATCCACATACCATACATTATCTTTTTGTGCTGCATCAACATTTTCAGACATGGCATTCACAACATGCTGCATAACAAACAACCTTTCATTATCCTCATTATTTCTGCTTGAGGATGCATAGTTGTTTTGCTGCACTTTCCCATTTTGCATGTCAGCCTGCTTCTTATAACATTCTGACTGCACATGTCCAGGCTTACCACAATAATAGCATTCACGTGCATCATTATATTGCCTTTGCCAATTTCCACGGCCTCTTTGACTCCCCCTGCCTCTGAATTTGCCTCTTCCACCTGCGTGTTGTTGTTGTTGTTGATTCTGGGACTGTTGTTGTTGCTGCTGCTCTGCTGGCCATAATTCTGATTACTTGTTCGGCCACCTCCTTGACCACGTCCACGGCCTCCTCTACCTCGTCCTCTTTCTGAACTCGTGTAGAAGGCCTGTTGCTCTGAACTGTTTTTGCTTTGTGAAGACTGTTGGTCTTCACCCAAGTTCTTCTCTTTGATAATCAGCATAGACACCAAATCTGTAAAGTTGGGAATGTTTTCCCGAGTCTGAATAGACGTCTTAAACGCCTTGTATTGTGGCCCGAGACCACGTAGACAGACTTCCACCTTGTCATCATCATCTACTGACACACCAATAGATGCAAGGGATTCCACAATACCCTTTATCTTCAACGCATAGTCATTCACAGACATGCTCTTTTTCTCCACAGTATGAAGTTCATTCTTCAACTGTATCTTACGTGCCTTGGTATTTGTTTCATAAAGCTTTACCAAGGTGTCCCACGCCTCCTTGGGGGACTTGGCATCCTGAATGTGCCCAATCATGGTGTCCTGTATACTAATGGAAAGCCAATACATTACTTTCCTGGCTCCTTGGTTCCAGTCTTTAAACTCTTTCACATCTGCAGGCAGTCGGATTTATATCCGGTATCTCCGGTGCCTCTTCATGCTCACCTTCTATGTAGTCCCAATAGCCTTTTCCCATCAGGAAATTCGTCAACCTGAACCTCCAAGCATGGAAGTTATTCTTATCCAGCTTCTCAGCCACAATCGGTGTTATGCCATCATTAGACATCTTGCCAAACACACAATTTTACCAGAAACTGCACTCTGGTTTTTCCTGCACAACTGCTGTATTTTCTGCACAGCGGTACTGCAGTCCACTCAAATGTCACAACCAGTGACCTCAATGTGCATACATACACCCAATGGCAACTGTAGACCTCTTTGCAGCACCCACAGTGTCTGCACAGTCAATCTGTCTTCCTGCAGTACTTAAAACAGAGTTCTGCAGAGAATCGACGACTTACCCGCAGTGCTTGAAATCGCCTGCTTTCTGAAAAACGGAGGTCCAGACGCGCCCGAAACGCGGTTTCGCCCCAAAAAATGGGGTCCGATAGGACAATATAGTTGTCCTATAGCTTTACTCCCACGAAGAAAGCTCCTCAATCAGAGATCGTTTGCCGGTGCCTCCCGTAGAGCTCCCGACAAGGGTGTAGTCACCAACACAATAGGGAAGAATAGTTGAAGCTCTTACCCTCGTACCGCTTCCTGTGGTTCTCTTGCTTGCAGCTCAGCCCTTAGCATGAACAGGCTCTTATACCATGAAAAGATGCAGGGGGGAAGAGAGCTTGAGCTCTTGCAAGCACACACACACACTCACAAAACCCTAATAGAGAACACACAAGGTGAGAGGCTGAAATCTACTTCTTCTCTACTCAACACTCACTACTCAACACTCAACACACCATATACAAGAATAAGAGTACACACAATATGAAAGGTACTCAACCAAATACATACACGGGTTCTCTATAATGTGAACCCGACTAAATGAGCTGGCGCTATAACTATGCCAGTCTCTAGAATGGCTGTCACACAGCCTGTCATCCCACTGGCCGCATATCTCCCATGATCTCACCAAACAACCATGCCAGTGGTGTAAGTGTGGGGCTTATCCCCCAGGCGGGTCATCAGTGGCCACTGCCTCACTAGACGAGCTCGATATCTCAACACGTGGAGAGTCTCCACTCTGATGGTACCTTGCGGGGTAATTTCACATACTCTATATGGTCCCTTACCAGCATATTTGAGCTTCTTCTTTTCGTTTCGCACTCCATACATCAGGAATTTATCCCCAACCTTGATGTCCTTGTCCTTTAGATGGCGATCAAACCATTTTTTCCTTCTATCCTTCTCCACAAGGGCATTGTATACAGCCAATTGTCTTTCTTCGTTTAGCCGCTCAAGGATATATAGACGCTCTACTAAGGGATTACCATCCCAACCCTCTTGAGTAGCAACACGAAGACTAGGAATGACAAATTCCCACGGCATGACTGCTTCTTGGCCATATACCATTTTGAATGGTGTGCAATTAATAGCCACTTTGTACGCAGTACGATAGGCCCATAAAGCTGTCGTAAGCTTTAGATCCCAATCCGTGTGATGAGCTTCAACTGTCTTTGTCAAAACAGAGATTAATGTCTTGTTTGTACTCTCGGCTTGGCCATTCGCTTGCGGATAATAAGGAGTAGATTTATGATGGGATATCATGAAATTTGTTGTGAGCTCCTTAATCACTTCATTTATAAAATGCATACCATTGTCGCTCACAAGTTCAAAAGGACAACCAAATCGTGTGATTATATTTTCAAAGAGGAACTTGGCTGTTGTCCTTGCATCTGCCTTACGTGTCGCTTTCGCTTCAGCCCATTTGGTCATATAGTCAGTGGCCACAATAATATAGCGAGATTGTGTGTTTCGGGCCGCTGGGCTAATCGGACCTACAAAGTCTAAACCCCACTTTTCAAATGGTTGGTTTACTTTGATTGGATGTAGGAGCATCTGATCTTTCCTCTGGGGTTTCTTGTATCGTTGGCATTCATCGCAACCCTTCACAAAGAGTGATGCATCTTGGAACATAGTGGGCCACCAATACCCTGATTGTAAGATCTTTCGCGTAGTTAAGTCTCCTGAGAAGTGACCACCGGCTACACCCATATGTGCCTCTTGCAAAATGTATAGATACTCATCCTCTCGGGCACAACGCCTAAGAACGTCATTCTTTCCTCTTTTATAAAGAGTCCTTGCTATCAGGCAATAGGGTTCGCATTCTTTGATTAGCTTTCGAGCTAGATCTTTACGAAGCTCCTTGGGTGGAAAGCCATTAACCAAAAAGTTAACAATCTTCTCACTCCATTCAGGCATTGTCTCCACCATGAACAGGGAAGTGTCCAGTAAGTTATCATCAACCCTCGTAGGAGCCTCACCATTAGGTATGCGAGACAAATGATCAGCCATAACATGTTTTTTGCCAGGTCTCACAACAACAGTGAAATCAAACTCAAGAAGAATCAATAGCCATCGTGTGATTCTTCCTGTGGAGCATGGTTTGTTTACCAGATACAACAATGCTTGATGATCCACATAGAAAACAAACTTGGTGGCAAGGAGGTAATAATGAAATTTCCTTACTGCATATATCATTGCCAACCCTTCTCGCTCCGTAGTGGTGTAGTTCAACTCAGCATCGTTCAACTGGCGACTGGCAAAGCTAATGGGGTAGTCTAGCTTGTGTTCTCCAGGTTGAGATAACACACACCCAATAGCAAAGTTTGATGCATCAATATGCACATGGAAGAGTAAATCCTAATTAGGCATTCTCAAGATTGGAGCACTCGCCAAGGCCTTCTTTAATAGCTCATAGGCACGGTCACATTCTTCGGTCCAAATAAACTCGATGAGAAGTTTATACAATGGTCGAGCTATCTCGGCGAAGAAGAGAATAAACCTTCGATAATAACCAACGTGGCCCATAAAGCATTGGACTCCCTTGTAGTTGGTGGGGGTGGTGGCAATTCCAAAATGACCTTGATTTTACTCTCGTCAGTGGAAATCCCATTTTTGGATACTATATGCCCTAAGATAACTCCGTGTTTAACCCAGAATTGGCATTTGAAAGGATTCAAGGAGATGCGATATAATCTACACCTTTCAAATATTTTTCGTAAACACATCAAGTGCTCGTCCCAAGAGGAATGAACACAAAGATCATCTAAGAAAGCTTCACAGAAGTCCCTTAGATATTCCTTAAAGGCCGTGTTTATCAATCGTTGGAATGTTGCAGGTGCATTGGTCAAGCCAAAAGCCATGACGCGAAAGGCAAACACTCCAAAGTCCGTGATAAATGCTGTTTTAGCTTGGTCCTCGACTGCAATTATGATCTGATTGTAACCCGAGTACCCATCTAAAAAGCTATATGCCTCCTTGCCTACCACTCTTTCAAGCACATGTTCAGAATATGGCAAGGGGTAATGATCCCTTCTGGTGGCTGCATTAACCTTTTTGAGATCAACGCACACTCTGAGTTTCCCATTCTTCTTTGGTACGATGACTATCGGAGAAACCCATTCTGAGTGCTCAATAGGGTATATGAATCCACATTTTACCAGCTTTTCAATTTCCTCTTGTACAATCTTTGCATACTTAGGATTCATTGGGTAGGGACGTTGCTGGACTGGTTTAGCAGTGCTAATCATTGGAATCGTGTGTTGCACCATCGAGGGTGGAACACCCTTCATATCATGATATGTCCAAGAAAATATGTCCTTGAATTCTTTAAGAAGCTTCGTAAGTGCAGCTTCTTCCGCCTTGGTGAGGTCTTGAGTAATAAAAATTGGTTTAGACTCCTCACCCGGATCTGCTAAGTCTATCTCCTTAACTACCGCCGCAGGGCCATCGTAGACACCGCTACTCCCATTGGTAGGCGTTCGTTGGGCTTTTGTGTAGACTACTTTACGTTCCCCTGTGGTGAATGATTTGAAATGCTCGGGTGCGGGGTGTAAGTCTACTGGTTCTTGTTGTGCCAGGCTTTTTTCTTTCAATTCCGCTTCCTTTTGTTGTTGAGCCAACTCTTGGTTTTGCCGCCTTCTTGCAGTACGACTTAGTTTCGGCTTCTCTTCGATTTCTAATTGGGCGACGTCATGAGGTTGCGGAATACACCACATGACACTTTGGAGGTATTATCTCCAATTATCCGCTATCTTCCGATGAGCATCAATGGCTCCTACATAACTAAGCCATTTTGCAACAGCTTTCCTTGTTTATTGCAGTGCGTACATTAGCTCGATAGCGTTGGCGCTTATGTCTCGTTTTCTTCTTACCAAGTTTTTGATTTTTGTTTCTATCAGATTCGGACTCACTTGGTCGATCTTCACTTGTGTCCCCCTCACTTTCGGATGAACTGCAGGAGGTCACTGTCCTAGGCCTTGAGCACCTTGCTTCCACATTTGGGTGAATATTTGATTCATTTTTCCCATCAGGCTCAGGGTCGGTTTCTTCTTGAGATTCATACTCAGAGTTGCATTGGTCAGAGTCTTCGCTACTTTCAGTGTCAGTGGAGTTTGCCACTTTCTTGCCATCAGGGGTCAAGTGCATAACACCTATCATGTTTATTGGCACTAACGGTGGCATATCTTGCCCCTCAGCAGGTGTTACCCAGCTTGTGCCTCTATTCCCCCATGTGTCTATGGTTGCCGCTAGGTGTACCCAATCCACGTTATCTGACTCAGTCATACCCGGTAGGACATCCATATAAGGAGAATCTTTCCCATCAGCAGTCTCTTTTTTGCATGTATAGCAATACCTTAATGGGGCGGAGTGAATAGTGGTATTCGATCGATTATCAATGATAACCTTGCTTTCTAAAGGATGTGCACGACCATTCTCAAGATCAACTCGAATGACAGAGTCCTGGAATTGTAGGTAGACATGGTTTTTTGACCAGTCATGCACCATTTGTGCTTCCTTCATGAAAGGACGTCCTAAGATCATTTGATATGACATAGGATGCTTGGAGAAATCCATTACAATGAAGGTATGTCTTACCTTGTACCCCAGAACCTTGATCTTAAGGTCCCTTAACATTCCAATAGGCTTAGCAATAGTTCCGTTTGCCATCTTAACCACTATGTTTGTGACTTCGAGGTGAGGTCTTCCCATAGATTCCCAACAGTTTTTAGTCACAATGCTCATGCCAGCACCACCATCAAGGATTCTCTTTAGAGTTAACCCCTTGGTAGTAATGGGGAGGGTTGCATTAGATTCGTCCCCTTCAAAGTACTGTCCCAACTTGTTAACAGGTATTTCCACGACTGAGTCTTCATCTAGGTTGGGTTGTAGATCCCAATGTTCCTCCTCATCTTGAAGCGTGTCAGCTCTATCCATATTTGCAAATTGTGGTAGCCCCGCCTTTAGTTCTCCATTGAGAAATGCCTGAAGAGCTAAGAATAGCTCAGGATCTCCGTATAATTTGGATATGATCGTGGTTCTGATTTCCGAGGACATGAAATCCATTAGCTTAGACACATTCAACGGTACTTTTCGAGACATCGCCCCTTGACTAGGGACTGGTGAAGATGGAATCACTTCCTCTTCAATGGGGTCAGGCATTCCCTCACTAAACATTATTTCCAGCAAGAAGGGTGTTTGCCCACTTCCGGATGTCCTATCCTCACTTTCTTCCCGAATGATACTAGGTATAGCTAACGGTTTATGGTTCCGGTGAGGCTGAACTTGCGTAGGAAACACTGTGTTTGGAATTTGGATTTTTCTCGGGTTTGGCTCCAGTTCTCTTTGTGTTTCTTCCACCAAACCTCTTAAGTGTTGCACTTGTTCAATCTCCTCAACTGGGTTTGGGTAAGTTCCAATCTTTTTCTTGAGGGTTTTTGGCCCACGTGGCTTGTCTTGGGGAGTCTCACTCAATTTGGGTGGTCGAGAGGGCATTAACTGACTTGGTTGTGGGGCCGAGGAAGTTTCCTTCTGTTTTCCCTTATTTATGTACTCGCTTGATTCTCCTTCATTGAGCTCCCGAGTGGGTTCCTCCCTTAAGGTAGTGGCTTTGGTCCCCATGGTTTCTATTGAATCAGAATCATCTTCAGGATCATTCATATACACGTGGTCGTCTCCCTGTCCCTATGTTAGTCTTTGAACTAGGCTTGGAGCTTGTGGCATTAAGCGATCTCTTCTGCCGTGTTTTCTTTTTCTTTGCCTGAGCGATTGATGCAGTTTCCCTCTCTTCAAGAATGTAGTTTTGATTTTGAAGCATTGACCGTGTAACTACATTCGCGGGTACAACGGGTGTGGTTCCTTGTGCTTGGTTGGTGACCTCAACCAAATTCAATGGCGTAATCTTGGGTGCATTAGGATTATGTGGACATTGAGCGATCAAATGATCTATGCCACAACGATTACATGTAAGTACCGGCATTCCCGATGTGCTCCCTTGATTTGGTTGCATTTGAGTAGCGATCTTCTGTAGCCTATGAGGGCACTCCGCTACACGATGCGGTCCACCACACTCATAGCATTGAAGAGATGGTCTCCTCGCCAAGGTATTAAGGCTTTGCCCTCTTGTGGCGAGAGCAGCCGCTTGATATACAGGCTTGACTTGCCCAAAATGATCCTCCATGTAGTACTGGGGAATCATTTCAAACGTATCAATCCCATATGGAGCAGTGGGGTCTATCTCCTCTTCATAATCCCCACACGCACTATGTGACTCACAACCCATCTAGTTTATTGGGGTAATCCTTGGATGTGGAGGTTGTGGTCCTAGCACTGGCGGTGGTAACGGCACAGACTGGACTACATTCGGATTCCTTGGAACTATGTGTTGCGGTTGCTCGACAGGTTGTGCAGGCATTAGCGCGGGTACTTGAGGTGTGTTTGACCAGGCTAGTGGTGCTTGATTTGCTAACATTCGCTTAAGTACTAGGCAATCTTTAGATTGATGGCCATACTTACCACATGCATTGCAATTCCCATTGAATTTGACTCTGAATGTGGGACATTCACTCGTGCTATGTGGTCCTAAGCAAACCGAACACCATTGTTGCTCTCTCCTTGGGTACATATGGCTATTCTGAGGAGCTCGATTACCCCTAAAGTATTCTTGGAGAGCCTTAGTAAGGTCGGTTCTCACAGACATTTTAGATATCTTGGGCTCCTTGGCAATAGGTTTCATCGTCATTGGCTCGTGCCCAGATACTTGCGAACTAACGGATTTTGTCTCCGAAGACACCTTTTTACCTGCAATCATTAAGTTGTCTTCTAACTGTATTGCATTGGTAGTGAGACTGCTTCCCACGTTGTAAGACCTCTAATGACTAGGCCATTGTATATGTCCTCGTGGCGCAATCCTCGGATGAATCTATCGAGCAATTGGTTATTATTGAAGCGCTCATCGGGAGTGCAGCGAGAATTTAGATGCTTCAATCGACTTATAAAGTCTCTCACTGACTCCCCTTCCTCGCGTTCAGCTTTTTGGAGTTGAGATGCTACTCCCCAAAGCACACCCTCACGTATGTATTCTTTCAAGAACAATCTCTTGAGAGTGGGGTAGTGAGTGCGCTCTTCAATCCTTAAGGTTCGATACCAATCTCCGGCCTTCCCACTCAAGGTTAAGCCTAAGGCTTTACACTTATGCAGCTCATTGTGCTCTTCCAATGAATCACACACGTGTTCAAAGACTTCAATGTGCTTCCTCACATCCTCGTTACCACTGAAGTTTTGAGTGAGCTTAGCCACTTGTACTGCCTTGCTTCTAGGTTCTCTCTCAGCAGGCATGCCCCACATGTTTTCCGCAATGGATCGTCCGATCGTCTGAGCAAACGCTGCGAGATCACCTAGGTGAGCAGGCATAGCTGGTGGAGGCACTTCTGGGATAGCCTGGCTGATAGGAGTTGGCGTTGGTCTAAGTATGTTGGCAAACGACGTAGGATATGATATGTGACTAGGCCTAGCTCTCCTTGGATAATGGTTATGATAAGGTGGTCGTGGAGCATACGCCATTGGCATACTAAGAGGCGTAGGAGCTACATGAGCATGAGTAGCGATAGGTACATATGGTTGATAGGCACTGGCACGCACTGTTGTAGGTACTGTTCCACTAGGTAGCGGTGTCGTACTAACTACAGCGGTAACATGTGCGCTTTTTGTCATGCTCATCATTGGGGTAGGCATTGTGGATTCCCTAATGGAAAGTTGAGCCAAGGTTGGAAAACTAAAGTTACTGCTCGTGGGCTCAACCTGCATTGAGACTCCACGCGAAACAACATACGAAGGGTCTATGGGACTCACTGAGGGAGTCTCCAATTGTGATAGGGTTGGTTGTTTGGCCTTGCCCGTATCCAAAAATCTCATAGGGCCAGTGGAAACTAAGTTCACTCCCCTATTTTGCCTCTCAATTTGGATAATTCTATGAATAACCTCACATATCATTTGTTGTTGCTCCTCTAGATTAGTGGCGCTAGATGTAGATCGTAGGATTTCTATGTGTAACCCGTGTATAGGTCAGTTAGAGTCTCTGTGTGTAGATCATATTCCCAATTTTCATTGAGAAATATCCCATCTAGACTTGGTGTGCCAAACGGTTCACTTGAAGTGGACGCAATGTCACTTCTTATGGATTGGCTTCTAGGGACCTCTACTTTAGGAAGAGCATCTGAATGTGGTAGCTTAGTAGGGCCCTCATTAAACGAAGTGGGTAGAATATCCAAATGGACACTCTTTGGGAAGGTAGGGTCTACATGAGATGTGAATGGCGAATCCACTACCCCACCTTCTTCATTTACTTCGCTTGTCGCATGTTCAGAGCGTGTAGCTCTACTAAAGGTCTCTATTAGACGACTAAACATGCTAGATTCGGGTTGTGGGGCCCAACCTGGCATGTTTTGGCTTGTCTCCTTAGGGTTCTTGGTAGGGTGCCCTTCCATGGCTTCTGAGTCAGAGGACGAGTCACTATCCACTATTCGTGGATCTTGGGTTGCACTCCCTTGGGTTCCAGCCGAAGGCCAAGATGCTAACGTGGAGGGATGGTGTGAGCCTACGTAAACTGAAACACTTTCTAGTGGTTCAGGCTCTAGCACCCGACCAGAACGTAGATGCATGTGACGTGGGTACCCTACGTGCGTTGGTAACTACCCTTGAAACTCACACAAGTGGTTTCTTAGGTGTTTCGCACCCCGTTTTTACTTGTTTTTAGATTGTTTTTAACCCGTTTTTGACCCCCTTACTTATGGTCGAACCTGGACTAGGGCGTGTGATAGCTCGAAATGAGCGTATCGTTTAAAGGGTCCTAGTGTGCTTTACAGCACCGTGTTCGCCTATCTAGAGCTCCTGTAGTCCTCAAAACAGTCCGTTTCCTTTGTTGGGGGGGAGGGGCGAAAGCCTATTTGCTTGTGGAGGAAAGGGTGAGGGCTTTATCCCACATGCTCACTTTACTCCTTGGGGAGTGGGCTACATATAGGGCACAACTTCCCATAAGCTCTCACTTGAAAGAAAGCTATGGAGGCTCACTCTCCTATATATATATATCAAAAGACCAAGACCGAGGCCGAGGCCGGGGTCGTGGGTCAATTGGGGTTCCTTCTTTTCAAAATTTTTTTCTCCAAATGAAAAATCTTTCCTCTCCACACGTTTGGTTTTTTTTCTTTTAAAAAAAAATTAATTTTTTATTTTTATTTTTTTAGTTTTTTTTTTCAAAATTATTATTTTTCTTTTTCTTTTTTGTTTGGGATAAGTTTTCTAGGGTTTCTATCTAGGGTTCAGCTTTGACCGCGGTGCAGTTCGCACACAGCACAGGTCTAGGGATTCAGAAATCCCCCCTCACACGCAGAAAACTAGATAATAGAATGCACGCCCACACGCGGAGCAGAAAAATAACAAAAGAAACAGAAATACAGAAGACAAATTGCAGAAACAGAGATTGAAAACCACAGAAACACCTCAACAGCAGCACAGACGCCTTTACTACAGTGTAAATTAAACTTCACGCAGCAGCCCGAGCTACAAACTGGAGCTTGGTGCAGGGCAACTCCCCGACAGTGGCGCCAAAAATGTGCGCTTTTGCCGCACAGGTTGTAGCTGGGGACTTGCCGGACACCGTATGCGAGCCACGAATGGCTGCAAGCATACAACCAGGGAAGGAAGCTTAAACAGAATGCAAAGGGTGTGTCACTCACCGATCAACTGCCGCCTTGAAGGATTCTCGCGTCGCAGCAGTGAAGAAGGAGCCGCCGTCGCCGCTCTACCGCCTCTCCGCCGCCGTGCCGCTACACAGTGCTCGATTTCTCTCTCACTCACTCTCTCTCTCTCTCACACACGCAGGAGAAGGAAACCAAGGAGATAAGGCAAGAGCACTCTTGTATTCACAACACATGAGAATGAAGATTTTAGGGTTACATTTGACTCTTATAGGTGACTTGGCCATTCACACTTGGGCGCCCATACATGGCCGGCCGATCCTAACCCTTATCCTACTAATATTCAAGGTGCGCCTCTCATCGACGATCACCCAATCCCTTCATCCTTAACATATGGTGCCGACAAGCTCGGCCCATGACTCAGAATATTTAAATTAATGACGTAAAACATAGTACGTCTCAATGTCCGCTAATACCTATCCCTAAGGTCATTCCATAAATTTGGATTTCCTTTTAGCAAGGTTTCAACAATGGGAATTTGGATTTCTGAAGAAAGGAAGGAGGAGAGGTCGGCAAGGTCACATTGATGAGGAGGTTCCTCATGTTCAAGGCCTTGTTCATAGGGTGGACCGGCAATGGTATATGGAAGTTCAATGTGGTCCTTATTTGACAGGGGTGGAAGTCAAGACTTTGGTGCCGTAATGAGGGTAAAATACCGTAGCAAATTTTGTGTGGGCACCTCGTGAATCTTTGTCGGCGGACTTTGTGTCACTGTCCTCATCGAGTTGTTCGATGTGAATGTGGGATTTGGTCTTGGCCGCCTATGGAATAGGGAATGAGATTAGGAGGCACATGTGGGGCAAGATCTTTGTTTGTCAACATCATGTTGGTGGTGGTAAATGGATCTTCCTCAGCCTTGAGCATAAGCTGGGGCTCTTGCCTTACCTAGTGTGGAAGTTCAGGTTCTTTTCTCAAACATTAAGTAAGTGTGGGGGACTGCACGCACTTGGATACTGGTCAAAGGTCACAAAAATGGGTGGTGGTTCAAGTTGAGCCTGGTAGTGCTCTACGAGTGCTTGGGACTCCTAAAGATGTTGCTTCTTGAGGATGGGATTGGGATACGCGGCCAACTATTTTTGTTGTTTGGTTAGTTTTTGGGGGCTGCATGGGGAGTGGTATTTTGATAGGTTCATCACTCCCGGAGGAGGGGAGGATGTGGTCTTGGTGGAGCCACTGCCAATGCTAACCTGAGTTTCACCTTTTTCAATGTGCTTAGAGTGTTGTTTATTTTTGGATGGGGCACATTCAAGAGCAAAGGTGCTAGACTACTTGGGTTTATTGGCCTTCTTAAGTTTGGCCTGCAAAACCGTGTGATGAGACTCAATGGGACAATGGCAATCTTCCCATGTTGAACGCTCAACACATTGAGGGATGGCTTCTCTTCGATTGTGGAGTGAGAAATTGATTGCGAAGGGAAATCCTCAATTGCTACCTTTGAGCCAAACCTTACGACCTACGGGCCATATGATGAAGGAGTTGAGGTTAACTCCAGATAGACACTTAGTGTACTCTCATCATTGTAAGCAAGGAGCGTTCGTGTTGATATCCCTATCCATGTAGCTCCTGTTGCACATGCTGCAACTGTGATCACATCAAACCACCCCCTGCAAAAGTGCTTATGCCCGATGGTAGGACATTAGAAGAAGTGCAGGTGGTAGAGAAATTGATCCAAGCTGCTAGAGAGCAAAGGAGGAAGAGACCTTGCAATTGGCACAACAACAATTAGCAGCCCAATTAACCTAATATAAGTCCCATGCTAGGAATGCACAAGTAGTGCCCACCGATAGTCTCGATACAAGAAATAACATTGCGTCTACCTTGGGGAAAGACCTAGGCATGAAAATCATGGATCAACGTCTTCTCACAAATGATTGGGAGTATGATGCATTCATAGAGACTCTTTTGGATTTTGCCTTAGGTGGACAAGCGTATGTCGTTAGTTGGGAAGGGATTGTCCAATCCATATCCGGAGCCACAACAGAGGAGGAATGATTGCAGGGTATCTATGATTGTATATATAGGGTCATTGAACATGAAAGAATCCAAAGACCCATGGTGCAAGTTGGGACGTCCAAAGCAAGGATGCCAACAATGAGCAGTAACTATTTTTAGCATATCCTATAACATTGACCTCGAGAGCTTTGCATTTGATCTAGGTATTTTCTTAGATCCAGTGTTATTGGAGATTGATTTATAATGGGATTTAGGTCATGTAGGGACACCATTGTGATAGAGATTTTCTATACTTTTGGGGATGACCTTAGTGGCCTTGGAGATTCCATTGATAGTGAGTTGGTTGATACCACTTATCTCTCTTGTGTAGACACTTTGTCAGTGCTCAGTGATGGTGATCTTTATGATGATCCAGATTTTATCTTAGAGGGACACACACATATAGAGTGTCTTGCACATGGAGATATTGTGGATGGGTTAGATCATACTCATACATACATTGATATGGTAGATAATGCCTTTGACTTTTTGAGTAGTGCTACATGTGACGGTGGCATGAGTTCACATTTGACTCTACGTGAGGCCGACCTTGAGATATGTTCATTTGGCTCCTCCGGGTGTCGACACGAGCCTATGTTCTTTGGAGCCAGGACATTTTCCTTTGGATATATTCTTTGCCATTTGAGGAGCATAGTTTTTGGATATATGGCTTAACATTCAGATGCATCTATGACATATTCCTGTCTTAGTCTACATGATGATTCTTTTGTGCCAGGGCCATTTGACATTCTGGCCAGGAGTTTTGAGCTTCTTCGGTGGATACCTTTCGTGCTAGATTCACATTGTGGTCATGAGGATGGGTTTACAAGTTTTCATTTTGACCCTGGAGCTACTATTTCTTTAGAGTCAAGCTTTCCTTTTGATCTAGGAGCTACCATTACTTCAGCTTGAGAGTTGAGCTTTCCTTTTGTTCTAGGAGCTACCATTTCTTCGGCTACGGAGTTGAGCTTTCCTTTTGACCCAGGAGCTACTACCATTTCAGCTTTGATGGTCCGGGATGTATACCATACATATCCCTTTGATCCTGGAGGATACTCGACTAGCTTTGTTCATCGACAGTGGTTCCTTATCCTCTCCACTTGCACCAGATTATCATGGGACCATTGCCTTGTATTTTGCATGCCTTAGATTTCCTTTCGATCAGTGGTTGCATAGATAGCTTCATCATTGCAATGGGAGCTCTTTATCCTTTCCATTTGACCTTGAGGGTCATATGATTCATGTATGGGTCTTCTGCTACATGGATGTGATTTTTGGCTTTTGTACATAGCCACTTGTATATGTCTTTTCTTTGGGCACAACCACCCTTTGATTTTAAGGATGAAATCATCATAGAAGGGGATGGTAAGTAGATTTGGTTTCACATCCACATGGGGAATGAGGCCTAGGCACTTAGGCTTAGGGACATTTACATGTGTACTTTTGGGGGGCTTTGGGCTAAGGCTCATTGAAAATGTACCTTTTTGATCATATTCACTTTATAAACATCTATGTCTTCTTGGTGCTCATGCCCAAGATTTCATGGCATTCTTGGCTATTGCCCTAGGATGGTGACCCACACCCATGTTCACTCCATGCTTTGAGTGGCCAACCCTAGTCTCTTCTTGCAGATTTGCATCAACACCTTAAACATGAGCTTTGGCTTTAGGAGTGGATTGCCTCTTTTGATAAATTCCTGATATTTAGCATCTATTAAGGACTCAAGGATAGTTGTATCAGTAAAAGCTTCAATTTGATCTTGAGGTTTGATATTGCGTACCTCATCAACAAGTGGCCGTGTTGTTGGAGATAGGTTTGGTGCCAACATATCCTCGGGGTCTAAAGGGTTAGTGGGAATATCAATAGGAAGAGAAGGTAATCAAGAGAAAGTGCATTCTGCCTTAGATTGGTTAGTAGGAGCTACACTCGGAAAGGGGTTTAATAATTTATTGGTTATTGAAGAGAACATGGGATAAGTTGATGAGATTGATGAACCTTGTGTCTCTTCGCGACCCTCTCCTGAACTTGGGGGTTGGTGATTTGGCTTGTTAGTCTTCATAAATTCTTGGAGTATTGTTATATCCTTGGGAGTTATCCTTGGGAGTTATATCAGGATATTCAAAATGTTGTTAATCAAAGTTATAGACTACGTGGTAAGCATAGACTCCAGATGTTTATGGATATTTTGATAAAGCTTAATAATACCAAAAGGATGATATAAAGTAGATTTGGAAAGATTCAAATGCTAATGTGTATTATATACTTCTATCCACCCATGAGGACTGATAATCCATTAACTTTTTGCAACAACCTCGTAGTTGGCGGATATCATATGGCATAAACAGGTCAAGTTTATCGACACTATTATCCAAGATGTCTGATTGTTGTAACACACGGCACCAACTATGAAGGTTGAGCACTATGGGACGTAAGGGATAGAAAAAGATGTTAGCGGGGCAAGTTAGTACTACATCCCCATGAAGAATTTCCATGATAATGGTGGGGTCATCATCTCTTTCTGTATTTTGAAAGATGAGTGTAAGATCTCCTAGCCTGAGGTCTTATGTTAGGTTGATCTCATATTGAAGGAGAGAGAGAGTGCTACTGTAGATAAAAACAATGTTAGGGTTTGAGGAGGGGCCAAGGAGTTAGTGGCAAAGGAGCCTATTTTCGAGGCTCGTTCGATGAGGAACCATAATTCATCAGGGGCTTCTGTCCTTTGAGTCCTTTGTTGCATGGCTAACTAGTGCTCCAGTTCTTGGATCCTTGAGTTTTTTATGGAAAGGAGGTTGGAGATGGCAGCGTCTCGGACTTCTCTGGTAGTGGCTAGCTCATTGTATATTTTTGTGGCTTCTTCTTGGCCCCTTCTCGCTGTTGTGATCTCTAGCTGAGCATCTTCAATCTGTTTTAGCCTTTCTGCTGCTAAACTCTGACTGTTGCTTAGCTGCTGATTTATGTGTTCTAGCACTTACTGGTGGCTAGTTAGCATATGATCAATTTCCTCCCTTTTTGCTTGGATTACTTCATTTAAAGCTTTTAATTTGTTGGTGTGTGCTCTGTTTAGCTGCCCTGTCTCAGTTTGAAGACTGACCACCTTTTGTTCTGCTCCAGTAATGGCTTCTTTTAACTTAGTAATTTGCTCTTTAAATCCATCTTCCTTGGCTGTGAATGTGGTCTGGGCATCCTGAAGCTGCTTTGTAAGTTAGGCTTCTTTCTCTCTTGCATGTACTACTTCCATTTGAAGCTATTCTTTGGCTTGGTTGACCATTGCTTGAAGCTTCGTGTTTTCTTTGATTTTTTGAATAACTATTTTGCTTAACACTGTATTGTACTCTTCTAAAGTCTCGAATGTGTTTTCCTATTCTTGTGTTGCTTTTAATCTCTTCAGTATAACCTCCCTATATGTGTTGCATCGACTGTAGACATTTGCTGCTTAATGGCTTGCATTTGTCTAGTCACTTCCTGTAAACTGCCTCCATAAGGTAGTATTATGTCATGAAGCATGTGAGTGGTAAGTAGGTGGCATTTCCATACCTTTTGTTCCTGTTCCCACATAGAAGCACTTGTGGATGCCAAGTTCTCTATTTCTTCAACTGGAGGTGCAGCAAGCTTTCAAGGCCCTCCATGGTTTCCTGTAAAATTTATCTGGTTCCAAGTTATGTAGGAAAGAACCTTCTTTAACAGTGCTCATATCTTCTATTCTCCTCTTCTTAATGGGGCTTGTAGGTTCTTTTTCTCGCTTTCTCTTGTTTAGTATCATGACCTTCTCCAGCGGCGGCTGCTCGTTCTGCTAATGTAGCTTCTTCATATCTCGTATCCACATCCATCTTGGACACTTGTTGTTTTGGGGCCTATTTTACACTTATCTCTGTCGAAGGTGGCTGATGAGAAAGGACAGGATCCCATAGTGGTGAGAGGTTCGGGAATACCATGGGAACATGGCTTGAGGGAGGTGGGTGAAGAGGCATCACAGGAGCTGCGCTTGCTGCTAACCCTTCAGTGCCCTATGTTTTTTTATGTTCCAGCACTTGCTTCAATGATGCTATCTCTTTTGACACTTCTGCATCCAAGCGCTGGGATTCTTCCTGAACTTTCTATCCTGAACTTTCTAAAGGATCCTCCTTATCTTTTTATCTTTTTTTGGTCCTCTTACCCTTCTTCAATTCATGTGACAGCTCTTTTGTTTCTTTCAAGATTGCTTGTCCTTGTTGCAGCTCGATAGGAATGTTTGTAGATGGTTCCAAGGGTGCTGTAGCTTGGGGTACCTGTACTTCTTGTGTGCCTTCTAGAATTGGAAGGTTAATTGCATGATTGAGCACTCTTGTAAAGGAGGTAAGGGTTACACACCGTGGATTGGTGTGACTTCAGATAATTCTCCATTTCTTGATGAATGTACCATGCCCAATCTTCTTCTTTTTATTTATGAATCTTGGCAAGTTGGTTTAGGGGGACCTTGTTATACCTATCCATGGGTTTAACCTGCATGATTAATGGACATGGCTCTGCAAGCCTTTTCATCCACCTCTTCCTTGATGTTATCATATTTTGCCCCATTGGAGCTATAAGAAACCCGCTTTCAACATGTCTTCCATGGGCATTTGCTCCAAGCTGTGTACAAGTGCTTAGTCCGGAAAGACTTAGCATGTGAAAGGCTTAGCAAATGAAGTGCTTAAGCGGTGAAATAGGAGACTGTTATAACATTTATGAGGGGCTTAACACGTGAGAAGTGTTTAAGCCATGTGTTGTTAACACGTGAGAAGTGTTTAAGCCATGTGTTGTTAACACGTGAAAGGCTTAGCACGTGAAGTGCTTAAGCCGTGAAATAGTAGACTGTTATTTCGTAAGGGGCTTAACATGTGAAGTGCTTAAGCTGTGAGCTGTTAACACATGAAAGGCTTAGCACATGAAGTACTTAAGCCATGAAATAGCAGACTGTTGATTCGTGAGGGGCTTAACACGTGGAGTGCTTAAGCCTTGAGGTGTTAACACGTGAAAGGCTTAGCACGTGAAGTGTTTAAGCCATGAAATAGCAAATTGTTATTTTGTGAGGGGATTAACACGTGAAGTGCTTAAGCCATGAGCTATTAACACGTGAAAGGCTTAGCACGTGAAGTGCTTAAGCCATGAAATAGCGGACTATTATTTCATGAGGGGATTAACACGTGAAGAGCTTAAGTCGTGAGCTTTTACCACTTGAAAGGCTTAGCACGTGAAGTGCTTAAGCCATGAAATAGTAGTGTGTCATGATTATTAGTGGATAAGAAGGGTTAGTGATGTTTTGTGGTATGCACAACTAATTGTTAGGTGAAATATTTTCTCTCGAGGGTTGGGTGTGAACCTCATGAAACAGCAGACTGCTATTTCATGGGTTAGAAGCTATTTGGTAAGAGATGAACAATTCTACATGAAATACATTGTGAAAAATAGAAACAAAAGAAAGGGAAGGTCACATAAGTAATCGATTGAGAAGAAATGAAATAAACAAAAGAGAGGGAAGGGTAACATATGCAACATCAATTCATATAATCTATGTCCACAATGATCTTATTCATATAAATGAAACAAACAAGGGTGGATAATGAGCTCCTACTTGGGAGGGATGATCACAAACAAGGAAGAATGTACGCACACCAACTTAGATGCAATTTAACACACGATGAAGAGCGGATGCAGTGAGATGAAATGGAGTAGGTTGAAAAAGAATGCACAAAAAAGGGAAGAAATAGTATTTATGACTCAGCCATCGGTCCTGGCGGCCAGCTTAATTAGGGATGCCTATTGGAATTAGTGTGGATGGAGAGACACCATGATCATACTCATGATAATTGTATAAGACAAACTAGATAAGATGAAGATTAATGCTAAGCACATCATTAACTAAATGGATAGCATAATGACACAAGAGATGGGATAATGGAGGTTGTGTTATCTTGCATTAGATGAGAGCCTCTTATGTAGGCTAGAGTACAATGGATTAGGGTGTGATTAATCCCTAAGCAAAACCCTAATTATATCTAGAGGAGAGCACCCAAAAATCTAGATTGGAGTGCAAAGGAGATCTCCTCCCACTTGCTCTAGTAGGTGCCTAGAATATGCTCCATGTATTCTAATGTATGTCATAAACCATAGTCTACCAAAAAGTTCTAAGGTTAAGTGACCATATGAACCATATGCCCTAATTCCCAATGTCACATGGATGGTTTGTTGTATTGTTTCCAACACCCTCCCTCAACAAAATATCCATGGCTACTAAGATGACAATGCTACATCTAGTTACTGTTTACAACTCTAGTTATGATGACCATCCAAGTGCCCGTAGGTCTTACTCATGGTGGTTTACAATGCTAGAAGTTGATGAGACAGATGCTAGGATACTAGTTATGTTTACATTTCACTTAGGATAGAGGGGTGACCATAGGTGGGCGACATATCCTCAATGGTCAAAAAAGCCCAATCATCTTCGATGAAGTTAGTCTCCAGTGAGGCTCCTTCCTTTTTGTTGTTGTTTATGTCTTCGCTTGAGCTGTCAGCACAGCTGTTCCTCCAAGTAGAGCTTTCTAAGATTTCTTTCTATAGAAATAATCTTTTTCTTTGTGCCCTGGCTTTCCACAAAAGTTGCATGACTTTTTGGGGGAAACTCTTTCTTTGGATTTGATCCGAATCCTCTCCTGTTCTTCTTGTAGCTGCCTTTGTTGAAGAAAGCACTATCTGTATTACCTTGCCTTTGCTTAATTTTTGCATCTTCTTCTAGGAGAGATGCTTCCACATCCATAAGTTTTGGTGAGGGCAAGTTAGTGAGAGTGGTAACTATATTAATATACTCCTCTTTAGGTAAACTGTGGACAGCTATGGTTACATCTTCTTCAATAGTCTTCTTGATCCCAGCCAATTGTGTGAGACTACTTTTCATGTAGTTCAGATGGGTTGGGAGTGACTCACTTGAACTCAATTTCAGCTTAAAAATTTTTATTAGGAGGCTGATTTTAGAGTTCTTTGACTGTGCTCCAAAAAGAGAATCTAGGGTATTCCAAGCCTCATTGGATAGTAGTGGTGTAATTCATCTTTTCATCGTTTAGTTGACGATTTGCAAAGCAAACTGGGTAATCCAATTTGAATTACCCAGGTTGTGCCAATACACATCCTATCACAAAATTCGATGCATCAATGTGTACATGGAATAGAAGATCCCAGTTGGGTGGCCTAAGAATAGGTGCACTTGCCAATGCTTTCTTCAACTTATTGTATACTTCTTGGCAGTCATCAGTCCATTTAAAGACAATGAGTAAGCTATAAAATGGTCTGGCGATTTCAGCATAGAATAAGGTGAAACGATGATAATACCCAACGTGGCCCATAAACCTCTCTACACCCTTGTAGTAGATTGGTGGGGGTAATTCTAAGATCAATTTTACCTTGCTCTCATCCGTGGAAATACCGTTCTTAGACACAATGTGCCCTTGGATTACACCATGTTTGACATTTTAAAGGGTTTAAGGAATACGATATAATCGACAATGCTCAAACACCTTCCTTAAGTAAGCCAAATGTTCAGTCTAGTGTGAGTGTGCACATATATCATCAATGAATACCTTGAGCCACTTTTGCAAGCAGTCCTTGAAGGCTGTGTACATCAATCATTGGAACGTTGATGGGGCATTGGTGAGGCCAAAAGGCATAACCCTATATGCATATGGTTCCCACATCGTATTTGTGCTGGCCTTCTAGTGTTGTGAACACTTGATTATAACCTAAAAACCCATTTAAGAAGCTGTAAGCTTCTTCACCTGCTACCCATTCTTCCAACAACACATGTTCAGTATTATACGGTTGTGGGGTAATGGTCTTTCTTGGTAGCATTGACCTTTTTAAGATCAACACAGACTCTTAATTTCCCATTCTTTTTTGGCACAATCACGATTGGTGATAGCCATTTTTGTGTGCTCGATTTCATAGATAAAATCCATAGGAATGAGTTTATCGATTTCCTCCTTTATAATTGCTGCATATTTTGGATTCATCTGATATGGCTTTTGCGCCTGGATTGTCTTGATCCGTCCATGATTGAAATCATGTGTGCTGGACCAGCTCGGGTGGTGCACCCTTTATTTCCATATATTTCCAAGTAAAGAAATCTTTGAATTATGTGAGGAGAGCAATGAAGTTTTGTTCTTCAGCTATAGTTAAATTTTTAGCAATATAGATAGGTTTGGGATCCTCCCCTGGCTCTTCAACTAGATCGTTAAGACATAGATTGACCTTCTTTCTTCAACCTTTTGGCTGTCAATCGGAACACTTTTCGTTCGTCAATGTTGTATGTTTTAAAATGGTTAGGTAGCACTGACAGTGGGTCTGGCTTGTCGTCCTCCTCATCTTTTATCTGAGCCATCGCCTTTTTAGCCTCGTGCTTGGCCTCAGCCAGAGCCTTGTTTCATTTTCTACGTCTTGCCTTCGTGAGTTTAGGATTTTCTCTGGCTCTCATGAGGTATCACCTTCTCTTCTCGTTTTCCTTCCAGGGCTATCTTAACTCTTCACCCCAATTCTTAGAAATGCCTCGTGCACCTTAGTGACCTCAAGATATCTCAACGTTGTGAGTTTACTTTGTAAATGAGGCATTTTGTCGAGCAATATACTTCTTTTGCTTACGCCATTTTCTGAGGTGTTGGGTGCTATTGTTGCCTTGTCATCCAAAATTGTATGTGTGCTGGGGATGCTTCATCCTCCATTTCTTATTCACTTGGTTGCACATCTACTATGCATACGGAGGTGGTAGGAATGTTCCCTGATTCCACGTACTGGGTTCCTCTGGAAGGAAACACATCTATAGTAGCAAGCACGTGCATCTAGTTTTCACTGAAATCCGGGGGTGGAAGCAATGCGTACATTGCAGCCTCTTCTTGTCACTCATGGGCATTCTCCTCCATTGGTTTTGGTAGACTTGTAGGGAAGTGGTTTGTTTGGAAAAAGATGTAAGGATAACATGCTCTTACACACAAGAGAGGAAGAAGAAGAGAAGGATGTATGCAAGAGTCGAATCCAGAGATAGCACTTGGCTAACCCTATGAGGGTTACCTCCTTGATGTGAAACTGCTAGGGGCTTACTCCATACTCTCCTTGTGTCATTCAAGAAGAGATCCAATGCTAGGTAGAGAGCAAGAGGGAAGGAGTTATGGAGGGCTCAACCTCTACCTCATGCCATTAGTATATGCAAAAAGGACATGGTAGATAGCAAAGAGAAGGTAGAGAAGGAGAGAAAGGAGAGCATCACCATTCCTACTTACACACACCAATAATCAAACATGAAAGCAAGCAAGAACACAAGCAAGCATGCAACCACAAGCTCATAATGAGAGAGAGAGAGAGAGAGAGAGAGAAAAGGCAAACTTAAGTAAGACAAATGGGATTTCCCCTTTTCATATCTCATAAAATGTCTTATATACATGAGCTCATATTTACAATGTCCGACCGCCCATTTACAAGTGGGGGACCTAAAATCATCTTCCTAGTTTTACTAGCTCTATGTACATCTATTCCTCAAGTCATGATTGGTCTTACACAAGTCGTAAGCTCGGTCATCCCATGTCTCATATATAATCAACGCTTAGCGTGGTTAAAAAAAGATAAAATACAAAGGGTGTAGCCATGCGAAAGGTCATGTTAACATGAGTAGTTAACATAGCCCCCCTCCCTAATGCAGGTCCATCCTCAAAGTTGGTCGGATGATCTATTGGGTAATAGAAGATTGAATAGTTCTAAAGAAATTGTGGCGTGAGGTAGGAGCAGGAGGGGCTTGATGGAAGACCTTATAACTAGTCCCAAAATTGGTCTTCATCATGTCTTCAGTTTGAAGGCGCCAAACGGGCATCCACATGACACCCTCGTAATAGCCAAAGATCTACTTGAGAGTGGGCCCTTTGTTGATGTCGAAAGCAAGAACTTGTGTGCCTTCAAAGTAATGGTCCTAGTCCGAGAAGGACTCTAGCAGCATGATTAGATTGAAGAAGCAAATGGTGGTATTCAAATTCACAGCTGGGTTAGAGACCTGGTCGTAGCGGCGGATGAACTCGTGGAAGCGCTCGACCATACTCTCTTCTATGCATGGATTCTATGTAGATGGGGGTGCAAACAATGGGAAGTTGAATTTGAGTTTCTGGTTCTTCTGCTTCTCTTCATGAAAGATGTTCTAGGCCCACCGCCAAATTAGGAGGTAGTCAAGGGTTGATCCTCTATGTGCATAGCGCATTACAGTAGGTCTCCCAGATGAAGGGTTTGGTAAGGAATGGTTACCTCCAGGCCGTCTGCTCACTCATGCGATCAAGGGATATGGAGCAAGCATCGGGCGGGTGCTGGTGGTAGCCGCCATGAGTTCGGGGGGTGGCCACACCGCCATTGGTGATGCTTCACCTCCAGGTAGTACGGGCATAGGAAGTAGATGTATTAGTGATACAGGTAAGGGGTTCAGTAGCCTGGAGGAGTTGTCAACGGAGCAGGATGGCTATGGGCTGATCGAGCTCCGTGTGATCAAGGGGATCACGCTAATTTAGAGCGTTGAGCGGAGGGTCGACCTTCTCATGCTCCGAAGGTGGCGGCAGTGGAATCTCCCCTTCTTCGAGATTCTCTGCGGGGGGTTGTTGAGTCAACGGCGGGGGTGGAGGGGTTGTTGATGTTGAGGGGGTCCCGTGGTGAGGCTGGTGTTGAGGATTGGTGGGGGGTTTAATGGATGTGGAGGGTATGTCTCTAAATGCTGTGTGCATTCTGAGCTGGAGGGATAAGAAAGGTGCTGAGGGTGTGGGTGATGGGGGTGGGGTGGGAAAATGGATGGGGGGAGAAGAAGATTGTGCATGAAAAAGGGGAAGGGTAGAGGTGCCAGAGGGGGGTGGTGATGGTGGGGGTTGGTTGCTGGTAAGTGTGGAGGATGAGCTAGGTGGTGGTGGGGGAGGTGGTGGAGAAGAGGTTCATGGGGGCGGAGGTGGCAAGCTACCCTGCCCATCATCGCCTCCGTCGTTGTCGTCTGGGCCACAGGGCCAGCTTCAGCAGTAGCAGCTGGAGGGTTGTGGGCATGAAAGAAGTTGATGGATGGGGTTGGTTGCTGGGAGGTGTGGAGGATGAGCTGGGTGGTGGTGGGGGAGGTGGGGGAGAAGAGGGTTGTGGGGGTGGAGGTGGCAAGCTACCCTGCCCATCATTTCCTCCGTCATTGTTGTCCAGGAAAGGGCTAGCTTCAGAAAGCAGTTAGAGAGTCATGGGCATGAAAGAAGGTGACTGCAGCCGTAGCTTTGTTGGTGGTGAATTCGAGTGGGAAGGCCATGTGTGCATCATCAAACTAGTAGATGCCAATTGCTGCCATTACTTCCAACTGCCTGAAGCACCTCTAGTACAGTATCACAACAAGCATTTAGGGGTATAAGGGGGGAGATTGTCCGCCCCTCATTCGACCAGAGAGAAAGATAAGTGCTGTTGATGAACCGCCAGCCAACATCCCGTAAAGTAATGGAGCACTCTTGTAGAGATCTGAGAGAGGGGTAGGGCTGGAGGCATAAGTCGTCAGGGGACGAACATGATCCAAAATGTAAAAGTTGGCACCAGAGCCAATAAGGGTAGCTTGGAGAGGATGTTAGGGGAGCTCATAAAAATCATGAGGGTATTGGAAGGAAAGAAGGCCGTGTAAGAAGAAATGGGGAATGAGGGTTATGATTTGGATGGGGAACTTACTGAAGAGGTAGGTAAAGTTATGGCGGGAGAGGGGCTTATTGAGATAAAGATTATGCTATAAGAGGTTTAAGTGAACCCTCTAGAAATGGAGGTTTGATGAACTAATAGGGTGTTTGTGGGGGGAGGGATAAGAGTGGGATCTCCATGGTGGTGTCCATTAGGGCATCCACCTTGTGGTCTAAAGTACTGGAAGAGGGAGTAGAGTCGATGGAAGGGGGTTGGGCTACCTTAACTCAGCCTCTCCAAGGTGCTCTTCGAGTCTGCAGACTATTGCCTCTAAGATTTCCTGGGGGTGCATGAAATCTTTCTGAGAGTAAGTAAGGAGGTCTTTGGCTATCTAGGCTCCACTTTGGGCATCTTGGTGCAGCCCTCAATAATAGATAGTTCGTGATGTGCCCTTTGTGCTTCTTCATGGGCCTAAGTCAGTTGTTGCTCTACTGGAGATTTGTGATTCGGGCAAGGACATGCCCTAGCTGCTGCGTTTGCTCATCAAACTTAGTTTGCAGCTGCATATACTGGAAGTTGGTCTCGAATAGCTTCTTAGACACAACCCTCTCTTGAGCCTTGGCTAGCAACATCTCTCGTTGGGAAACCTTGGCCACCTCTTGTGCTGATGGTAAAGGCAGTTAGTCATCTATGTGATGAGCTCTCTTGCCATGAAGGAGAATCCAAGAGTGCAATTTGGTACATCTCCGTGGGTTGCATGTACACTTTCTGCATAGGCTTAGCTAGAACTAAAGCTTCCGGAGCACACCCAACAAAGTGTTAATTGTGTTCTATGTTGCTCTGGGGAGAGGAAGGGCCTGCCTCTGCATATGATGGCATCATGAAGCTTTATAGAGGAGGAATCTCAAAAAGATTTTGATTGAAGAACTCCTATTTCTGTCTCGCTGTTCCTCCTCGGCGACCTTCATGGTAGCTTCTTCAGCAAAAGTAGCTGCTAGCTCTTCTTGTGTTGGTCGGGGGGGCTGGGTGGTGGAGGAGCCTATTTTGTGACTTTAGGCTCATGATGGGGCCTCTTTGATGATGGGGGGTTAGAAGTAGATGGAGAGGGCAAAGAAGTGATCGCTTGGCCACCTAGCTGGATTGCCCAGGGTTACTCTTCCCAGCCGATTGCGTAGTAGAGCACTCTGGTAAGCAGTGTAGTGGCTGCTAGCTTCCCTTAGGGATTGGAACAGACTACGCACATCTCTTTGAAAAGATAATTGGCCCAATTCACAATTTGACCTTGGTGCACCTGAGCCGAGGTAGTCATGCTGCAAATGACTGAAGTGGTTTGTCCATCTTGTGGTGAGTAAGAATTTGAATGCCTTGGGCTAGCATGACAAGATC
Source organism: Cibotium barometz (assembly GCF_041138505.1). NCBI lineage: Eukaryota > Viridiplantae > Streptophyta > Polypodiopsida > Cyatheales > Cibotiaceae > Cibotium > Cibotium barometz. Next base: position 7,834,655 of record NC_141110.1, read on the forward strand.
TTGTTGCGTAATATTTGCCCATTCGACACCATCCTTGTTGGGGCTTCCCCTTAATAAACCTCAGGCCACTTCGATGCATTGGTAAGTCTGACATATGGCTGGTTGATATGGGGGTGTGACAAAGCATCTCGGATCAATTGCACACTGAGCTTCACTTGGTGCCTTTGGCTCTCGTTATCCACCATGACCTTGCCAGTATGTTGATGATTAGCATTGTAGGTCTCTATGAAGTATAAAGCATTGTGTAGGTCTGGCTCCCATGGCTCTAAGGTTGGTAATCTGCCCAAACCAAGCTGTTCTAGCTTCTGCACCACAATGGGGCTTGCAGCCCCACAGCCCTGTAACATGGCCTTGTGTAATAAAGAAGCTTGTGCTCCACCTTATCATTGTTTTTCATAAGGGAATGTACTGTATGCCCATTGAGTTGCTTCATAAGAGCTTATTTGAGATGAGAGAACTGGGTTGGGTGCTTAGCATACTCCTCGAAGCAGCCACCTGCGCAGGTTGCCTCCTCCAGATGGAGGTGTGACGGAGAACCTCTTGGGAGGAGTCGGATGAGTCAGGTATGGTGTTGGTTGGTGGGTGAGTGTGTGAAAGCACGAGAGAAAAATTTACAATAGTTTGGCTAGGAGAAGAGATGAAAGTGAGGAAATGAGGGGGTGGGGCAGAAGGGTACGGCCATGGAACGGCCACAGTTTATAACTGTGGAAGTGAACAAGCATGGCAAGGCTAGCAAATGGCCATGGAAACTTTCAATTTGGAGAAGTGAATGGGTGTTCACTTCGGGATGAGGAGAGAATGGGTGTTCACTCAGGAATGAGGAGAGAATGGCTGAGGGCTTTGATGAACATTTGGAACGGGCATGGCACACTTTGAACGAGCGTGGGGCAAGGCCTGGGTAGGTTGGAATGACCGTGGCACTTCAAAATTTGCAAAGGAACGGCCATGGCAAATGTGGAATGCCCGTGGCTTTTTGTTTTTTTGGGCACCCTGAAACAGGTTTTGTACCCAAAGGCTATGCTGCTAGCACCCCATTGTGGGTTTTGTACTAACCGCTTGCCTAGTTCGCCCAAAATAAGGAATCGATTCCAATTAGGCAATGGCAAGGGGGTAGGTAACACTTCCTTGAGGGATTCTGAAGTGGTTGGCAAGAAAGTACCTGAGGCTGAAGGAGTTGATGATGGCATTGTTGTACTCTGTTGTTGTAGCCTCACAATGATAGGTGGGGGGGTTGTTGATGTTGAAGGTATATTACTATAAGGAGCTCTGTCAATGGCATCATGGGGGTTGTAGTGTCACTATGGAGCTTTTGCTTTCCTTTTTCCTAGTAGGCAATCTTTACGGGGTGGATGTTGCCTTGGGAAACCATTGAAGGGTAGGGGACTACTGAGGCGACACGGGGTGAAAGTCAAGGAGGTTGGGTAGATTTGGGGACCCAAATGTTATAATTTCCCTTGTAGAAGTGCTGGGCTTGTAAGGAGAGGTTTGGGGATCCACCGGGAGTTAGTTTTGGGTATACTTGAGGGTTGGAACTCTATGTAGATCGCTCAGGCCTGTGTTTGTCTTGTACCTTATAGCTAGAGGTTTGTAAATTTGTTGTTGACATTGGGGATGAGGAGCTTTGGGTACCTGTGGGGACGAACTAGATGGTTGGATCTTTTGGGGATCCATAATTGACATTCATCCCCATAATAACCTTGTGCTGCAAGAGAAGCTTTTCGATACCCAAAGGTGAGATGGTGAGCCTTGTGGGATTTTGTTATTAGTGTTAGCTGTGTTAGTTAGGTTAGTGCGGGTTGGTGGGGTAGCAACTTGTGAAGTGGCAATGTGAGCGGGGGGTATTTCCATGCATGGTGGTGGTGTGGGTGGGAGAGGCATTGATGTGATTGGAATGAGAAGTAGGCTCTTTTTGGGTGGGATGGATTGATAGGGATGAGGAGAAGTTATGATGGTGGGTGGTGAAATGAGAAGTGCTTGGCATGGGGAAGCAGCGAACGAGTATAGGCTCTTTGTACATCATCATGAGAACAATAACTTGGACCAAAGCCAATTGTAGGGTTGCCTTGGTGCATCCTAGTCGATGTTGCATCAATTATGTCCCATCCAACCCCTTCCAAGGAGGATCTCTTCACACATTATTTCTACTGGCATCACGTAGAACTTCCCTTCCAAGGGATTATTTCCAATGTGGAGTAAAAGTGTGATTGTGCCTATGCAATAAACATGCTGTGATGGAACAGTGGTAACAATCGCACGGTTCTATTTGAGTGTGGGTTCCCGAAGGGAACACCAAGTTTCATAAGACATTAAATTGGAACTAGCCCCTGTATCAACATGAGCTAATTTTTGGACAAAGCTTGTTGGAGTGGTCATGCCTAACCACAACCGAGCTGGCTTTGCCTCTGAGTCTTTATCTTCTAGGTCGACCACTTGGGCCATGTTGACCATGATATGTGTATCATGGATGGCTTTTAAGGTGGCCTCAGTGGGCCATAGTAGCATTTTAGTTTGCTACCATTGAAGTAACCAGCCATTTCAACACAATCAAGTGTTTCGATGTGGACTGCGCCTCTTGTGGTGTTATCTTAGTGACTAGGAAAGGTCCTAAGCCTCTGAGCTTGAGTTTTATTTTATGTGTCTTGGTACTGAATAAGAGGACCATGTTGCTCTCATTCATCTTTTTATCCTTAAGCTAATAGTCAAACCATTGTTTATGCCTTAACTTCTCAACAATCATGATACAACTAAAAGGCGTGTTTCATTGAGTTTTTCGAGCTAAAAAAGGTGACAGCCTAAGACGTTTCGAGTGAGCTTTTCTTGGTCTATGTCATGCAAGCTGGGGACTAAGAACTCAATGGACATGACCGCTTTAGTACCATAGGTTAAACTGAAAGGGGTAGCATTGGTTGATGCCTTGTATGAAGTTCTATAAGCCCAAAGTGCAGCTGACAAGTTTTGTTCCCAATTGTTCGGCTGACCTCCATAGTATTGGTTAGAATGGTACACAAGATTTTGTTCGTGCTTTTAACTTCAGCTTGTGGGTAATATGGGGAGGGCTTTTACTGAAGTGTGTTCCATTGTTTTGCTGACGAGCTCGAGGGGGCAACCGAAGCGGGTGATTGATTCAAAAAGAAATTTAGCAGTCGATCTAGCATCAGCCTTGCGAGTTGCACGAGATTCTACCCACTTGGTGCAATAATCCATAACAGCAATTATATAACATGCTTGAGTGTATTTGGCTGTTGGATTGATACGTATGATGAAATCTTTGCCCCATTTCGCGAATGGCTAGGCCACCATAACCCAGCAGCCGTGAGGGCCTTATGAGCAATGATATCTGCTCTCTGCAAAGTGCTTGTGAGTGCATGTAGAGTGAACCTATTCTAGGAGGAAGACATACTCATCTTCTTGGACACAACGTCGAAGAATTCTATCTTTGCCCTGCTTCTAAAGTTGGCTCGCAAATGAGTTGGTAGGGAGCCGCTTGTTTGATTAAGTGACGGGTGTGGTCTTTGTGTGAGGAGGGGATCAATAGGTAAGCCATTGGCTAAAAAGTGAGCCACTTCCTCACCCCATTTAGGAATTAAGTATAGTTGGAATAGGGTGGTATCTTGTAAATCATCATCTACTCCCATCGTTTGTACATCGTTGGGGGGATCCTTGACATGTGGTCGGCAAGGATGTGCTGAGAGCCTTTCATGGTAACGGGCGGTGAAGTTAAACTCAAGCAAAATAAGAAGCCATTGGGTGATTCTTCCTGTCATGCAGGGCTTATTTACTAGGTACAAAAGGGCTTGATGGTTCACGAAGAAAACAAAATTGGTTTCCAAAAGATAATGGAAGAACTTCTTGATAGTGTAGACCATGGCTAATCCCTCTGTCTCGGTAGTAGTGTAGTTCCTCTCAGATTCATTGAGTTGGCGATGGGGCTGATGGGGAAATCCATCTTGTGTTTTCTTGGTTGGCCAGCATGCATCCACCAATAGCAAATGCCAAGGCATCAAATGTGGACATGAAAGATGATGTCCCAATTGGGTTATTTGAGGATTGGAGTGCTTGCCAAGGCATTTTTGAGCATAGTGTAAGCCCATTGGCATTCATCAGTCCACTCAAAGACAATGAGGAGTCTGTAGAGAGGTCAAGAAATATCCGTGTACATAAAAATGTATCGCCAATAGTAGCTGATGTGTCCCATAAAGTGCTAGACTCCTTTGAAGTTTGTGGGTGGTGGGGCAGCTCTAGGATGAGCCGCACTTTGCTGTCATTGATAGAGATTCATTGCTTGGAGATGATGTGTCCTAGGATCACGCCATGTTGAACCCAAAATTGGCATTTGAGGGGGTTCATTGAGATGTAGTATAGCCTGCACCTTTCTAGCACTTTGCATAAACATGCAAGGTAATCCTTCCAAGAGGAATTGACATAAAGGTCATCCATGAAGACCTCAAGGAATGTCCAAAGATATTCCTTGTAAGCCATACACATAAGACGTTAGAAGGTTTTGGGGGCATTGGTTAGCCCGAAGTGCATGACTCGGTATGCACAGGTGCCCCATTCGGTGGCAAAGGCTATTTTGTGCTGGCCCTTTAGATTGATCAGCACACCTGATTGTAACTAGAGAATCCATCAAGGAATCTATAGGCTTTCTTTCCTGCTACTCGTTCCAGCACATGTTTTGTGAAAGGTAGGGGATAGTGGTCCTTGATGGTGGCGGCATTGACCTTTTGAGGTCGACGCACACTCTGACTTTTCCATTCTTTTTGGGCACTATCATGATGGGTGATACCCACTCCATAAGCTTGATTTCATAGATGAATCCGGCATTAATGAGTCTCTCAATCTCTTCTCAGACCATCTTAGAGTACTTAGGGCTCATTGGGTAAGCTCGTTGTTTGACCGACATGGCTCCATTAACCACATTAGAATGGTATGCTGGACTACTTCTGGAGGTACACCTTTCATATCTGTGTACTTCCAACCAAAGAAATTCTGGAACTCAGTCAAGAGAGCGATGAGCTTGGTCTCTTATTCCTTAGAGAGGTATTCTCCAATAAATACTAGCCTCGGGTCTTCACTCGAGCCTGCTAGGTTTATCTCCTTGACCTTGGCTAGACCATTATATAAGGTCCGAGGTTGCCCACTGTCGAACCTTTGAGCCGAGTCATATTGGACAAATTGGTCGGTCATTTGGAAGGTCTTGAAATGATTAGGCACCTATCTCGTTTCTTTAGCTTTAGCACTTTCTTTGTTAACTAGTCTTTTAGCTTCCTTTTTTGCAAGTGCTAGCTTCTTGTTATGTGCTTTGCGTGCGGAGCGGCAAAGCTTTTTTGGGACAGGTTTGGGTTTAGTGGGTTCTGCTGGCTATGGGATGGTGGAGTGGACCAAATGAGAGGTATTGATAAACTCCTTTTTGCAACATTTCATTGAAGTGGGCATGTGCTTCCACATCTCCCACATACTTCAACCAATGGGTATTTGCATTATCATGAAAGATGTATTGTTCTGGGCCTAGGGAATCCCTCAAGCCTATGTGTTCTATGGGAGCATGTACCTCCTGATGGCTTTGCTCTAATAGCTTGTTCAAGTTCTTGGGTGACAACATCAGGCAAGTATGCTGAATTGAGCATGTATAACGATGTAATCTATTGCTTGTCTACCATAACAAACCTTGTACAAGTGCGTCTAGGTAAGACGTCCAGGGTAGCAAGGATATGCATCCAATTCTTAGAGTCCTCAAGCTCTAGAAGCGGTGCACACCCCTTAATCTCCCTTTCATCTTCAAGTGTCTTATGGCATGTCTGGCAACAGATGGACTACCATGGATCGCATAGTTATGATAGAGTCCTCTCTCTACCGCTCATGGGGTGTACCTTCCAAGTACGTAGATTGATCTTGAATACTAGATATTTTTGTTGAATGTATATGTGGTTGGTATCCCAATCATGAATCATTTTTGACTCTCTCATGAATGGTCTGCTAAACAAGGATGCAATTGTAAGAGATTGGCTGATGTCCAAAGTTCATGACCATGAACATGTGGTGGTAAGTGGTTCCCAGGATCTTAATCTTAAGATCCCTCAGTAGACCAATGGGTCTAGCAGTGCCTCCATCAGCAAATTTAACCAGTAAAGTGGCATTATCCAAGGTGGGGGCTCCCTATTTTTCCAAGCATTGTTTTGTAACAATGCTCACTCCTGCTCAACCATCCAAGATTGTTATAACTTGGTGTCCATCGAAGGTTATACTGGCAAGGCTGCATTAGAACTATTCGGCTCAATATTTTTGTACATGCTCGACCTTCCATCTAATCCTTTAGATCATTCCATAGGCTTGGGCTACTTTGGGGCAAAGTGCCGATAGGGATTTGGACCTAAGAAGAGAGGAAAGAAGAGAGGCCTGCAATGTCTCTTGGAACGGGGTTTATTTCATGAGGAAGCTTGGTTTGGCTTAGTCTTAAGCTCTTTTGTGTGTAAGAGATAGGAAGAGGGATTTCTATGCTCGTTTGTGTGTAAGAGATAGGAAGAGGGATTTCTATGCTCGTTCCCCTCAAATGGTCATCTCTCAGGTTCCTAAGATATTCGACTACCCTATCTCCCTGCTAGGGGGGAGCTGCTAAAATGGAAGCTACTACTTCTGTTTGCCTTTGTGGGAGTAGTTGGCCTGGGAGCTCATCTCGGGATATACGTGAGCTTCATCAGAGTAAGTCTCAGGTTAGAGACCGATGGACATGGTTCAAGGTAGGCGGTGGGAGGGTCATCTTCCAATTGCACTTGACATTCCCTGACCAACTCTTGGGCTGCCAGGAGTCTCTCCTTTTGCTCAGTAGGGTTACGATACTCCATGAGCTTTTTAGGCAATTGGCGGGTGTTAATGGGTTCTTTGGCTCTCGAGCTGCATCACATAGAAAATCTTCTTCTTCAGATGAAGAAGTCAAAGGGCGAGTTGTTGTGTTGTCTTCTGAACCACTTTTGATAACTACTCGGCTTTCACCCTTGCCAATATTTGTGGCTTTCTTTCTTGAGTGCCGAGTCATTTGTGCTTGTTTGGGGGCTCTTACTTGGCCCTGGTTTTGTGATGTGGAAGCCTTTGCCAGCATGTGCTATGTCCCTTTGTTGGTTTTGCAGTCTTGTGAGAGTATTAAGTGGGACTGCTCTGATGAAGCCATCTCTAACACTCAGCAGGTTAAGGCTGGTGCTAGGATTAACTTCGTGAACCTTCCCTGTCATTCTTGGTCTTAGTGGACAATCCTTATACATATGATCAATACCACACCCTACACACAATGGGGTCATGGGTGGCAGAAGCACCAGTAGAGGTCCTTGCCATTCCTTTCCTATTGGGACACTTAACCACTCAGTGAGGTCTTGCACAATCATAGCACTATATGGGTGGTTGTTTTGTCATCTGATTCATGTTTCTGGCCCATGGTGCTGGGCCTGCTAAGTACATAGGGTACATTTGATCTCCCTCTATAATGTAATGACTGAAGGTTTGTGAGGGTGGGCTTGTAGGCTCTTAGGTTTCATAAATAAAAACCTATGGAATTTCCCCCTCATTCCCATCTTCAAAGATTTTTGTCAGGGGTTAGTTGAAGAACTGGTGCAACTTTTGGTAGCGAGGGCTGAGGTGGAAGAACCAGGGGTGGTAAGGGCATTTCAGGTACCCTTAGAATTTCTCTATGGGTGACTTCTTGGACAAGTTGAGGTACATTATGATGCATAGGTGTTGGTAAGGCCAACAGTTTTTTAAGGTTGGGAGGCAATGCCTGAGGTAGAGCTTGAGCTAAGGCAGCTTTCTGACGGTAGCAGCTGGAGACCTCATGATTGCCCCATTTGACACAATATGTACAGTAGAGGGTTGTACGGGGTCTCAAGTGTGGACACTCCATCCCGGTATGGTTGGCTCGAGAGGTTGGGCAGCATACAAGTTCTCTCCTAGGATAAAGATGAGGATGGTAAGGCTAGCGGTTGTCTAGGGTTAACGGGCAATGCCTGAGTTAGAGCTAAGGCAGCTTTCTAACGGTAGCAGTTGGAGACGTCATGATTTCCCCATTTGACACAATATGTATAGTAGAAGCTTGGACAGGGTCTCAGTTGTGGACACTCCATGTTGGTATCGTTGGCTCGACAAGTTGGGCACCATACAAGTTCTCTCCTAGGATAAGGTGAGGTTGGCCTCCCTGGTTTCCGACCTTGGCTAGTTCTCCATTGCTGGGTCATGTGCTGCATTAAAGTAGTGGCCAATTGCTCAATGTTTTGTCTTGACATGGACTCTTGATGTTTGCCATTAGGCTTTGTGCTGGTAGTCTTGAAGGAATCTTCTAATGTGCCTTTGTGGAGTTCACGGGAACATGTTCCCTTGAAATCATCCTCGAAATCCATAGCACTCCTGCAGCATTGCTCGAAGGAGGTATGACCCAAGGCATACAATGAGTTTTGTAAGGGCACGTCATCACTCAAGACCCTCTAGAAATTTATTTATTAATCTTTCATCAGAGAACTTGTCTCTGGCACTGCAGCGTGAGCGGATATATCTAACTTTGTTGATGTAGTCTCTAATGGTTTCTCCTTCCTTTTGCCTTACATTATGTAGCTACTCAACAGGGCTCCACTTGGTACCTTGGTGAGAATACCCAACCTTAAAAGCCTCTTTTTCGTTTGATTGGTGGGTTTAGATGTACCCCTTGTTCAAATGTCAAGCTCAACATGAGCTGACACTCACGAGGTGCCTGCATGACCATTCGACATTTATATCACTGGCGGGTTTGGTACCTGGCACCGACATATCTTTGCCAGAGATTCTACAGTTGGACTACATCAACTAGTCCACATCTACCCACTCCTCTTAGGGTGTTCACATTATGGACCGCTTGTATATACTCTATTATGTGTGTTAGTCACTTTATCTTCTTTGTAGACCTCTTTTGTTGTGTGAAGAAGAAGAAGAATTTTCAGCCTCTCACCTTGTGTGTTCTCTTCTAGGGTTTGTGTGTGTGTGGGTGCTTGCAAGCTCAACCTCTCTTCTCCCCTACATCTTTTCATGGTATCAGAGCCTAGTTCATGCTAAGGGCTGAGTGTGGCAAGCAAGAGAAGCACAGGAAGCTGTACGAGGATAAGAGCTTCATCTACTCTTCCCCCTTTGTGTTGGCTACTATACCCTTGTCGGGAGCTCTTTGGGAGGCACTGGCAAATGAACTCCGATTGAGGAGTTTTCTTCACGGGAGGAGAGCTATAGGGCAACTATACTGTGTTCTATTGGAAAGAAATTTTCAGGCCAAAAACACGTTTCAAGCACGTCTGGACCTTCGTTTTCTAGTTCGTAGGCGTTTACGCGCACTGCAGGAGGAGTAAGTGTCGATTCTTTGCAGAAATCTATTTTTTGAAACTATAGGAAGGGCGATTAGTTGTGTAGACACTATGTGTACTACAAAGAGGTATCAAAGTTGCCATTGGGTGTGTATGAAAATTGAAGTCACTAGTTGTGACAGTTTGGGTGCAGTATAGTATCGCTCTCTGCAGAGAATACAACAGTTTGTGCAGATCGTGCAGATCAAGCAAGAGTGTTGTTTTTGGTAAATTTGTGCTATAGAAAAGATGTCAAATGATGGAATAAACCAGATTGTTTTGCAGAGAAGCTTGACAAGAACAACTTCCAGGCTTGGAGGTTTAGATTGACAAATTTCCTAATGGGAAAAGGTTACTGGGACTACATTGAAGGTGAACATGAGGAGGCACAAGAGATACTAGAGATTAATCCAACTGTTGTGGATGTAAAAGAGTTCAAGGATTAGAATCAAGAAGCAAGGAAAGTTATGTATTGGCTTTCCATTAGTATATAGGACACCATGATTGGGCATATATAGGATGCCAAGTCTTAAGGAGGCATGGGACACCTTGGTGAAGCTGATGAAACCAACACCAAGGCACAAAAGATTCAGTTGAAGAATGAGCTTCGTATACTATAGAGAAGAAGCATATGTCTATGAATGATTATGCCTTGAAGATCAATGGCACTGTGGAATCCCTTGCATCAATTAGTGTTTCTGTTGATGATGATGGTGGTAAGGTGGAAGTGTTTCTATGTGTGGTGTTGGGCCACAATACAAGGTGTGCAAGAGATCTATTCAGACTGGGAGAACATTCCCAACTTCATAGATTTGGTGTCAATGGTGATCATTGAAGAGAAGAACTTGGGTGAAGATCAACAGTCTTCACAAAACAAAAACAGTTCAGAGCAGCAGGCCTTCTACACAAGTGCAGGTAGAGGACGAGGTAGAGGTCATGGTGGACATGGACAAGGTGGTGGCTGAACGAGTAATGAGAATTATGGTCAGCTGCAATAACAGTCCCAGGATTCGCACAACAACACACAAGTGGAAGAGGCCAGTTTAGAGGCAGGGGGAGACAAAGAGGTCATGGTAATTGGCAAAGGTAACATAATGATACATGAGGGTGTTTTTACTATTGTAAGAATCCTCCTCAGTCCCCCTGAATAATGAATAAGCTTTTACCCCAATCCCTTGTTATCATTCCCTATTTCAGAATACAAGAAAATATTATTTTTCCTTGTTTTTGCCTAGAGAGAAGAAAAATTCTACAGAGAGGTAATTCAATATTGAGATATTTTAAGATATAATTTTTTTAATATTTAAAATATATTTTTCTGAAACACAAGTTCAAAATAAATTCTCCAAGGTGCATTAGGAATCAATTAAAAATGATATAAGGGACCTTAGCCTAAGGGTCTAGATTTTCACAAATTTTTGGATTATGGTCCAATTAAGGTTCCAATGGGCCAATAGGATTAATCCATGTTGGGATGAGATAAATCCAATGAATAAAAGAAAATACCCAAAAATAAGTAAATGCTCACATAAGATGAAGAGTTGACTAAGTACAAGGTTTATTAGTTAAAAATTAACAGATATTACTAAAAAAATAACAGATATTAGTTAAAAATTAAGATATTACTAAAAAAATAAGTATTTTGGAGAAATGATGAATTTTTGACACCTTGGTAAGGAGAGTGGTACCTTTGAGGTAGGCGCCTCCTTCACATGTGCGAAAGGGTTTTTAATTCAAAAAAATTGTGATATTTTTATCTCTCCTCTCTGTTGGATCAAATTGTATCAAACTGGATCAAAAGGGGACCCAAACTAGTCCAAATCTTGTCCAAATTGAGTCAAACTGAAGTTGGAAAATTTTAGAACCTAGTTGGACTCAGTTAGTGGCCTCCCTCACCTATAAATAGACCCTCATTCTTTTGTATTATTATCTGTGAGCTAAACCATGCTAGTATTACATTAAAATAATCATATTTTCTATTATCCCTTAAATTTCCTCTACTTTTGGGGAGCTTGGAGCTTCTCTCTCTCTTCAACAACTCTTGCAGCTCTCTTCTCCACTTGCTAAACTAATTGATTGGTTGGGGGCTTCACTTCTAGAAAAAGAAGCAAGCTAATCCTTGAGGTAAGAATGAATTTTATGGTTTTTTTTGTTAATTTTCTCAAATGACTTCTCTTCTCAACCCCTCTCAAGCTTGAGAAGTTTTCTAAATGGTTATTTTAAATTCAAATCAAGCTTTCCCTAAGAATCTCAATGTGTAATCAAGAAAAAGTTAAGATTTATGCTTATTTAAAATGCTTTCTTATATGTATATCTCTCTCTCCAAAAAGAATAGTTATTTCTATGACTAATTCTTTAGCAAAAGAATACTTCTCTTTGATAATTTCTTATTCCAAAACCAAACTATAGGCTTGTTAAGCTAGAGAATAAGAAAATGGTATTTTTATGATTTTGTGTTAACAAAATAATAGTTGATTCTTTTAGATTATTTATAAGTAGTTAAAAATTACTTTGATTGATTTTAAATGAGAAACAGATTATCCTATCAATTTAGGAAAAGAGAAATAATGGAATTGGCTTAATCTAGTGGGATAATCAACTTAAGTTTATGATTATGGTTAAAATTATGATTTGAATCCATAGTTTAGATTTAAGCTTAAAAAAAGGTCTTCTATCATATTTTCATTACAATGTTTTATGCTTTTAAGAAAAAAAAATCAGTAATAGCAGAGTGAAGCTATGGTAAAATTTTCAGAAAATAACTATATCTTATTTTTATGCATAATGCTAAAAGAGGACTTTCTACCATATTCTAGGATTGGACATCCTATCTAAAAAGAATGATTTTCGTCATATTCATGGGTGGGAAATAAATTTTTAGTATTTATGCATAAATATTTAATTAAAAGAAAAGAGAAATTTTTGGTAAATTAAGTTTATGCACAAGAAATTTTTAAATGATGAAAGAGGAATTCCCATGACATTTGGAATTCAATAATTTAAATACAAAAAGTGAAATTTTTGGCATATTTGAAATAATGGATATTTTTATTAAATTTTAAAAAGAGAAATTTTAGATAAATTTATTTTATGATAAAAGAGGAATTTCCATGACATTTGTAATTCAATCATTTAAATGCAAAAAGAGGAATTTTAAGCATATTAAAAAAATGGATATTTGTATTTAATTAAAAAAAGAATTTTTATGGTATTTTAAGTAGAGAAAGATTTAAATTAAATTTTGGTGAGTGACAAAAGAGGATTTTTCACCATAATTCCACCTAGAAACTTAGGGTTGATAATTAAATTGGTAGAAAGAATATTCTTAGATATTTTAGGTGGATAAATCACCAAATTGATATTTACCCAAAATTAGATTAATGGAAGAAGAGTATTTTTATAAAAACCCGATATTCTCATATAGAACCATTTCTTAATCTATTATGGTTAGGAAGGAATGAAATTCATAAAGTTAGAATTTTCCTTACGGTTAGAAGTTCAGTAGATTTTTATCTGAAGAAAATCCTTAGGAATCAAAGTTAGAAGTAAACCGAATAATTTTGGTTAGACCACGACTGTGAGAGGGGCGACCAGTAAACTACTTGCCCATCTCTCGAATCTGAATCAAGTAAAAACCTCATGACCAATTCCAATTCTTGATACAAAGAATAGACTATCGTTGAATTAGCATAGTTTTCCCTTAACAGAAATCACCAAGAATCTAGTTGGAAATTCAGTTAAATGATGGGTAGATTACCCTGATGAGAGATCAATGATTCTCATTAAGAAAATCTAGATTAAGGGAAAAGGGTTTTGTGGAACTAATCTTGAACCGGAAATTCTACTTGCATAGAACCTTTGTTGTCTTTTAAAGGACTATTTTATGCCAGAATGCTGAGGAAGCATTTGGTGCGTGTTTAACTAAGGAGAGACTCGTTGCAACAACAGATGGCAGGGAGTCGTCGAGGGATTTCTCTCGGTATAGTTAAAATGGTGCGGTTGGCAAAACCTGCCGCCGCGCCGACGACGACAGGTCTTGACCAACCTCGGTATAGTTAAAATGGTGCGCTTCCGGTACGATGGGCGAGGACCGACAAAGCGGTCCTTGAGTGAAGTGCTAGGACACCTAAGTAGGATCCTAGAGGGTTCTGACCAGGTGATGCACGGGCTCGTGGTTGCTAGGAAACCCATGTGTATGTTGAGGAGGACGATACAGATGAACCAAGAAGAATGACTTTTGTGAATGGAATTTTGATATTGGATCTCATTGGTTGACCAGGTGGTCTTCAAACGGAGACTCCGGATGATATATTTTGTAAAACAATGGACTCAATATTTTGGAGGATTATGATCAGTAATATTATGATTTCATTGAAAGATTATTTTGAAGACAGATGAATATGCTAAAATGGCAATTTCATATTGGGTGTGTAAGTGGTATGACTACCTTGAATTTTGCTTGAAACGCTGGCTAAGGGGCTTGGGAACTCTTTTCCTTGTAGTACCCGGGCAAAACAGAGTCAAATTTTTATAAAGGAATCCCACCAATACAGTGGTTGGGCGGTTGGCTATGGTTGGGGTTAGCGTAGATCAAGGGATTTCTGCGATACAAATAGTTATGATTAAGTTACGTTAGTTAGAATAAGTCCTAGGAAGACCCTTGTTCTATGGGAGGGAATCAACGGATGTGCCTCGCTAAAGGAGAAAAAAAGCGGTGATTCTATGGACCAAGTACAAGTCTCTTCCTTGATCTGACCATGTGACTTTCGGGTTTGGTCGGATCAGTTTGGTTAGTTTTAAGACTTTGACTCGTTTGATCAATTCTCCCGTTGGATGATTTTCCTGGTGGAATTGCCCGTGCCTTCTGGGTGAGGGAAGTTTTTCCGGGTTTGGTTTCGGAGGAATTGCCGGGCTAGTCTCTTGTCCGGATATCCGTGTGGGCAAGGCCCTGAGTGTGGATCCCTGCCTCGGGCGAGAGACTGACGCTGCTTCCGCCCGCCAGCACCCTCGGAGGGGGCGGGGGTCTTACAACTGTGGTAATCCTGGACATGTGCAGGCAGATTGCTATAAGAAGCAGAGTGACATGCGAAATGGACAAGTGCAGCAAAACAACTATGCATCCTCTATACTAGAAATAATGAGAGGTTGTTTATTATGCAACATGTGGTTAATGCTGTGTTTGGAAATAATGTAGCAGCATGTAAAGATGATGCATAGTATGTTGATTTAGGTGCTTCGAACCACATGACAAGTCATGGTGAGTGTTTTAAAGAAATGAAGAGTCTTGAAAGACCAGGTTTTGTTGAAACAGGGGATGACACTGGTCATCCGATTACCCAATGATGTTAGAGATGTGCCATTGTCTATGTATGTAGGATGGTAAGGTGAAGTACCTTGTAGATATACTTCATGTTCTAAACATTACAAAGAATCTGGTTTTTATTGGCCAGATGATTGAGCAAGGTTTGTAGATCCGGTTGAACCCTGATGGCTACTATGTAGAAGACTTTAAAGATAAGTGCAGGTTGGTTGCAAAAGGCAACAGAATGGGGAGAAGATTTACATTGAATGTAAATATGCATGAAGTGCATGCTGTAACGTTTACAAATGGATCATGAGTTTGCAGATACAGGCATTTGGCACAAGAGAATTGGGCATGTAAATGTGCAAAGAATGAAGCCTATACAGACTAAAGAAATTGTGATAGGGTTGCCTAAGCTTTTGGAAAGAAAAAAAACATGTATTTCCACATGACAGAAATGTGAGCAGGAATGTACTAAATGTTGTGCTATGGGGTCCTACGAAGATTATGTCTATGGGTGGCTGCAGGTACTACGTAACATTCATTTGGTGACCACACGAGGAAAGTGTAGGAGAAGAGTGGTGTTTACTCATTTTCATAATTCAGAGTGATGGCTAAAAAACAGACAAGAAAGCATGTGAAGTGCCTAAGGTCAGATGGAGGGGGAGAATACTTCTCCAATGAGTTCTCTGAATTCTTACAAAAGAATGGCATTCAGAGAGAATTTACATGTAGATACACTCCACAGCAAAATAGAGTTGCTGAGCAGAAAAACAAGCACACTATAGAGATAGCACGAGCATTGATGGTAGAGAAGAATATGCCACATAGCTATTGGGTTGAGACTATGTCTATAGTAGTTTTTATCATGAACAGGACTCCTACTGTAGCCATGTATGATGTAACACCAAAGGAGAAGTTTACTGGGCAAGAAACCTGATTTGTCTCACTTGAAAGTTTTTGGATGTATTGTATATGTGCATGTGCCAGATGAGTTGCATACCAAGGCTGGATCCAAAAGTAGAAAAATATGTGTTTATTGGTTATTTCCTTCATCAAAAGGGATATAGATGTTATAATCTTGCTACAAGTGAATTAAGGGTAAGCAAGGATATTGTATTTGATGAGATGAGTAGCTGCTATGCTGCTAAAAAAGATGTTGTTGGGGCTGATGTAAGTGAAAATGTGGTTGCATAGAATGCAAGTCAGCAATCACAGTCCTTGAGTGGACCAGAAGAGTCGTCATCGGCTGCATAGAATGCAAGTCAGCAATCACAGTCCTTGAGTGGACCAGAAGAGTCGTCATCGGCTGCATCATAATACCATTCCTGAAAAATGTAGTTGGTACATCACATAAAGGCAAAGAGAAAGTGGTTGAGCCCCTTGGTATGCCTGATATTTCTGCAGGGCATTCTCTTGTTGATGGAGATTCTAGTGGCTCGGAGATGAGACTTGATGAGGAGCTTGGGATTTGAGCAATGAGGACACTTGGTGTGAAGAAGGCTATGGAAGCCATGAATGCAAAGTTATGAAGATCTGGAAGTGTCAAAAATCCTTTGCAAAGGTTGACTTATGATGGTTATGTGTGTTATGTGTACATTATGTGTGCATATACTAGGAGGCTAACGCACATTAGGCTTGTAAACACGGGAGCATGAGAACAAGCTCTAGTGGAGCATGGGTTAGGACTAACCTTAAGGGTTAAGGTTAGGGTCAGGCATCCAAGGATCACACATAGGAAATGGAGAGTCAAGAGTCACTTGAGGGCCCTCCTATATAATAGGGGCATGGGGCACACTCAAGGGAGGCTTGGGGGCTTGGAGAGTCAAGAGTCACTTGAGGGCCCTCCTATATAATAGGGGCATGGGGCACACTCAAGGGAGGCTTGGAGGCTTAGGTTATGGTCTCTTGTGTAGAGGTCCATATCTACTTACCTACCATTTCACACTATAGCTACATGCTATTGGATTGGAGTTATACCTCTTGATGGTATGGGACATCAAGGTAGAGGTATGATGTATTTCATTATTATTCATATATGCATCCCTTGGGCTCGGGGGTGGTCGAGTGGATGAATTTATGCCTGATTTATGCATGTTTATGCATAACAATTATCTAGAGAGATCTTAGGGTTTTAATAGTGGTATCAGAGCAATCTCTAGTTGCTGTTGATTTTTTTTTGAAGTAAACTTTAATATTTACTAATAAAAATATTATTTTATTGATTTGTGTTGATGATTTGCATGTGGATCGTGGATATGGCAATTGAAACACATGTTACTACTATTCAATGGACGAATCGACGTTGCAGGGGAATTCTGTGAATTTAATGCTATTTTTCTCTATTTTTTATGGTTTAAAATAAGCATTAATAGATTTTTTTAAAAAAATTCCACATATTTTATTGTAGATATTTTTGGTAGAATGGATTTCCTAAATTTCTAGAAATTTTAGGAATTTTTAACTAAATTTTTAGAGCATTTTTATAGTTAAAAATTAATTTTTATACATTTTTGCAGGTTTTTTCGCGAGTATGTGATCAAATTTCTGTCGATTTTTTGGTGAAATGCAGTAGAGGACAGCATGTTGATGCATGAAATGCTCTTTTGTGTGCGTGGGATCCTCTCCACCTCTCAATTTTGATTTTCCCGTGTGAATTCTCTAAAAAAAGAATTTTTTTAAATTAAACATTAATCATAGTTAATATTAATTATGATTAAGTAAAAGTTTAATTAAAAACCTTAATCAAAAGATTAATTAAGGTTAACCTCTCTGTTAACAGAGAGAGAAGAGATGGGATGAGAGAGAATGGAAGGGAGAAGAAGGAGAGGAAAGAGGAGAGAAGAGAGAGGGAGGTTTCTCACTCTCTCTCTTTCTCATTCTTTTGCGCGCAGACCTGGGGGGGTGCTGGGTTCGCTGCAGGTGGCGAAAAAAATCACCACCCCCCCTAAAAAATCAAAATTCATAAGCTTAATAAAGCTTATTAGTTTTTTTATTTTTCTAAAAAAATGAGTTTTATATCAAAAAGAGCTAAAAAAGCTTGAAAAAGACTAGAAAAATAGAGAAAAATTTGACATTTGGAAAAAAAAATCTCAGGAAATTTCTTTTGGCTTTTCATCTTCTGGAAAACTTTTGGCTTTCCGCTTTTTCGAAACCTTTTGGCTTTCCAAATTCCGGAAAAACTTTTGACCTTCCGTATTCCGGAAACTTTTGATTTTTCACATTCCGAATTTTTTTGTCTTTTCATTTTTTCGAAACTTTTGGCTTTTTGTATTCCGAGAAAACCATTGGAATTTCAAAAATTTTTGACCGTTCGTAATCTAAATGCATTCTGGGTTAATTAAAAACAAATTCTTAAAAATTAGTGGAAAATTAGACAAAGATTATTTTAAATTTTGGAAAAATGTGGCGGTGTTTGGCATGTGGGGTGTCTATTCGGGCGCCCGTGACCATTTAAATTCTTTTAAAATATATTTTTTGACCCAGAAAATAAAAAAACCATTAAAATTAAAAAATTTTATTGGATTTGAGAATTGTCGGGCGGAATTGGAAATTTCGTGAATGATGGGATTCTCAAGAGAAATTAGGAATATTCTAGAAATTATTTAAAAAAAATCTTAAAAGTTGATATTTTTAAAATATCAATGGTATTTTGGCAAAACTATTTGCTAATTTTTTTTTGAAAAAATATAGGTTTGGAATGCCATAAGATAGGTTTGGTGAAATTCAAAATTATCATATTTTGAGGCCCTATAAAATTATGAAAAATTAGGAAAAAATCATGTTAATTCTTTTTCTCAAGAGTTTTATATTTTTGAGGGTTATTTAATGTTGATGTACGTTTTCACGTGCTAACATTAGATAGATGCGGGTTATTTGTATTTTATAAATATGATTGTACCTTGTATTAGTAGTTATATCTGTTTGGATTAATGCTAAAGGATGTTTTCATGATTTTTTTTCATTGTTTAGCCATTTTTTTGTGAACATGTTCCTTAAATTCTTTTGATGGCTATAATTTGCATTCAAAGTGTGTTTCACCTTTGACACTTTTCCATGATAATTTATTTTGGACTTGTTTAAGTGTGGTTTGTGCTTAAATTCTTAAGCCTAAGATAAATTCTATCATGGGTCAGTTGATCGGTTTGTTTTGGTGGATTTTATTGGATGTTTTCCAAGTTTTATATGGACTCATCAGGTTCTGTCTAGATCACTTGTATTTAGGGGTTTTTTAATGAGTGCTACACGCATGTGTTTTACTTTCTTACTTTGGAGTTTTGCTTGAACAACACAATGTTCATATACTCCGGATTGATGAGTTGGCCACCAATTTTAATGCTTCTTTTGGCATGATTAATGTCAATTAGATGGTATGCATTGATTTTTTTGATCAACTATGGTTTTCATGGATTTGAGGAGCTTCTATGCTTTTATCCATGGTTTTATAAGGATCTTTTGATCTTTTGAATAATATCATGTGCTTTGAAGGTAGCATTAGCCTTTGTTTTTTGCACATAATTTTGGAGTATATTGCTTGTACTCTTGTACATATTCCAACTTGGATACCTAGTTGCTTATGTATCTAGGTGAGTTATTTTTATATTCTAACTTTATTGTTATCATTAGAAAGGTGCCAATAATTCAAAATTCTTTTCTAATGATGTACTCGAAAGGAGTTATTCCTTGATGTAGTCTCAGGTATATAGAGAGAGATTTTAGCATGTGAAAGTCTGGGATAAGGCCATCTTATTCCTTTTATACACGATTTTATTCATGTTTTCCTAGATGGCATACTAGGGAGTTTTAAATTGTTAAGGTATGTATGGGTGGTATCATGGTGGTATGGGACGCTAGTGATCCCTCACATATATTATCTTATGGGATAATTTGGGATCAAGATTGTTGCTTTGCTTACATCACTTAGCATATTGACCTCAACATTAAAAGACAATCTCAATTTTTGAATTCACTAGAAGTTATATTGTGGTGGGCATTCTCTAGATAAACTTCTTTTATCTATAACCTGCATGTTTTGATGAGTGAAATCTCATCGGCATATTCAGTTGTTGAAATCTCTTTCTTTAGAGTTCAAACAAGTTTATCTTGTTGTGTTTGGATAAGAAAATTTAGATTTTTTCTTTGTTGGCATTTTTGTTTCTCTAGTTCCGTACTTTATGTGATTTATAGAGTCAACCTGATAGGTTTACGGATGGTGGACATATGTGACTCATCGAGACGCTGATGATGACTGTCTATGTTGATATGAGTAATTTGGGACATCGATAATTCCATGAGCAAATGTGGGTATGTAGGGGTGCCGATGAATCCCTAGTTCCTACTAATATAATGCCATGTTTTCCTACTTTATTCCGAATGGTTTACAACAAGGAAGTTACTTTGAATGTGAATTGCTTTCATTATCCGCAGTATGATGTGCAAACAAAGTGTATGAATCAGATTATAGAGTATATGCTTCATGTATATGTCTCTAGAAAATCATCATATTGGAAAAAACATCTTCCAATGATGGAATTCACCTATAACAGTTTTAAATATACGGCTATTGGTTTTAGTCCGTGCATACTTATGCATAGGTATCAACCCAGGGCACCTATTGTTGATGTCGGTCTTAAGGACATCGATCTTGATGCATCGAGGGATTTCTTGTGAGATATGCAAGAAATGCTGACCGAAGATCGGGATTCTATCAGGAGTGCTCAAGATAGAGTACGATTTTATACTGATAGGGGATGCTCATCTCAGTCTTTTGGTTTATTTAAATGTTCCTAAAGAGTGCAATGTTTTGAGAGAGGGGAAGTATGTTATATGCACATTATGTACATATAACATACTTCCCCTCTCTCTCAAAACATTGCACTCTTGCAATGAAAAGAAGAAGAATTGCACTGAACAATATCAACCGATTCCCAAGTCGAAACCTCTATTTCCCTATCTTTCCACCCATTTTTAACCTCAGGGATTAGTCAACTAGAAAGTTTTCTTTCCCTGAATTCAAGTACCTTATCAGGTTCATGTGGAACGTAGAATAAATCTTTGACTTCAATGAATTCTTGAGGAGTAACTGTGTTATCCTCACCTCCCAGTTTTCCTTTCAATCTATCAATATGAAAGACTGGTGGATTAACCTTAACAATTGGAGGTAGTTTTAGTTCATACGCAACCGTGCCAATCCGATGTATGATAAAAAACAGAAACAGGAGGGAGCACACACAAGAGAAGCAAACCCTAATCCATATCCATCAATCATAAAGAAGGAGAGAAGCCATAGTCAACATCTCTCTCTCACACACAAAGAAGAACACAACATAGTGTTGTGTCCACACTACAAAGTAAACCTAATGTAATGTCCACACCACACATGACCAGCTGGACGCGGTCATAAACACACCACACGATATCTATCTACCATACTATCACTCTGTCAGCACCCATGTGCTATCCTCGAGCTGTATACGAGCTTGACATTTCAACACTCCCCCTCAAGCTTGACATGTCCATCTCTAGGACTCCCAATCTAGTACGGAAATACTCGAACTTATCCTTACCAAGTGCTTTGGTAAAGATATCTGCAACCTGCTCATCTGTCTGCACATATGTCAAATCAACATGCCCATCTAGCACTTTCTCTCTGATGAAGTGATAGTGGACCTCAATATGTTTGGTCCTGGCATGATAAACTGGGTTGCTAGCAAGCTGAATACTATTCATGTTGTCACAATGAATGACAACTCTCATATCACTCTGTAACCTGACATCATCTAGCAACTTCTTCAACCACATAGCCTCACATGCAGCTATGGCTGCTCCACGATACTCTGCCTCTGTGGTAGATAAAGCAACTGTAGGTTGCTTTTTACTGCTCCAACTCACAGCTCCACTACCAAGGCTGAAAACATAGCCACTGGTAGACCTCCTGTCATATGCACTACCGGCCCAATCTGCATCTGTATATCCATAGACATGCATGTCTTTTCCTGCCTCATAGAAAAGACCATAATGCACGGTAGTTTTGACGTATCTCAGAATACGTCTCACAGCATCCAAGTGAGGTTTACGAGGACTCTGCATAAACTGACTCACCAAACCAACTGCATAACTGAGATCTGGCCTCGTAATGGTCATGTAGATAAGGCTACCAACCATTTTCCTGTACATGGTGATATCATCAAGCTCATCACCCAAATCAGCCCTAAGCTTCATGTTTTGCTCTAATGGTGTCAACATTGGTTTGCATGCTGTCATACCATACTTTGCCAGCATGTCAAGTGCATATTGTCTTTGCACCAACCATATACCCTTGCTTGTTCTAATCACTTCAATGCCAAGAAAGAACCTTAAATCACCAAGGTCTTTCATATCAAACTCTTTGCATAAAGAGGCCTTAACCTCATCAATGCCTTTCTCACAATCACCTGTGATAATCAAATCATCAACATAAATGACTATCATCACAATACCATCATGTGTCTTCTTCACATAAAGTGAAGAGTCTGCATTTCCAACCACAAATCCAATACTGACAAGATATCTGCTGATCTTGTCACTCCAAGCACGAGGTGCTTGCTTCAAACCATAGATTGCTTTCTTTAACCTGCAAACTAAAGTCGGATATTTTGGATGTACATATCCTTCTGGCTGTTCCATGTACACCTCTTCTTGTAGTTCACCATTCAAGAAGGCATTTTTTACATCCATTTGATGTAAAGCCCAACCTTTTTGTGCTGCTAGTGCAATAATAGACCTCACTGTAGCCATCTTAGCCACTGGGCTGAAAGTTTCATCATAATCAAGACCATAAGTTTGTGCATATCCTTTAGCGACCAGCCTTGCCTTATGTCTCTCTAGGCTGCCATCTGACTTGCACTTTACCTTATACACCCATTTGCAACCAATTGCATTCTTTCCTTGAGGTAACTCAGCCAATTCCCATGTATCATTTTTGTCCAAAGCATCCATCTCTTCATCCATAGCTTTCTCCCATACATGCTCTCCAATAGCCTCTATATAGCATGTAGGTTCCACATGCTTTACCATAGATGTCATGTATGCATAGTGCATAGCAAAATCTCGATATGTCAATCTTTCAACTGGATATCTGACTCTCTGGGATCTCCGCAATGCATGCGGGTCACTCTGTATACCTGTAACTCTAGCATGTGGTGGCACATATCTGTCCTGCCTAGCACTAGGTGTGCGTAAAACAGGTATGCCGAGCTCCTCATCCAAACTCTTAGAACTAGATGACTCATAACCTGTGATTCCAATTCCTTCGACTTTCTTCTTGCCTTTATCCATAGCACTACTCCCAGTGCTCACACTCTCATGCCTCAAACGTCCTGACCATGGATGTACACTGCTACTCTCAGCTTCTACTGCTGCTGGCCCAGACATAGTAGTAGAACTAGAACTTGCTTATGATGGCAAGTTGACAGGCACATTAGCCTCAAGTGAGTCAATGACTCCCTCATCTTTTGCTTTGTACCGACTAGCAAGCTCATCAAACACCACATCTCGTGAGATGACTACTTGTCTAGTTTGAGGGTTATAACATTTGTAGGCCTTTCGATCAACAAATACACATTTCTCTGCCTTAGGATCCAACTTCCGTCTTCTTTCATTAGGCACATGAACATAAGCTACGCATCCAAAGACTTTGAGATGTCCAATGTCTGGCCTGTAACCTGTAAGCCGCATCTCTGGCGTGCTTCCATGAATGGCTGCTGTAGGTGTTTTGTTCAGGATATACACTGCAGTAGCACATGCTTCTACCCAATAGTAATCTGGCATGCTCTTTTCATTGAGCATTGCCCTTGCCACTTCACATATGACTCGATTCTTTCTCTCAGCCACACCATTCTGCTGAGGTGTATACCTGCATGTCAACTGTCTTCTTATCCCATGCTTCTGCAAGAAACACTCAAAAGCTTTTGAGGTGTATTCACCACCTCCATCTGTTCTCAAACATTTAATCCAACAGCCATATTGCTTTTCTACAAGAGCCTTGAAATCCATGAATTTTTCCAACACTTCACTCTTCTCTCTCAGAAAGTATATCCATGTCATCCTGCTGAAATCATCTATAAATGTCACATAGTATTGACTTCCTTTGATAGATGGATTTTGTGCAGGGCCCCATACATCACTGTGTACTATCTCAAGTGGCCTGTTACTCATATTTCCTTCTCTAGGAAACCTCAACCTTGCCTGCTTTCCAAACTGACAGGCTTCACAAACATGCATATGTCCATCATATTTGAATCTAGGCAATCCACTGACAATGCCTCTTGTTTGCAAGTTCTTTAATCTCTGTATATTGACATGTCCAATCCTCTTGTGCCACATGTCAATGTCCTGCACAATCCCATTGCTCTTTGAAAACATGGCTGAGCTCAATTCTGGTATGCCTGCATCCAATTTGAACAACCTTCCTTCCTTCTTGCCCTTGGCAATCAATCTACAGCCATGCTTATAGTCTTCCACAAAACAGCCATTCTCATTGAATGTTACTTGTAGTCCCTGCTCAACCATTTGGCCTACTGATGCCAAATTCTTTGTGATGGATGGTACATATAATTGACATATTCTTCACATTTCCATCATGCATCCTTAAAGGCACACTGCCAACATGTGTTATAAGATGCTGAGTATCATCTCCTGTGACCACATAACCATTTGTATCCAATGGTTGCATCTTCTCAAACCACTCACCATGACATGTCATGTGGTTTGAGGCACCTGAATCCATATACCATGACTCATCTCCAGCATTCTGAGAATCCATTGTCCCCATAATGTGCTTCATCGCAAAAAGATGATTTGAACTCCCATCATTGTTACTGGTAGATGCATAATTTCCATGTTGTGGTCTTCCATTCCTGACATCATTTTGCTTTTTGTAACAATCTTTTGCCATATGTCCAAGTTTGCCACAATAGTGACATTCAATCCCATTCAAATTTTGTTGAGGACCTTGCCATCGTCCTCTACCACGAGCACCTGTTCCAAATCTCCCCCTATGGGATTGAAATCCACGACCTCCACGTGATCCAAATGATGACTGTGAATTCTAAAAATTCTGATTTGATTGTGGTTGAGTAGACCTGTCATTCCAACCACGTCCTCCACGGCCTCGAGGGGTAAATCTCCCCCTGCCTCGAAAGCCTCTAGATGAGTAAAAAGCCTGATTCCTTGCATGCTCATCATTGCTTGACGAGGATGCACCACCTGTAACACTCATACCACCAAGGCCAAGCTTCAATTCTTCCACAATGAGCAATGACACAAGCTCATTAAAGTCTGGCATTCCTCCTAACCTTATTGAGATGGAAGTGTCAAAAGATTTGTATTCTTTGCCTAAACCACGCAATGTGAGAGCAACCAAATCATCATCATCCATTGGGGCATGGATTGATGACAAGGAATCTGCATAACCCTTGATTTCCTGAACATACTCATGTATACTCCTATTCCTTCGTGTTACACTGTGAATCTGTTGCTTTAGTTGTATCTTCCTTGCACCAGTGTCTGTCTCATACATTCGGCACAATATACCCCATGCTTCTTTCAGTGTATCTGCATCTTGGATGTGAATAAGCAAGGCATCTATTACACATATTGAAAAATAATGCAACACTTTCGAAGACCGCTCTACCCATTGCTTGTGAGTCAGCAAACAACTGAGCATTATTTGGTTGAGGAGGTAGGAATGGCTTTGGGTCTTCATCCGATACAAGGCTCCACAATCCTTTGCCTTTCAAAAAACTCTTCATTCGAAACTTCCACACTTGGAAGTTAGTTCTGTCAAGCTTCTCTCCAACAATTTGTACTGGGCCATCTCCCATTTTGAATACCTGTGATGTACCCTGATGTAACACTCTTCCCGATGCTTTCTAAAGATCCAAATGATTATGAACCAAGCTCAATATGTGCTATACATATGCATTCACACCACAAATGACTTCATGTTGCATAAGAACTTCATTTGTATCATCAAAATTGAAAAGGGGTAAAGTTGAATTTTCTGGTTTTTTCTCGCCAGTAATTTCTCGCCAGTAACCAGTCAAAGATTATGCTCTAAATCCTTCAAATCTTGTCCAAATTCAATGATTCAACTTGCATTAGCTTCCCAACACATTGCTCCAACATATCCTAGAAGGGTTTGATCAAATTCTTCAAGGTGAATGAGAACCACCAATTTTTGTAGCTCCCTGGTTTGCCTTTTTCTGCATCTGTCAGGTACCACCTCTCACTAAACATGCTCTATCTCCTTCAAATCTTATCCAAATTCAAAACTTTTTGAATCAAAATTTTAGCAACTCCTTGCTCCTTGCTTGTACCAAAGGAATTAGTCCAATTCTCAACAGGTAGAGATTAATGCTTGCATTAGTGAAGCTCTGTTTCTGCAACACAGTTCTGTAATTTTGCTAATGACTGGTTATTGAGTTGAATGAGCTCCAAATCCTTCAAGTAAGCTTCCCAAATGTTAATGTCAGCTCCAAACAAGTATTTTCTAAGCTCCAAGTGACTTCAACCTCATCAAAAGACCTTGTAATGATCACATATGATGGAAAATGATGAAAACTATCCAAGAACCTGCAAGAAAACACGCCGCCTGATTGTAGGGGTTCTGGGGAGAGGGCTTTACACCATTGACATGATAGACCTCTTAGTTATGACCTAATCTAACATGGGTATAAGGGGTTTGGCTCAATTTTGCTTCAATCTTCCGCATTTGATCCTCCACCGGGCATATGTTCTCTGTTTTTGTAGAGTCCAAAAAACCAGAATTTTTTCCTTCACAAATTGCCTGTAATGCATCAATTTTCCATGCAATGACTTGCCCCAAAGTTGCTAATACATGTGTTCATTCACAATACATGAGAGCCTCAGTGTTTGCTTTGCATTTGATCCAATACATTTGCCAAGACACACTCCTTCATAAGCTTTCCATTAAAGCTTCAAAAACAGAAATTTTCTGCTTGCTTTTGCACCTTTAATCTTCTCTTACACTTGCTCTTGATACCTGCAATCTGCAGAGGGGGTCTTGCTACACTTACCAATGGTCCTTAGCTCTCAGATCTGATGCCGATGTGTGCTCCACAGCTTCTCCTTTGCTCCAAGCTCCAATGGCTTCCTTCATAGCTTTTTCTTCTTCTTCCCTCTTCTCTCACTCACTCTCACAACACAGCTAATGAGCTCTAGGCTCTGATACCATGATAAAAAACCAAAACAGGAGGGAGCACACACAAGAGAAGAAAACCCTAATCCATATCCATCAATCATAAAGAAGGAGAGAAGCCATAGTCAACATCTCTCTCACACACACAAAGAAGAACACAACATAGTGTTGTGTCCACACTACAAAGTAAACCTAATGTAATGTCCACACCACACATGACCAGCTGGACGCGGTCATAAACACACCACACGATATCTATCTACCATACTGTCACTCTGTCAGCACCCATGTGCTCTCCTCCAGCTGTATACGAGCTTGACATTTCAACAATGTAGAACTCAAAATTGACCACAATATCTAGGAGATAAATTTAAGCATTTTTCTATTAACAAAGTCTCAGAATCTTTAGGAACATTAAAATAAACCAATGCTCCTGGATCAAAAGACCAAGATGAGCATCCCCTATCAGCATAAAATCGTGCCCTATCTTGAGCACTCTTGATCGAATCCTAAGCTTCAGTCAGCATTTCCTACATATCACGCAAGAAATCCCTCGATGCATTAAGCTCGATGTCCTTTTAAGACCAACATGAATAGGTTCCCTAGGTTAATACCCATACATAAGCATGAATGGACTAAAACATATAGCCGTATGTTTAAAACTGTTATAGGTAAATTTCATCATTAGAAGATATTTTTTCCAATATGATGATTTTCTAGAGACATATGCACGAAGTATATACTCTACAATCTGATTCATACGCTCTGTTTGCCCATCACACTATGGATGATCAGAGCAATTCACATTCAAAGTAACTTCCTCGTTGTTGTAAACCATTCGGAATAAAGTAGGAAAACATGGCATTATAACAGTAGGAACTAGGGATTCATCGGCGCCCCAACATACCCACATCTACATATGGAATAATCGACATCCCGAGTTATCCATATCAACATAGAGAGTCATCAGCGTCTCGAGAATATCAACATAGAGAGTCATCAGCATCTCGATGAGTCACATATGTGAATCCGTAAACAATCAAGTTGACTATATATATCACCTACTAAGGTATGGAACTTAGAGAAAGAAATGCCAACAAAGAAAGAATCCAAATTTTCTTATCCGAACATAACAAGATAAACTTGTTTGAACTCTAAAGAAAGAGATTTCAACAAGTGAAAATGCTGACGAGATTACCCTCATCAGGCTGCTATAGACAAAAGAAGTTTATCTAGAGAATGCCCACACTATAACTTTTAGTGAATTTAGAGAATGAGATTGTCTTTGAATGTCGAGGTCAACATGCTAAGTGATGTAAGCAAAGCAACAATATTGAGCCCAAATTATCTCATAAGATAATATATGTGAGGGATCACTAGCGCCCCATACCACCATGATACCACCCATACATACCTTAACAATTTGAAACTCCCTAGTATGCCGTCTAGGAAAATATGAATAAAATTCTATATAAAAGGAATAAGATGGCCTTATCCCATACTTTCACATACTAAAACCTGTCTATATATACCTGAGACTACATCAAGGAATAACTCCTTGTGATGAGTACATCATTAGAAAAGAATTTTGAATTATTAACATCTTTCTAATGATATCTACCCAATAAACTCAATAAAGTTAGGGTATAAAAATAACTCACCTAGATACATAAGCAACTAGGTATCCAAGTTGGAATATGTACAAGAGTACAAGCAATATACTCCAAAACTATGTGCGTGAAAAACGAAGGCAAATGCTACCTTCAAAGCACATGATATTATTCAAAAGATTAAAAGATCCTTATAAAACCATGGATAAAAGCATAGAAGCTTCTCGAATCCATGAAAACCATAGTTGATCATAAAAATCAATGCATACCATCTAATGGACATTAATCATGCCAAAAGAAGCATTAAAATTGGTGGCCAACTCATCAATATCCGGAATAAATGAACATTGTGTCGTTCAAGCAAAACTCCAAAGTAAGAAAGTGAAACACATGCGTGTAGCACTCATTAAAAAACCCCTAGATACAAGTGATCTAGATAGAACCTGATGAGTCCATATAAAACTTGGAAAACATCCAATAAAATCAACCAAAACAAACCGATCAACTGACCCATGATATAATTTATCTTAGGCTTAAGAAATTAAGCACAAACCATACTTAAACAAGTGCAAAATAAATTATCATGAAAAAGTGTCAAAGGTGAAACACACTTTGACCCATGATAGAATTTATCTTAGGCTTAAGAAATTAAGCACAAACCATACTTAAACAAGTGCAAAATAAATTATCATGGAAAAGTGTCAAAGGTGAAACACACTTTGAATGCAAATTATAGCCACATCAAAAGAAATTAAGGAATATGTCCAAAAAGAATGGCTAAACAATGGTAAAAAATCATGAAAATATCGTTTAGAGATATAACTACTAATACGAGGTACAATTATATTTATAATATGCGAATGGCTAAACAATGGTAAAAAATTATGAAAACATCGTTTAGAATTAATCCAAACAGATATAGCTACTAATACGAGGTATAATCGTATTTATAATATGTGAATAACCCGCATCTAATGTTAGCACGTGAAAACGCACTTCAACATTTGAAAATATGAAATTCTCGAGAAAAAAAAATTAACATGATTTTTTTCTTAATTTTTTCTAATTTTAAAGGGCCTCAAAATATGAATTTGAATTCCACCAAACCTATCTTATGGCATTCCAAACCTATATTTTTCCAAAAAAATTTTAGCAAATAATTTTGCCAAAATACCATTGATATTTTAAAAATACTAATTTTTAGGATTTCTAAAAATAATTTCTAGAATATTCCTAATTTCTCCTGAGAATCCCAACCTTTTTTCAATTCCGCCTGACAATTCTCAAATCTAATGAAAATTTTTAATTTTAATGGATTTTTAAAAATTTTTGGATCAAAAAATACATTTTAAAGGAATATGAATGGTCACGGGCGCGTGAACGGACACACCACATGCCAAACACTAACCCACATTTTCTTGAAATTTAAAATAACCTTTGTCTAATTTTCACTAATTTTTAGAAATTTTTAAAAAATTTTAATTAACCTCGAACGCATTTAGAATACGAACGGTCAAAAAATTTCGGAATTCCAATGGTTTTCTCGGAATATGGAAAGCCAAAAGTTTTGGGAAAATGAAAAGACAAAAAAATTCAAAATGTGAAAGGTCAAAAGTTTCCGGAATACGAAAGGTCAAAAGTTTTTCCGGAATTTGGAAAGCCAAAAGGTTTTGGGAAAGTGGAAAGCCAAAAGTTTTCCGGAAGATGAAAAGCCAAAAGTTTTCCGGAAGATGAAAAGCCAAAAAATTTTAAGAGGAAAAATTTTAGAAATTTCCTGAGATTTTTTTCCCCAAATGTCAAAAATATTATCTATTTTTCTAGGCTTTTTCAAGCTCTTTTTTTGGAAACATTTTCAAAAGCTCTTTTTTTTCAAAATAAAAAACTCATTAAAAAAATATTAATTAGCTTTATTAAGCTTATGGATTTTGATTTTTTAGGGGGGGTGGCGATTTTTTTTGCCCCCTGCAACGACCCCCCCGGTCTGCGCGCAAAAGAATGAGAGAGGGAGAGAGTGAGAAAACTCTCTGTCTCTTCTCTCCTCTTTCCTCTCCTTCTTTTCCCTTCCATTCTCTCTCCTCCCATCTCTTCTCTTTGTTAACAGAGAGGTTAACCTTAATTAATCTTTTCATTAAGATTTTTAATTTAACTTTTACTTAATCATAATTAATATTAATTATGATTGATGTTTAATTATGAAGTACGTTTTCACGTGCTAACATTAGATAGATGCAGGTTATTCGCATATTTTAAGTACGATTATATCTTGTATTAGTAGTTATATCTGTTTGGATTAATTCTAAACGATATTTTCATGATTTTTTACCATTGTTTAGCCATTCTTTTTGAACATGTTTCTTTATTTTTTTATGGTTATAATTTGCGTTCAAATTGTGTTTCACCTTTGACACTTTTTCATGATAATTTATTTTGCACTTGTTTAAGTATGGTTTGTGCTTAATTTCTTAAGCCTAAGATAAATTCTATGGGTCAGTTGATCGGTTTATTTTGGTGGATTTTATTGGATGTTTTTTAAGTTTTATATGGACTCATTAGGTTCTATCTAGATCATTTGTATCTAGGGGTTTTTTAATGTGCTACACGCATGTGTATCACTTTCTTACTTTGGAGTTTTGCTTGCCTATACTCCGGATTGATGAGTTGGCCACCAATTTTAATGTTTCTTTTGGCATGATTAATGTCCATTAGATGGTATGCATTGATTTTATGATCAACTATGGTTTTCATGGATTTGAGGATCTTCTATGCTTTTATCCATGGTTTTATAAGGATCTTTTAATCTTTTGAATAATATCATGTGCTTTGAAGGTAGCATTTGCCTTCGTTTTTTGCACACATAGTTTTGGAGTATATTGCTTGTACTCTTATATATATTCCAACTTGGATACCTAGTTGCTTATGTATCTAGGTGAGTTATTTTTATACCCTAACTTAATTGAGTTTATTGGGTAGTTATGATTAGAAAGGCACCAATAATTCAAAATTCTTTTCTAATGATATACTCACGAGAAGGAGTTATTCCTTGATGTAGTCTCAGGTATATATAGACAGGTTTCAGTATGTGAAAGTATGGGATAAGGCCATCTTATTCCTTTTATATAAGATTTTATTCATATTTTCCTAGACGGCATACTAGGGAGTTTCAAATTGTTAAGGTATGTATGGGTGGTATCATGGTGGTATGGGACGCTAGTGATCCCTCACATATATTATCTTATGGGATAATTTGGGCTCAAGATTGTTGCTTTGCTTACATCACTTAGCATGTTGACCTCGACATTCAAAGACAATCTCATTTTCTAAATTCACTAGAAGTTATAGTGTGGGCATTCTCTAGATAAACTTCTTTTGTCTATAGCAACTTGCATGTTTTGATGAGGGTAATCTCGTCGGCATATTCACTTGTTGAAATCTCTTTCTTTAGAGTTCAAACAAGTTTATCTTGTTATGTTTGGATAAGGAAATTTTGATTCTTTCTTTGTTGGCATTTCTTTCTCTAAGTTTCGTACTTTAGGTGATATATATAGTCAACTTGATTGTTTACGGATTCACATATGTGACTCATCAAGATGCTGATGACTCTCTATGTTATGTTCTGGAGATGCTGATGACTCTATGTTGATATGGATAACTCGGGATGTCGATTATTCCATATACAGATGTGGGTATGTCAGGGCGCTGATGAATCCCTGGTTCCTGCTGTTATAATGCCATGTTTTCCTACTTTATTCCGAATGGTTTACAACGAGGAAGTTACGTTGAATGTGAATTGCTCTGATCATCCCCGCAGTCTGATGGGCAAACAGAGCATATGAATCAGATTGTAGAGTATATGCTTCGTGCATATGTCTCTAGAAAATCATCATATTGAAAAAAATATCTTCCAATGATGGAATTTGCCTATAACAGTTTTAAACATACGGCTATATGTTTTAGTCCGTTCATGCTTATGTATGGGTGTTAACCTAGGGCACCTATTCATGTTGGTCTTAAAAGGACATCGAGCTTAATGCATCGAGGGATTTCTTGCGTGATATTAGGAAATGCTGACTGAAGCTCGGGATTCGATCATCAGGAGTGCTCAAGATAGGGCACGATCTTATGCTGTGAGATAGGGGATGCTCATCTCGGTCTTTTGATCTAGGAGCGTTGGTTTATTTTAATGTTCCTAAAGATTCTGAGACTTTGTTAATAGAAAAATGCTCAAATTTATCTTCTAGATATTGTGGTCAATTTTGAGTTATACATCGGATTGGCACGGTTGCGTATGAACTAAAACTACCTCCAATTATTAAGGTTCATCCAGTCTTTCATATTGATAGATTGAAAGGGAAACTGGGAGGTGAGGATAACACAGTTACTCCTCAAGAACTCGTTGAAGTCGAAGATCTATCCTACGTTCCACATGAACCTCATAAGGTACTTGAATTTAGGAAAAGAAAACTCTCTAGTTGACTAATCCTTGAGGTTAAAAATAGGTGAAAAGATAGGAAAATAGAGGTTTCGACTTGGGAGTTAGTTGAGATTGTGCGCAATTCTTCTTCTTTTCATTACAAGAGTGCAATATTTTGAGAGAGGGAAAGTATGTTATATGTACATTATGTGTGCTATGTTATATGCACATTATGTGTGCATATACTAGGAGGCTAACCCACATTAGGCTTGTGAGCATGGGAGCATGGGAACAAGCTCTAGTGGAGCATGGGGTAGGACTAACCTTACGGGATAAGGTTAGGGTCAGGCATCCAAGGGTCACACATGGGAAATGGAGAGTCAAGAGTCACTTGAGGGCCCTCCTATATAATAGGGGCATGGGGCACACTCAAGGGAGGCTTGGGGGCTTGGAGGCTTAGGCTATGGTCTCTTGTGTAGAGGTCCATATCTTCTCACCTACCATTTCACACTATAGCGACATGCTATTGGATTGGAGTTATACCTCTTGATGGTATGGGACATTAAGGTAGAAATACAGGGTCAGGCATCCAAGGGTCACACATGGGAAATGGAGAGTTAAGAGTCACTTGAGGACCGTCCTATATAATAGGGGCATGGGGCACACTCAAGGGAGGCTTAGGCTATGGTCTCTCTTGTGTAGAGGTCCATATCTACTCACCTACCATTTCACACTATAGCTACATGCTATTGGATTGGAGTTATACCTCTTGATGGTATGGGACATCAAGGTAGAGGTATAATATATTTCATTATTATTCATGTGTGCATCCCTTGGGCTCAGGGGTGGTCGGGTAGATGAGTTTATGCCTGATTTATACATGTTTATGCATAACAATTATCTAGAGAGATATTAGGGAGTCATCAGCGTCTCGATGAGTCACATATGTCCATCCGTAAACCTATCAACATCTCGATGAGTCACATATGTCCATCCGTAAACCTATCAGGTTGACTGTATAAATCACCTAAAGTACAGAACTAGAGAAACAAAAATGCCAACAAACAAAAAATCTAAATTTCCTTATCTGAACACAACAAGATAAACTTGTTTGAACTCTAAAGAAAGAGATTTCAACAAGTGAATATGCCGACAAGATTTCACTTATCAAAACATGCAGGCTATAGATAAAAGAAGTTTATCTAGAGAATGCCCATAGTATAACTTCTAGTGAATTTAGAAAATGAGATTGTCTTTGAATGTTTAGGTCAACATGCTAAGTGATGTAAGCAAAGCAAGAATCTTGAGCCCAAAGTATCCCATAAGATAATATATGTGAGAGATCTCTCGTGTCCCATACCACCATGATACCACCCATACATACCTTAACAATTTGAAACTTCTTAGTATGCCATCTAGGAAAATATGAATAAAATCCTATATAAAAGGAATAAGATGGCCTTATCTAGACTTTCATATACTAAAACCTGTCTCTATATACCTGAGACTACAACTTTCAGAGTGTATCATAAAGAAATTGAATTATTGGCACCTTTCTAATGATAACTACCCAATAAACTCAATAAAGTTAGGGTAGAAAAATTACTCACCTAGATACATAAACAACTAGGTATCGGCGTTGGAATATGTACAAAAGTACAAGCAATATACTCTAAAATTAAGTGCAAAAAATGAAGGTAAATGCTACCTTCAAAGCACATGATATTATCCAAAAGACCAAAAGATCCTTATAAAACCATGGATAAAAGCATAGAAGCTCCTCAAATCCATGAAAACCATAGTTGACCATAAAAATCAATGCATACCATCTAATGGACATTAATCATGCCAAAAGAAGCATTAAAATTGGTGGCCAACTCATCAATCGGGAGTATATGAATGTGGCGTCGTTCCAGGAAAACTCCAAAGTAAGCAAGTGAAACACATGTGTGTAGCATTCAATAAAAAACCCCTAGACATAAGTGATCTAGGCAGAACCTGATGAGTCCATATAAATCTTAGAAAACTCCAAAGTAAGCA
The DNA here is from genome assembly GCF_041138505.1 of Cibotium barometz. Lineage (NCBI taxonomy): Eukaryota > Viridiplantae > Streptophyta > Polypodiopsida > Cyatheales > Cibotiaceae > Cibotium > Cibotium barometz. Next base: position 7,869,561 of record NC_141110.1, read on the forward strand.
AGTGAAACACATGTGTGTAGCACTTAATAAAAAACCCCTAAACATAAATGATCTAGGCAAAACCTGATGAGTCCATATAAAACTTAGAAAACATCCAATAAAATCCATCAAAACAAACGGATCAACTAACCCATGATAGAATTTGTCTTAGGCTTAGAAAATTAAGCATAGACCATACTTAAATAAGTGCAAAATAAATTATCATGTACAAGTGTCAAAGGTGAAATACACTTTGAACGCAAATTATAGCCATCAAAAGAAATCGAGGAACATGTCCAAAAAGAATGGCCAAACAATGGAAAAACAAATTATGAAAATATCATTTAGAATTAATCCAAACAAAAATAACTATTAATACGAAGTATAATCGTATTAATAATATGTGAATAACCCGCATCTATCTAATGTCAGCACAAGAAAATGTACTTCAACATTAAATAACCCTCAAAAATATTAAATTCTTGAGAAAAAGAATTATCATGATTTTTTTTCTAATTTTTCTTAATTTTATAGGGCCTCAAAATATGATAATTTTGAATTCCACCAAACCTATCTTATGGCATTCCAAACCTATATTTTTCAAAAAACTTTTAGCAAATAATTTTGCCAAAATACCATTGATATTTTAAAAATACCAATTTTTAAGATTTCTAAAAATAATTTTTAGAATATTCATAATTTCTCCTGAGAATCCCATCATTCACGAAATTTTGAATTTTGCCTGACAAATCTCAAATCCAATGAAAATTTATAATTTTACTAGATTTTTTAATTATCTTGGTCAAAAAATATATTTTAAAGAATTTTGAATGGTCACGAGCTCCCGAATGGACACACCACATGCCAAACACTAACCCACATTTTCGAGAAATTTAAAATAACCTTTGTCTAATTTTTCACTAATTTTTAAGATTTTTTAAAAAAATTTAATTAACCTCGAACGCACTTAGAATACGAACGGTCAAAAAAATTTCAGAATTCTAATGGTTTTCCCGAAATACCGAAAGCCAAAAGTTTTGGGAAAATGAAAAGACAAAAAAAAATCGAAATGTGAAAGGTCAAAAGTTTCCGGAATACGGAGGTCAAAAGTTTTTCCAGAATTTGGAAAGCCAAAAGGTTTCGGGAAAGCGAAAAGCCAAAAGTTTTCCGGAAGATGGAAAGCCAAAAGGCACCAAGACAAAATTTCCTAAATTTTTTTGAGAATTTTCTTTTCTCAAATTTTAAATTTTCTCAAATTTTAAGGCTTTTTTCAAGGTTTTTTTTTGAAATATTTTCAAAAGCATTTTTTAAAATAAAAAACTTGTTTAAAAAAAAAGATAAAAAATATTAATAAGCTTTATTAAGCTTATTTAGTTTTTGATTTTTTATGGGGGGCATATTTTTCCGCTGTGGGGCGGGCTGCTGCGCAGCCCCTGTGTGCAGAAAAACAAAGAGACAAAGATCTCTTTCCTCTCCACTCTCCTCTCTCCTTCACACCAATTCATGGATGCATTGTATGGAAATGAGACTTGGGATTTGGTGCCATTGCCTGAAGGCAAGAAAGCTATTGGCTGTAAGTGGGTGTATAAGGTGAAACATAACAGTGATGGTAACATAAGCAGGTACAAGGCTAGATTGGTAGCCAAAGGAAATGCATCGACACATGGGATTGATTATAAGGAGACATTTGTCCTAGTTGCAAAGATGGCAACTATGAGAGTTGTGATTGCGGTGGCTACAGCTAAAGACTAGTTTTTACATTAGATGGATGTAAAAAATACGTTCTTGCATGGTGACTTGCAAGAAGAGGTGTATATGGATCAGCCACTAGGTTTTGAGGATACAGGTTACTGAGAGTATGTATGTAAGCTTTGTAAAGGCCTTGTATGGGCTGAAGCAAGCTCCACGAGCATGGCATGACAAGATTGCTGAGTATCTTGTCAACTATTGGTTTTCATATGGCAAATGCAGATCACTCTTTGTATGTGCGCAAGAGTGATAAGGGTATTGTGATTATCACCATTTATGTAGATGATCTTATTGTTGGGGGTGACAACTTGGACGAGATTGAGCATGTGAAAAGTCTTCTTGAAAGGAATTTTAAGATGAAAGATTTGGGAGATCTTCGCTACTTTTAGGGAATTGAGGTCATTCACACACCTGAGGGTATTTGGCTGACTGTCACCAAGATAGTATGCATTGGATCGGTGCCATTAGATCAAAATGGCAAGCTTAGTTCGGATGTAGGTTATGTGTTGGAGGATCCCACTATGTACAGGAAGATTATGGAGGATCCCACTATGTGTTGGGGAGTTTGATCCATGTCACAATCAGCATGCTAGATTTGAGTTACAGTGTTGGCTTAGAGAACCAATTTATGCAGGTTCCATGCAAACCACATATTGATAGTGTGCAACGCATGCTTCGGTATTTAAGGGCCACTATTGATTATGCATTGTTTTATGCAGCCCGTTGTACCATTGGAGCTATATGGGTACACAGATGTAGATCGGGCGGGTAGCATCTCAGACATGAGATCTACCAGTGGATTTATGTTTTCATTGGGGAGTGCTGCGTGACGACACGGAGAAGCAAGAAGCAGCTTACAGTTGCCTTGTCGAATATAGAGGTAGAGTATAGGGGAGCTTTGGTGGTAGCATGTGAGGTAGCTTGGTTACACAAGCTACTTGCTAATTTGGTGGTGCATGTGGAGAGAAAGGTTGTCATATATTGTGACAATCTTAGAAGTATACAGTTGTCCAGGAACCCAATTTTTCATATGCGGACGAAACACATTGAGGTACATTACCACTTCATCAGGGAGAGTGTCTTGGCATGCGACATCGACTTGGCCTACGTCAGCACCATACAGGATCAGGTTGCTGACAGCTTCACGAAGGCCTTGGGAGTTGAGAAGCTCCGCAGATTTTGAGATATGCTTTGAGTTCATGAGCTGGAGTTGAGCTTGAGGGGGAGTGTTGAGATGTCAAGCTCAACATGAGTTGACACTCATGAGGTGCCTGCATGATCGTTTGACATTCATATCACTGGCGGGTTTGGCTCCTGGCACCAACATATCTTTGCCAGAGATTCTACAGCTGGACTACACTGACTAGTCCACATCTACCCACTTCTCTTAGCATGTTCACATTATAGACCACTTGTAGATACTCTATTATGTGTGTTAGTCACTTTATCTTCTTTTGGCTTTGTCCCACTTCCACTCTAGGATATCCAAAGAAGGAGTAGACTCGCTGTCTTGGGGTTGGTCCATGCCTCTCACTCTGGGTTGAGGTTCTTCTAACTATGTATTTCCTAGGATAAAATCACAGAACCTCGAAGCAAGGCATCTTTGTGAATGTGTGGGAGAGGCAGGAGCTTGCTCTCGGATAGATGGCCTTTCGATACACTGAAGTTCTGGATCTCCTATTGTGAGGTCTGGGGTTCCTCGTGTTGGAATTCGTGGTGCTTATGCTAGATCAACTATGTGGAGGAGAGAGACTCACAAAATACAAGAAAATATCTTGCTTATTAAGTTGCTCAAATACAACTAGGCTTCTTGCTCCATACAAAATGCCTTCTAGATCCACCTTCAAATAGATGAGCTAGTGGACCTTAAGTCCCTTCACACACACCCTTCTCCTCCCCTTTTACATAACCTTAGTCGCTTAATACCCCCCCTCAATACCAACTATGAAAGAAATCAGAATAGGTGGTATTGGACATAGGATGCCTTTATAACATTAGGCGTACAAGGTTAGGAATAAAACACTTTCTCAGCGGAGTTAGAGGCTGATACTTAGTTAGCCTCTGACTCTTTGTTAGGACATTTAGAAGTGATATGTCTTGTTTGTTTACATTTGTTACATTTCATTTTGTTGGGATATTTGATCCAACAATTATTTGCCAAATGACCCACCTTTTTGCAATGGGCACATCTTACTTTGATCACTTGATGTGACAAAGCTTGTTCGATATTCGATGAAGTGGTTGCATTTGAAGATTTAGCTCCTCCCTTTGGCCTCTTTTCTTCATCAAGACAAGATTGAATGACTCCTTCAAGGGTGGGATTAGGTATGTTCTTTAGGGTGGTGACTAAAGTGGGGTACACCTTCTTGACTGCTTTTAACAAAATAGCCACTGCATCATCTTCATCCATTCTCACATTCACTGATGCAAGTTGAGCCATAAGGCCCTTTAAGTGAGAGATGAAGGCTCCAATTCCATCTCCCTCTTTGAGTTCCAAACTGAAAAATTCAATTTTGAGTGAGATCTTGGAATTCTTACCACGAGCTCCATAGAGCTTATCAAGCTCATCCCATTTCTCCTTTGCAGTCGGAAGCTAGTCCACACGGTGAATGAGAGCCTCATCAAGATGAAGCATGATGATGGCTTGTTCCCTCTCATCATCTTCAATATCTTCAGCCTTAGTTTGATCAATAACCTTAGTGCCGGAGATGAATGGCCAAAAACCTTTGGACATCATCTTGTACTTGACAAGGACTTGCCAAGTGTGGAAGCCCTCTCTTGAGAACTTCTTAATTTGGGTGTTGTCCTTTGACATTGGGTATTGAAGGAGGTTACTAGAGAGTAATGGGGTGATATATGAAGAGAAAAAAACCAGAAATTTATGATATTTAGTCTTAAGTAGAAAGAGAAAGACTTATGAGAGTGCAACAACCCTTAATCAAGTCAAGGATGTTGCAAAAAATAGGAGATTAAGATGGTAAATTTTATGGTTTAGCACTTAGGGTTTGTGCCCAACCAGTAACTTTGATGGAGATTAACTTCATTAGTGTTAAAGAACACTTTGTTTGGTGATTAAGATTACCATTAGTGTTTAAAAACATGATTAGTGTTTAAGAGCATATTTTTAGTATCTAATGACACTTGTATTGGTGATTAGATTCACCATTAGTGTTTAAGAACACTCTTAGTGTTTAAAAAACACTTTGGAATAACTCCCCTTTGCTGGATTAGAAGTCTCATTAGTGTTAATCAACACTATTAGTGCTTACAAGCACGAAAAGCTTTGTGAACTTGAAGATGATGTTGATGATGGAGCTTGATGAGGATGAGGCTCATGAATACCTCATGCTGTATGGCCACCACTTCAAAATTAAAAATAGGATCAGCCAACAAGCCCTCACAAGATCACTTAGGTGATTAGAGCAAAGAGGAGAGGATTAGAGCAAGAAAACACTTGATTTTGAAGCTTTAATGGTGAGCTTCAATGGTTTTCAAGAAGGCAGCCGTGGTTGTAGAGCAGATGCGTCGATGCACCATTAGGAGTGAAGAAATTCGAGCTAGATGCTCCTGAGAATATGGGCTTCAAAAGCCCTAAGCCCACGTTGCTAATGATGAGCTGCAGCAGGCAGGCGTCGTATTTTTGTACGACATCCCATGCAGAAAACTGGTGCCGACGCACTCAGGCAGCAATGTCACGGCCAGGAGAGAAGAAATTCACCCATTGACCATACGAATCTGAGCGCTCAGCAGTTTCCTTCATCTTCGTAGTTGAAATCTCCCTAAGATATTGCCTCCACGAGTAGCTAGAGGGCCTCCATTGCCAGGAGGTTCAGCTCCACAAGGGAAAAGATAAGGAAATTGACCTATTCTACACCACAAAATTGATCTACTCATCCTAAGCTCTAGATACCATGTTGGAATTTGTGGTGCTCATGCTAGATCAACTATGTGGAGGAGAGAGACTCACAAAATACAAGAAAATATCTTGCTTATTAAGTTGCTCAAATACAACTAGGCTTCTTGCTCTAGACAAAATGCCTTCTAGCTCCACCTTTAAATAGATGAGCTAGTGGACCTTAAGTCCCTTCACACACACACCCTTCTCCTCCCCTTTTACAACATAACCTTAGTCTCTTAATACCTCATCCCATGCTTGGGTGGTCTTTGCTTTCAATGGTATTGTCAAAGACAAGCACCGTTTGACTCCACTTGGTATGGGTCCTATCTTACAAGCGAAGGAGCATCCTCAGAGTTTGCTTTGTCAAGGAGAGGGTTATTTCGCACCAATCTACCTGATTGTAGGTGCATGGGAATATGAAACTATTGTACAGATCCCCTCTAAGGAAAAATATTTTTTACAAAAAGGGCGGGGGGGGGGGAATGGAACGACCATACACTTTAGAGCAAATAGGTGTATGCTTGAAAATGTGGAACGAATGGGTGTACGCTTCTAAGGCAGAGAAGGAACAAACATTCTCTTCTAGGTTGGCATGGGCGTACGATTGAGCTTTGAAGGATGGAATGGGAGTTTGCTTCAGAGCAGAAGGGAACGAGCGTTTGAATTTTGATCCAAAATGGAATGGGCATGGCAAAGAAGCCACAGACATTCGCTTCAAAAAACTGAATGGAACGTATGTTTGCTTTTGGATGAAGAAGGAACAAGCATTTTCTTGTAAAATCAAGAATCAGAGGAAAAGTTGCGGGTGTGGCAGTTGCAATTGAGATCAAGAACGGTCATTAGATGAGAAGGGAATGGATGTGGCACTACCAAAACTGGAAATTTTCAAAATTGATTGGGGCTTTATGCCTGTAGGTCTGACAGCCTCCCTGAATATTCTCTGTCAGTACAGTTACACCCCCAAGCTTGAATGCACTTTAATGCAATTCATGCGCAATTAAATGCATTTATTCTATTTTTAATGCCTTTACCACAGCTAGGCAGTAGAGGATCTGGCTGGATTTAGTCTATTGGGAAAGGAAAGGATGTGGAGGATGGGCAATTAAATGCATTTATTCTATTTTTAATGCCTTTACCCTAGGTAGAGGATTTGGCTGGATTTAGTCTATTGGGAAGGAAAGGATGTGGAAGATGGGCCATGACCATGGCCTGATAAGGGAACAAGCGTTGGCTTCTTAGAGCAGCCAAACAGAGAGCTATTCAACCTAAAATTTTCCTCAAACACGTGCTGATTCAGGTGTTTCCCTAGTGTTTTTTTTTGTGTTTTTGTTTTAGTAGAGAGCTAGAGCTAATCTCTAGCTACCTATTTGTGCATGATTTAAACTAACAAAGATTGTGTCATTTCATTATGAGAATTCCCTTATATACAACTAGCCCTTAATTACACTTGGGTACCCAAAATTTACTAACTAAGGCCTTGGGTGGCCAGATTCTCAATACAATTTTATAGTGCCTTTTCATGAAAATTATTAATGTCCTTAATTGGAGGAGCATCTTTGTTAATCCAAAATGGGATTAACACTTGGTTAAGTTGAGGAAACTTTATAGGGGACCTTAACACTCATTGGTAACATTGAAGACTTGCATTCTCCTTCCTGTTGCATTAATGTTTTGGCTCCTTCCCATGGTGTCAAAAGTTGTTAAACTGGCTAAACTCTCCCCCCCCTCTCCCATCCAATACATAGTAGTCAAGATGAAGATCTATGGGGTCCTCAAAGTGGTGTGGGGTGGGTTTGACATCCACCTCATATTCTTGGTAATCATTAGGTTCCTTCAAGCTTACTTGATTAAGATGTGTCACCCTTGGTGGAGGTGATTGTGGTCCTAAGATTGGTGGAGGTAATGGCACATTGGGTGCATTGTGCATGCTCTTTGGTAGGAGTTGTTACGTGGTATGATCAACCATTGCTTGATTTGTTATAGGATTGAGGGGGTAGTGTTTTTTATGGTGCTGCAACAAGGTTAGCTATGGTCTCCTTGTGTTAGTAATAGCCTATAGGGGTGTTCAACAATCTCACATGCTTCATGACCATAACGCCCACAAATCTACAGTTACCATTATGACGAGCTCTTAAAATTGGACATTCACTAGTGGTATGTCCTTGATGGACAAATGGAACACCAATATAGCTCTCTCCTTGGGTACATGTGTACATTATCCAAAGCTTTACTGGCCTTCATTTCCTCTTAGAGGGTTTTTGAGAAGTCAGTCCAAAAGTCATTTCCACTAATGTATTACCTTTAGGTAAATGTTTCAAGTGGTGGTGCTACCGACAGTGGCTGGCTGCATGCAATAGACTTAGAATCTGAATCTCTCACTCCCTTTTACCCTCACGTTAGATGGCATTACCTATGACGTCCTCCCAAGTAGTGATACCTCTAATGACAAACCATTATGGATATCTTCATGTTTAAGCCTGTGGATAAATAGATCAAGCAATCATGTTGTTAGAGAAGCATTCATGTAGAGCACAACGAGAGTTAAAATGCTTGATATGACTAATAAAATCTCTCATTGACTCATCTTCTTCTCTCTCAGCTCTGTGAAACTATGAAGCCACACTCCACAATGCTCCCTCATGCTTAAATTACTTTAGGAATAACCTTTTAATCTTGGTAAAGTTTAGACGTTCTTCAACCCTCAGGGTCTGATACCAATTACTAGCCTTGCCATTTATAGTGCAAGGTTAAAGTCATTTGTCTTTGTAAGCTCATTCCTCTCACCTAAGGCCTTGTAAACTTGATCGAAGGCCTCAAGATGTCTTCTAGGATCACCCTCTCCATTGATCTCGTGCATGAGCTTCAAAATTTGTGCAACCTTTCTAGAGCGTCTCCGTCTGTTATCTCTCATGAACTGGTCCTATAATTTCGGCCATTGCTCTCCCCAATGCTTGCGCAAAGGCTATGGGGGGATTAGTTGGGAGGACTGCTTTTGCTGGAAGTATTGATATAGTAGGGGTAACACGTGGTACAAAGAGTGCTTCCTTTTTTTACAAGCGTAATGGCATGAATCTCGAAGGAGTAATATTTGCTGGATAGGTGGGTAGTCATATAGGAATCCCCATAGGTACTGATGACATATGAGCCAAAGGTGCCATTGGTCTAGTCATTTGTGAGAGTGAGGATATCCCCCTTGCTCTAGGTTGCATTGGCAAAGTGGAGGAAGATCTAAGGAATCTGTAAGATTTCTCCCTCTAGCGTTTGAGTTGTACATGTGTAAGAACCTCCCCTTCTGATCTTGTAATTATTCCCCTCTTTGAAATAAAACAAAGATTATGCTTTACCCTGTTTTGATCTAGAGAGAGAAAATGGCTAGAGAGAGGTAGTCTAAAATTGAGATATTTTAGAATATAAAAATCCTCCTAGTGTCTAAAATGGTTTTCCCTGAAAGAGAAATTTAAAAAGAACTTTCCAATGTGCATTTAGAATTAATTGAATATAAGTATAAAGGACCTTAGCCTAAGGGTCTAGATTTTCAGAAATTTTTGGATTATGGTCCAATTAAGGTTCCTATGTGGATTATGGTCCAATTAAGGTTCCTATGTGGGCAAATAGGATCAATCCAAGTGTGGGGAGGAGATAAATCCAACTTATAAAAGAAAAATACCCAAAAATGAGTAAATGCCCACTTAAGATGAAGAGTTGACTAAGTACAAAATTTATTAGTAAAAAACTATGAATATTACTAAAAAATGAGATATTTTGGGTATAATGATTCAATTTTGACACCTTGGTAAGGAGAAGGGGGCTCTTCAGGGAGGTACCTACTTCACATGTGTGGTGGAGTTTTAAACTAAAAAATATTGTGACATTTTTATCTCTCCTCTCTCCTAGATCAAACCAAATCAAAAGAGAGCCAAACTAGGTCCAAATCTTGTCAAAATTTAGCCAAACTCAACCTCGAAAATTCTAGAAACTAGTTGGAATTGGTTAGAGGCCTCCCTCACCTATAAATAGATCCTTAGCCCTTTGTAAAAAAATATGAGAACTATACCATGCCAGTATTATACTGAAATAATGATATTTTCTATTATCCTCTAAAACTCCTCTACAAATTGGAGAGATTGAAGTTTCTCTCTCTCTTAAATCTTCCTCAACATACCAAACCAACTGATTGAATGGGGACCTCTACATTGATTAAAGAATCAAGCAATCTCTAGGAGGTAAAGTGTGGTTTATGGTCTTTTTTTAAAAAAATCTGTAAATGTTCTATCTTCTCAACCCACTCAAGCCTGAGAAGCATTCAATTGAATGGCTTTTTAATACAATTGAAGTTCTTTAATGAATTGTAGTGATAAAACACATAAATTTTCATTTATGCTTAAATTAAATGTTTTTGTAAAGCATGTCTCTCTTCCCCAAAGAATAGTCATTCCTATGAACTATTCTATATTCAAATGAAGCTTCTCATGAAGCAATTCTCTGATCTAAAAGTAATTTCTATGCTTGTCAAATTGAGGCCAAATAAGTGGCTTTTTAATGCTTTTATGCTATTTAATTCATGGAAAAATTAGGAATCAAGTCCATAATTGGATATTGATCCAATTAATGGTTATTCTATCATATGATATTACTAAACTTTATGTTTTCAAAATTATTGAGAATTATTAGTAATAGCAGAGTAAAGCTATGGTAAAATTTTTAAAAAATTAACACATAAATTATTTTCAATTATAATATGAAAAGAGGACTTCCTACCATATTCTAGGATTAATCATCCTAGATTAATTGAATGATTTTTGTTATAATCATGGAAAAATTGATTTTATGTTTATGCATAAATAGTTAATTAGGAAAAAGAGAAATTTCTAGTAAATCATTTTTATGTTAAAAGAGTAATCCCCATGACAATGGAAATCCATGTATTCCAATGAAGTAAGAGAAAAATTGGGATGCTAAAATAATGTATATTTTATTTAAAAATTAAAGAAGAATTTTAGTAAAATTTATCTTTTTGCATAGATAAATTTAAATGGTAAAAGAGGAATTCCTATGACATTTGGAATTCCATCATTTAGATGGGAAAAGAGAAATTTCTAGCATATTGGAATTAATGGGTATTTTATTTAAATTCAAAGATGAATTTTAGATAAATTTATTTTATCTATGAGAAATATTTAAATGGTAAAAGAGGAATTCCTATGACATTTGAAATTCCATCATTTAGATGGAAAAAGAGAAATTCCTAGCATATTGAAATTAATGGGTATTTTATTTAAATTCAAAGATGAATTTTAGATAAATTATCTATGAGAAATATTTAAATGGTAAAAGAGGAATTCCTATGACATTTGGAATTCCATCATTTAGATGGAAAAAGAGAAATTCCTAGCATATTGAATTATTATGAGAAATATTGATGATAAAAGAGAAATTCCCATGACATTGGAATGCAAATAATTAAATGCAAAAAAGACGAATTCCCATGGTATTTGAGATCCAAGAAATTAAATGGAAAGAAGAGAAATTTTTAGTATAATTCAATTTATGATTATTTATCAAAAGTGGAAATATGGGTAGAATTGATTTATGAAAATCCCACGAATTCTTTTATTCAAAAGAGGAATATTGAAAAAAATTCAATTGAGGAATTGAGAAGGAATATAGAAATAGTCCTTTGAGAAAAGGAACCTTTAATTAGGCCAAGCAATTGGTAGAAATTTAGAAAAAGTCCCATTATCAGAATCAAACTAGAAAAAGCTACTAAATGGGAATAGCATGTGAAATGGATGTGATAAGATGTAAATAGGATGCGATATGTGATAAGATGTGATGTAATGGAAATGAATGTGGGTGTGTATGTGAAAGAATGAATGTGGGTGTGTATGTTAAAGAATGGATGTGGATGTGTATGTGAAAGAATGGATGTGGATGTGAAAGAATGGATGTGGATGTGGGTGTGTATGTGAAAGAATGGATGTGGATGTGAAAGAATGGATGTGGATGTGTATGTGAAAGAATGGATGTCGATGTGTATGTGAAAGAATGGATGTGGGTGTGTATATGAAAGAATGGATGTCGATAAGTATGTGAAAGAATGGATATCGATGTGTATGTGAAAGAATGGATATGGATGTGTATTTGAATGAATGGATGTGGGTGTGTGTGAAAGAATGGACATGGATGTGTATGTGAAAGAATGGATGTGGATGTGTATGTGGAAGAATGGATGTGGATGTAAAAGAATGGATGTGGATATGTATGCGAAAGGATGTGATGTCAATGTGAGTGAATGGATGAGATGTAATGTGATGTGAATCAGGATGTGAATGAATGATATGGGATGTGAATGGATGCGATGTGATGTGATGTGAATAGGGATAAGAATGAATGAGATGAGATGTGAAATGAATGTTATGAGATGTGATGTAAATTGAGATAGATGTGAATGAATGATATGTGAATCGGGATAAGAATGAATGAGATGAGATGTGAAATGAATGTGATGAGATGTGATGTAAATTGAGATAGATGTGAATGAATGATATGTGATGTAATTGAATGAGGTGTGATGGGATGCGAATATGGGTAGATGCGAGTGGATGAGATGTGATGAGATGAAAAATGATGTGATTGGATGAGAATAGGAATACATACGAATTGGATATGGATTAAGTAATGTGGACGATGTGAAAGATGAGAGTTCATTATAGAAACTGTATTTATGACCTATTTTTAAGTGACTGTTTTATGTCAATAATGCTAGGGAAGCATTTTGATCATCTTGAGAATGAGTTCATTTGGAGACCTAACTGATAAAGTTGCAACAACAGCTGACAGAGAGTCAACGGAGGACGTCTCGCGTAGCAAGGTAAACCGAGGTCTTGACTAGCCTCGGTTCGATTTAAATGGTGAGCTTCTAGTACTCTAGATGAGGGACCAAGGAAGCGGCCTGTGAGTGAAGCGCTAGGTGACCTGGGAAGGATCCTAGAGGGTGCTGACCATACAGTGCTCGGGCTTTGGGTCACCGAAGATACCCACACGTGCATCGAGAAAGATATTGGAACAAGGAGTAAGAGTTGTTTTTTGAAACCGGGCATGGATCTGGTTGATTGACCTTTCTGGTCCTCACAACGAATGAGTCCATGGCTCTTTTATATGGATTAGTTGGTTGATCTTGTTTATCTTCAACGAAGATTCCATCTGGATTTTTATAAGTGAATATATGAGCTAGGAACTATCGAAAAGGCCCTTGAGGGACAGGTGGTGAGCGTTCTTGTAAGATTCCTCCCCCAACCCATTTTGATGTCTAGTATCTTCCCCTGTAATCAATCCCTCTTCAGAAATATAAAGGCCTTGTTTCTAACTGTTTTAACCTAGAGAGAGAAAAATATACTAGAGAGAGAATATTCAGATTATGAATATTTTTGGATAGAAAAATAACTCATCTTATTAAAATAAGTTCCCCTGAAACAGAAATTCAAAAAGAATTTTCCAATGTGCAATTGGAATTAATTGGAAATAAGTATAAAGAACCTTAGTCTAAGAGTCTAGATTTTCAGAAATTTTTAGATTATGGTCCAATTAAGGTTCCTATGGGCCAATAGCATCAATCCATGTGTAGGGAGGAGATAAATCCAATTTGTAAAAGAAGATACCCAAAAATGAGTAAATGCTCACATAAGATGAAGAGTTGAAAATGTACAAGGTTTATTAGTAAAAAACTATGAGCACTATTAAAAATATGAGATATTTTGGGTATCCAAAAATGAGTAAATGCTCACATAAGATGAAGAGTTGAAAATGTACAAGGTTTATTAGTAAATAAACACATATGTAAGGAAGGGGAGTTCTTTAAGGAGGTGCATATTTCACATAAGATGAAGAGTTGAAAATGTACAAGGTTTATTAGTAAAAAAAAAAAAAACTATGACACATATGTAAGGAAAAGGAGTTCTTTAAGGAGGTGCATATTTCACATAAGATGAAGAGTTGAAAATGTACAAGGTTTATTAGTAAAAAAAAACTATGACACATATGTAAGGAAAAGGAGTTCTTTAAGGAGGTGCATATTTCACATAAGATGAAGAGTTGAAAATGTACAAGGTTTATTAGTAAAAAAACTATGACACATATGTAAGGAAAAGGAGTTCTTTAAAGGAGGTGCATATTTCACATAAGATGAAGAGTTGAAAATGTACAAGGTTTATTAGTAAAAAAACTATGAGCAATAAAATTTTGACACCTATGTAAGGAAGGGGAATTCTTTAAAGGAGGTGCATATTTCACATGCTTGAATGAGTTTTAAACTTAAAAATAATGTGATATTTTTATCTCTCACCTCTCTTGAACCAAACCAAATCAAAATGGAACCAAACCGAATCAAAAAGTAACCAAACTAGGTCCAAATCTAGTCCAAATTCAACCAAACTGACTTGAAAAATTCTAGAATCAGTTTGTTTGGTTAGGAGCTCAAATTTTCCTATAAATAGAAGCCTCCCCTTGTTGAAAAAATATAGTGTCTTATGCTTTGTTACTCTACTCCACCTAAGCCAAAATATATAGTGTCTTATGCTTTGTTACTCTACTCCACCTAAGACAAAATATATAGTGTCTTATGCTTTGTTACTCTACTCCACCTAAGCCAAATTAGATAGAGTCTTATGCTTTGTTACTCTACTCCACCTAAGCCAAATTAGATAGAGTCTTATGCTTGTTACTCTACTCCACCTAAGCCAAAATATAGAGTGTCTTATGCATTGTTACTCTACTCTACCTAAGCCAAGAGTTGTGAATTCTTTAATAATTCACTAGTTTTTGATACTTCTCTCTTTCTTCAATCCCCATTGGTGGCTCCATCAACAGACTAAACCAATTGATTGGTTGGGGACCTCTACCGTGAATAAAGAATCAAGCAAATTATAAGGTAAGTATATTGAATTTTGATCTTTCTATAATTTCTTAATGATTCTCTCTTCTCAACCCCTCTCAAGCTTCAGAAGTTTAATTGGTATGGTTTTTTAAATGCTATTGAAGTTAATTGGTGAATAGTAGTGAAGAGTTACATAATTTAATAAATGCTATAGAAGTTAATTTCCATTTATGTTTAAATTCTAATGGTTTTTATGTAATTTCTCTCTCTCACTCAAGAAATGGTCATACTCATGAACCATTCTCAATCCAAATGAAGCTTTTCATAAAGCCTTTCCTTAATCCAAGAGTAAGCTATGCTTGAGGCCAAATTAATGGCTTTTTGCTATGCTTTTAGTTTATGCACATTGATGATTCAATCCATTATGGATTGATGATCCAATTAGAGACCATTCTAATTGTTTTCTTAATGATCTAATTAGAGACCATTATGGATTGATGATCCAATTAGAGACCATTATGGATTGATGATCCAATTAGAGACCATTCTAATTATTTCTTTAATAATGAGCTTTATCCCTTAGAAAAAAAATTGAGATTTATCAGTCATAGTAGCGGAGCTATGGCAAAATTTTTATAGAAATTACGCATAAAATAAATTCATTCAAAGTATAAAAAGAGGAATTCCTACCATATTCTAGGAACTATCATCCTAGATTAATTAAAAGAATTTTATTATGCATGGAGATGTAGATGTTGCATGTAGATGTAGATGTATGGATGTGAGTGTGAATGTGGAGGTGGATGTATGCATGGGACGTGGATGTATGCATGTAGAAATAGATGTGTAGATGAGGATGTAAATGGAGTTGTGGTTGGATGCATGTAGATGTAGAGGTATAGATGTAGATGTCAATGGAGATGTGGATGTATACATGTAGATGTAGATGTGGATGTGGAGGTGGATGGATGCATGTAGATGTAGATGTATAGATGTAGATGGGAATGGAGATATGGATGTATGCATGTAGATGTAGTTGTGAATGGAGATGTATATGTATACATGTAGATGTAGATGTATAGATGTAGATGTGGATGTGGATGGGGGTGTATGCATGTAGATGTAGGTGTATAGACGTAGATGTGGATGTAGAGGTGGATGTATGCATGTAGATGTAGATGTATAGATGTGGATGTGAATGTGGAGGGGATGTATGCATGTAGATGTAGATGTATGGAGGTGAATGTGAATGTGGATGTGGATGTATGCATAGGGATATAGATGTATGCATGTAGATGTGAATGTACGCATATAGTTGTGGATGTATGGATGTGAATATACGATTGTGATGTGAGGGAATCTGAAGTGATGAGGGGAAAATGATGTGATGGGATGAGTATACATATAAATGGAATATGGAATAAGTAATGTAGATTGAGGAGGGATAATGTGGAAAAATGAAAGTTAAAATAGAAATTGTATTGTAAACTATTTGTAAATGCTGTCTGTAAATGATTGTTTTATGTCAAGAATGCTGGGGGGAGCATTTTGACCGTCTTGTGATTAAGGTCGTGATGAGAAAGTTGCAACTGCTGACGGGGAGTCAATGAAGGACGTCTCGCGTAGCAAGGTCGGCCGAGGTCTTGACCAGCCTCGGTGCGATTAAAATGGTGAGCTTCCGGTACGGTGGATGAGGGGCCAAGGAAGCGGCCTATGCGTGAAGCGCTAGGTTACCTGCGAAGGATCCTAGAGGGTGCTGACCATACGGTGCTCGGGCTCTGGGTCGCCTAGGATACCCACGCGTGCGTCGAGGAAGATATTGGAACAGAGTTGGAGTTGTTTTCTGAAATCGAGCATGGATCTGGTTGATTGACCTTGCTGGTCTTCAATGGATGAGTCCATGGCTCCTTATATGGATCTGTTGGTTGATCTTGCTGATCTTCAACGAGAGTCCATCATGTTAAGTGATTATATTGCCAAGTATTATGGGCTAGGAACTATCGAAACGGCTCCTGAGCGTTCTAGTTGCCAATGATGCCATAGATACTCTGATGAAGGAATGATGGGAAATTAAGAATCAATTGGATAAATTGGAAGATGGTGATCAATGATACTATGGTTTTATTAAAGGATTGTTTTAAACTGGTTGAATCTGGTTGAAAAAGGCAATTTCATATTGGGTGTGTTTAAGCCAAAATATATAGTGTCTTATGCTTTGTTACTCTACTCCACCTAAGACAAAATATATAGTGTCTTATGCTTTGTTACTCTACTCCACCTAAGCCAAATTAGATAGAGTCTTATGCTTTGTTACTCTACTCCACCTAAGCCAAATTAGATAGAGTCTTATGCTTGTTACTCTACTCCACCTAAGCCAAAATATAGAGTGTCTTATGCATTGTTACTCTACTCTACCTAAGCCAAGAGTTGTGAATTCTTTAATAATTCACTAGTTTTTGATACTTCTCTCTTTCTTCAATCCCCATTGGTGGCTCCATCAACAGACTAAACCAATTGATTGGTTGGGGACCTCTACCGTGAATAAAGAATCAAGCAAATTATAAGGTAAGTATATTGAATTTTGATCTTTCTATAATTTCTTAATGATTCTCTCTTCTCAACCCCTCTCAAGCTTCAGAAGTTTAATTGGTATGGTTTTTTAAATGCTATTGAAGTTAATTGGTGAATAGTAGTGAAGAGTTACATAATTTAATAAATGCTATAGAAGTTAATTTCCATTTATGTTTAAATTCTAATGGTTTTTATGTAATTTCTCTCTCTCACTCAAGAAATGGTCATACTCATGAACCATTCTCAATCCAAATGAAGCTTTTCATAAAGCCTTTCCTTAATCCAAGAGTAAGCTATGCTTGAGGCCAAATTAATGGCTTTTTGCTATGCTTTTAGTTTATGCACATTGATGATTCAATCCATTATGGATTGATGACCCAATTAGAGACCATTCTAATTGTTTTCTTAATGATCTAATTAGAGACCATTATGGATTGATGATCCAATTAGAGACCATTATGGATTGATGATCCAATTAGAGACCATTCTAATTATTTCTTTAATAATGAGCTTTATCCCTTAGAAAAAAATTGAGATTTATCAGTCATAGTAGCGGAGCTATGGCAAAATTTTTATAGAAATTACGCATAAAATAAATTCATTCAAAGTATAAAAAGAGGAATTCCTACCATATTCTAGGAACTATCATCCTAGATTAATTAAAAGAATTTTATTATGCATGGAGATGTGGATGTTGCATGTAGATGTAGATGTATGGATGTGAGTGTGAATGTGGAGGTGGATGTATGCATGGGACGTGGATGTATGCATGTAGAAATAGATGTGTAGATGAGGATGTAAATGGAGATGTGGTTGGATGCATGTAGATGTAGAGGTATAGATGTAGATGTCAATGGAGATGTGGATGTATACATGTAGATGTAGATGTATAGATGTAGATGTGGATGTGGAGGTGGATGGATGCATGTAGATGTAGATGTATAGATGTAGATGGGAATGGAGATATGGATGTATGCATGTAGATGTAGTTGTGAATGGAGATGTATATGTATACATGTAGATGTAGATGTATAGATGTAGATGTGGATGTGGATGGGGGTGTATGCATGTAGATGTAGGTGTATAGACGTAGATGTGGATGTAGAGGTGGATGTATGCATGTAGATGTAGATGTATAGATGTGGATGTGAATGTGGAGGGGATGTATGCATGTAGATGTAGATGTATGGAGGTGAATGTGAATGTGGATGTGGATGTATGCATAGGGATGTAGATGTATGCATGTAGATGTGAATGTACGCATATAGTTGTGGATGTATGGATGTGAATATACGATTGTGATGTGAGGGAATCTGAAGTGATGAGGGAGAAATGATGTGATGGGATGAGTATACATATAAATGGAATATGGAATAAGTAATGTAGATTGAGGAGGGATAATGTGGAAAAATGAAAGTTAAAATAGAAATTGTATTGTAAACTGTTTGTAAATGCTGTCTGTAAATGATTGTTTTATGTCAAGAATGCTGGGGGGAGCATTTTGACCGTCTTGTGATTAAGGTCGTGATGAGAAAGTTGCAACTGCTGACGGGGAGTCAATGAAGGACGTCTCGCGTAGCAAGGTCGGCCGAGGTCTTGACCAGCCTCGGTGCGATTAAAATGGTGAGCTTCCGGTACGGTGGATGAGGGGCCAAGGAAGCGGCCTATGCGTGAAGCGCTAGGTTACCTGCGAAGGATCCTAGAGGGTGCTGACCATACGGTGCTCGGGCTCTGGGTCGCCTAGGATACCCACGCGTGCGTCGAGGAAGATATTGGAACAGAGTTGGAGTTGTTTTCTGAAATCGAGCATGGATCTGGTTGATTGACCTTGCTGGTCTTCAATGGATGAGTCCATGGCTCCTTATATGGATCTGTTGGTTGATCTTGCTGATCTTCAACGAGAGTCCATCATGTTAAGTGATTATATTGCCAAGTATTATGGGCTAGGAACTATCGAAACGGCTCCTGAGCGTTCTAGTTGCCAATGATGCCATAGATACTCTGATGAAGGAATGATGGGAAATTAAGAATCAATTGGATAAATTGGAAGATGGTGATCAATGATACTATGGTTTTATTAAAGGATTGTTTTAAACTGGTTGAATCTGGTTGAAAAAGGCAATTTCATATTGGGTGTGTGAGTGGTGTGACTAGTTTTATTTTGCATGAACATCCGGCTAGGGGGCCTTGGAACTCTTTTCCTTGGCACCCGGGACAAAACCTAACCAAATTTTTAATTGGATCCCATCACTACAGTGGTTGGGCGGTTGGCTAACCCATGGGATTGGATGGGGTTAGGCTGGACTGATGGATCCGTAAATCGAGACTCAAACTTTTGTTTTTACGATAGAAAAAAAAAAATCCGGACAGTAACTGTTCTATGGATAGGAATCAACGGCTGTGCCTCTTGAATGGGGAAAAAAGCGTTGATCCCAATGATCCAAGTGCAAGTTTCTTCCTTGAACTGACTAAGTATCTTATAGATGTAATTGGATCATCTCGATCAGAAATGATCTTGACTACGTTAGAGTAAAAAGTTATCCTGGTGGAATCGCCCGTGCTTCCGGTTAAGAAAGTTTTTCCGGGTTCGGTTTTGGAATAACCGACGGATTAGTCTCTTATCCGGATATCCGTGGGCGAGGCCCCGAGTGTGGGACCCCTGTCCCGCGCGAGAAGCGCTACTTCCGCTGCCAGTACCCCGAATCCGTTGCTCGGTGGGAACAGGGATCTCACAGTTCTGGTTGTTAATGATGCCATAGGTACACCGATGAAGGAAATTAGGATTCAATCGAATATTTTGAAGGATTATGATTAGTGACACTATGGTTTCATTAAATGATTATTTTAAAGATAGCTGAATCTATTAAAAAGACAATTTCATATTGGGTGTGTAAGTGGTGTGACTGGCGTTAAATTTGCATTTGCATGAATATCTAGCTAGGGAGCCTAGGAACTCTTTTTCCTCGTACCCAGGACAAAACCTAACCAAATTCCTAATTGGATCCCATCACTATGGTGGTTGGGCAGTTGGCTAACCCATGGGACTAGATGGGGTTAGGCTGGACTGGTGGATCCGTAAAATGAGACTCAATTATGTTATAGTACGATAGATGAAGTAAATTCCGGATAGTAATTGTTCTATGGAAAAAGAATCAACGGTTGTGCCTCTCGATGGGGAAAAAAGCGTTGGTTTCTATGATCCAAGTGCAAGTTTCTTCCTTGATCTGACCAAGTGACTTGCAGGTTTGGTGGTCGGATTAGTTTGGTCAGTAATGACCCTAACTACATTAGAGTACAAATATCCTGGAGGAATCGCCCGTGCTTTCCGATAGGGGAAAGTTTTTCCGCGTTCGGTTTTTGAAGAACCAAGG